>NC_081417.1:15844525-16444525 GCF_949786415.1 Peromyscus eremicus
TGTCCTTAGTGGAAGAAATATGGCCATTGCCTTTGGGCAACACAGGATTTAATCTTGGCCTTGACGATGACTGTTGGAGTGTCTCTGGCCCCTCACTTTACTTCTTTACAATGTACTTGTTTTCACTGTGGAAAGGGCATGATACCATCTCTGGCTGTGTTCTTGTGAGAAGTAAGTATCTAGCGTGAGGAACCTGTCTAACACAGGTTCCGATGGGAGCAGAGACTCAGAGAATACAGCAGTTAGCTCCAGGATCTGCCCAAGTCATGGTACAGTGTGGAGAGACCAAGGAGCATGGTCTGTGCTTAGCTCTGCACCTAAAGAAGGAAGCACTTTGCTTTCCATATACCATTGCCTTGTCTTTACTCCAAGACTACTGCAGATGTGCCCTTCAGATATTACACAGACTTGAATCCAGTTCAAGGTCAGCTGTGTCCCCTCTGTATTGGGGAGGAGCAGCATAAGAACGTGTGGAAGTTTAGGGGATATGCTCAAATTACATTATATACTAGGATGAAATATCCATAAGAAGCACAATACCAATGCTGTGTACAATCGATACACAGCAGTTAAAACACTATGCCCTTTCAATGGCTCCACAGCACAGCTCTCTCGGCAGAGCCTAGTCCGAAGTTTCTACCTCCATTTTCTCTGCTTTGCTTATTTTTCTCCATCACTTCATATTTCCAGTCTGTGGGCAGATGATTTCCTCTCCTGAGCTGAAGCATGAGGTAGGATGAGAAAGATAAGGGTTCTTTCTCTCTGTGTCTGCACTGATTAATTTTTCTGTGTATTTACAAAGACAGTAAAGCACAGATGTGAGTCATGGCGTCTGTCCAGCCAGCAGAGGAAGACAGAAGGACAAACTCATGCAGACTACTGTTGTCTCTACCTATTGTGTCTTGTTAGCACAAATCTAGTCTTGCTTTGTTTGTTCCAAAAACCTGACCTAGAGGAAAGGTCGTTCTTATGTACAATGTTGTCATGTGACATGATGATGACTCCAGCCTCATCATTCAGAGTTCACGTTTGTGAATTCACCTACTCACTAAAAGTTTGAGTAACCACAAACAATACAGAAAGTTTTTATTTTCAGCCACCCACAGACATGTTCAGATTAACCATTTGAGTTCCCCCTAAAAACAAGTATCCAAACGATACTTGAACTTAGGCACCTTCTGCTTTTCTTTCCTCTCAGAAGTGACCAGAGGATGAAGACAGCAGGGGGCAGTGTGGGGCAGGGCAAGAAGCTTTGGTTCTGGGGCCAGTGGACTTGGGACTGAATCCCATCTCTCACAGTGAGTAGGATAGCTTCATTCAAGTCACTAAGCATTTCCTTGTTTTGTTATCTGTCTGTCTGTCTGTCTATCATCTATCTATCTATCTATCATCTCTGTCTCTTCATATCATCACCATCATCATCATCATCAGCAGCAGCAGCAGCATCAGCCTACCTGCCTTTCTGTCTATCAAAGTATATAATTATTGCTGTGGACACACACACACACACACACACACACACACACACACACACACAGAGTCTCACTCTTAGGAACAATGGTTCAGTATTCACTAGTTCAGTATTTTCAAAGGCATTATAGATGACTATGAATAATAAATCATGAGTTAGTGATGGTATATGTCCATTTGTCTTTGTATGAGTTTTGTACACAGATTGAAAAAGTAGGCTGGGATGATAAATAGACCCTGACATAAGTTCTAATTCTATCAATGAAATACACTGAGGTGTGAACTTGGATATGTTACTTTATTTCCTATGTCTCAAGGCGCTCTGATATTTAAATTTGGAGCCAATGTGTCTACCTTGCGCCATTACAACCTTTTTATGGGAGAAATGGGAGTTTAACATACCCAAATATGCCTGATAACTTCTTAAGTATTATATTAATGTAAGATATTATTATGTAGCTCCATGGAGCTAGAATAGCCAGGAGTCTAACATATTCATTCTATAGAGGATCTAGTTATAGTGGAACTGTTTACATCTAGCATCCATTTCATTTATTCATTCAGTGAATCAATTATTCAACTTTTTCAATGAACTTGTATTAAAAATGATTGTACCTAACCCCAGGCAAGATGCCTAGGCTGTAGCAAGTCACTCAGGTCTATCTCTCAAGAATCACAAGAGGGAAGGAGACAAGGATGCTGTTCAGATTCTAGAGTTGGGGTGCACCAGGCTTCCAGGCTTCTATCAGTCTCAAATTCTTCTTATGACCCCAGGTCTCCTGCCTTTGGACTTTGGAGCTCCTGTCTACTAGTGCTAGCTGTGTATTTGTGTTTATTTGTCCCCGTGTCAAAGAACACAGATATCACAATGGAGAGATGACTCTTCAAACTGCCCTCACGGAGGCCCTCAGCTCTGTGCTGAGCACCCACACTAAGTGGCTCACAACAGCCTGCCACTGCTGCTCCAAGAGGATCTGACACCTCTAGCCTTTGTGGTACCAGTCACATGCACATTCCCAACACAGACACATGCTCGCGTACATAGTAAACATAAATGTTTAAAACACAGAACCAGCGTGTGACAGGCAATGGGGATGGGTACAATGTGCTTTGATACTGTTCTGCTCCCAGTTCCTATGTTCCTCCTTTGTTCCCCAGTCCCCTTAGAGCCTCATGGATAGTGAAGTCCTTTCTCTGAGCTCACTCCTACTGCATCATGCCTAGAATGAACTACTATAGAGAGCCACATATGTTCAAATAATTCTTGAGTGTCAAGCATACGTTGAACAAATGCTTTTGCTTTGGATGTGCTCTGCATTTCCATCGAAGATAAACACACTGAAAAGATTTCTTCATGTCAACATGTGTATATGAGCCCCAAACGTTGTTTTAGGGTATTATAATATAGGTAAAGTTCAGATTGCCTTAATAGCATATAAACTGCAGACTCTCTGGAAATTGCTTTGCTATGAGATGCCAGTGGCCATAGAATCTCTGTTAAAGGAGCTACAATAGAACTCCGGAAGCACGAGAGGCAGGCCTTTCCCCTAACAGTTACAGATTCTGTCTAGATGATGTGGATGATTTGTATAAAAGTAGAATGCAGCTGGGCTAAAATGCAATGTGCTTTCCATCTTCTCTCCCCATCTTCTTTCTTCTTTTTTGTTTCCCCTCATCTCTTTGAGGCCCCTTATTCATCCATTCTTTCCTGAATTTGTTTATTGATGTGGATTAATTGGAAGGTGCTTTTATAAATAAAATATGCCCAGTTGGAATAAATTAAGTGTGAATCTTGATGCATAGCCTCTGTGACAGTTTTTGGTATGCTGTACCTGCCAACTTCTAGAACACTTACTCATTAAAGGTATCACATATTTTTCTCCCAGTCTAAAAACGGTAGAAACAATTCAGGCAACAGGGGCTGGGCTTCCTGTTCTACCACCTGTGAGGTTTCAGATGCCACCTGGCCATGGCCTCTGGCAGCACAGTGAGAATGTTAAAAGCTGGAATTCTGAAGACAGGCTGCCTGAGCCCAGACTCTGTCTTTATCACTGTCTGTAACTTCAGGTAAATCATCTAGCTTCCTTCCATCTCAGTTTCACCATCTGCAAAGTGAGACAGACGCTATCTACTTCACAGAACTTTGCAGAATATTAGGTGGAAAGTCCCACAAAGCACATAGAACAGCACTTCTGTTACACCCAATATTTTCACTATTTGATAGGTGACATCAGCTGTTATTGCCGGTGTTATCTAACGGAAACAACTTCGTTGTTGGTTTCTGGATTGATTTGTTAGCGTGCTGACTATTTGTCTGCCAGAAAATTTAGATTTCTATTAAGACATTTGTTTGGATAATATAGAACCCCAAAATTAATTATTCCTCAAGCCTCAAGCGCCAGGATAGGACTGTAGAAACAATGGGTTCTACCTTTCCTAGTGAGGGTTTGGAGAATGATCTCCTAAAGTTTTGTCTCTAAGAAGACATTTTATCTCTAAGCTACAGAATCTAGAAATGGCGACATACAAGGAACAAAACTGGAAATTTCATGTATATCCTTATTCTTGTATCAAGAAATGCACTGATTGTTTTAAAAGTAGAATTCCATCAGAATCACCTGGGAGATTTTTAATGATACAGGTTTCTGCATTTTAATTAGGGCACTATAAATTTGAATTCCCATTATTTTCTCCTCCCCAATAATTTGTATGTAGCTAGCCTGATAGCAGCATTTGCGCACTTGCACATTCTGGAGATGGCAGTCTATATCCAAATCTATCAAAAGGCACACTCTAGAGCAGGTGGGAAAAATCGTTTTCCACTTCATTTTGCCTCTGTAAGGCATCTGGGGCTCATGTGCTTCACTTCTGGGTTGGTGACATCCAAGAGCAGCAGGCAAGGAAAGAGGGCCATTTGTGTGGCCATCCCCCTTTTTCCGTGACTCTATTTACACTTGGAACTCAGATGTGAAAGATCTAGGAAACAGTCTGTGGTTATAGTACTTGTTTTGACACAAAACCACTGGGCTGATGAAAAAACAAACAAAAAACAAACAAAAAATTGAAAGACAGAAATAAACTACCATTGCTATAAGGAAATAGTCTAAATGGTTTGGATGCTTGATGCACAGCTGAGCACCCCTTCTGCCTTGAGTCTTAGCAAGCTTGGAGCCAGATCTGTAGCCTCCTTTTCGCTAGTGTGGCACAGGCTAGCATGCTGGACATCGCTTGTATTTGTCTCTCTCTTGAACTCTATGTGATCCTCTACCTAGATTTGCTCTTTTCTATGCTTCATTCAGTTATTTAGTTTGTATTCTAATCTACTATAAGTGGCAGAAAGCAAATAAAAAAGGAAGCTGGATTTTTTGAAATGATAAAATAATTATATTTCTCCATTCTATTTTTCTCCCTCCAAACCTCCCATACAGCCCTCTTTGCTCTCTTTCAAATTCATAGCATTTTTCATTAATTGTTATTGCATTCATATATATGTATGTATATAAATATACAGATATATACATATATTCCAAAATATAACCTTCTCAGACTGTACAATATTACTTGTATGTATGTTTCCAGGGCTAGCCAGTTGTCACTGGATGATGGATCAGTTTTCTCTTCCCTGGGGAAGACTGTCTTTCCTGCTTCCAGCTTTCCTCAGTTGCCTATAGTTTTTGGTGTAGCATTTAGGCTTCCTGAGCTTTTCCTTGTCAGTTTTGTCGTGTCCATTGGCCTCATCCTCATTCATCTCACATTTGGGCAGTCATGTTAGTGAGACTTTATGGATAGAGCTTTGATATTACTAGGAGACACAATCTTATAGCAAGCTCCCTAGTCCTCTGGCTCTTACAGTCTTGCCCCTTCTTCTAAACTGTTCCCTGCAAGCTTCCAAAGGCAGGATGTAACCAGTAGTCTTATCCATCTATGATGCCCATGCTGCATCAATGACCAGCATGGCACACTAATTCTAAGGATACAGTGGCACCTTAGTGGAAACCAACAGCTCTCTAACTTAACTTAAGATCTGCTCAACAAGAGGGAAAACATGCCTAATACTGGAAAACTAGCTAACTACTCAGTGTTAGTGAAGTCATGACTATTGGAGGAGAATTTACAACCACTAATTTACTAAATCAGTACAATACCTAACAACAATCTATAAATATTTGTCCTTATATCCACAGACATATATAGTCTTTACTCCTCAACAAGCTGGATTTTCAATCCCTACATGACTAGATACTGTAAAATTGGCATAAAGATGGGATTCCTGTCTAAAGAGTTCACACAGAGGAGTAACAGTCCACATACATAAATGGTAATGCTGCTTTACTAAGTGATATCCAGGCAGCACTTATCCCATGTCTTCTATGAGCCATCAGTTCTTTTAGAGACTCAAATGAACTCTGTTTGATGTGTCTATGATCATGTTGGGTTGTAACTGTGTGACTGTATCTGAGTAGCTCTGTTCAGTTTTCCTCACATACTTTTCCAACATATTATAAGGGAAAAACAACAATTAGAGTGATAGGCGGAGCTTTACAGCCAGACCACAGCACCAGCAATGCCAGGAATGTGCCAGGCAGCCCTGATATCAGCTTGAGATAAACTGGTTATGTTCCAGCTTCGATGAAGTCAGTTCTGTCTTGACCATTATATACACCCCTGTTTCTCACTTAAAGCATTTTGATGATAGCCAGGACCACATTTTGTAAGTAAGTTCTCAACACTTGCAACCCTGGATATGACTGTTTCTTTCTTAGGTCTCATGCACCTTGAGCTGGCTCTTACACAATGAAACTGGGTTGTGTTGGAACAGCCCTGAAGATATATATTTCCTCAGCCAGAACTCAAGACTACAAGAAGACAAATATGTAAGGGAATGACTACACTAAAATGTGATTCATTCTCAAATCGAGTATGTATAAAATGCTGTGAAAACACAGATGAGGGCCAATTAATTATATCTGGGATAGGAAGTCTCAAGGAGAGAGAGTTACAGAGAGGTGATGACATTTCAGCTTGATCTTGTGCATAACAAATGACTTCCTATAAGATATTCTCCACCTGTTTTGAATTAACTAAAATGATTAGGTCTTAGGTTTTTATAAAGGTCATCTCTACCAGAATGAAGAAAGTGGAAGGCTCTTGTGAAAATAACCATTTAAAATATATCAGCCTGATTTTGAATGGCTACCAGAACAAATTAGTGCTAAAGTTCATGAGAATGTCTCAGATTGGGAGAAAATTTCCAGGGATTTGATAGACAATACTGCACACACACACACACACACACACACACACACACACACACACACACACAGAGTCTACCCAGTATAATTAATATAAAGCAGTAGTATTAGCTTCCTCCTGTATTATACTGCCTCTTGGTCTGTGCTTAAGTATAGCAGGGAAGGAAAGACAGACTAATGGGATGAACAGAGACTTGATTTGCTTGATGGAAGAAGCAATGCTCTGTTTTCCAGACTGCTTCATTTTCCTTCTGTGGTTCCTGTTTCCTACCACCCTTGCTGATGTCTGCTATTGGCTGTAAAAATCGCCTCTTCTTGGTCATTTACTCTCTTGTCTCCCTTCCATGAGGATGTATGTGGAGGTACCATGTTGAAGTCTTACTTGGGAGATGGGAGGAGCTTGAGTCACTGGGGCAGCAGAGAGAAGAGTTCCTTGGGGAAACTGTTTAACACAGGACATCCGGGCTGGATTTCACATGAGCGAAGCTTCAGCTTGTGTTGTGCAAAGTCCCTGAAGTGTGAGGCTGCTTGTTACAGCAGCTATTCTACATTAGTATAGCTATCATGTGGTAAATGATGGAAGTCCTCATCCATCGATGTTAATCTCCTTCGTCTCCCCTCTATCTAGCCTCAGAATCATGTAACACATACTTTTTAGGTCATTTAAGGAGTATTTTCAGAATCCACAAGTTAGGACATTCTCTTCAGATATAGAGAAAGGATGTAATACAATCGCAATCTATTAAGTATGCACAAAACAGATCATGAAAATAAACAGATCATTCAGTTCTCAGAGGAGGCTATTCATGTTGCACATGTGTAGAATAGTTCAGACTGGGCCAGATGTGACCAAAGGTACATGCATGTAATGCGAGGTGATCATGTTTGTATGAATGTTTGGCAGAGGGCTTCCAGCTTGCAAGGAATGAACCAGGGCATTAGCCTTGATTCTAGGAGGCCTATATTTGTTTGGCTGAAGGGTATGGATGAGTTAGGACTATATATCTGTGACATTTTTATGGAACTGAACATTTTACTCTGTCAGGAATATTTCAGAAGCAACCTCTGTATAGTAAGCAAGGCAGACCTATGTTTTGCCCACAAGAGTCTTACACTCTAATAGGAAAAGATTAGTATTTAATATGCAGCAATGGGTGTAGTCGAGAAGGTGGGGCAGGGTATATTACATCTATAGTCAGCATTTTCTCCTCTTTCTGAGCAAAAATATATGGCTATACTTCTGTTTTTTAAAACAAAGGTAACATCAAAATGAATTTTCTGTAATGTGCAAAATTAAATTTGGTAGTTAAAAAATGCCTGTGATTTATCTCTTTGGCCATAATGGATGAGATGTCAAGGGGGAGTTGAGAATAAGGCTTGGAAGGGCAGGTCAAAATTCTGTCACAAATGTGATGATTTATGAAGGTGCTGATGGGGCTGTTAAAATGCATTAATCTGTGAATAGGTAGCCATATATCTCTATGGGCACTCATACCCAAGAATTTCCTTTTGAAACCTATCACTAGGTTTCTTACTGCCTGAGGCCTTTTAAATGACTTAATAAGGTGTCAAAATTAGTAAATTATTGAGCCTGTAATTATTGAATTGGTTTTCTTACATTTAAATCCCCTTGCCTCCAATCTACTGCTCATTGCTATGAGATTAGTTTCCTTCAGCTCAGTCCATTGTACTTAGTTACCCTGTTTAAAATACTTTTAGTGGCTCCTGGGTTTAATGAATTGTATCTGCCCATAAGAGTATTACAACATCCTTTGTCTGGTCCCATGTGGATTTCTAATTGCATCAATAAGCACCCTTGCCCTGTCATCCCCCAAATCCTGACTCCTCTCCAAGTCCCACAGGGCACTCCATGCATGCCGTGCCCTAGTTTACTTCTTCCCACTCTCCCAAGGCTGTGCACTGGCTCCCCACCCAGTGTGCTTCCCAAGCACCATTTGGTTCTGTCAAGTGTGATGTAATAGGGGCTGAAGCTGAGCATAGGGTCATTAATGCTTAGCATAATATTGGTTGCTAAAGATGATCCTAAACGGGGCATCCAGGGGGTGTCTGCCAATCTTGATATAGCAGTCGGATAGCCTGCTCAGTCTCTTCTCTTTGCCTGTCTACCCAGACTGCTTTGGAGACACATCTTTCCCAATCAGCTTCCTCTGATGTGTATTCCACAGAAGAACAGGGCACAGAGACTGGTCCACGGATTCCTAAGATTCTGGAACTGAGGATTTTGCCTCTTGATTTGGTAGCTGTCAATCATCCATCATCCTACCACTTACAAGATGCAGAATTCCAACAGGCAGCTAACTACAGCAGAAACCCTAAGAGTGAGGATATCTGCATTTTTAATTTTATAAAATTTTGTTATAAAAACCTTGCAAATAAATAAAAATACCACACACCAAGATTAACTGAAGTTTTAAACACTTATTCCTAGGCCGTTCCACTCTGGGCACCACTACTCCATGGTGGAACAGACTGTGAGACAATCTTGGTGTCACTGTGGAGTCCAAAGAGCAGTGTAGTTAGGGAGAATAGTGGATCCTTTGTGGGTACAGTGCAGTCTTTGACAATTGCAAGAACAGTTAGATGTTGTTGGGAGTCTGGGGACAACTACATGAATACCTTTAATATCCACTCACTGTTTTCTTAAGCGTCAGGTACTGGTCAGGCAATGATGAAATGTCTATAGTTCCTAGTGCTCTGCCCCTTTCTCCCCCACCATTACCTCTATTCTCTCCTTCTCCTTCTCTTCCTTTCCTTTTCCTTCCCTCTTGCTATCTTCTGAGACACCATCTTACTTATGTAGTCCTGGCTGGTCTCAGACTCTTGGTCCTCCTGCCTCATCCTCCAGAGTGCACCCAGTTCCAGTTCTATTTTTACAAACTTTATCCTTGTGTCTAAATCTTGATAAAGTTGCTGTCATTGGTGGTAATATGTTCGGAGGACAATTAAGGAATGTCTAATGTACTTACTCAATGTGACTCTTGAGAATTTGACTATGGATTGTGTTGTATAATGTACATGATATGTAGTAGAGGCTCTATATGTATACATACCAATATGATACATTCATTCTGAACATTCGCTTTCATTTAACTGTTCTGATGTGATTTTAAAATCAGCTTACTTTAAGTGTTTGTACCATGCAGAAACCTGATTCTCTAGTCTTTAGTTACTAACTGGCTCCTCTTTTCCTTATAGCTCAGGCCTGGGAATCTCATTTTGTAGACTCTCTCAGGGTTTAATGAGTTTCCTTTTGACACTTATCCATGGAACCAGCAGTGTTAGTTCACATTTTAAATATCTCCTTTTATTCATCTCTTTCTCATTTCATTCATCCAATGGAACCAAAACTGTCCTTTGACCTTTAAATTTTTGATCTCAGTGTGTGACCTTGTAGGGTGTTGTTTTGAGGTAACCAAATCTTGATCCCAATCTCATGAGCTTAGCCTTGCATGCTTCTTGCCATGGTCATAACCCATTGACTACACCAATTATTTGTATATTGCACCAAATCTGAAAGCTAGCCTTTAAAGTTTGGTCTTGTACCTGTGATCTCACTAAAATTACTTGGTATGCCCTTACAAATCTGAAATACAAAATTTTATGGTCTTTTAAAAAAAACTACCAGTTAAATATTTCAGAAATGTAGTAGCTACAGAATAGCAAATACCTATTTCTATGGAAAAAGTGTGGTGTGCAGGGGAGCAACCTAGAGTTATTTAATTCCTTTTTTTTTAAGTTGGACTCTTTTGGGTTCAAGATATTTTTGCAATGGATCTAAATTTGTATCAGTTGGCTACTGTTTCCAGGCCAGCCTTGTCACAGCCACGTGTCATCTCATCTCAGCAGCTCCAGTAAATAATTGGGCCCGTGAGACACAGTTTTTCTTCTCTGCAGCGCCGCCCTGCAACCTCTGGCTTCTCCCCTGGGTCTGCAGGGTGATAGGACTGTTGCCTCTGGCCTTTTCATTTATTATTTATTTCATTTATTGCAGGGCTCAGAACAAATTGGAATTGGCAAAAATGGAGCGTGAGACTGTGGAATGATGATAGCCAAGGTCCACATGATTACTCAAAACTGCAGGAGAGCAGAGAGGCAAGAAAGAATAGAGAGTACAACAAAAGGGTTCAGAGCAGCCGGCGTGAGATGCTTTTAGAAAATTCTTGTGCCTCTGTGAAGTTTTCAGATCTTCATCCAGTCAACTGGCTGAGTAAAGCCTTTTCTTCTTTTCTTTCCTTTTTCCCTCTTGTCGCTCAAAATACGGCCTCCATGACAGAAGAGTAGGCAGGAACTGACCAGGAAGCAGACACATCTGTGAAGCCTGCTTCCCACAGGCAATACCACTCTCCAACCACCCATAGATTGCTTACTCTTTCCAGCCCCTGAAATTAAAAAGGGTCAGCTTACTGCTTAGCTGTAGTACACTGTTTTCAGTGGTTTCCAATTTTATCATACAATAATCATCTTGGATCAATTCTTCAGACGACAGGGAGATTTTATTGTTTTTTAAATTCTAGTTTTGTAATGCTTGGGATTGAATACAGGACCTCACATAGTATATGCTAAGTGAGTGCTCTACTACTGAGCCATTTCCCCAGCCTCAGACAAGCAGCTTTTAAATTGTGTGATCCCAACCGATATCAAGGAAGGCATTTTATTCATAAATGAGAACATGTAAAGTGACTGTCTCACCTAATAGCCAATTTAGTTGGTGCTTGATACAACTGATTGCTTTTTCTTCTGATATAGATATAGATTAAATACGCATGCGAATACACATATACACCCCCACACTCACTGAGAAGCAGGTGAACATATATCATGTCTCTCAGGATTTTTTGATTTGCACATGGATCTCATGCTATGTATTCCCATAATGTGTGATCCTGGGAAAAGGAACAGACAAGCATGTTTACCACTGGTATTCAGAGGAGGAGGAAACAGATTTAGAAAGGAAACATAATTGGGGAAATAACTTACCTAAGATTCAAACCCAGATCTGCCTAACTCTGCTATTTCCACTCCTAACAACTATGCAAGACTGCTTTGTAGGCCATGCATATAACTCATGCCATCCATTTGAATATATATTTATATGGTGCCGTGTAACACAGCTCCACTAAACACAGTTAAACAAATAAAGAACAACAGTGGCTTACTCTTGCTCAACTTCTGTGGGCAGGAGAATTAGTAGAGTCCTTTTTAATATTGTGTGTGTGTGTGTGTGTGTGTGTGTGTGTGTGTGTATGTGTGTGTGTGTATGCAGGTGTCTAAAGAGGCCAGGAGAGAGCATCCAATTTCCCGGAGCTTGTGCTCACTTCTACAGCCCATATACTAAAATTGGAACAGTACAGAGAAGGTTCCCCTGCACAAGAATGACACTCAAATTTGTGAAGTGTTCCATATTAAAAAAAGAGAAAGAAAACGAAATTCCCTGGAGCTGGCATTATGTGCCATTGTGGGCGACCTGACATGAAGTCTGGGAACTGAATGTGAGTCCTCTAAAAGAGCAGGAAGTGCTTAACTACTGAGCTGTCTCCCTGGTTCCCAATTCAGATGTGTCTTAACTAGGCAGTTCTGACTTGGGGTCTCCTATTCAGTTGCTGCAGGGTGTTGACTAAGACTGTGGTTTTCTGAAGGCACAATTTATGCAGGGAGATTAACTTAGAAGGTAGATCATTTACATGGTAAGTAATTTGGTACAAGTCCAAAATGCATGCCTCTGTGCTCTCTGTGTGGCTCATTCCAGGGCACTGTTGAGTGTCTCTTAACATGGTGGCTGATTTCCTCCATAATGGATGACACAAGGATCAAGGCTGAATTAGCAATACCTCTGACAAACTGGCCTCAGAAGTGACATTACCCAGCTTACCTCACTGTATTCAAACATCCAACTCTGATTGGATGTGTGAAGATCTATGTATGCCTGATAATACCAGGAGACACGAGTCATTAGGGGCATTTGTAGATGGGTAATTCTCGCTAACTTGGCCCTTTTCTCTTTCTATAAATCCTTGTAGCCAAATCTTCTACTCTTGTTCCATTTTTCCATTTGGTTATCCACCTCAGCAACCATTGCCTGCTTCCCCTCAAGCTGGAGTCCAGTGAGTGCGTAGGGAATTGTGATGGATAATATTGATTTCCAATGTGACAAGATCTAGAACGGCACAGCCAAACTGCTAGGCGTGTCTGTGAAGACGTTGATAGACTGTTTATTGTGGTGACATCACAACCTGGAGTGTGGCTGACCCCAGTCCATGGGCTGGAGTTCAGGACTGAATAAGAAGGAGAAAGTAAGTATCAGCATTTGTCTCTTGGATTCCTCTGGACTGTAGATGCGATGTGACCAGCTGCCTCACACACTGCCCAGGCTGCCACACCTTCTCTCCCTGCTGCCACACCTTCTCTCCCAGGTTGAACTGGATCCTCAAACTGTGAGACAAATAAAAAGCTGTCCTTAAGTTGCTTTCTCCAGGTTCTTTTTTTTTTTTTTTTGTAATCATAGCAACAAAAATGGTAAGCAATATAAGAACCTGGCAATCAGGGTTGTTTTGTCTACTCTGTGGAGATAACGAGAACTGATCTGACAGAGTGGTCCTTCTCAGTGGACTGGGATCTTTTCCCAGTGATGTGCTTGGGAGAACTTCCACAGTAATATCTAATGCAGTAGATAGCCGTGGCTCAGATTTCTTTGATAGTCTTCTTCAGAGACAGCACTGCAAGTCAGTTCTGCAGTGTCTACTGAGCTGAAAATACATGTTAATAATGCTGATGGGTGGGCATAAAAAAAAAAACAAAGCATATTAGTGGGTGTCTCTTTGGAATCATGGGTATTTTGTTACTTTCATTTTACTAATATTCTACATCTATATATTGCTTCTTCTTAAATATAACTTAATGAAGATGAGCAACTAAAACACTCTTAAGACAGGAACTCTGTGTTCCAGATTCTAATGCCTGGTGTGATTTTTTTTTTTAATGCAATGCACTTCCAGTCTTTGCGTCTTTCTTGTTCCAAGGATGTCATTATCAATACTAATATAAAATTTTCATTGCTTGAGCCATTACAATATACAGGGAATGGATTTTTCAATTTGTCAAGTTCCAGTGAGTATATTAGCAGAATCTTCTGTCTGTCAGCAGGCACGTGGTGACGCCAGTAGCATCTCTAATTTTGATTGTTCTGAGTCTTTGTGTTTATACAGGTCTCCAGTGCCTGAAGGCCTCTCTCCCCTTTCCCTCCGACTGATTTCCCTTACATCTCTTCTCATCTTAGCTGAGCCTTTAGAATGATACATACTGAAAGCAACCTGTGAGATAGGAAATATATTGATAAAATGGGTTTAAGCTCTGGGAGTCCTGTTGAAAAGAAAGAAGATGGATTGTAGGAGCCAGAGGGGTCATGGCAGGGGAACCCACAGAGACAGCTGACCTGAGCTCATGAGAGCTCATGGACTCTGGACCAACAGCTTGGGAGCCTGTATGGGACTGACCTAGGCCCTCTGCATGTGAGTGACAGTTGTGTATCTTGGTCTGTTTGTGGGGCATCTAGCAGTGGGATCAGGATCTGTCCCTGATGCTTGAGCTGGCTTTTGGAACCTATTCCCTATGGTGGGATGCCTTGCTCAGCCTTGATGCAGTGGGAGGAGTTTGGTCCTGCTTCAACTTGATATTCTATAATTTGTTGACTCCCATGGGAGGCCTGCCCCTTTCTGAACAGAGGAGAAGGAGGAATGGATGGGAGAGGAGTAGTTGGGAGGTGGGGGGAGGAAACTGTGGACGGTAGGTAAAATCAATGGAAAAAAAGAGAATCATGCTATAGTGCTACAGCCGAGAGCCATGTCTGGATCCATGGCTCTATCTCAGCTAGGGTCTGTGTTGATGTCTCAGGTTCCTTTTATCATCAACAGCCATGCTGATGCCCGTGGTCTGCGCCACCACTTGGGGCCATGTGGGTGTCCAAGGATCATGCTGGGGCACTGAGTGGCA
This sequence comes from Peromyscus eremicus, assembly GCF_949786415.1. NCBI lineage: Eukaryota > Metazoa > Chordata > Mammalia > Rodentia > Cricetidae > Peromyscus > Peromyscus eremicus. Next base: position 15,859,255 of record NC_081417.1, read on the forward strand.
TGTGCTGCCACCCATGGTGACATCTGGGCCCACGCTGCTGCCAAGGAACATGTCTGGGTCTGTAGTCCTACTGCAGATGGGGTCTGTATTGCTGTCCATGGCCCCTGTTGTTATCAAAGGCCACACGGATGCTTGGGGTCTGGGCCAACCTGTGTCCATATTGGTGTCTAAGGGCTGTGCTGCAGCTAGAGCCATGCCAGTCTGGGTGACCTGTGCTGCCATGTCTGGTCCATGGTCTGCTGCAGTGGGGATCTGTGTTGATGTTTGTTGCTCATGCTACCACAGGGGCTCACGCCAATCATGCAATCATGAAATTCGAGGGCCATGCTGAGCTGGCCCTGCCCTCCACTGTCCCATATAGGAGAGCTAGCTCCAATGATACAGGAACAGGAGAGCTGCCCCTGCCCCTCAGGGGAGAGCTGCCCCTGGCCCTCAGAAGAGAGCTGCCCCCCTCAACTTAGAAGAGAGCTTACCCCGCCCCCCATTCAGGAGAACTGGCCCCACCCCTCATCACAGGCATGGGAGAGCTGGCTTTTCCCCTGCCTGAGGGGGGTGGTTCCAGTGGCCTGGTCTGACCTACTCAGCTACCATCTAGGCACTCATCAACATCTGTCCCATCTATGGCCTGCTGGAGCACGTGAAGGAACTGGTCTTGCAGAATCATAGCCGCAGGATCGCTACGATTTGGAGCAACAGCAGGAGAGGAGTTTGGATGAGGGTCCAGTATTGATGGTGTACCAGAAGCTGGAGACCTTGAAGCAGACCAACAATTCATTACACATGGACATTTGCAAATACAGCTGATTGGACAAAAAGGTCTACTGCATGACACACTGCAGCTCCCAAAGAGCTGAATGAAGAGGTGAGGGAGAGGTCGGAAAGATAGAGGAGCAAAGTGATGTTTGTTTTGCTTTTTTGTTGTTTTTTTAATTAATACTGTTATTTATTTATTTATTTATTTATTTATTTATTTATTTATTCATTTTTCTTTTGAAGGGGATACTATAAGGGTGAAGGACAGATATGGAGGAATTGGGAGGTGGGTGGGATTGGGGTACGTGATGCAAAATTCCCCCCCAAAATCAATTAAAAATGTGTTTGAAAAGAAAGAAAAAAGAAGGACTCAAGCTTTAGGGTGATTTGTTTCATTGGTTATCTTTAATTATCTCACAAGTTAATGAAGGTGATTTATTAGTGAGAGGTTCTTAATTTTTCCCAGAGCTTTACTAAACTTCAGGGGCAGATCTGTGATCTCATAGTTTAGCGATGATTCTGAACTCCTGTGCAATGACGTATGGCAGCTTCAGCCCCGCCTCCTCTGTTCTGCTCATGAGCTGCACTTTGGTGGCTGTGGGATGAGGTGTGGCAGATGCAGGAACTTCAGGAGGGCTGTGCTGGGTTGAACAAATTAGAATATTGTAAGCATTCCTAACGGAAGACTTGCAGTCAGTCTGCTGGGCTTCATAACAACACAAGATTGGCTCTAGCGATGCTTTGGACTGCTTTGAGATTAGAATGCAGAGAGAAGGCAATTGTGCAGCTCATGTTACATGGTTAGAAGGTGGGAGGTGTACCTGAAATTAGTATTTTTTATGAGATTAATAATATAATTATGTGTTTTTAAATTGGAATTATTTGGGGATAGTAATTAAAGAACAGATTTCATTTGTTTGTGAATATGTCCAATTTAAGCAAGTGACTGCATGGTAGTAGTTGAACAAAAAAATCCCTTTTGGTTGTATGCAATTTACATTTGTCTAGTAAACTTGAACTCACATTATTATGTCTATATTACTGTATTATTTCATCATTGTGTAGTAAACTTTACCCATGAATGTGAGGTCCTTTAACATCTCTGTTACCTGTTGCTGCTAACAGATTCATGAGGTGAATTTACTATCTTCAAGCTCTGATGGTGTGAAGTCTAATAAACAGTCTTCTACAGCTAAAATCAAGAAGCCAGCAGAATGGTATTCCTTCCCCAGCTCCAGGATGAATCCATCCCTTGTACTTTCTACCTTCTAGAAAGTTCTACCAGAAGGTCCCACACTGCTGGCCTCTTTGACCCCTCTATCAGTGGTATCATTCTGACCTCTTTCTTTGTGGCAACTCCTTCTCTGATGTTGGCACTCCTTCCTGTTTTAGGAAGACCACTGTGATTATACAAGACCTCCTTGGAAAGCCCAGGGCAAACTTTTCACCTCAAGCCTTTACATTATCACACCAGCAAAGCCTACTTTTCCATATAAAGAAACAATATTTTAGGTTCTAGAGACCAGGCTATAAAACCATTGAAGGAGTTGTTAGTCTCTTCATCACGTCTATATTTTATATTCTGTTAAAAAATAATATGTTAGTTTGATGCTTAAAGTCTTGTGGATCTCATAGCCTTCAATTTGACTTAGACAGAACAACTGGGCAACTTTTAGCAACTTGATTAACCTTGCAGAATGTTAATATTTCAGCTGCAAATGGAGTGCTTAGATTGGACCCAAAGTATATTATGTACTCAGTACAGTCAATCATTCCCAGTTCTTTAAAAAGATTATGTCTTCCTACATGTTAAAGTAAAAGTCTAAGTGAACACTGGCATGACGGCATCTCCAGAATCTGTAGGCTAGTTGAGGAAGTCATTGCCAGACATGTAATCCCTCAGAGAACACAAAGCATGGTAGAGAACCATGTCCCACTTAAGAAGGACCTGTGTTATGGGAACTTGTCTTGAAGAATTTGAGTTACAATTAAGTTTGGGGAAGATTTCCTAGGAAGTGACTGGGATGTGGACAATGTAAAGAATTGAACAAATGCCTCCTAACAGGCAGAGAGATGGACAAGTACAAAGGTTCATAGGATAAGGGAAGAGAGTGAGTTAGAAGTCCTGGTGGTGGTGGAATAAGTAATAACTACATCAATATAATTCTATAAGTTGGCATATGAACCAAACTCTTCCTTATCTAGGCAAGTGACTTCAGGTAAGTCACTTACCTTTTCTATGTCACAATTCCTTCACTGATGGAATTGTGACAATTACAGTAGTTCTTAGAGACTGGATAGCTCAACCTAGAAAATAATCTTTGTGCACACAGTGAGCACTCCATAATTTTACCACTCATTCTAACATTCTCAACCATGACCTTATTCATCCTTACATCAGCCTTATGATGTAACTAGAAACTGAGGCAGAGTACAGTAGATAGCTTGTCCAGGTTCCTGCAGCAAGTACATGAGAGAGCAGAGATGTGAGAGAAGGCACATCTGCCTGCATGAAGCTGGAGCTCTCCCGCTTGGGTGTTAGCACTCCTGAGATGACTTCCCCAGACAAATGGGACAACACTGAAAATGTTTTGTATAAAGCAAACCTAACTCCATAAATGAAACACTGATCATTCGCAGTACCTGCCCCACGACTGTTTCCTGCTATTTTTAGTTATACAGTTTTATAACAAAGAACACATGGGGTAGGTAAAGTTGACCTGTTTCATTTCTTCTCCTGTTCATTTTCTATGTAATTTCAGGAAAATAAAAGGCAAGAAGAAGCACTGGATTCCAAGTGTGTCTGTGTCTCCATTGACTCCCTGGCATCATTCTGCTTGGCCTGGGTGCTGGAATTGGTGTCTGAGGTACCAGTGAGACTTGAGCAGCCTCTTCTCTCCATTCCTTTAGATTCTGGATATCAAGGGTTTGCGGTAATGATAAACAACGATAACCATCATTTCAGGTTCAACTAATTTCAAAGTATCAGAGTCTAAAATTATTTCACATTAAGTCTGTGCCAGCTTATTTGACCCTCTTTTAATCAAGGAGAAAACATTTCAAGAATGGGGCTTCTCCTAGGATTCCAAGCCTCCTCTCGTTGATGGTGTTGGCCCATAGAATGCAGGACTGCTGGCTTAATAGATATTTTCAATTGGCAGAGTGCCAGATCTTCATCTCTTCCTGGAAGTTGTCATAGATTGGAATTTAAAATTCATTGATTAATTTTGGAAGTTTGGAATAATGCAGTGAGGGTTTTTTAATACTCCCCCTTTTAATTTTATCATTAATGTAAAACAATAAAAAGGAAGACATCTTAAGTGGAAAATGTTTGGTCCTACAATTCTTTCCTGGCCAAATCAAACAGAACATACATAAAAAGGTAGACAGAGCTTCTATTTGTCAAATGATGGATTATTCTTTTCATTCATGTAGACATCTGGCAGTGTCAAGATACATGTATTGAGTAATTATGATTCCACAAAGATATTGCATGATAGAATTATTTTCACAGATATGCACAAAAATCATATTTTTTCATGAAGTTCTTGTATGATGGTTTGGCGTTGAAGAAGTGTGCAATACCAATGAATATCTTCTCTTCATTTGTTTGAGCCTCTGTCTTCAATCTCTTTGATAAATTCAGGGTAACCATCCAACCCCTAGAAAAGAGTGATGTGAAGCATTACAATGGGGTATATCATTTTGCAATACATAGATTTCAAAATCTGGCCAATGGTTAACTGGACTAATGAAAAAAGATGGTATTGACAGCTTAGAGCTCTGCTTTCAAAGTCAGAACCAACAGCGTGTCTTATGCATTGACTGAAATAATATAGTGAAACCCCTTTATCTCTTAACAAGCTACCTCCAGTCATGAAATTCCCTTTGCTATGCTACAGCCTCCATGTGAGAAGGGAGAACATGTTCAGATATTGAAAAACTGTAGGCCATTACCCACTTTACCACTCATATCAAAGACACTGAAAAGATAGCACATGTGCAATTGATGGATTATTTTCATCATGAAAGTCTGATGACCCCACTTGGGTTTTCAAACAAGGCATTTAATAACCACTGCCTTGTTAAAAGGTGGAAAATGATCTGGCTGGTGGCCTGATAGGACGAGGTTTTATTGATTTTACTGAAGCCCTTGGCTTGGGAGATCACAGGCTTCTTAAGGGCAAACTTAAAAGGAAGCATTAAGATGGATGAGTAATTACCTGTGTGATGGACGTCATTCTGCAAACATCAGGACTGGGAAGTTTTCCTTTGGGTATCAGTTGATGAGGGAGAGGGAAAGCATGAGCCAAGCCTCATTTCAACCACTTTTAGTCTTCTTGTGGACTTGTGAATTGACTTTGCTCTGGTGGAGGATTGGTGTAGATAACTTTAAAAAGGCAAACTTAATTGTTGATTTGTAAGGAGGAAAGTGATAGATTGTTATGGATACTAGAAAAAATCGTGTTTTAAATGCTATAAAAGAGAGAGAAAAAAGTAGATAACTTTATGCATACTGTTAGTTTTGGTGGCTCTGAGTCCCTTGGAATGAAGAGTGAAGATCTCTGAGCCTGCAGCTCCCTCCCAAGAAGCCAGACTAAGCTTGATGGGATGTTAGAAAAGAGGCATAGATGGCAGTTTAGAAGAGGAATGGCTGGGTAGGAGTCAGAATTAGAGCTTTGAGGACGTCACAGGCTGACGCACGGTGGAGCGACAGAGCAGTGCTGAGTGGCAGCACAGGGTGTGGTTTAACTCTGATGGTGGGTGTTCTGTGGACTGGCACATGGCTGCTTGAGCTACTTTAACAACTGTCTAGCCCCTTTCCCATCTCCTCTTTGAATCTGTGCTGCTGTGACTTAACAAGGCCACGGTGAAGGTGGGTGGAGTAAGGGGGAAAGAGTGAGGTGTACTGGGATCTCAGATGTTGGATCTTCGCTGTGCCTGAAGTCCCTTCAATGCTGTTAAACAGAAGTGAGCAATTCTCTTAATGAAGACTCAACCGAGTGTTGTTTTGATACACTAATTATAGTCCAGTGATATGCTATCATAGAATAACATATGGGAGGTTATTTCTGCATGACGAAGCACTCGTGGCTAGAATGCATTTTTCCATTATATGAATTTTTAAATATTTGTGCAAATGGGCATTTTCCCAAAGGGGGAGAAATGATACATAGGTATTTTGCTTTGTCAGAAGCAATCTATACCGAAGTATTGTTATAAATAATAAATATTTGTGAAGGGTACTTGAGCCATTTTCTCTCCTCTTTTATAATATTATAAATTACAGCTCTACCATGAGGTAACCTATATGGGAGACTGCAAACCACAGAGTTTTCTTGATCTCACACACACACACACACACACACACACACACACACACACACACACAAGGGATGTCGAAGACCAATCAATGCACTTTTGTTATTTTAAGGAACCCTCATTCCTTAGCTCAGATACTTGATTCACTTTTATCACAGGCTTTTTCCTGATTGTTCAGACCTGTGAGATAGAGTTCATCAGAAGCCCCACTAACATAGCCGTGATTTCATCCAGGAATATAATTCTTTCTAATGGATTATTTCATGTTTTATTCATGTAGAAATAGTACATACTGGTGAGTGGTAGATCTTGTTACAAATATATTTATAATAGTTTGAGAGAACTTAAACTATAAAGATATTTTGGGACACATACTTTATGAACATCTGAGTCTGCAATGTTCATTTTTTTTAAACTTTCTTTTTACTTATTCTTTGTGTCTTTCAGATCACGCATCTGGATCCCATTCATTTTCCCATCCCTTCATATCAACCCTTTGCCCTTGCAACCTCATCTACAAAATAAAATAAAATTGAAGGAAAAAAAAGAAAAAATTTGGTCATGGAAGCTGTGGTGTGACACAGTGAGTCGTGCTGTAAACCCTTCTGTCCATGTATCTTTACTTCCAAGTGTTCACTGCAGAGTCTTTGGTCAGGATCAGGGCCTCTGCTCTCTGCTACACTATGAATGCTGGGCCCTCCCTGAGGCTCCTCTTGGTTATCCTGTTGTTGCCCTGTGTCATGGAGACCCTGCTGCTTTGGGTCTGCAGGACCAGCCCCTTCATGTGCTCCAACAGATCATAGATGGGGTTGATGTTGGAGTGGGTCAACTTATAACCCTGGCTCTGGGCCTGGGTAGCTGTTCAGGTTCTCAGGGTGCTTCACCTGTCCCCCTGTCAGTAGGGTCATCTCTGCTGTGTTGGCCAGGGGAGGTGCAGGGCCCACTTTCCCGAGTGCCGCAGCCAGTAAGGGGGAGGGTCGCCTCCCTTGCCCATCACAGGTGCCAGGGGCAAGGGGGGAGGAAATCTTACCCTCGCCCTCACCCCCACATGGCAGACAAGAGGGGTGTGGCTGGCTACCCCACTCTCACACCCTCAGGGCCAGCTCACCCACACCTCTACCAACAGGGTCAGCTCTACTGTATTGCCCAGGCAAGGAGCAGGGCCTGCTTTCCTGAGTGCTGCAGCGGGTAAGGGAGAGGGTCGGCTGGCTCCCTTGTCTGTCGCAGGTGTCAGGAGTGAGGGATAAGGAGGGTCATCTCTCCCCCACCACACAGCCACATGACAGACAAGTGGTGGGAACAGCTCTCCCACGCTCACAACTTCAGGGCTGGCTCACCCATACCTCTGCCAACACGTTAGGCTCTACTTTGCTATGCAGGAGAGGTACAGGACTCTTTTCTCCTGAGTTCTTCACTAGTGAGAGGCAGGGGCGGCTCTCCCACTTTGATGACTTCAGGGCCAGCTCTCCAGTCCACTTCAGGCACAGTGGGGTGGGGGTGGGGTGGGGGTGGGGTGGGGGTGGGGTGGGGCATCTCTTCCCTGCCCATGCTGCCCTATGGCAGACGAGGGGCGGGGCCAGCTCACCCATGCCCCACCTCCCACCTGTAAGCCAGGTCAGCTCTGCTGTGCTTCCCAGATGAGGCACAGTGCCCGCTTTCCGGAATGTTGCAGCTGGTGGGGAGAGGGTCGACTCCCCGGCCAGCTGGAGGTGGTAGGGGCGAGGGAGGGCATCTTTTCCTCACTCCCACCACCACACTGCAGATGAAGGAGGTGGTACCAGCTATGCCCCCTCATGCCCTGAACCCCAGGCTACAGGGTCAACTCTACTGTGCTGCCCAGCAAGTTACAGGCCCCATTTCCCGAGCGGCTGCAGCTAGTGAGGGGTTCGGTAAGGTCTCCCACCTGCTGCAGGTGGTATGGGGCCGGGGAGGAGGGCATTTTCCCTCATCCATGCCACGATATGGCACACAAGAGGGCTGAGGCCTGCTCTCTCATTCGCACGCCCTGAGGGCTAGCTTACCTATGCCCCTGCGAACAGGGTCAGCTCTACTGTGCTGCCTAGGTGAGGTCTAGGACCCTCTCTCCTGAGTACTTCACTGGAGAGGGGCAGGGCCAACTCAGGACAGCCCTATCCTCTCTGCCTTTGATGGAACCAGGAGCCACCAACAGCAACAGAAACAGCAACTGCATCAGAGCCATGAACCCAGACATGGGCCCCAAGCAGCAGCTTAGGCCCAGACAGATTGCCACCCACCTCAGTCTGCTCCTCTTCTCCTTTGCCTCTTCAGACATGCCTCTGTCCACAGGACATGAACCATTTTGTCTCCCTCTTTCTCCCATACCACACCATGCATTTGCTCACGGTAATAGTGCCTGTCTGCCTGGCTCTGCAAGGTGTGTGGGAGGTGTGGGTGGGGGTGGGGGCTGAAGTCGCTGTTTTCTCCTTGGCACCTGAGGCAGATTGCCCCAGGCCTGCTTGTGGGTCACCTTGTCCTGTTCAGTCAGGCACTGGGCAGGGCTATGCTTCTTCCTCAACACAAAGAGATCATAATAGAGCCCACCCGCCCCGCGTCTCTGGTGCTGGGCAGGCTCCTGGTTGGTGCAGAGGCATTGAGTCATTTAGTTGAGTTCTGCCTGCTCCAGCCACATGGCGTGGGGCAGAGCTGTTCACAATGTTCTTATTAATAGAATTAATAAGATTTTTTTGGATAAAATTTTATTTGTGAATACATTTTAAAAATGTATCCATGCAATGTTAGACTTTTTGAGGGTGACAAAAAAATGTATTTTGATGAATGAGGATTATAGTATGAAGGTGCTAAGATCCACAGCCTTAGCAGAGATAGACCTGAACTCGTAGAGGCCGGAAGAGGGGGGTCTGATTCCCTGGAACTGACATTACAGTTTTTTGTGAATATTGGTGCTGGAAAATGAACCCAGTTGATAGCGAGAGCTGTACAGGTAACCATTGGCTGGGCCATTTCTCCACCCCCTAGTGTAAAATGAAGTTATACCAATTGTTCTCCTATAAGCAAATGAATCATGTCTTGAAAAATAGACTGAAGTTGCCTAGCTGTGGGGTGACTGGCAACTGTTAGCTGCTTGGAAAGAGACAGTTTTCTCTAAAATGTAGCCCCTGGCAAGTCGACCACGCTCCAGTGAAAGGCACACATCCAAGAGTCTATGGGTCACACAAATTGGTCTTGAAAGACTTTTAGGACACAAAGTTGGGTGGGGGAGGGATGTGAAACATTGTAGGAAACTCTCAAAGAACTAATCCTACTGAAAAAAAGGATGTTGGTTCTGTACTATACAAATGTTTATCATCAGAGTACATGGCAGCCTTTGGGTTTTTGCTCTTATTTCAGCAGATGCAAACAGTCCTTTCTCCAAGTAAGTTTTGCCTTCTGCCCATTCCTCCTCTTCCCCTCTCTTCTCCTATCTGCCTTTATTTACATTAAAACTTGTTCCAAAAGAGCTTGAACTGGCTACCAAGGACTGTGTTTCAACAATTCTATCTGCCATTAACACTCTGTGCTGTTAAGTAATTCTGCAACCCTTGCTTCAGCTGACCTCTCTAACTTGGTGTATACCTGAGTGGCCATCAAGAAGCAATAAATTCAAAGGAACAGTATTTTTGAAAAGTGCAGAAATGTTATCTAATTTATAAAAATCTGACTCCTCTGTAGCTCTCCTTTCTAAACTTGTTCTCTCTCTCTCTCTCTCTCTCTCTCTCTCTCTCTCTCTCTCTCTCTCTCTCCTTTCTCTCTATGTATGTGTGTGTTTTGTAGGTGGGTATGTGTGCACATGTGTATGAGTATGCTTGCCTCTGGGAATGGACGTAGAGATTAGAGGTTAGCAGCTGGATGCCTTTCCCAAGTTGCTTTTGCCCCATCCTGTTTGAGATGGGGTCTTGCTGTGGGATGGTCTGTATGTCAAATGTGTGCTCTGATTGGTCAATAAATAAAACACTGATTGGCCAATGGCCAGGCAGGAAGTATAGGCGGGAATAACAGAGAGGAGAACTGAGATAACAGGAAGGCAAAAAGAGACACTGCCAGCCTGCAGCCATGACAAGCAGCATGTGAAGACGCCGGTAAGCTACAAGCCATGTGGCAAGGTATAGATTTATAGAAATGGATTAATTTAAGATATAAGAACAGTTAGCTAGAAGCCTGAGCCATTAGGCTAAACAGTTTAAACAATACAAGTATCTGTGTTTACTTAGTTGGGTCTGAGCGGCTGTGGGACTGGTGGGTGACAAGAGATTTGTCCTGACTGTGGGCCAGGCAGGAAAACTCTAGCTACAGGGTCTGTTACTAAACCCGAAGCTCACAGTTTTGGCTAGACTGGCTAGCCATCCAGCCTCCATGATCTGCATGTCTGCACCTCCTGGTACTGGGGTACAAGCATGTGCTGCTGTACTCAGCTTTTACTTGAGATCTGAGGATCTGGACTCAGGTCCTCATGCTTTTGTAGGAAACACTTTATCCACTGAATTGTTCTTCCAGCCCAGTTCTGTTTCCTCTTTCTCTAGCTTTGGTATAACACACTTGTGGAAGACTGTAGCTGTAGATCTCTAAGTTCTTCTCTGACCATTCCAGGGTGCTCAGGAGGCTTCTGTCACCAACTACATGCCTTCCACACTTTGACTTCTGTTCCTCTTATGTTGCCATGACTTCCATGTCTGCTGATACCCAATGCTCAGTTATGCCAGGGGCACTGCTGATTTGCTATATTCAAAAAGTATATAAAGTAATATAAATATAAATAGTAAATAAAGTGCTTCTTGCTAAAGCATGACAAACTTAATTTAATTTGTAGCACCCATACTTAAAAAAAAAGCTGAGTGTAGCTGGGCATTTCTATGATCCACGTGCTGAGGAGGCAGAGGTCAGAGGATTCCTGGAGCTTGCTGGCCGGTCAGCCTAGCTGAATCGGTGAACTCCAGGTTCAGTAAGAGACCTTATCTTCAAACTAAGTAGGAAGTGATTGATGAAGACATATAATATTGCCCTATGATTTCCACATGCAATGACACACACATGCATGTACACACATAACACACACACAAACACACACACACACACACACACACACACACACACACACACACACTCACCTCAAATGTCCCAGATCTTCAGTCATGACGTCATGCTGTGGAAACAACCTGCTGATTTTTCTGTATGCATCATTTGCCCATGGTTCCAACAATCCCATGCTGAGCTTCTTCACACATTTCTTGTCACCTTAAAGTACAACATGAGGTGATGCATATCCCATGTCTCCTGGGCCCCCTTGGCTCTTGCTAACTTTGTTCTTCCTTAGAAGTTTCCACTTAAATGACTCTTATTCCACAGTATCTTTACTTCAATTATTTGGATTTCTAGCTGGATGTTAGGTAAAGAAACCTGTATGAAAACAGTAAAATTAGCAAGTAATAGATGAGCAAATCAACAAGTGTGGTGTTGACATTCTCAACAAACATTTGTTAAGTGCTCAATATTTGTGAGAACCTCCAGGTGAGGTTGAATGATCCCTTAAGGACATTTACACTATTCTCAGATTACCGTCTCATGGTAGTATGACAATGTCAATTTGCCAATACTGTCAATACCCACACTGGATCCTGTGCCCCAGGAGGCCAGGTTCCAGTGATTCTTACCCTTATAAAATCCACAGCACCTGAACTTCAGACCTAAACACCTTAACATAGATATTTGATAAACATCTCAAATATAATATATCCAAACTGAGCTTTTGGTATTCCTTCCCCAAGCTTACTCCTTTTATATGTGCCTTGAGGATGGTGTCCTGATTCTGGCTTCTAAGGTTAATGACCCCACACATGCGTTCAGTATGTACTCCTCTTTTTCATCCCCCCTCCACACCATCAGCAAATCCTGCATGTTCAACTTCCCCTATTTTCTGTTCCCACCTGGTCTTTTATGTGCAAAATGAGGGTGGAGAGGTGCCCAAATCACTCTGATGTCACTCTCAGAGCACAGCAGATGAAGACCCTCCTGATGTGACATTGGGACAGTCCTGACACAGAGCACCTCGTTACTCTAGGTGTCTCGACTTAAACCTTGCCCTGTCTCTTGACTGTGTCATACCTGGATGGAACCATAAGCCTCTGCTTCTCCCTCAGCCCTCTGTGGTTGTTTCCAAGGCAATGGGCAAATAACACTCTCACACAATGATGGAATCACAGCTACCTTGTCCTCCTTCAGTCCAATGGCTTCCGATCAAGTCAAAGTTGATGTGTTTTGTTGGGTGACATCTGACCAGCCTGCCTTTACCATTTCATTCTGAACTCTTCTTCCCTCCAGCCCTTCACTCCACTGAGCCTTGAACATCTCAGACACACTCCTGATTCAGTGATATTGCACTTGTGCCTTCTTCCGGGAAGACCCTGAGCTCAGATGCCCTTCATTTCTTTTTAGGTCTTATTCAAATAGAACTCTGTCCTGGCCAACCTTCCACAGTGTTGGCATATCCTTCACCTTATACTCTGCTGATTTTTCCCCTTAGCACTTCTCTCCATATTATACAGATACATGAATATAATTATAGTTTTTGTTCCCCCTGTTCCCACTCTGAACATATTGTAAGCTCTAATCAGGCAGAGATTTCTGTATCCTTCATGGATGTAACCAATGCCTGTATTCTCAGTGCCATATTAATAAATAATTGTAACTGACTGAACATTGTATCCACAGATGATTGGCTGTCCTCATCTCTTTTTAATAAATTTACTCTGTTTTATTGTATATCCCTGTTCTGAGGACTTAGGCATGAGGCCAAGAAACCTGAGGCAGTCTCTGAGCTCAGAATGTTTAGGCTACAACTTCCCTCTTCCTGTGTTGTTCTGGAATGCGTTTCCTTAATCACATGGTGCTCCACAATCTTCTAGACAATACCAAAAATATCCTGATTCTGGGGTACACAGTAACTAAGGTTCCTAGTATAATTAGAGTTGAAAATGAATGGCCATGGAGCCAATGAGATGACTTATGTAAAGGGTGCTGTGGCCAAGACTGATGATCTGAATTCCAGCCCCATAATCCACATAGTGGAAAAAGAGAACTTGTTCTTACAAGTTGTCCTCCTACCTCCATGTGTACATCATGCATGCCCTCATTAAACCAACACATAAAGGGGTAATAAAAAGGAGTGAACTTTTATATATCAAAGGATAAGATTCTTTGGTAATGAAATTTAAAAATAAGGAAACAATTCTGACACTATCATCTGACTTGTTAAAGGAACATTTACCTGGATATGCAGAAATGAAGGGAAAACTTCAAATACTAAAAATTTCTTTCATGGTAAGAAGTCGTTGCTTCCCATCTTTTATTCTATTAAGGAAAAAGCACATATGCAGCCATAAAAACATGCAGCCTGTTAAAATACGTAATGATGCTTTTGCAATGCTCACACTGTGCCCCAGGTATCCCGTTTTGATGGATATGGTCAGGTTGTATCTTTCAAACAGAATTCATTTTTGAAATTCCTATGATGTGGGTGGAAATTGCTCACTACTTTCTTCTTCAAATGGCATCCTTGGCTCTTGAGAAAGATTTCTGAAAGCCTTTATTTGACTCTTGACAGCCGCGAATTCTTCTGGGCTGCTGGAAGAGACTCCGTCTTGTCTAAATGTAAATACCTGGTTAGTTCATTCTCTGTCATGAGGGCAGTTTATTCCTTTTGTAGGAAGCCTTGATTTTCAAAGAAAAAGAGATCAGACCTCCATTAGCAGGCAGGCTTCAGATTGTTCCCAGGATCTTTGTTTACTCCTACAGGGCAGACTTTGTTTTCATGCCCAGTAAGTTTGACCAAGCAGTAAAATCCATGTGCTAAGTGAGTCACTGACTCAGTGGCAGGCTCTCTACAAAGTATAAAGGTGGTGTGTCAGAACTTTGCACACCACAAGGATCACCGGATGTTCAACATGGAAGGGACCACTTCAATAGGAGCAGCAAGGAGTTAGTCACCCACAAAAGAGCTTGGACAAGGAAACCTTACAAAAACAAACAAAAAACCCGAAACAAACGAACAAAAAACCCCCAGAAATTTCATATGCATCTTTATAAAGCTATTAAAAACCCATGTTGTTTTCTTTTCCCATGGGAGGGCTGTGTGAAACTGCCCGATTTGTGCCATCATCTCTCAGCACTTCTAGCAGGGTATCTAGATGTTTCTCTAATTTCTCCATCACAACTTCCAAATCACAGTCTTCTTGTGTTGGCTGAAAGCATTAAAACCAGAAATTGCCACAGTAATGCTACCCACCCCTCGCTTAAGGAGCTGCTACTGTTATTTTCGTTCTGATTTTACAGAGAGCTTTTCAGCCACCAGTGCGTCTGGTCTACTTGATGAAACTCAATTGTACTTAAATAACATAGTTAAGCATTGTGTCAGAGGACTAAACCAGCAGGCTTGGCGTTTCCCAAAAGGGACTTCCAGAGGTTGCGGCTCCTGTAATCAGAGAGTACTTCACTTAGCATGGGAGGCTGGGGACTAATGCCTTGTTTCACAGCTAATCACCTCCATGTGCTGATGTAACTGGACCTGGATTTGAGTGAAGACTGCACCTTCCAGCAGCCCTGCAAATAGACGTAAGAAGTTCTACGTTACTCAGTGTAAAAACAGACCTACATGGGGAGGTGGGCTATCATCTTGAAAGCAAGTGTGTGCATGGGTGTGTGAATGCATGTGTGTGTGTGGGGGGGGTAGGCTGGGGGAAACCCCGAGGTGTTAGAGCAGCAGTTTTACTTCACTGATGTTTTTATTTTCACCCACGGCACTGGGAGACTCTCTGAACTCCCAAGCAGCCTTCATTACGGCGTTTTTTGACACTGCCACAGGGTCTCTGCATTATTTATCCCAGTCTGCTGTACTCACCCAGCTTCCTGGGAATATTTTCAGATGGAATCACTAATTAGCACATATGTGGAAATTTCTCAAAGCAGTTGGGCCCCTTCCTCATTACTTCTTAATTCTTTTTTCTATTGGCCTAATGTGTGTCAAAGAGAAATTTTTAAATGATGAGCTGGGGGAATTTCCAGACTGAATCACACACATTACATGAGAAAATAATTAGTAAAGCAAGGACCTTTTGTATGATCAGAAAGAAAAGCCACCCAGATGCTTACCAGTGCAGAATGAAGTTGGCTTGGCCTATAACATTCTCTGTAGTATTCTATCAGCTAACCTCTAGGACAACTTTCTACAACTGCCTTCAGATGTTATCACATCCTTAGCAACTTCCTCTTTAATTCTCAATGCATTCTTGACATGCAGCTTCCTCTTACCTTTCTCGGCTTTGGATTCTAACTATTTGGGTACAATATAGTCTCTATTAGTGTACGAGTTTTGTCTTAATCTTACTTTTGTCTTAAAGCACTAGTAATTATTTGAAAATAGTCTCTGGATCTCTTTTCTAGATTTCCTTTAAACATTTCCCCCCTAAATATGATTATTTCCATGTTTTATAGTAACTACATACATGAAATGAGAATTATTAGGCAATGATATCTTTAGTTTTTAATTTAATATTTTCATGTAATTAAATTATTATTTGGCAATTTTATACATGATAGTTTTTATACTCTATCAGCACACACCTTTGTTCCCCACTCTAATTCATCCTAAGTGCCCCCTCCTGACTTCATGATTTCTCCTTTTTCTTTAAAAGAATTGGAAAAATGTAAGTTTAGCCAAAAAGGAAATTAAAAACTTTACTAGGAGGTAGGGAACCCATTGAGGTATTTAAAAATAGACCAACACACACACACACACACACACACACACACACACACACTCTGAGAGAGAAACAGAGAGAGAGAGAGGGAGAGAGAGAGAGAGAGAGAGAGAGAGAGACAGAGAGAGACAGAGAGACAGAGATACATATATCTTCATCAAAGAATTGTTAAAGTTAGGTTAAACTAGACCGGATGACATTTTTCTAGTAACATGAACTGATACATATAAATTTTGTTAGCAGACCTCCCCACCTGCCCCATCTCTGTGTGTATGAATTGTGATGTGTTCAGACAACCAAGTCACAGTTGTCATGTAGAAGATCAAGATCTAATAAATGGGATTGATGGGAGGTTTTCTTTTAAGCTATGCTCAATAGCTTTCTTTTCTTTGTATTTCTAGTATCTAATACCAAGTGTTTAAAGTTCAGTCTCAATGAAGATTCAAATTTGTTTTGTTCTAATCTTGAAGGAGTGCTTAAGGGCCCCAGAAAAGGGGCAGCATTTGGACTCCTCTGTGCAAGTTCCCATCCTTAGAACATGCTGCATGAAGTCACAGTCAGTGTGTCGGTATCCAGGAGTAAGGCCTGCAACAGCAACCACACATACCAAGCATTTTCCTTTCCCCATCTAGGACATTATATGCAGTAATGAGAGCTTTCTGTTTTAAAAATGGACACACACACACACACACACATACACACACACACACACACACACACACACACACACACACACACACACTAGCACTTGACTCAAGTTTAAGCCAACACAAAATGCCCTAAGTCTGTTCTGTCCAATATGGTGGCCATCAACTAAATGTGGTATCGAGCATTTGAAATGTGTGAGGTATATCATGACTGTAAAAACACTTATCGGATTTCAAAGAACTAGCGTGAAGAAGGAATAAAAGCGTCTCACTAAAGTACAGTTGTTGTTACATGTTAAAATGGTAATAGTTTGGATATATTGGGTCAAATAAAATATATCATTAAAATGAATTTCACTTATTTCTTTCTACTTTCTTTTTCGGTGTGGCCATTAGAAGGCTTGAGCGTGGCTCCTAGAGAACTTCTGTGGACTCAGCTGCTCTACGTTCATTTCTACTCCTGTTTCATTACTTTTCCTGTTTAAACTTTAAAGACAGATTGTGCTTTCTTTTCTACAAAATCTGCAGAAAGAAACTGCCATTTTCTTTGAACATATTGGATGAATTTTCAGGGCTTCCTGGGCCTTTGGCCTATGCTTGGGCTTCTCCTCCTCCTCCTCCTCCTCCTCCTCCTCCTCCTCCTCCTCCTCCTCCTCGTCCTCCTTCTTCTTCTCCATTTGGGTTGCAATGTGCCCTTGTCTGGCCATGTTGCCAGAGCTCAGTCACTCACTTCCATTCTTGCTCTAGTGAAGGCTTGAAACCAAGGCCTGACAGGATGTGGGACCTTGACATCTGCTGGGGTGGCATGGCCTGACTCCATGACCCTTTCTTCTCTAGCCTAGTCCCTGAGGACCAGATTCATCCACAGCAGCCTCAGATGCTACTGAGCCAGCCAGTCACCTCTTCCTATGAAATCTGGGGTAAGCCACCCTCTTGGTACTCCAAGACTTTTCACAGTTTCTGGTTGTTGACTGCATCTAAGAAGGGGGTCCCCTGTGACTTTGTGCAACATTTGTGCCTCTTTGTATGGGATGTGAAGAAATGATTCATCTGTCCTTGTCAACCATTGAGTGGCCAGCCACTCTCACAGCCATTAGTAACAAGAGCAGAGTAAATCCTGAAAGCTCTCTTCTCCCTTTGCCAAGGTGGCGTGAAATGCACTCTCCTTGGTCCCCCTCATGGCACACTGTGGAGAGTCTGTCCTCAAACCTAGACCACTAGTCCTGACAACCCAGAAACCACTTGGAAGGTGCAATCATTTCTCATGTGGTTTTATGTTTCTGGTTCTGAAAACAGCTCCTGATATATAGTAGGTGCCCAATAAAAGTTCCTTGAGTGAATGAATTTGAAAATCAGGGATCACCTCTGAAAAGGCTCTAGTATGAAACCACCTCCCTAGCTGAGGTACACAGCCCTTGGTCCAAAGGACCTCCAGGATTCAGATAACATGCATCCTGATGGAAATTTCTCAGCTTTGGTTTATATCACAACGTGCAGACTGTCCTCCATTTAGAATTAAATTAACTTTAAAAGAGAGAGTAAGTGCCTTGTTTGAAAATCTCTCTGTCTGCCTGGTGATTTAATTTTCAGCCCAGATGTGTGATCTGGCATCCCTGGTAGTTGGTGTCTGCTTTTCATTTACTGGATACTGTTCACAGAGTTCTGGGATGTCACAGGAGGCTGTCCACTGGAAGACCAGCCCGATACATATTGGTGACTTTAGAATCACAGCCCTTGCTTCTCAGCCTGCTGTAATCACCCCACTTCAGGAAGGAAGGCTGGTTGTCTGTTGTGCAAAATGTCTTGCATTAGTTTTTAAACATTTTGCTTTGGCTCCACACCCCAGCTCCACACATTTTTCTCCCTTAATTTTTAAACCCACGTACACTCTGAGGGAAATTGAATCCATATGTTTCTGATTCATTTACACACAACTCATCAAAATGTTGTTTTAAAAGAGCTAAACTCAAATCCCAACAGGGGCTGAGGGGTTTTAGTGTTGGCTGAAGGATCTCCACTCTGAATGTGGCTGGATGGGCTTGGGCACAGCAGGTGTGAAATAGGAGCCCACCTATCTCCCAGGTCTGAGCTGAATAGCATCTTTTTTAGAAGGTCAGCTCCTCCCTCTGGCTTCTCACCTTGCTGTCCGTCCTCCACTCCACAACTGCCGTGGCCCACATTTGATTAGTTTGGAGAACCAAAGAGAAAGAAACTCCTAGGTTGTTCCGGCCAAACTGGAATGATCAAGCTATTTATGTATGTCATCCTGCCTGATGGGGGACTAATAAAATTCTCACAGCCAACAGGGCTCTGAAAAATCGTGTCCTTTCCTTCAAATGGATCCAGAAACCCCAAGGCAGATAGGAACACGTCCTGCATCACTATCGAAAAAAAAAATACACAGTAAGGGTGGGGCTTGCATCCTTTCAGGTAATCTCCCCCAACCTCAGTAACTGTCAACATTTGACTCACAGACAAGGTTCATATTACCAACCACAACTAAATTCTTGAGTTTCCACTGCTTCTGAGACCATGAACTATAAAATTGACTTATTGTGCTATGGCGTCCAGGTAACCCTCTAAAGGGGCATGGACGCTGGCAAGACAGGCAGCAATGAGATGTGTTCCTGGTGTTCAGAACTTCTGTGGTCCAGCTGATCAGGTAGCTCAGTTGCAATGGTTAAAAGAAGAGGTCACACAAGTTTCATTGTAGTTACCGCATCCTAAACCCTTGTTTCTATTTTATAATAGAGATAAGAGTACCGTTTTTGTCTGTGCCATGAAAAGGATGGGTAGGTGGCTGTGATACACCAAGGTGAATAGGAACTACTGAATCCAAAGGAAACTGAGGCCGCTTGTTTCCTGTTGGCAGGGCAGCTCCTCACACATCTGTCCTGATTGACAGCAGTATAGGATGGGTGAACATTGCAAATGACCTTTAGATTAAAAGCAATGATGGGGAAACTGTTTTCAAATGGTGGGGTCTCATTAGTATCAAGAAATTTGCTGGTTGGGGACAAGATGGCATCAGACGCTCAACTAAATTCTGGCTTTCCCTAGGGCAAACAAGCCGGCTTAATTAGCCTGAGGGCTTTAATTCAACAATCTCTTCCAAAATGAAACAAGGGTACCCTCCTGGGTTTTCAGGACATGTGTTTCTTTGCAAAAACATGTGGACCCAATATTATTAAAAACATATGGTATTCTTTCTCTTCTACGCAAACTTTCTCTGGACTGATTTTCACTCTTTTCTAAAATCCACATTAAATGTTCTACTTAGCCTGACCCTAAAACAACACTACAATTTTTTTAACTATCAATTTTTCTCTCATCCCTCCCATAAAAGTCATAATGATTTGTGGCCCTGAGATAGTCCCTTGTGTGATTCCTTTGTAAGTAGTATCTAAATTTGTTATGATGGGTTGGTTGGTGTCATTAAAACTGAAGGTACAGTGGGATGTGTCACAAAGGACATTTTGTATAGCTTATCCAAACAGCTTTTAAAATTAGCTGAATAATTTATTTACCTGTATTCAAAGCGGGCATATTTATTTCTGAGCAACCAGGGTCAGGAGAGAGTGACTTTTCTTCTTCACAAGATCCTGATAGAGCCAGTATATTGCTAAGTGTTCTGAGGGCCCCTTGGAAGAGTAATAATCATAATAACGTAACTATTCACTGTTCCACTGGTGGGACCCTGATACCCGTCTCATCCTGTGTTCATGAGGCACCTTACACTATTTTATTAAGTAAAGACCACCAGGTGAGGTAGAAATTGGTGTCGTCTATGGCACAGATGAAGAGATAGGGTCATAGGAACAGGTCACTTGCGTGGGTTGCTAAAGTGAAGAAAAGAGATTCAGATCCATGCTTATCTGATTTTAAAGATGGCAAGGAATTGAAATACAAATAAAGTGAAATACAAGAAAATAAAAAGCCTCAGAAGTATTCTCCAGTATGTCAAATTCTATTTGCTATGTTCTAAGTGTTTTTAAAGAGGGGCTTCTGCAAATGTTAGGCAACCATTCTTTAGGTAAATATCACCAGGTAAACAATGGGATGAAGTGGAAAACACACATTCTCTGCATCATCTCCAGGCAGCATGTCCCTCTTTACCTACTGACTCCGCCTACTAGGTCCTTTGATATTCCCGGTACCTGGTCTAGAGTCTTCCATGCAATGGGTGCCGTCCAGTGGGTGTACCGTGGAGGGGGGCATTGAGAGAGCTGATTAGCAGATCACAGACATGGAGGAGGAGGGAAGAAAGAGCAGGACAGGCTCTAGTTTGGGTGGTAAATGAAACCTGAGAGTCCATTCCACTGGAGACTTCTGAGAGATGGTGAGCCAGTGAAGAATACTTAGGAGCAGTTTGATATAATAGCTTTTCCATTTAGAAAGTCACTTTGTACAGAATTCAGAATATAGGCTGGGAAAGGGACCAAGAAGAATAGAATGGAATCACAGTGCCTAGTTTATGAAAAAACTGCATGGAGATCCTAAAGGTTCACCCTGCTGATGGCGACAGGAGCCTGTGAAATGGGACTTTCCTAGTGAAGCCATGAAGCTGCACTGAGACAGTTAAGGATACTGGGGAAGGAGGACATGCAAAGCCTTCTAGATCTAGATGGGGGATGTACCACGATCAGAGAACATCCTCTTCATCCTTGGGCCAGGAGACACTGTCATGGGAGTGCTTTACTCTGTAGGTGAGCTTCTCACTCTATGGGCTCCATTCAAGGCTATCACGGCTACTGTATAATTACTGGGGTCTGCCATACTGCCAGCCACCTGAGGACCCAGTAGGGTTTTTCCAACCTCCTCAGAAGAAATTTAGAGGATATCTAGCAAGACTTTTAGACTTCTGCAGTAGTACTCACCATGCATGATGTGTAGAGGTGAAGGGTGTTATGTTTGGAGCACAGATACTGGAATCAGTCATTCTGATTTTGCATCTTGACCTGGGTAACTGAAAGGTATTGGGCAAGCTACTGACACGGCTCCTAGGCCATCAGGCATAAAGATTTGCAAGTTTTGATGTTGTGAACCGTAAGTGAGAAAGCAAGTGTAATCTGCCTAGGGTACTACCAGGCACACAGGCAATGCTCAACTTACAGCACTTTATTGTAATAATGATGATTTGGGGAATGAGAGACATAAATGGTTCTCAAATAGTCAAGAAGGTCCTATGCAGAAGTTACATGGCCTTAGCTTGGTTAGGGAGAGGATCAGCTAAGGGATGAGCCATGGATTGGGGGATATTTTACAGCATCTGGCCTGGAGGGACAAGTCTAAGGTATCTTCCACAAGCCATGCTCTGTGAGGAGCCCAGGGAATCTTGGAGTGATAGGGTTTTACTGCAAAAGCTACCGTTATGATCTGAATGTGGAACATCTCCCACAGGCACATGTTGGAACACCTGGTCTCAAGCTGGTGGTGATGTTTTGGGAAGTTCTGGGAGCTTTAGGAGGTGGGGCCAGGGATAGAAGTAGATCTTGCTGATGGAAGTGGGTCAGCAGGTGTGGGCCTTGTCATCCCCTACCCTTGTCCCAGGATAGCTTCTGCTTCTTGATCCTGTCATTGGGTGAGGAGCTCCTCTACATGCCCAGCTGCCTCAGCACTGCCTAACTGCCGTGATTTCCTGGCCAGGGAACTGTGAGTCAGAACAATCCTCTGCTCCACAGAGCTGCTTCAACAAGAACAGAAGCTAAGGCAGCCACCCACCCACCGCTACCAATGAACGTGCTGTTGGAAGGGAAGCTTAGGACCTAGCTGTCCACAGGAAGTAGTTGGCTGGTATTTTAAACACCAGAAGTAGGGTACATAGCCTGGAGCAACCAGGCATTGCTGTCTTTCCCACTCACACCAGCACAGGGCACCTGAGATTCACTTACCACATGTTACATCCCCTTCTTCCTTGTATCCTAGCATATGAGGACAAGGAGTTTATGGCTCTCTTTTTCATTGTGATAAAATACACATAACAAAAAGCTTATGATTTTAAACACTATAAAGCATGTAACACCGTGACATTTCATCATACATAATGTTGGGCAACCATCAACAGTATCGAGTTCTAGAACTGTTTTGACATCTGAAGCTGAAAGCCCACATCCATTAAGCAGTCATTCCCCATTTCCTCTCCCTTCAGTCCCTAGCAACTACGAATTTGCTTTCTGTCATGGTGTATTTGCCTATTCTGGGCATTTTATAAAATAAATTCATATAATGTGTGGCCTTTTGTGTCTCCCACTCTCACGTAATAAAATATGTTCAAAGTTCGTTCAAGTTGCAGCCTGAGTCAGTCCCTTATTCTTTCTGTGATAGGATAAGATTACATAGGAGCTCCACTTCCTTCTCCTCTCATCGTGGTTGGGCTTGAGAGGAACCCATCAATCTTTCTATCTGGACAAAAGTAGCCTATGACTGTGAAGTGGGCTCCATATTGTCAGATCTTTCACTTTATCAAGAGTTCCCAGAAACCCACATATTAAGAGGTACTCTAACTTTTAAATGCTGCCTATGATTTTAATTAGAATCAAAGTACAGCATGGGCTTCTTCCCTGGGCTAAAGGAAGGAGGACTAGAGGCAATATTAGGGGTTTGAGCTGCAGTTAGAGGACTGCTCTGTCTTCCACTTAAAGGGCCTCTCCTGGTGATATAGTCAGGGTCATTTGTATTTATCTAATTGTAACGTTTTCCCCGTAATCCTTTGTAAATACGTTTAAGACATTGTCTTGTAATATAGAATAACTGATACTTTTGTAGAAATTTCTAACTAACCTCTGGGCCATGCGAACTACAAAGACTAGCATCAAGGCTAAGAGCTTATTTATTTAGACAAAAAAAGATCAAAATTCCACTATGCCATCCTTTGTTAAAAATGAATGCTGTTGGCTGGTCCCAGTACAGTCTTTTGGTACAATCCAATTGACACCCCTCTACTTTCCAAACACAGCACATGACACAGGCAGACAAGCAAACATAATTAAATATTGGCCCAGATAGGGTTTTCCTTAATTAGTTGTGAGTTTCAATAATGAAAATACCTGGAGATTTATCTGACTTCAAAGTCCCATTAAATCTGTGCTGCTTTTGTTGCTTTGAAAGTTTGGGAGTTCAGGACTCCTCTCTTCATGCTTCTTAATGATGATAATTATTATATGATATGCTTAAAAGTGCTTTTGATCCTGGCCTCTCAAAGCACTCAAGTGAGGCACCAATTCCCTCAGTCCCCTGCCGAAGGGAGCCTTCCTTGTTTACAGGCAATGTGTGCTGACGTGTGTCACGGCCATGGATGCTTCAGAGAGGATCTGCCAGCAGCGTCAGCAAAACCGCACAGAGGGAAATCTCAGCTGTGGACTTGGGGCCCTCACTGGGGCGCCACGCACGTCCACAAAGTTGTGTCACTTGGCCCTGATTAAACAGTAAAAGAAGTTCACGGAGAAGCAGCTCAAGCCCCCTCTGTGCTTGTAACACAGATCACGGGATCCAGCCTCTCTTCTCGCCTCATTCTACCTCCTAACAGTGTCACCAACCAAGTCCCAGGTGAGCTGGCTGAGGCACCTCTGAAGCTGAAGGGCCCTTCCACAGCTTCTGGCCATTTCTGATCTTGTTAGCTGACACAGTGCGGAGCACAGTGAATTTCTTCTTGTACCTAAAACTGACTCTGTTGACTTTTTCCTTTGCCAGAATGTTTGCTTCTGTGATTTTATTTCCAGCCCTGATGCTGGATACAAGTAGAAATTAATACTTACGATGGAAACATGAGAGAAGAACTATGTGTTTAATACTTGGTCCTGGCACCGTCTTACAAAGAAATAAACTTTCTTTGAGCAGGCTGAAGTGAAATGAAATTCTCTTCTGCTACTTGAATTTCTACATCTTTGTCTACAACCGTGTTCGCAACCTTCCTAATGCCTCAGCCATTTAATATAGTTTCTCATATCCTGGTGACTCCCAACCATAAAATTATTTTCATTGCTACTTCATAACTGTAATTTTGCTACTGTTACGAACAGTAAACATCTGATACTTCTGATGGTCTCAGGCAACCCCTGTGAAAAGGTTGTTCGACCCCCAGAGGGGTCAGGACCCACAGGTTGAGAACTTCTGATCTGGAATGAGCCAATAAGTGGTGGACTTGAGCAGATGACCCATGGATCTAATTTGGAAAGGTCTCCCAAAAGTTACCTAGAAGAGAACTTGATGTGCTGGCATGAAGAATGAAACCCAACTGCAGTGGATAGTGTGGATAGTGGCACATTCCTTTAATCCCAGCACCCAGGAGGCAGAGACAGGTGGATCTCTGTGAGTTCGAGGCCAGGCTGGTCTACAGAGTGAGTTCCAAGACAGTCAAAGCTACATAGTGAGACCCTCTCTCAGGAAAAAAAAACCAAGAGTAAAACACACAGAACATTCCTCTTCCATGAACAGAGCAGAGATTGCACACCATCCTGGCAATACCATCTCTAAAGTGGAGAGAACTGGGGCTACTCTGATGGTTAGTCTTAGGGACCCAGGGAACCCTGCACTCCTCAGGCTTATGAAGAAAAGACTGATGCCAGCAGAGACACTCATTTGCATACTCAGATTCCCTAGGAAGTGCCATAGAATCAAATAAATTTAAGAACAAAATATATAATAAAGCACAAAGAAACACACATGTAACTTAAAATTTTCCAAAATTAGATGAGAAAGATGGCCCAGTGACTGGGACAGCTTGAAGACCTGAGTTTGAGTCCTAAGACCCTGCCTCTTACAACAGCCTCTACTCCAGCTCCAGGGGTATCTGAGTCTCCGGTCTTGTGGATACCTGCATTCACATGCACATACACTCACAAACACAAATTCAAATTAAAATCTTTAAAAAATAAAATTAGACTACAGTGTGATTCTTATACTTATTCTACCTCAAGTATCTGTCTAAAATGACATGTTTTAAACCTCAAGATTTTGATGTGCTGTTTTCTGTGTGGTAAGGATGTTTACGAAGTAGAGAAAAGGAGACAGGACAGTAGCTGATATTTCCTGCATTTCTTTACTTTGTGTGGGAATTGTTGTAAGACCCTTGGATACAATCTTCATATTAGATTGCAATGCAGATGCTGTGTCTGTAGTTTAGAGATGCAGAGACTGAGATTCAGAAAATACAGCTAAGCAGCTGAAGGAAAATGTTAATAGAAGATTCAGGATTGTTACTCAAGGGGAAGTGTCTAAAGCTGAAGCTTGTGAACCTAATCTAGTGGGTAATCCTGCCGAAACAATGCAATGCCAGCTGCAAGTCCCGGAACTAAGGTTAGTAGTGGAAGAAAAACCATTGTGTATTTTTCCTTCTATGCCATGGAGAAGTAAACCACATGGACAGAGACAGAGAGAGAAAGAGAGATAGACAGCAACAGAGATAGACAGACAGACAGATATTGAGAGAGAGAGAGAGAGAGAGAGAGAGAGAGAGAGAGAGAGAGAGAGGGAGAGGGAGAGGGAGAGGGAGAGGGAGAGGGAGAGGGAGAGGGAGAGAGGGAGAGGGAGAGGGAGAGGGAGAGGGAGAGGGAGAGGGGGGGGGAGAGAGAGAGAGAGAGAGAGAGAGAGAGAGAGAGAGAGAGAGAGAGAGAGAGAGAGAGAGAACTTTCCAACGTTAGGTAACTGAAGAAGACCCTTCTACTATTGCTTTTATGTGTAGCCCAGGCTGGTTTTGAACTTGAAATCTACCTGCTTCCCGCTCCCCAGTTGCTGGGATCAATTAAACAAGCCATTACATATGCAATCACTTCCAGGTTTTCTTACTCTCTGAGACTAAATGGATGAGAATGAGGCAATGTGCGGCTTGCATTCCCACAGTGAGGGACATACCACCATTGTGTCAAGAAGCCACAGGTTCAGTTATTCTAGCAGTTACCTGGAGTAGCTTAGGTGGTAGTTTTAGAGCATGTTTCTCAAGTATGATGTCAGGGGGTGGAAGACATTGTACCAGGCTTATTCTCTTGGGCAACTAACCAGCTCCCAAACCATGACACAGAGACTTATTAGTTATGAATGTTCAGCCTGGTGCTTATCCCACTAGCTCTTATAACTTAACCTATTTCTCTTCATCTATGATTTGCCTCAGGGCTTTTTACATTTCCTTCCTTCTGTATATCTTACTTTCACTGTTTCTTTTGTCTGTCTGTCTGTCTGTCTGTCTTCTGGCCCAGGGTGTGTCCCTCTCTTTCTCCCTCATTCTCTTCTCCTCCTCTCTCCTCTCTCCAGCCTAGATTTCCCCTCCTACTTATTCTCTCTGCCCCATAGCCCTGCCTTTCCTTCTCCTGTCTAGCTATTGGCTGTTCAGCCTTTTTATTAGACCAATCAGGTGCTTTAGGCAGGCAAAGTGAAATAATTGCTGCACATGTTTACATAATTAAACAAATGTAGCACAACCAAATGTTACATCTTTACATCATTAACAAAGGCAGCAGAAACAAATGTAACACACCTTTACACAGTTAAAGTAATATTCTGTAGCATAAACCAATGTAATACATCTTTGCCTAGTTAAAGTAATAGGAAATAGCCATCTTTTTATTTAAATTTTATTTTAGTTCTTTGAGAATTTCATACACTTCATACACGAGTACTGTATTATATATGTATTTATATTTTCACTTTCCTCTTCAGTTCTTCCTGTGTCCCCTCTATACCCTCTCAAATCATAATTTCTCTCTCTCTCTCTCTCTCTCTCTCTCTCTCTCTCTCTCTCTCTCACACACACACACACACACACACACACACACACACACACACACCCTACTCAGTCTATTTGTTATTGCTCTTATATACATATGTTTAGAGCCCCCTACCAGGGGCTCATACCCAGAGGAATTTGATTCTCCCTCTCTCAGCAGCTACTGGTGGCCTAAAGCTCTTAATATGGAGGTGGAGTCTTGTGAAATCTCCTGCATCCACATTTACAGGCCAACTGGTATTGTCATCATGCAGGTCTTGTTTAGGCAACCATGCTATTCAGAGTTCACTGAAGCAACTTTTCTGTAATGCCTGAAAGACCCTATCTTGCACAACTTCCTGGTCTTCTGGCTCTCACAGTCTTCCCACCCTTTTCTGTGATGCTCACTGAGCCTTGTGTGTAGGATGGCCTTGTAGATACATCCGTCAGGGTTGGGCATCCCCACGCTCACCTATTTTCTACAGCTGGACCCATAGTGGATCTCTAAAATAGTTTCCATCTACTGCACAAGGAAGTTTCTTTTATGAGGGGTCAGAGTTCACTTCTCTGTGGGTAGAATAATAAGTATTTAGTATATACTTAGAAATTATATGGGTTTAGGAAGACAGTAGCAGTGTGTTCCCTTTAGGTTCTATGACCTCTCCAGCCACAAGCAGTTGGGTAAATTTACAGTATGATTCACTCTTACTGAGTAGGCCTTAAGTCTAATTAAACTGCTCTTGGTTATCCCCAAAATAAAAGTGCCACTATTGAACCACTGGGGGAATGGTTAATGGGCCACTCAGAAGTACAAGACAGCTTTTTAAGTGTGAATAATGCATGATTCTTTAGATTCTCTCTCCCCTCTCCTGCTGTCTCTCCCTTTCACTCTGAATTCTCTCTCCCTCCCTCCCTCTCTCTTTATCTCTCTTTTGCATAGCCAAGCATTCTGGAGAACAACCTGTCATGTTTTAATGCTAAAAACAATACTATAATATCATAAAAAATATAAATAATACTATATATTATTTGAAAGTCAACCCTGCTTGTTTATCTAGGACTTTTAGCACATACTGGAGGTATTTGGTAACATGTGGGAGGAGGGACTTTGCTTTGGTCACTGTTGCATCCCCAGGACCTAGTAGGCATCTAATTAGCATCAGTCTTCACCTGGGCATAGGCATCACACGAAATTCCCACAAGTTATCAGTACATCAATGGTTTCTTTCACTTTCAATAGCTGCTACTATTGTTTTAGAGTTAGACACCACTGTTACTTTAGCTTCATCATTACCAATCTTAGTATAATGGGGGTTGTCTGGTGAACCCTACGATGTGTGGGTTGGAAAATTTCATCAACATTATTTTGGTCTATAATTTTCCAATAACTATATTTTAAAACATGCATGCATTGAGATCAAGGGTGAAGTGTGTGTGTGTGTGTGTGTGTGTGTGTGTGTGTGTGTGTTTGTGTAAAATGCAGACACACAGGATCATTTGCCATATTTTTCTGCCTTCAGTAGTCATGTGTGGCCTCTATGTTGGCTCTATTAAAGTAAAAATGTGAAATCAAAGTAAATATAATGAAGTAATCCATGATCTTATATAGCTGGTTTATAGCAAAAGCTATATAGAAACTTATAATTAACTTACTCATTTTCCATGACTTTTGTTCTATATGTGTTTTATTTCAAAGAGACTGATTGTGTATCCCAGGATGGCTTAAAGGTGCCATCCTCCTCCTTCAACTTTCCAAATCCTGGGACTCTAGACATCACCATTTCTTAATTGCTAGGTTGCGTATTCATTGAAAGTTAGACCACGGATCGTTGGCCTATGTGAACAAATTATTACAATTTCTTCCCCCCTGGATTGTGTTTGCAAAATAATTAGAATCTCAGGCTCATCATTGATACTTACATGGCTAACCTCAGCTCAAAAACTAACTTAAAAAGGTAGTAGGAAGCCTCGGGCTTTCAGGCTGTTTCTCACTGCCATGTTGCTTCACAAGCACCTGTGTGTGCAGTTTGGTTCTCCTCTGCATCAGCTTCCCCTGGCTTCTCTGACAAATCGCCACAAACTGGCCTGGAACCTCAGAAGTCTGTTCCTTTCTGGTTCTGGAGGACAGAAGGATGCAGCGGCGCCCGTGGCGGGGGGAGCTGAGGAGGAATGTCTTCTCCTCCTGGTCCATCACTCAACGCCCACCTCGGCGCCTGTTGTGCCTTCATCATAACTTGATTACTTCTGGAAACACCCCATTTTCAGATAAGTTCACCAACAGCAGTGCTGGAGATAAGAACATGGGTGCATGTTTTGGGGGACATAATTCACTCCACAACATCTGTGCTGGCCTTTTCCTGGCACCAGTCCTCCTGACTCAGTGTCCTGTTTTCCTTCCCCACTAGCACTACATTTCTATATGACTTTTTGAGCTGGAGTTTGAATGTCTCTTGGATCCCACAGGGTTTTTTTTCTTTTCTTTTTTCTTTTTTCTCATTTAGCACCCTTCCACCTACATCTATCTAAGGTCTACTCATGCCCATCCAGAGGAGACCGGGGTAGATGCCTGCTGATATAATCTAGCGGCTCCTAAAATCTCTTGAGTCATGTTTTTCTTATTCAAGATAATTCAGTATAGCAGAAAAACAAAGGTGGCAGAGTAACTATTCAACAAAGTCACAAATTAAAAACATGATAAGGGTTTTAAATACATTTTCCGCACAGAAAACAGCTGTATTTGAATGGCGAATTCCAGTGGCTTCTAGATAAGAGAATCCAGGCATTACTGGTGCATTAATGCACTTCTCCAGGACTTGGTGCCTCACAAGCTGCTGAAGCCGTGTATAATGGCTCAGTCATATGACGTATCTTATCTTTGCATTTAATTAGGCTTCTAAAATGATTTTGAGTCAATAATACCAATACCAATTGCCAAGATGAAGCCAGGAAGTATTAAATCATGTACATCACTCTTTCATAGAGACTATGGGGGATTTATATTTCTTATACTAACTGATACTTTTAAGGGATGTTCTAGTTCATCAGAATGAGCTCCTTAATGATTGCTAGAGATTAGCTGGGGATATCAAAGAATATTTGTTGGTGAAGACTGGGGGTGAAGCTACAGAAAATTCTCATAGGCCAAATATTAGCTTAAGGAGAGATGAGGACACTGTTGGATCAGAGACAGCCTTCAAAGCAGAATGTGCCCTGAATTGGTTTAAGAACATTAGAAATAGAATATTAGGAAAGAATATTCAATAAGCCTTATTCAATAGACATTAATGGAGTCTATAACCACAATATCAGAAATGTATAGCCATCTCAAGCACACGAGAAATATCATTCTAAAAAAAAATTACCAGATAATAGGCCGCAATGTAAATTATAAGGAATACCAAAGAATCAGAATCATTAAAGCCACATTTCTTTACTGCAATGGAATAATATTAGAAATTTGAAATGGGACATGAAAAGTTAAAGAAGCCATATATTTGAAAATATGTAAAAATACATTTCCAAATAATGTACAATTTAAAGAAGAAGAATCATAATGACAATAACAAAACCTTTAGATGAAAAATACTAAAACTATCAAGTATCAAGTCAAGTAGTTTGAAGTTAGATTTGTGGTTGAAGGCTATTTATAGTTTAAAATATTTTCATAAGAAAAGCAGAAGAAATGAAGATCACAAGGTAAGTGTTCAAGCCAAGAATTTGGAAGAAGGGTATAACAGGCAATCAAAGGAAAAATATAAATCAGCAAAGGTTTTTTAAAGTTTAAAAAATAACGTGGTAGGGTTGGGAGAGCCAACTCCGCAAAGTAGCTCTCGGACCTCCATCCAGCTCTGGTTCTCCTGTGCCCACCTTCCACCATAATAGTAAATAAAATGGCTTAAAGCATAGAGAAGACTTTCTGAATCAAAGGTGATATGCCTGAAGACATAACAGTAGGAAGCTTCTGGTAAAATAAATTAGGAAAAAGCAGGAAAGTGGAAATATTAAAAATGTTAAACTGTAACATAAAGGGTGTAAAAATTTTAAGGCAGCTGAAAAGAATTTCATTTCTGATTGAAGCAATAGATTCTAGATCAATTAAATGATTTCATAAAAATTATTATTAATTGCCCAGATGAAGCTGGAAAGTGCTGAAAATCTTCATATAGTAAAGCCTGCATGTCATTGTCATCAATCTACGATCAAGTATTCTGTGAAGAATGCCATAGGCAGAAGGCTTTTCAGGTGAAATATTCTCTCTCTCTCTCTCTCTCTCTCTCTCTCTGTCTGTCTCTCTCTCTTGAAGGAATATAGTCCATCTCTGGAACAAATTATGTCTATAAATGAAATCTAGAAGTCTTCTTGTGATCTGTTATGCCCAAACATAGACAATGTGAGGAAGAAATGATAAATAGATTTTAACTGTAGCGATAGAGACAACTGATATTTAAACTGTTTCTGTTACATCTCACATTATAGGTATCATCTTTGTAACCCAACAAGAGCCTTATGACTGAGTGCTATTTCTGACCCTGCTTCCCAGCTCAGGAAACTGAGGTTTCAACTGGGGAAGTAGCTTGTCTAAGATAACAGCCAATAAGAAGCAGAATTTACATTTAATCCAGAAATTATAATTTAAGCAAGTACATCCCAGAGATATGTGTGAGTGTATGCATTTAACCTACAACATGAACTGACTAAAGAAGGAGAACTATGTTCACAACATAAAGAAAACATGATAACTGTTATTAACACCATGGGCCAACACCATACTAGAAGTTCTATACAGTGTGATAAAATGAGAAAACTAGTATATACACCATAAAGTAAGAAGTAAAAATTATTATTATTCACACAAGATATGCTTACCTACACAGAAAAACTAAAAGGATCTCAAAAATTGGTAAAAATTCAGCAATAATGCCAGATACAGAGTAAAATAAAATGTACCATCTAAATACATCCTATGAAAGTTATGCCTGTTGCTATAGCTAGAAATAGTAGATTACAAATTGTAACTTTATGAAGCAAAATTATAGCTATTAAGTATGATTTCTAAAGGTATTTGATGGCATGGGGGAATGAGAAAATAATCAGAATGTATTATTAGGTGAAAAAGCAAAACAAATTATATCAAAGTCAAATCTTTATTCAGAACATATACATATATATTTCTCATTTGCACTGATTTGTTGTGATTTTCTCTTGCCTATATATGAAATCCAGTGGCTTGTCAAATGTGCTGTGGGAATTTGAATGATCCTTTTACTTTACAAATTCATGCATTTTCAAAAGTTTTTACTAAACCACATTTTTATAATGATGAAAGTCATGAAAAATGTTTCCCTGGATGAACTGAATAGAACCCGAGGAAAAGTCCTTGACACATGGTTTTGGTGAAAATGACAAGGAAATAAAACTCACAATGGATGCTAGTTTGGAAAGTGGGACATGCAAGCCCCATGGAGTGGTAGAGAAGCTGCAGTTCCAGCATCATGTCAGCGCAGTAGAGTGGGAGAAAGAGGAGAAAGAGCTGTGTGACAGTTCACTTCCCAGCATGTCACAGTCAGGTAAGTGATTCTATACTCCACCAGAATCCAAAAAAGAAAGAGAAACAATGCATTTAATTGTCAGGGGAATGCAATAGTCAATCCATTGTTGACTGTGACTTCAATTAAACATCAGACAAAGGGAAATGACAAACTGACACTGAACTTTCTCTCCATCCTCCAGGACTGCAAGTCTTCTAATGGTAGTTTGATTCTCCATTGAAGACCTTGTCCCAAGGGTTACTTTATGTAGAACTCTTTTCAAATAGTCAATTGCCCATACTCTTACAGGCAGTCCAACCAGAATTTTGCATTTAGTTCTCCTCTTGCACAGCAGGGGTCAGTCAACTTGTGGGCAAGGTGCTGATGAGGAGACCCTGGGTCCTTTATAATTATGTCACAGAACTGCTCGGAACATTTAAGCAGACACCATACATAGCTTAGTGTGACCTGGCACTTGCATATAGTTCAGCTGCTGGTACCAGCTAACCCTAAGCTGCTCACCTTTTGAGACATTCTAGTGTTATACACGAGTCAGATGAAGATTACGTCCTCTTGAAATGTCCCAGTGTTCAAGGAACTCTTCTCTCTGACTCTCAGTATTGCAATTATACTGGCAGCTCAAGCCTGCATGCTCTAGTCTTAAAAAAAAAAAAAAAAAAAAAAACCCAAAAACTATCAATTGTATTTTTTTGCTACTTAACTGGATGGAAACCTTAAGTAGAGAGGACCTGGGAATGAAAAACCCAGCTGAGGGCAAGACAAGGTCTTGAAGCTCAAACCCAAGCAAACTGATTGAAGTCAGCATGAGGTTTTCACTAGACTAGAGAAGTAAAATAAAGTCAGAGTTATAGGCTAATGGCTCTGGAGTAAGTTAGGGGGTGAAACAGTGATGGAAACAGGCTAGGAGGACATGTAGCTTGCTGCTTTGCTGGCTGATTGGTTGTTGGAACAAATCTGCCTCTTTTGAAGACTCAGGATAGGGTGAACAATATATTAGTATATTAGTCTAAATGTGGACAATTGGTTTAGAAAGAAAAAAAAAAAGGTCAGGCTGACGGCACTCATAATTCAGAAGGCTGTATAGCATCCTTTCCTATCTGCCAGTGTGACGCACGTGACCACAGACCTGAAATGGCCGGAAGGTGGAATCTCAAGTGACGTGCATCTAAATGAGAGAGGAGAAGTTGATGGAATTCTACAGGAATCTTTGGAAGGATCCTTACTTTCTTCAGTTTTACCTAAGAACAGGATTGTTTCACTTTTCACTTTCATGGTAAATAGCACTGGCTTTGTGTAAACATACCTTTAAACAGATAACTCTGAGAAGCCAAACAGTGGGTTAAGGGAAGAATGCTAGCAGAGCAGTTACTTACTTAAAGTTTGGAGTTTATGTAGAAATTTTAAGTATCTTAGTCACAAAGGCCTTTGCAAACATCTAAACAGCATAGTTCAAAATGATGCACAGTCTACATGACATGTAGAATGAGATGGGATCAAAACGACTAGGGGTCAACTTCAACAACAATATCGTACCACTACCAAATAAGAATACTGAAGGAAAACCAAGACCTGTTTGTCCTTAATCTCCCAGTTGAATCCTAATACAAATGCTCTTCCACCTGTTTGAACTATGCAATTGAACTGTCCTTGTACCTTCCTAAGACAAATGTGTGCCATTCCCGCTCACTAGCCCAGAGACTTTTTTTTTACTTCTACATTTCCCCCTTTCCCGATGATCAAAAAAGATGTTGAGATAACTGCCATTTCCAAAAAGCATATACAATCAAGCAAACAAAAAT
Organism: Peromyscus eremicus; assembly: GCF_949786415.1. Lineage (NCBI taxonomy): Eukaryota > Metazoa > Chordata > Mammalia > Rodentia > Cricetidae > Peromyscus > Peromyscus eremicus. The sequence continues at coordinate 15,893,788 of NC_081417.1, forward strand.
CATAAAAGCAAATCTCTGTGTTTGAGACTATATCCACCTTGTTAATGTCCCATTTTTCTCCTGTCTAATGGCCTGTACAGTATTGTCTATGCTGGACTCATCCCTTCTCAAGCTCCTCTCAAGCTAGCACAGTCAGGTTATATTCTCATTGCTAGCTTCCATTGTGACTAGCAGCTCACTGGACCCAGGGGCCTTCCCTGCCTAGTTTGCTTTCCCATGCAACAGCCTGTACTTGACTTCAGACTGACTACTCTTTATTCATGGAACATGGTTCGCTTTTGACTTTGGAAGTACCACATTCTTCTGCCTCTCTTCCTCTTCCCGTTCCTGGCCCTTCCTCTTTATTTCTTCTATGAAATGGTTCTCAACCCATGGGTCATGACCTCTTTCACAGGGGTCACATATCAGATATCCTGCACATCAGATATTTACATTACAATTCATAGCTAGCAAAATTACAGTTATGAAGTAGCAATGAAAATAATTTTATGGTTAGGAGTCACCACAACATGAGGAACTGTATTAAAGGGTTGGTCTCAGCATTAGAAAGGTTTGAGACCTACTGTTCTGTGCTAGTAGATGATATACTTATTTGGGACTCAATTCACAAGCTTGCTCCATCTCGGTCTACAGTCTCTACATAGGAGACATATCCCACAGACATATCTCACAGAGGTCCAGGGTTTGGAGATCACACAAGACTAACAAGTCACAAGTGTAGACTCTACCTTGCCTCTCTTTCCCCAAACTCACTCAGTATCTTCTCTTTAGGTCTCATGAGCATCTCAAGCTACACAAGTCCACAATGGGACTCGTGATCTATTAGCTGATTCTCCCACAAACAAACAAACAAACAAACAAACAATAGCACCATCATGAAACCATTTACTCAGGCTCACAATCGAGGAACCATCACTGCCTTCTCTCTCTCTCTCTCTCTCTCTCTCTCTCTCTCTCTCTCTCTCTCTCTCTCTCTCTCTCTCTCTTTCTCCTTTCCTCTCTGGTTTTTCAACAGACTTTCTCTGTGTAACCTTGACTCTCCTGAAACTCTCTGTAGACCAGGCTGGCCTCATACTCAGAAATCCTCCTGCCTGCATTCTTTTTCTTGTACCCAAGGCCAATCCAGGAGTCAAGTGTTGATGCTGGATCCACCTTAAAGATAACCAGAAAAGAAATGTGTTCCTCTCACTTCTGCTACCACCCTGTCAGCCAGCAGCTGTCACCTGAGCCACTGAAGTATCTTTTTGGCTGGCTGCCTTTCCCTAGTGCTCATAGAGGACTGTTTGACAAACAGCCATGAGACTTTAAAAATGCCAGTCAGATCATGCCAGGTTCCTGCTCAAAGCTCACTGCTTTTCATTGAACTTTGACTGAAATTCTAGTCTTTTCTCTGGCATAGAAAGGCCTATGTGAATCTGCTCCTGCCTACCTTCTGGTTGGGTTTGTTTGTTTTGTTTTCCATTATTTTCTCCTGCTTTCCCCAATGATCGCTGTACTTGAGCTACAGGCGTCCCTCTGGAAGCTGGAACACACCACACTTGCCTTCCCTCTGAGATTTCTCTACTTGTTCCCTCTCCCTGGAGACACCTCCCCCAGGACATTGCACAGCTATTATCACTCACAACTTTGTTCTAATGATGACTTAGAACAGACTTCCCAGGACACCCTACTGGCTGGAAAGCTTCAAATTCCCTTTTGCCAATCACTCTATATTTATTTTGATTCATATTACTAGCTGACTTTTTTTTTTTCTTTTTTTTTTATTTTTTTTACATATATATAATAATTATTATTTTTGATGGCTCATTTTATTTTCCCAAAATAAAGAAAATATTAAACAATTTTCATTACTTATGATACATATAATTTTTTAAAAATTGAAATGTTTTACTGTTATCTTACATTTTTTTCCTATTCCAATAGCATGGTAGCATTAAAACATATAGTGTTACAATATTTTTTATTTATGCACATAATCTAGGATGCAATAATGATATGGACATTGAAAGGAGACTGTCTGAGAGGAGACATGTGGGGGATGGCTGGATAAGAGAGAGTGAAAGAGGATACTTATGATTAAAGTTTGAATTATACCTGTGGGAACATAGAATATGACCTATTATAATTGTATAATAATAGTATAATAATACTTATATAACAATTGTATAATTGTATAAATAACATGTAAATGGAAAAATGAGGCAGCACCTAAAATAAATGAAAAACAAATGTTAATTTACAAGTCATTAAGTTTTATGAGTCAATACTTGACTCTTTTTTTTTTTTTAATTTTTATTTTGCAATACAATTCAGTTCTACATATCAGCCACAGATTCCCTTGTTCTCCCCCCTCCCGCCCCCCTCACCTTCCCCCAGCCCGCCCCCCATTCCAATCTCCTCCAGGGCAAAGCCTTCCCCACAGACTGAGATCAACCTGGTGGACTCAGTCCAGGTAGGTCCAGTCCCCTCCTCCCATGCTGAGCCAAGGGACCCTGCATAGGCCCCAGGTTTCAAACAGCCAACTCATGCAATGAGCACAGGACCCGGTCCCACTGCCTGGATGCCTCCCAAACAGATCAGGCCAATCAACTGTCTCACCCACTCAGAGGGCCTGATCCAGTTGGTGACCCCTCAGCCATTGGTTCATATTTCATGTGTTTCCGTTTGTTTGGCTATTTGTCTCTGTGCTTTATCCGACCTTGGTCTCAACAATTCTCTCTCATATAAACCCTCCTCATTCTCGCTAATTGGACTCCCAGAGATCCACCTGGGGCCTAGTCATGGATCTCTGCCTCCAGGTCCATCAGTAGTTGGATGAGGTTTCTAGCACGACAATTAGGGTGTTTGGCCATCCCATCACCAGAGTAGGTCAGTTCGGATTGTCGCTCGACCATTGCCAGCAGTCTGTTGTGGGGTATCTTTGTGGATTTCTGTGGGCCTCTCTAGCACTTTGTTTCTTCCTATTCTCATGTGGTCTTCATTTACCATGGTCTCCTATTCCTTGTTCTCCCTCTCTGTTTTTGATCCAGCTGGGATCTCCCACTCACCCAAGCTCTCTTTCCTCGACCCTCGCCCTTCACTACCCCACTCCTGTCCAGGCTGTTCATGTAGATCTCATTCCATTTCTCTGTCGTTGGGCGATCCCTGTGTCTTTCTTGGGGTCCTGTTTTCCAGGTAGCCTGCCTGGTGATGTGAGTAGCAGTCCAGTCATCCTTGTTCCACATCTAGTATCCTGTTATGAGTGAGTACATACCATGTTTGTCTTTCTGAGTCTGGGATACCTCACTCAGGATGATTTTTTCTAGATCCATCCATTTGTCTGCAAACCTCATGATGTCATTGTTTTTCTCTGCTGAGTAGTATTCCATTGTGTATATGTACCACATTTTGTTTATCCATTCTTCAGTTGAAGGGCATCTAGGTTGTTTCCATGTTCTGGCTATTACAAACAACGCTGATATGAACATAGCTGAACAAGTGCTCTTGTGGTGTGGTTGAGCATTCCTTGGGTATATGCCCAAGAGTGGTATAGCTGGATCTTGGGGGAGATGGATTCCCAATTTTCTAAGAAATCGCCATATTGATTTCCAAAGTGGTTGTACAAGCTTGCATTCCCACCAGCAGTGGAGGAGAGTTCCCCTAGCTCCACATCCTCTCCAGCATAAGGTGTCTTCAGTGTTTTTGATCTTAGCCATTCTGACAGGCGTAAGGTGGTATCTCAGAGTTGTTTTGATTTGCATTTCCCTGATGATTAGGGATGTTGAGCAATTCCTTAAATGTCTTTCAGCCATTTGAGTTTCCTCTGTTGAGAATTCTCTGTTTAGTTCTATAGCCCATTTCTTAATTGGACTGTTGGGCATTTTGATGTCTAATTTCTTGAGTTCCTTATATATTCTGGATATCAGTCCTCTGTCAGATGTGGGATTGGTGAAGATCTTTTCCCATTCTGTAGGCTGTCGCTTTGCTTTGTTGACCGTTTCCTTTGCCCTACAAAAGCTTCTCAGTTTCAAGAGGTCCCACTGATTGATTGTTTCTCTCAGTGTCTGTGCTACTGGTGTTCTATTTAGAAGTGGTCTCCTATGCCAATGTGTTCAAGACTACTTCCTACTTTCTCTTCTAGCAGGTTCAGAGTAGCTGGATTTATGTTGAGGTCCTTGATCCACTTGGACTTAAGTTTTGTGCACGGTGATAGATATGGATCTATTTGCAGCCTTCTACATGTTGATATCCAGTTTTGCCAGCACCATTTGTTGAAGATGCTTTCTTTTTTCCATTGTGCACTTTTGGCTTCTTTGTCAAAAATTATTTGTTCATAGGTGTGCGGATTAATATCAGGGTCTTCAATTCGATTCCATTGGTCCACATGTCGGTTTTTATGCCAGTACCAAGCTGTTTTTATTACTGTAGCTCTATAGTACAGCTTGAAGTCAGGGATCGTGATGCCTCCAGAGGTTGTTTTATTGTACAGGATTCTTTTGGCTATCCTGGGTTTTTTGTTTTTCCATATGAAGTTGAGTATTATTCTTTCCAGGTCTGTGAAGAATTGTGTTGGTATTTTGATGGGGATTGCATTGAATCTGTAGATTGCTTTTGGTAAGATTGCCATTTTTACTATGTTAGTTCTGCCTATCCATGAGCATGGGAGATCTTTCCATTTTCTGACATCTTCTTCAATTTCTTTTTTCAGGGACTTAAAGTTCTTGTCATATAGGTCCTTCACTTGCTTGGTTAGTATTACCCCAAGGTATTTTATGTCATTTGTGGCTATAGTAAAGGGTGATGTATCTCTGATTTCCTTCTCCGCTTTTTTGTCCATTGTATATAGGAGGGCTACTGATTTTTTGGAGTTGATCTTGTATCCTGCTATGTTGCTGAAGGTGTTTATAAGCTGTATCAGTTCCTTGGTGGAATCTTTGGGGTTGCTCAAGTATACTATCATGTCATCTGCAAATAGGGAAAGCTTGACTTCTTCCTTTCCAATTTGTATCCCCTTAATCTCCTTATGTTGTCTTATTGCTCTGGCTAGAACTTCAAGTACTATATTGAATAAGTATGGGGAGAGCGGACAGCCTTGCCTCGTTCCTGATTTTAGTGGAATTGCTTTGAGTTTCTCTCCATTTAATTTGATGTTGGCTGTTGGCTTGCTGTAAATTGCCTTTATTATGTTTAGGTATGTTCCCTGTATTCCTGATCGCTCCAAGACCTTTATCATGAAGGGGTGTTGGATTTTGTCAAATGCCTTTTCAGCATCTAGTGAGATGATCATGTGGTTTTTTTCTTTGAGTTTGTTTATATGGTGTATCACATTGACAGACTTTCGTATGTTGAACCATCCTTGCATCCCTGGAATGAATCCTACTTGATCATGGTGGATAATTGTTTTGATGTGGTCTTGGAGTCTGTTTGCCAGTATTTTATTGAGTATTTTTGCATCAATGTTCATGAGGGAGATCGGTCTGTAGTTCTCTTTCTTTGTTGTATCCTTGTTTGGTTTGGGAATCAGGGTAATTGTAGCCTCATAGAAGGAGTTTGGTAATGTTCCTTCTGTTTCTATTGTATGGAACAATTTAGAGAGTATTGGTATTAACTCTTCTTTGAAGATCTGGTAGAATTCTGCACTGAAACCATCTGGTCCTGGGCTTTTTTTGGTTGGGAGACTTTTAATGACTGTTTCTATTTCGTTAGGGGTTATTGGACTATTTAAATAGTTTATCTGGTCTTGATTTAATTTAGGTATGTGGTACCTATCCAGAAAATTATCCATTTCTTTTAGGTTTTCCAGTTTTGTGGAATAGAGGTTTTTGAAGTATGACCTGATGATTCTCTGGATTTCCTCAATGTCTGTTGTTATGTCCCCCTTTTCATTTCTGATTTTGTTGATTTGGATGCTCTCTCTCTGTCTTTTGGTTAGTTTGGATAAGGGCTTGTCTATCTTGTTGATTTTCTCAAAGAACCAACTCTTTGTTTCATTAATTTTTTGTATTGTTCTCTTTGTTTCTATTTTATTGATTTCAGCTCTCACTTTGATAATTTCCTGGCATCTATTTTTCCTGGGAGACTTTGCTTCTTCCTGTTCTAGAACTTTCAGGTGTGCTGTTAAGTCACTAGTGTGAGATTTCTCCAGCTTATTTATGTGGGCGTTTAGTGCTATGAATTTCCCTCTTAGTACTGCTTTCATAGTGTCCCATAGGTTTGGATATGTGGTGTCTTCATTTTCGTTGATCTCTAGGAAGTCTTTAATTTCTTTCTTTATTTCTTCCTTAACCCATTGGTGATTCAGGTGGGTATTGTTCAGTTTCCATGAGATTGTAGGTTTTCTGTAGTTTTTGTTGTTGTTGAAATCCAACTTTAGACCATGGTGGTCTGATAGAACACAGGAGGTTATTCTAATTGTTTTGTATCTGTTTAGATTTGCTTTGTGACCAAGTATGTGGTCAATTTTAGAGAAGGTTCCATGGGGTGCTGAGAAGAAGGTATATTCTTTTTTGTTAGGATGGAATGTTCTGTAGATGTCGATTAAGTCCATTTGAGTCATGACATCAATTAAGTCCTTTATTTCTCTGTTAAGTTTCGATTTGGGGGATCTGTCCAGTGGTGAAAGTGGGGTGTTGAGGTCTCCCACTATTAATGTGTGGGGTTTTATATGTGATTTAAGCTTTAATAATGTTTCTTTTACATATGTGGGTGCCCTTGTGTTTGGGGCATAAATGTTCAGAATTGAGACTTCATCTTGGTGGATCTTTCCTGTGATGAGTATGTAATGCCCTTCTTGATCTCTTTTGATTGATTTTAGTTTGAAGTCTATTTTGCTGGATATCAGGATGGCTACACCCGCTTGTTTCTTAAGACCGTTTGATTGGAAAGTCTTTTCCCAGCCTTTTATTTTTAGGTAGTGTCTATCTTTGAATTTGAGATGTGTTTCTTGTATGCAGCAGAAAGATGGGTCCTGCTTTCGTATCCATTCTGTAAGCCTATGTCTTTTTATAGGTGAATTAAGTCCATTGATATTGAGGGATATTAATGTCCAGTGATTGTTCATTCCTGTTATTTTTTGGTGGTGATGTGTGTGTACTTTTCTTCGTTGGGGTCTACTGCTGTGGCTTTATCTATTGCCTGTGTTTTCGAGGTTGTATCTGACTTCCTTAGGTTGGAATTTTCCTTCTAGTGCTTTCTGTAGGGCTGGGTTTGTGGATAAATATTGTTTAAATCTGGCTTTGTCATGGAATGTCTTGTTCACTCCATCTATGACGATTGAAAGTTTTGCTGGGTATATTAGTCTAGGCTGACATCCATGGTCTCTTAATGTCTGCATTACATCTGTCCAGGACCTTCTGGCTTTCAAAGTCTCCATTGAGAAATCGGGTGTTATTCTGATAGGTTTGCCTTTATATGTCACTTGGCCTTTTTCCTTTGCTGCTCTTAATATTCTTTCTTTATTCTGTACGTTTAATTGTTTAATTATTATGTGGCGAGGGGACTTTTTCTGGGGGTCTAGTCTGTTTGGTGTTCTATAGGCTTCCTGTATCTTCATAGGCATTTCCTTCTTTAAGTTGGGAAAGTTTTCTTCTATGATCTTGTTGAATATATTTTCTGTGCCCTTGAGTTGGTATTCTTCTCCTTCTTCTACCCCTATTATTCGTAGGTTTGGTCTTTTCATGGTGTCCCAAATTTCTTGGACATTTTGGTTCATGACTTTGTTGACTTTAGTGTTTTCTTTGACTGATGAATCTATTTCTTCTATTGTATCTTCAACGCTAGAGATCCTCTCTTCCATCTCTTGCATTCTGTTGATTATACTTGCATCTGAAGTTCCCAATCGTTTTCTCAGATTTTCTATTTCCAGCATTCCCTCTGTTTGTGTCTTCTTCATTTTTTCTATTTCCTTTTTCAGGTCTTGGACTGTTTCCTTCATTTGTTTCATTGATTTTTCTTGATTTTCTTTCAGTATTTTATTGTTCTCTTCCAGGACTTTATTGATTTCTTCTAATTTGTTTGCCCTTTCCTCTAGTTGTTTACAGCGTTCTTCACATTTTTTTGTCTTTTCCTCTACACGAGCCTCTAGCTTCTTCATGATGACATTCATAAGGCTATTTTCTTCTGCTTCTTCCAATTTCTGATGTTCAGGTCTAGGTGTTGGAGGAGGGCTAGGGCCTGGTGATGGTGTATTACTATTCATTTTGTTGTATGTGTTTCTGCCTTGACGTCTGCCCATCTCCTTGTGGTTCGTTCCTGGCCTTATCCGCACACTTGGTTCACAGCTGACAGATTCAGGAAGTCTCTCTCTCTTGTCCAGATGGGAGCTCTCTTGTCCAAATTGGAAGTCCGGGGCAGGATGGAAGCTCTTGTTCAGAAGGGAAGTCCGGGGGAGGATGGGTGCTCTCCTCTCTCTCTCTCTCTCTCTCTCTCTCTCTCTCTCTCTCTCTCTCTCTCTCTCCTCCAGATGGGAAATCCACGGCAAGATGGGAGCTGGGGGCCAGCCTCTGTGCTTCAGAAGGGAAGTCCTGGGCAAGATGGGAGCTGGGGGGCCTGGCCTCTAAGTCTCAGGCAGAGGCTTGGGGCTCAGGCGGATGGGCGTGGGGGCAGGGCGTGGAGACTGCAGGGTCTGCCAGGGGTCTTGGAGAGGGGGATCCTTCCCAGTGGGGCTAGAAGGGCACCTGCCCGGGGAGCAGAACCTGGGCCCAAGTTAGGCAGGTCTTCCCCGGAGTGGCTGGTGCCCAGGGATGGGGTCGGGGGCAAGCTAGGGCACTCACCTGTGCTTCAGAAGGGAAGTCCGGGGGAAGATGGGAGCTGGGGGCTGGCCTCTAAGTCTCAGGAAGAGGCTTGGGGCTCAGGCAGATGGGCGTGGGGGCAGGGCGTGGAGACTGCAGGGTCTGCCAGGGGTCTTGGAGAAGGGGATCCTTCCCGGTTGGGGTAGAAGGGCACCTGCCCGGGGTCCAGAACCTGGGCCCAAGTTGGGCAGGTCTTCCCCGGAGTGGCTGGTGCCCAGGGATGGGGTCGGGGGCAAGCTAGGGCACTCACCTGTGCTTCAGAAGGGAAGTCCTGGGCAAGATGGGAGCTGGGGGCCGGCCTCTAAGTCTCAGGAAGAGGCTTGGGGCTCAGGCAGATGGGCGTGGGGGCAGGGCGTGGAGACTGCAGGGTCTGCCAGGGGTCTTGGAGAAGGGGATCCTTCCCGGTTGGGGTAGAAGGGCACCTGCCCGGGGTCCAGAACCTGGGCCCAAGTTGGGCAGGTCTTCCCCGGAGTGGCTGGTGCCCAGGGATGGGGTCGGGGGCAAGCTAGGGGACTCACCTGTGCTTCAGAAGGGAAGTCCTGGGCAAGATGGGAGCTGGGGGCCGGCCTCTAAGTCTCAGGAAGAGGCTTGGGGCTCAGGCAGATGGGCGTGGGGGCAGGGCGTGGAGACTGCAGGGTCTGCCAGGGGTCTTGGAGAAGGGGATCCTTCCCGGTTGGGGTAGAAGGGCACCTGCCCGGGGTCCAGAACCTGGGCCCAAGTTGGGCAGGTCTTCCCCGGAGTGGCTGGTGCCCAGGGATGGGGTCGGGGGCAAGCTAGGGCACTCACCTGTGCTTCAGAAGGGAAGTCCTGGGCAAGATGGGAGCTGGGGGCCGGCCTCTAAGTCTCAGGAAGAGGCTTGGGGCTCAGGCAGATGGGCGTGGGGGCAGGGCGTGGAGACTGCAGGGTCTGCCAAGGGTCTTGGAGAAGGGGATCCTTCCCGGTTGGGGTAGAAGGGCACCTGCCCGGGGTCCAGAACCTGGGCCCAAGTTGGGCAGGTCTTCCCCGGAGTGGCTGGTGCCCAGGGATGGGGTCGGGGGCAAGCTAGGGCACTCACCTGTGCTTCAGAAGGGCCTAGCTGACTTTTTATTATTGCATTGTCTGTTTCTCCTATTAGAATAGAAGCACTGCAAGGAGAGGGACCTTGTCTCTATCTGGCACATGGATACAGAGATAATAAAGTTTAGATACACATAGTCACAGAGTGGGTATGTGTACCTATATGCTAGCCCCCTCTTCCGGAGAGCGGAGAACCTTGTTTGTTAGTTTACACTAAATATCTGACTCACTCCAGAAAGATTGAGTTGATCATATTTGCTGAAAAACTATTTTGTTTTCTCTTTTGCTTTTCATTGTATACATTAAAGCTATCAGGTCAATGACCTGAATAAAAACCAACAGCTTTTTCGCAAGTTATCAGTCAAGAGTTTTGTGTATTTTTGTCCAGTAGAGTTTATACAACCACTCCCTCCTTCCTTCCATCTTGTTTTTCTTCCTGAGTAGCAGTTCATTTTGAAGCTGTGAGCCTATAGACATCGGTGGCAGGTAGCAATGACTGACAAACAGCAGGTCTATTGTTCCAGGGCACTGTGTAATTTAATGTAGTAGTAAAACATGTCTGCTGATTTATGGATTGATGGATCACAGACACTGCCTGGGTATATATTGGATAGGAATCATCAGTATCCACAAGAAAGACTGGATCACAAACAATACATAATTATTAAAAAAAAAAAAACCACCTGGAAGTCTTAAAGTTTCTTGCCACATAAAACCCAAACCAAAGAAATCCCTGGGGTCTGAACAACTGTAGACATTGCAGTTGCAACAGAGCTCATGGGTCTTCCTATCTAAATCTGTCCTGAGGGGTTTCAGGTAGAAAGGGTGGCCATTTGCCCATTGTCCTACAGCCAGCCAGGGATGCTATCTATTGTTGGGTCCCATACCAATCTCTCGATACTCTGGCACCTGATGGATGACTGGTACCCACAAGCACACTCTCCCTCTGGCATTACATGTCCCTGTACAGTGATTTCCCACCTCTCGATATATGTCATGGTCACTGTACCAAATTACTTGAATTTAGTGTTCATTAATATAGATACCAACTTTCCCATGAGGCTTCTAACTAAAATATTCAGTGAATTGGTGTAGCATTCACTTCACACCCCTAGATAAGAACAGCCGTTCTCAATCAGCAGCCGTTAGTGATCCCACCATCTTTGGGTGACTAAGAGGCAGTTCACAACAGTGGTTGGATGTAGACCTTACTGTCACATCGCAGCAGCCATCTTTACTTTTCTGTCATCAGCACTTACTCGAGTGTTATTTAACCCTCATGTGTCCCAATTTTGTCCTTTTTCACAATGGGAATTATATTGAACACTTTATGTAGAACTGGGAAATAGGTTTGCATTCATTTTAAGTTTGCAATGTTTTACTGAATCTTTGTATTCACTTGCCTTCCTACATTTTAGTTTCCTTAGTTGAGGATAATGAAATACTTACCCTGGGTTTACAAAGACTTAGTGAATTAATGAGCGGCACATCTGAGTGATATCTGGTATGTTAATTCCTCATTGCTGTGACAAAATGCCTGATGGACATGGCTTAAAGGAAGAGCTGTGTGTTTAGGCTCATGGTCTCTGTAGGTTCAGTTCATCTTGGCAGGGAAGGTATGGCAGCTGGCACTCTGTTCAGAGCTCTGCAACTTGGAATGCAGAGGTTGGTTAACTTGCCACACATGGACTGCAGAAGACACAGACTGGAAGCAGAGCAGGCATAGCCTTCAAAGGCATACCCTAATGATCTACTTCAGGCCCCATCTCCTAAAGTTTCCACAGATTCCTTCAACAGCACCAACAGATGTGAAGCAAGCGTTCAAACACAGATGCCCCTAGAGGGCTTTCATATTCAAATAGTAACATATGATACATATTAAGTGCCACATGCATGCCACATAAAGGAAAAACCTTTAAGGAACCAATACTTTCCATAGTCTCTGTTCTGTGAGGAACAGACATGTCTCATTTAGATTATCTTTGCAGAAATGACCAAGTAGAGCACTTCTTAACTATTGAAATCGTCACATGTTAGTGGAAGAGTGATCTTACACTAAATCCCCATTACAAAACCCAGAAGCATAAACATAAGGGAAAGGCAGAAATTGAGCCAATGTGCTCCCTTTTCAACATCTTAGGAAAGACCTGGGAACAACTGGAAAATAGATCCCTTTCAAATATTTTCACAACAAATTTCAAAGGAATTAAAATAGGAACTTGTCAAAGCATCTCAAAATTTGTTTTAGTAAAGGTGTCAGCATTTGATAAAAATCATGGCTACATTTAAAGTTTCTTAAGGTATGAGCTTAGCAAAATAATAAATGTAGACTTTCTTTGCAAAATCACACTGGCCCAAAATTCACTTTGTAAACAAACCCCATTTTACATAATGTCAAAACAGGGAGCAACGAAGTTCAGAGACTTGTCTAAATTTGTTTGTTTTATTGACGTATATTATTGTACAAAATAATGAGTTTCATCATGCCATTTTGTAGTTGTATATAATTGTGATGGCTAATCTTGGTTGTCAATGTGAGTACATCTGGTATTAATTAAAATCAGTCCTGTGAAGGATTTTTCTCAATTGGACCATTTGAGATGAGAAGACCCACCCTAAATTTGGGCCACACCTTCTGGTGGAAGCCTGTGTAAAAGGATATAGCAGAAGTAAGCTTTTGCTTTTTGCCTGCTTGCCTTTACTCTCCTTGGCAAATTCATCTGTCCTGCTACTGAGGCATTCCTTCAGTGGTGTTTTATAGCCCATTCCTTGGGATTCCAACATATATTGAAAACCAGTTGGAACATCCAGTCTCCTCCTTGAGGAAACAACTATTTGAATTTTCAGTGAGAAGACAGCTATTGTTGGACTAGCCGCAGCCTGTAAGCCACTCTAAATAAATCATATATGTGTGTCTATATATTCATTTTATCAGTTCTGTTCCTCTAGAGGATGCTGACTTATGCAATCATATGCTTTGATCGTGTTCACACGTACCTCATTACCCTCTTTGCCTCACCTTGCCACCTCCCAACTGGTCTCTTCCTTCCCAAACAGTTCCCCTTCTACTTTTCTGTCTCTTCAAAGAAAATCAAGATTTTAAAGATGAGAGAAAACATGTAGTAATTGTTCTTCTGAGTCTGGTTTACTTTGTTTAACAGGACGATATCCAGTTCCAGCTACTTTCTAGCAAATGACATGACCTCATTCCTCTTTCTGAATGAGCAAACACCATTGGGACTATGATATACTTTCTTGACTTGTTCATCTGTGCATGGGTACCTGAGCTGATTCCATAACTTGGCTAATGTGAACATTTTTTTTTTTATAAACATGGAAGGTCAAGTATCTCTGTGGTATGCTAATTTAGATTCTTTCCAGTGTATAAACAGGAGAGGAATATGAAAGTTCTATTTGGATTTTGTGTCCTCTCCACACTGATTTCCAACATGATAGTACTGACTTACATTCCTAACTGTGAAGTTACCTTTTCTTGTTACTGATAAATGAATCAAATGTGGTACTCTACAAGTCAAACCCACTTTAACAATATGATGGGCAAGTCAACATAGTCTGTGAAAACAGAATTGTTGCTTCAAATCCTGGCTCAGCTAGGTTGTTCCTCTATTTTTTCTCTTGTGAAGTGAGGGATAGAGATACTTATATCCAATACTGTTCTGAGAGAGGGGATCCCAAAGAAAAGCATACATACAAGTTCTGAGGGAGCTGGGTACAGGAACACAGTTGAATTCTTCTTACATGAGTCTCACTGGTGATTCTGCCAACAGACAGCACATGTTGAGCCTATAGCTTCAGTTCTAGTGGATTCCGAGTGCAGACAGGGCAGGTGGCAGTCAGGGAAGCAGGTTAGTGTCCGAACTGTTTGGAAGCATTTTCGAAGACTCTAGAAATACTCAGAGGTGTGATTTGAACCTTATGGTGGTTAATATTAACTAGATACTTGACAGAATCTAGAATCACCTATGTGATAAGCCTCATGGGCATACCTGTGAGGAACTATTTAGATTAGGTTATCTGAGGTGGGGAGACACACTTTGACTATGGGGTGCCACTATTCAATGGACTCAGGGTCAAAACTGAATAAAAACAGAGCTGAGCATCAGTATACATTTCCTTCCACCTCCTGACTGGATGCCATGTGACCAGATGCCATGTGACCAGCTGCCTCAAGCTCCTGCTGCCATGACTTACTACACCCTGGAACTGTGAACCCAAACAATCCCATCTTTCCTTAAATTGCTTTTGTAAAGGTATTTGGTCATCACGAGGCAGTTGTCACTGATACAAATGGTCTGTCTGAGAAAAAAGAAAGCCTGAAAAGAAAGCAAGCCCACAAGTTAGGTGACTTTCAATCGGAAGTCTTAGTTGATTCCATTCTCCCATTTTTTAATGAGCTCAGTGATGTTAATTTTGTCTTGTGTATAACATGTATAACATTCACTAGACGATCTGAGTCACACTCCTCACACTCCACATAGTAACAGAACTCATTCAGATTTCATGTTTTGGTATTTAGGAAGTGGCATCTATATTTATATATTACTATGTATATATAAATACATATGTGTATAGATATAAATATATGTGCATATACATACTTTCATTTGCATACACACAGTTATATAGAGCAATGCATCACAGGCCAGAGTGCAATTCAAGATAAGATTTTGGATTCAGTTTCTGGTTACCAAGCTGTTTATCAGATTAAAGATTCATAATCCTCTGCACTCTAACATTGCTTATCAAACCCAAACAGTCACTAGGCAGATTCAAAGTGCAATTAGTCTTTTCCTTGATGCCTGAGAGTATCTGGCAAACTCTTAAGATGTCAAGTCATAAAATAGCTAAGAAAATCTTGTTTCAGTATAAACTATTTGCCATCACCATTAAGATGAGGTTAAGTTTATCTTCAGGGAAACCAGATGAAGACATTTACATAGTTTTATCATCAGGAAATATATTATGAGCTGTCATGAATATGATTATAAACATGATCTTATAATAGAGGCCGACGATCTAGGGTGGGAATCTCAACTCTGAGAGCTATTACACATGACTGGGGGCAGGTCAACATTTTGGAGCCTCGTCTGTAAAAGGCTGATAATGATAAATACTTTCAGAGTAATTATTAGAATTAAATGGGATGATATGGAAAAAAGAAAACTATGAAGTGCCAGGTGCTATATGGCTAGGAAGTTTGAAGATCTTAGGCACATCCATTAACAGGGTCCACGTGTAGGGAAATGGACGACGATGCCTGTGTAGCCTTTTGTAAGTTACCCATTGGGTCACCAAACTACACTCCTGTGAAATAGTTTCTTTGATCTGTCATTGGTACCCTATATAAGGTGAGAAGTCCTTTATTCATGTCTTACAAAATAAAGCTAATGCAACAGGAACCCTGCACTATTTCTTAAAAAATGCAATGGTTAGTGTTGTGCATGAAGGCTAAGGTCCCTGTTTTGAAGGGTAGAGATTTGGAACCTTCTCTTTACTTGCTTAGAGTCCTTGAGAAAAATGACAAAGCTGGTAATGCATCAGGAAACAACTTCTTGTCGACCCTGGGAACACAGTGCCCACTCGCTCCATGCCAGCCATCACTGGTCACTTTTGGACTGTTGGTGAAGTGTATGTGCCAGCAGTCACAACAGAAAGCACTGGGGATGATTTTGAAGATTCTGTCAATAAGGTAGGAAGGAGAAAGTTTAAGAAGTGTGCGGTCTGCTTTCTAAGATGTCAGTCTGAGAGAAATGGTTTTGGTTGTGAATGGGATGCCCTTCTAAGGAGTTTTCTTATGCATTGGACAATAGTTTCTAGTTCCTTAGGATGTGTCAGAGAATGTTCAATCATGGTGCTGACAAATAACTCTTAAAGCTAAGGAAAATATGGCATGCTCAATTTTCACTCTCTTCTTCCCCGTCTTCCTCATCCTCATTATCCTGCTTCTCCATCTTCCTTGTCTCTCACCCTGTCATCTCTGCTATGTAAGTGGACCTGAACTTACCTTGTAAATTTCCTGACTCAGACTCCCTACTATTGGGATCACAGGGATGAGATGTGACACTATACCCAATTTAACCTTCTCTTCTCAAAAGATGTGACATGTCTTAAATGTTTGTTTGTTTCTTTAGATATCTTTCTATTTTTTTACATTTATCTTGAAAAATTCAAGGGTGAAACAACTACCTGATATAAATTCTCACTATAAAAATCAGAAAGATCACAAGTTTTGGAAACAAAGGCATGGGTTTGAATTCCGCCTTAACCAAATGCTGTGTAAACACTGAAAACCAATTAGCTCTTTTTTTTAACCAATGAACTCTTGATCTTCACTTATACTTGTAAGGATGGATTACATTAAATGTACTCAAGAAACATATTTGTTAGCTGGAGATGTGGAACACTGGTTACGATCTCTGTTTCCTTAGATTTTGATTCCTATCCCCCACATGGAAGCTTACAACTAGCTGTAACTACAGTTATAGGGGATCCAAATCCTTCTCTTGCCTCTGAGAGAACCAGGCATGCAAATGGTGCACAGACATACAAATGCAGGCAATGCACACACACACGTAAAACAATTAAAATTTGAAAAAGGTGAGGTATGTGTTAAGTGAAGTTATAGCAAAGTGGCCAATATAGTAACTAGCCCTTCACCAAAGGGCACAACAGACACTGACATCAAACTTTCCCCAAGATGACAGCTTTGGAGGAAGCTTTCATGTAGAATAAAACAAAGAAGTAAGCATATTTATTTCCCTTAGTGGTGAAATAAATGAGGAATGATGAGCATCTTTCTTCCTTTTGTCTCACCTTGTCCTCTCCCAAGCCAAACTGGATGTACATTCACCATATTGTTTCGGTGTCATTAGGATGTCCCCTACACACCTCAACAACTGTTTGGAAACATTGGAAGTCCGTTGAAGAGTTGATTGCATTATTGCAAATCTGCTTTTTACATTTAGCTGTTGTAGGGACTACAGTGTTTCTGGGGAAACAGGATTTTCCCTATGATGTTCAAAGATATGATGGAATATTAGGGAAGCAAGATCACTGTGTGGCCAAACAAATATGATACATCCCATGAGTCACACCCCCTAACGCTGCACTGCCAACTTAAAAATGGCCTCTTCTTATGATGAAGGATAAAGTGGCATTAGCAGGACAGCCCTTGACTGAGTTTTAAAAGCCATGCTCTTTCCAAGTGGAAATTACAAGTAATGGTGCATGCCGTGTGAGAAATGGCTTAGAGAGCACAGTAGTGTTCGTGGAAGTCTCCCATAATGGTTGGAGCACAGAGATCAAGAAAGAGGTGTGAAAAGAAATGGAACTGAGAGGTGGACTGAGCCTCTTGGGAGAAACATAATCACTCTGTCATTTGAAAAGACAGCTCTGGGAAAATATGAAGAGCAATTTAGGAAAATGTCATGGTTAGAAAGCATCACAGTTGCTCAGGGAGCAGATGGTGGGACACTGTATGTAGCTATAAACATAGGCCAAGAGGAAGGTATGGATTTGGGGTAGTGAAGAATTAGACTATATGATATCTGGTTAAAAAAGAAAAAGAATTAGAACATGGTTCTGCTGTAGGTGAATGGATATGGTAGTGCCCACATTGAGGCTCACCCAGGAGGAATATGAGCAGCATAGAGAGGGCTGTTTTAGAACTGAACATCCTGGTGCATATGTTCAGCAAGAAAATTTGTACATGTGTACACAAATATGTATCTAATTTATTAATGTACTTACATCTAGCTGAAGACAGAGGCTTGATACAGTGAAATGATTTGGGTGACTTCAGCCTCGGTAATATTTGAAATTTTGGGTATAGTTATAAGGTAGATGTACAAGGTACTATATACATACATATAAGGTATATACCTAATGTGTATAAGGCAATATGTACAAGCCGTTGGGAAAGACCACTGTATTTTTTTCATATTTACAGAAAGAGACTTGTTTCCAAGCTAGTTTTGACAGAGGGAAAGGCAGAGGAGCAAATTGATGAGGAAGAGGAAGTGAGGCTGAAGAAGAGCCTGTCTTGGTTCATACAGAAACCTGGGAGATTTTCTAATCCAATCCCTTGATCAGTATGATAATAATATTTCTTGGAATCACAGGATCTAACTGTGGAAGAGACTTCTGAAGTCTTTTTTAGGTTATTAAGAAGTTTTCCATTTCTGGAATCACTAAGTACTGGGGACATTTTTCTGTCTTGCCAGGAAAGGGCAGTGACACAGGAAGAGAAGACAGACAGCAACTCAAGCCATGAGATGCTACGGAGCATCCGTTTGCAGGAGGGCTGGCTAGCTGGTGGCATTGGACTGTGCATTTCGAAGTGATAAGTGATCAAGTTGCTATGGACGCGTTTAGTCAGAAAGTTCCATGGAACTGAAGAGTGAATGGGGTCTGGAAAGAAGAGAGACAGAAAGTTCCGATTCCGCTTTCAGAAAGAAACTTGACTGAAGAGTGAATGCGGTCTGGAAAGAAGAGAGACAGAAAGTTCCGATTCCGCTTTCAGAAAGAAACTTGACTGGGAGGAGAAATGAAAGCATAGTGCGGGGTTATCAAGAGGATGAGGGATGTGCACATTCACATCTTGAACATATAATTAAATTGAGTTATATGTGTATAACTTAGTAATACTTACATATTTGAATATTTATTTAAATGAGGTACTCATTAAATGAGGCCTTTTTGTTAGATACTAAACAAGAAACTGTTTCAAGAATAGAAAAGAGGTAGAGAAAATATTTATTATGAGTGACTATTAGAGTAAATAGTGTGAATTGAGAGTGAGATCACAGGGACAGAAGTGGACAGGAGGCAGGATACTTTGAATGTGAGTTTGGAGGGAAGGAAGAATACATACTCAGAAATTATTATGCAGAGGAAAGTTTGAAAAATTATCTTACATGCCCATTAATTTTAGAAAAAAATTTCATAATCATATCAGAACAATTAAAATATCACTATTCATATTGGGAGGCCTGAATCAACCTTCTACTCTTTCCATTACTCCCAGTTCTTCTACATCTTTCCCCTCTATAGGTGAAGGTCTCACCCAGTTCTTCTTCACTCCTGCAGAGGGAAATAGCATTATGCCTCTCATCCTCCTCAGTGAGACTGGAGGAGGGAGCCTTTTGAGTTCTCTCCATCCGCACTGACCAAGAAGAGCTATGAGGTCCAAGCATGCAGCCTCTTTCCTGCCCTTCCAAAAACCATCCACTCCACAAGACTCTAAAGGGAGAATCCCCACACGCTTTTCTACTTGCCCTTCATCACAGTCCTATTGTGAGCCCTGTGAGTTCAGCTGTTAACTGCTCAATTACAAAAATGATCTCCCCCGTCCTCATTTCTCTCAGTAACAGGCTGACAAACCGAATCGCACCTGCAGTTGCTTGCAGAGAAAAACAGAAAAAATTAAAAAAAAAAAATAAGGGAGAGAAACATTAGAATCCCACTAATATCTGGTGACTGATCTTGTTTGTAGATATCGAGTGCCCTCATGTTTCCAGATTCTCAGTTCTCCCAACTGAACTGCCATCACCACCACCACCACCACCACACTGACACATATACAAACACCCCTCTCTGTCTCTCTCTGTCTCTCTGTCTCTGTCTCTCTGTCTCTCTGTCTCTTTCTCTCTCTGTCTCTTTCTCTCTCTGTCTCTCTCTCTCTGTCTCTCTCTCTCTCTCTCTCTCTCTCTCACACACACACACACACACACACACACACACACACAAGCGTTTGGGAGCAGACTGCATATGCCCCTCTCCCCTCTGCCTGGAGCTTGATTGTCAGTCTCATACACAAACCCAGACAATGCACTCAATAGGCGTCTTTTGGGGAGACAATTACAGAAAGCATGATAACGGGATTTGTCACCCTGATGTGGATGCTGTTTCAGCAAGCATTTCAATAATGAAAGAGAGTTTTACTAATTGTAAATGTGAATGAATTTCAGCTGTCTCTTCTTAAAAAAAATTCTTTTGGAAGAAAGCCAATTAAGATCATCTGTCTAATGCATCTATTCACCCCCACTGCAACAATATGTCAGTTACAATAGATGTCTAATAAACTCAGACTTCTCAGGACAGGGTGCTGAGCACGCTGAAACAGGGGCGATCAGGACTTTACCTGAAGAATGATTGGAGGTGGCTGATGAAAACTTCTTGGAGTGAATTTTTCTTTTCTGTCCCTAAGGCTACAGAGCTGGAGTCCTTTACAATATGCCAACATGCTAAGATGAAATGAGTTTCAAAGCAGTGAGCTATAGCAGCCAGGGCAAGTCTCTTTCATTCCTGCGGCATGGTACACAATTTGTCATGCTTCTAGGGACCCGAGAAAGCTAATTGTTCAAATCCTTGTCCCGGCTACTGACTGTCTGCTACCTCTCTCTGGAACTGTGTTAGAGAGCATGTGCATGAGCTTCGAGGATTGGAGCAGGAGCCCATGTGCTGCTGGCCAAGTCCTCTTCCAGAAAAATTGTGCATGCCCCTTGAATTATGTTTCTGGGAAGGTGTTGTACCCTAGAAAGAGACTGCCTGAAGACACAAGAACCAGTGTGACACATAACATACCGTTTCCTTCTTCAAAAAAGAATACACATATCCTGAATCAGATAGAGGAGACAGCATATTATCCAGCTATACCACTCTTGGGCATATTCCCAAAGGACTCTACATCTTACTACAGAGATACCTGCTCATCCATGTTCATTGCTGCTCTTTTTACAATAGCCCAGAAATGGAAACAGTCTAAATCCCATCAACTGATCAATAAATAAGGAAAATATGGTATAATTACAAAAATGGGATATTATTCAGCTGTTAAAAAAAACAAAACTATGAAATTCAGAGATAAATTGATAGAGGTAGAAACTTTCATCCTGAGTGAGGTAAACCAGGCTCAGAAAGAGAAATGTCACATATCTTTTATCATTTAGCATTGAGACTTTAGATAATATGTGTTGCATTTAGAATACCCATAGAGGTCTGGAAATGAATACGGTGACGTGAGGAGAGAGGGCTTTCCAGGGAGGGAAGATAGAGGTTAGTAGCATAAGATTTTAAAAGAGAATAATCTAGCAAGACAGGTTAAATGGGGAAGGGCAGGGTAGAACGGGAAATATAGGGAGGGAAATCCAACCCGAAAGATCTTTTGAAAAAGCCTTATGAAAACCTATTAGTATACAAACTTCCTAAAATATATGCAGACACTCATATAAAATAGTTTTTAAAGATTAATATAATTACCTTTCTCCTTTCTATTCCTCCCTCCAAATCCTTCCATATATCCTTACCCACTCTCCTTCAAATTAATGGCCTCTTTTTTCATTAAATGTTATTGATATATCCTGCTCACTCCAGATAATATTACTCATATGTATGTTTTCTGGGATGATAATTAGACACGGAAAACCAATTGGTGTGCTCTTCTATGGTAGAGCTACCCTACAATTAGGGGACCTTAACTAGACATCACACGCTAGCAATTAAAACTCTCAGTATACCAGGAATTCTTTACCTGTCTTTGAGTGGTTGGCCAGTGAGATCCCATAGACCCACAAGTATTACAGGCTATCACCAATACTCTTGGTTACTCTCTGGAACTTGATGGCAAGACCTTATTATTGATGATTCTCTTTACTTGAGCCATAAAATATGGTGAAATCAAGCTGGTATGCATCTGGAAGCTTCACCCACACTGATTAGCTTTCATGGTGCTAGAAGATCTGTACTGAAAAATAAAATCCAAGGTTTATTTCTGGCCTCTGTCTGTATAGGCATATCCTAAGGGGCATGAATCATTACCCTCCCCAGCCCCTGTGCCCCAGTCCATTTCAGGCCAATCCACTATTGGGCCATTCACTCATTTATAAGTCAGAATTCTCTGTGTTTAACTTTGAAGAGGATTGTTGTGTCACCATAGATTTGTGTGTAAATCCACTTCTGTAGCGATGCTTCTGTGAATCTCAATACTTTCTTCTTGAAATCACTATCATTTCAGTTCATAATACCATCATGGTCCTTGCCAGCATTTCAGTAACAATCTTCAGGAAGCATCACTGTCATTGTGTGTAGTACCCCTGTCATCAGAACCTTAGATATTAGTGTGGTAAGTTGAACAATGCCCTCAGAGTGATCCATGGAAACTACTTATGTTCCCTTACATGCCAAAGGTATCCAAATGTACCAAGATGTGATTCAATTACAAGTCCTGAGATAGGAAGATTGCTCTGAGTTATGGAGAGGACCCATTACAAGGTTCTTTGGAAAAGCGGACAGTAGTATATTGGGCTACAGAAGATAAAAAAGACAAAGTGGTAATGGGACAGAAACAGGGGCAATGAGACCGTAGCCCAAGGAACATTGTGCGTTCAGTCTCCTTTGGCTATCCAAAGGAAAGGGACATGATCTATGCCTTAGCCTATAAGACACATGTTAGACTTTTGGTCTCTAAAACTGTAAGAGAGTGAACTTGTGTTGAGCTAAACTATGCAATGTGTCCTAACCATTACTATAGAAATTTCCTATGGCCATTGAAAGACCTCTGTTGATGTTGTGGCTCTTTGTCATCTTGTCTTGGAGAAACATGGAAAATCTTACCGCTGTCCCTGGCCCCATTCTATAGGAATGGAAGACAGAAATATAGGCTTTCTATTTCCTCAGATGTCATGTTGACATTGTCCTTTACCAGAGGAGGAAGTTACCATCAACAACCTAGATCATTAGGATTATGAGCTTTTTCTTTTATATAAGCCAATTTGTTTGTGAGGGGGAGCAGGTGAGTGCCATGGTGCATGTGTGGAAACTTGCAAGAGTGTATTCTCTCTACATTGTAGGTCTCCAGTTGGTGACAAGCAGGTTTACTTACTGAGCCCTCTTGCTGCCCTCAATTATGAATTTTCTGTATAAAGTTTCTAGGTCATATCTCTTCTATTTTCAACATAGATTGTTCCATGGGGGCATCATGATGTTGAACTCAGGTTGACATAAGGCAAGCTGTTTCATATGCAAGCTAATAAGTGATACTGCTTCACAAATTTTCCTATGTCAAGAGCCCAGACTTCACACAGACAAAAAGCTATCACAGTATCTCCATGTGCTTTGACTAAGGGTTCCAGTCACCATGACATTTTGATGCTACCAATTGTGATTGGGTTAATTATTTAAAAGAAATTACACAGAGGAATGGTTTTCTTGGTCTATTTTTCTTACAAAATTATCTGATGGTTCATACTCCCACAGACGTAAAAAGGGAGGAGCAGCCAGATGAGGGAAAATCAAGACTTCTGTTGGTTACCACTGACAGAATTTGCTGGGTATCTATGTGGACATGGTTGAGTCCTGGACATGAAGGACTTGCTTTCTTGGAACTAAAATGACCCTGAATAATTTTTTATTAGGTAACTACACTGCTTGAGTTTATCACATATTTAACTCATGGTTTTCAAGTCTTTTCATAATGCAAATCCCATTTCAAGATAAAAAAAACATTCTGTTTTATGAATACTTCTGGTTAGAACTTGGTCAGGCAAATTTCTTAGTCAGATAAAGAATATGCCAATTTTGTGTTATACACCTGAAGATTTCATGTAATATTAATACAACTCATTTACTTTTGTGATGTAAATATAATGTAAAGAAAAAACAGTATTATGTCTTGGACAAGCTATAATCTGTTTTCCACTTGTGTTTTCCTATGCCTATCACTAACACATTTTAAAACTAGAATATATGTAACATGGAATTATTTAAGTTAAACATTAAATATTCACATTTTTTCATTGAAAAATATGAATAATAATTAAATCTTATAAAATATTTACTCAATATGCCAATCAGAGAAATAATCATTCATAATATTTAGAAATGTAACAAAATGTTTCTGCAGATAGCTTTCCAAAGAGCAGTTTTAGAAAACTGAAGGACACAAAACACAGCTCCTTTGTCTCTTTGTATTTGGTATTGTAAGTGTGATCAGCACCTTCATGACATGTGCAGTTTTCCGTGTCTGTGGGGTCTGGAGCCCTCCAACCCAAATGTAAGAGCCTGTAAGTAGATGTCATGTTCCGTACATGTGCCAATGAAATCTGAGGAGTGGGACACAGGTAGCCAGAATCTGAGTGTTTCATATCATTTTTAACCAACTTTTAAAGCATACACTCCCACTAACCTGTTTTATGAACTAAATCTCAATGTCCACAAAGTAACTTTGACACTCTGATTATTGTACTGAATTTTAAATGTTAAGGATTAAGACTGTTGTGTGTAGTGAATATTACTCCTTTCCTGTGAGATAGTTTAGTTAATGCAAACCACCTACTCTTGTTAATGGGTGTTTTAAATGTTTTCAATATAAGAAGACACATTATTCAATGTGTGTTTTTCTTTATGCTTTCCTTTCTCCACCAATAGATTGGAAACATCTACTTACTGGTTATTTTTAAATTGTATTAAAATCCTGGGGCAGGAGAGATGGCTCAGCAGTTAAGAGTGTTTGTTGCTTTTGTAAAGGACTTGGAGTTTAGATCCCAGCACCCACATCAGGTGGCTTATGACCACTTATAACTCCAGCTTCAGGAGGCCTGATACCCTCTCCTGGCCTCTGAAGGCACACACATACATAGACACAATAAAAACAAATCCTTTTTTAACAGCAAGTATTTTTAAATACCACACAGCAGTAATTAGAACCTATCCAAATACTAACAGCAAATATATAACCAAAATAAAAACACAAGAAAATACTGTCTATAAGGCAGAGTAGAAGAGTGGAAGGGATAGAGTTTGAAGTTGGATAGTTGGGTTTTGAGTCCTTTGTTCTTGGTGGTGTTTGGGGCAAGCCGTTTGACGGATTTCTCTTGATTTGTGTGATCTTCTACGAACAATGTGAATTTTGTGTGATGTTTTCTCCAAATGTGTTAATTCTCCAATTCAGTGCACATAGCTCTAATGCTCTGCTGCCCATCACCACAGCCACTTCCACACATGTCTAAACCTAATTTTTAAAATTTATTTATTTAGGTATTTCAAGACATGGTTTCTCTACATAGTCCTGGCTGTCCTGGAACTTACTCTGTAGACCAAGTTGGCCTAGAACTCACAGAGATCCGCCTGCCTCTGCCTTCCGAGTGCTGGGATTAAAGGTGTCTGCCACCACCACCCGGCTCCCATAACTCTTCCTATGTTTAGCCATGCGGCTTGGTACCTTTTCTCAGTATGGCATTCTCATCTTGCTTCCTCTGCGTCTGGCTGGGGACTCCTGACTTTGCCCTTCCTCTTCCCAGCATTCTTAGTTTGGTTATTCCACCTATACTTCCTGCCTAGCTACTGACCAATCAGCTTTTTATTAAACCAATTCGAGTGACAAATCTTTACAGTGTACCAGAGGATAATTCCACAGCAGAAAGAATTGAAGAAATTAAAATTCAAGTTTTCCAACCCCAAACATAGCATATATTTCAATTTATTGCACTTCTCTAATATTTCTTAGTTCTCAGTGTAACAGCTCTAAAGAACTACTTCATGTGCTTGGCAATCCTTTGTCAAATTTATCTTTAATTACTTATGTATCAAATGTCTTTGAGACAGAACAATTTTAGTTTTTATTGGTCACTGATATTACAAAAACCACAGTATTCCTGGAGTTTTCAGTGCGGTCTTTCTTTTGTGTTGGTCAGAATATATCTCCCATCCTTGTGTGAGCTTCCACACTTCCTGGTAGTCGGTCTATACCCCATAGTCATTCATTGTCTGACTCAAGAGTTTTACCCCAGGACTGTTAGACTGACAAGCAGACAGATTAAACGGGATCTTCCTGGAGATTTATGGAATCTTTACTTGTGAAGATTTCCTCTCTTCCTTGGCTTCTGTGTCCCACCAGTCTGGGCTGTCTAGTCTTCCTTTTGACTCTCAGATCTCTGCTTTCTCACCTCATTGCAAATTGTGTTCTAAGTCTGGGTCCTTCCTTTCTGTACCGTCAGCCCTGAGAGTGTTTCTAGGGCTACACTACATTGACTGTATGTGCCCCTCTAGTTTCAATTCTCTTAGAGATTGTAGCCTTGTGCTGCCTATTATCTAACGCCTGAAGTTGGTTTAATGTATGTTTAACCCGTTTTCTCATTGTTTGATGTGAAAAACAATGGTATTGGTATTAGCTACGAAGAGAACACTTGATAGCTCCTGAAATATACACCACATAAACCAAGAGGTTGTTTGTTGGGTTTCCCCAGGATAACATCCCCGCAGGCCTCAAACGATGCTCCTGAAATATTTGAGGATGGAATTCCTTGATTTCAACGCAGAGGCTTAATCTAGTAAAAATATGACTTGTCTTTTGTTTCACCACCTTTGAGAGTGACCTGGTTCTGCATTGGGATTGTCTACATGGGGATTGTTAAAGTCTCAGAGCAGGACTTCTCTTGGCCACACCTTCTGCCTATTGACTAACATTCGCTCGCTCTTTCTTCCTTTCTTCCTTTCTTCCTTTCTCTCTCTCCCTCCCCTCCCTCCCTCCCTTCCTCCCTCCCTCCCTCCGTCCCTTCCTTGCTTTCTTTTTCTTTCTTTCTTTTTTTTCTCCCAGAGATCTGCCTGACTCTGCCTCCCGAGTTCTGGGATTAAAGGCGTGCGCCACCATCACCCAGCCTCACCCTTTCTTCTTATGGATAGAATCCTGAACATTTTAGGGGAGCAATGACCCTGGCTTAGAAAGTATGTGTTCAAGACTCTTTTATATCTAGAGGAAGTCATGCAACCTGTCCTAGCACAGCTCTGCTCTCTTGACAGACTCTGTTGTTTCTTTTTCTGGTGCTTGTGTCTCTAGTCTAGAACATGTATCTCAATGTGGGTACGGAGCATCACTTTTGAAATCAAAATTAATGCAGTTGAACTCAAAGGTAGAAGGTGTCTGATAAAGGTGCAGAAATTTAAAATAACAGGAGCATTGATTGTAGTTATTTTTTTTTAAAGACATCACCAACCTCCTTACATACAAAGAAAACTCTCCTGTGACTAAAGTGTGATATCCAGGTCTCACAAATGTGCTCAAATCAATTCCTAATAAAACGCAATGAATTGATTCTTCGTGTGATGTACGTTAGTTTACACCAATATCAGAAGAGGATCAGATTTGTAAACTAAATTGATGACTTGTGCTCTCTGGAAGACTTTAACTTTCTTGTGCACAGACACCAACCTTCACTGTCACTTTCTCAGAACTTTCTGCACAATCCAAAGTACAGCCACATCAGTGGGAAGACAAAGATGTGCCGAGAGTTTGAAGAGAAATATTGTAACCATCAAATGCTGAGATCTCTCCATTGTGCCACTTGGAGTTGTAATTACAGAAAAGAAAGCCCATGTGCATCAAATGTAAAGAATACTTCATAATTTCTGAATAGAACTACTTAAGTTCTTCAATACTCTCTTCCAAACACAAAATTTAAAAAAATTCTTTTCTGATTTTTTTATGCATTCTATTGTAAAAAAGCAATTGGTGTATGTTTTCCTTCCTTCCTTCTTTTCTTTCTTTCTTTCTTTCCTTCTTTCTTTCTTTCTTTTTTGTTTTTCGAGACAGGGTTTCGCTGTGTAGCTTTGCACCTTTCCTGGAACTCACTCTGTAGCCCAGGCTGGCCTCGAACTCATGAAGATCGCCTGGCTCTGCCTCCCGAGTGCTGGGATTAAAGGCATGCACCACCACCGCCTGGCATGTTTTCCTTTCTTGGTAATTCCCTAACAACCTCAAAAAGAATATATAACACTTTTAAGTTTACAAGTGTTTCAATCACGTTTTCTAGCAAATGAAAACAAATTTTATCAAGCATTGTATTAAATATCCTAGCCATCACCGGCAGATGAACTCAATGCTGATAGCACAGGCTGTGTTTAAATAAAATACATTTCTCAGAAATTATGTTCCACAGAAAAATACATAAAATTTTGTGGCAGAATACACAGTGGCAGAATTCATAATCAGGTCTTTGGAAGATTTAACAAAGAAAGTAACTTTCTTCAATCTCACTTATGAAGTGCCCTTCAGCCCTTGAGAACATCTAGTCTCTACCCTGTGGTCTTTCATAGGTACTTTCTACGTTATATGGAAGACATAAAGACAGACTCTACAAAACATATATGCATATTTTCACATGGGATTTTTCTCTGTATCTTCTGTGTGATACAAATAATTTGATCTGTATTTATCTATAAAAATAGTATAAAACATCTTGAATATTAGATTAAGAAAGCAGGAGTTAGAAGTTGGACACACTTAACAAGTGTTAAAATCTAAATAGATTTTCAAAACAAAGGTATTGGAAAAACAAATCAACACTTCTTTGTGGGTAGAAGTGTTTTCTTATTATTCTTATTTCTATTTGAATGGAGTACAGCTAGCTCATCAAATTCTAATTCATTTCAGAAATGTATCCAGTGAACACATACCGTGAATCCCAACATATTTAGGATTTTACAACTGAGACTGGATAAACTAGTCATGTAGTTCTGTGTCTGCTGATACCAGGAGGCTCTTCTGTCTTTTCTCTTACACATTAAAGGTTTAGGAACTAATTGGGTGGGCAAGATGGTTCAATAAAGGCCTTTCAGTCTGAGTACTCACGTTCAATCATTGGGACCCACACGTTGGAAGGATAAATGATGCCCTTGGGTTGTCCTCTGCCCTCCATGTTTGCTGTGGCATGTGTGCAAACACTGGCCCCCTCCACACACACAAATAAACAGATAAGTGTATAAAGCTCTGGAAATTGCATCAAATATAGTTTATTACCCCATCTCTCAGAAGAACTGGGCAGATTCTATTATCACTTTCAAATCTTTTCTGCTCTCTTTATTGAAAGTTTTCAAAGAAACATGAACCACTGTAATTACTATTGACATTAGAGATATGGCAGCATAATTTTTGTTCTGGAAAAACTGTGGAAAATCAAAGAGCTAGAAAGGGCACACATTCAGAGTTATAATAAAAGAGTGTACATTATGTTGTGATTGACAAGAACACACTGCATCATTTCAGGTATGACCAGTTTTCTAAAAAATATATATTGGATAAATGATACAATTGCTATACTCGACGCTTTAGACATGGGCATGGCACAAGAACATTCACAAATAAAAGATTAATACAAGAATGTAATATAAAAGTGTCCATCATTAGTCTTATTAAAACTGAAGATGGAGTCAATCTTGTAGCTAAAATTCCTAGTTTTTAAATTTATACTAGTTCACTGACCATTGATGCTGCATCATCCTTAATTATAGAAAAACTCTTAGCTCTCATTCCTCTCAATAGGATTGACTGTTTGTGTTTTATTTGTTTACTTAATAAGCATTCCTGTCATTAATTCTATATGCGGCAGTTCCTCCAAATAAATACAAAATCCCAACGTGTGAAGCACCACAGGCAATCCCGATGTATGAAATAATACAAACAATGGAGTTCCAGAGCAGTGATCAAGTCTTAACCTGAGTTCTGGGTCAAGAGAGTTGAAATCAGCAGAGATGTTTAACTGAACAAAAGACTGTGAAGAGAAAAAATCTGGAGATAAGGAAAGAAAAGAGAGGGAAAACTGACTTGATACTAGAGGTAAGGGAGCAATTTTTGGTTTGAGCTACCTAATAGTCTTGTGATTACTGAGGGGCAACCCACTGAGAGAGTAGACGCTGACCTACCTTTGAGCTTTGAGGAGATCTACGAAACAGTTGGTTTGGTGTGTTTGGAGCTCATGAGGAAAGATAGTTCAGGAACAAGAAGCGTTTGGGATACAGAGGTTCTAGAAGTTTCTCCTTCAGAAAGACCTGTGAAAGGCAATGATACAAAGAGCAGAGTGGGTAAGACTTGGCTAACATGTGGCATGTGGTAATCAAAGGAGACCAGATGACAAAGCACTGAATGCTAGGCTAAAGGAACTGATGCTTGTTCCCAAGGTTCTATCAAGGTTCCGTGTTATAAAGACCGGATCAAAACCTATTTTCAGAAGCTAAATTTGAATGTGCCAAGGCTGAGGCGCCAACTTGAAATGTGGTGTTTCTAAAGAGTTCTGAAGCTCTGGGAAGAAATATCCCAGGTCTTAAGTTTCTGGAAAGGATTCAGGGCTAAGACAAAGACCCAGTGACCAGGAAGACATAAGCAGAGTTTGAAAGCAAGAATATGAGAAGGATCTTGATGTAGTCTTGGCTCACTAGACTGGAATCTGGGAAGCAGAGTAAAGAGACAACTTAGGGCCTTGGAGGCTTGACCACAGCGCTTTGCTTTTTCAACGTAATTACCGATTCTTTGGGAATTTCACGTCATTCACCCCAATCCCACTCACCTTCCTCTCCTTCCATATCTGCCCTTCACCCCTGAAGCATGCCCCCCCAATTAATTAAAAACAAAACAAAGAAACAAACAAATCCACCTCGCTCCTCCATCTCTCCAGCACTTTTTCATTAGTCCCAGGGGCACTGGGAGCTGTGGTGTGTCACAATGTACCCTTTTGTCCAGTTAGCCCCACCTGCACAATGCTTATTTCAATGAGTCGCTGCTCTGGTTCGAGGCCTCTGGCCTCTGGCACACCATCGTCACTGGACCCTCACTGAAACTCCTCTCGGATATCCTGCTGTTGCCCCGGTCATGGAGATTCTGTGGTTATCGTTCTAAAGGACCAGTCCCTTCACAAGCTCCAGCAGGTCCTCCTCCAGTTCCTCCCTGATACTCTTACCTCCCTACCCACCCAACTTTGTGTTCTTTCTCTCTTTCCCCTCTTTCTAATATATACTTTCCTATACATACAAACAAAAACAAACACAAAACAAGAAATGCACAGAGTCCCACTCACTAAAACAAAGATCAAAATAAAGAAGGAAAAAACTACTAGTAAGAAAAAAAAGCCCAAACTAAGCAAAATGAGATTATTAAAAAGTCTTCAAGAATACCATTGAGTTTGTTTTGTTCACCGACTATTCCCAGGTATGGAGCCTGCCCTAACGTGTGTTTAATACGACTCACTTTTCAATAGACTATTTTAAGTCAGGTCCAGCATTTCCAGCACACTTCTTGACGATGCTGTGGTTAAAGATGGAGTCACCCCACAGTGTGACCAGCCTCTGAGTGGGTGAGTGACAGAGCTTCCTTCCTAGGACCCTGCAATGCAGAAGCAAGATCGAATGTGCTATTAGCTGTTCAAAATGTAAGCTAGACCAGGTGCTGCTGGAGAGCCAGCATGGCTGCCGCCATTGCTTTGTAAGATTCCTTTCAAGCAGACTCCCCATTTCCCCTTACCTGTTGACATTTCAAAAGACGGGTGGCTGTTTACTTTGTTTTCAATCCTTGGAGGAAAAAAAAAGTAAAATTATACTGTTAGAATTTGGATTGAGAGTCACCGAGAATTCATTGGAAATTCAGTTTTGTTCTCTTCTTTATTGCTCATTTTTGTTGTTTTTAAATGAAACGTTGTTATTTTTGTGATTGGCCAATTGGAGGAGCTGGTGGTGCTGCCTACTTCTATCTGGACTCTCTCGCCCAACAGTGCCTACTACCTAAGGCAACTTAAGTCTCACCCTAAAGAAACATGAAAGAATACACTTGCAGATGGAGCTGAAACCATTGATCACAACAAGAAATGGTGAAAACTGAAAGGGAATCCAATTTATTTGAAATAAAAGCACTCTGTTCGCCTGTGACAGATTCCAGTCCCACAACAGAAAGGAACTGACAGCAGATGTTTTAGAGCCAAGACACAGACTGAGTAATAGTATAGAAAAGAAATTGCTTTGAACTTCACCCCTGCTTTAAATACTTCAAATCAATAGGGTCACAGAACTCTTTAATAGAGTGATGAGGTCTCGCCCTAGCAGATCTGTACTGTGACAAGTTGATGTGCGTCCTAGCAGCAGGGTCATAAAAATGGCAAGCTTCTCCCTGAAAGGGGGCTTTGTGTGGGCCGCTCTACTTGGAGTGACTCCCCTCTATGGCCACTCTGCAGAGCCAGGCCCTAATCGTCTCTCTCTAAATGGGACTGACCTCATGAGTTACCTCAGGAAACTTAATCTATAAACTGGCTTCTTCTTATGCAGACTGATGAATTCTTGTTTATTCCTAAATGGCTGTCACAAGACCTATTCATCAAACGCTTAAAGGGGGCGAGGGGCTTACGGAAGCCAGTCTCAAGTTCAGCATCGTTAAATAATCATTAGGTTTCAGAGCCGGTCTTAGGACC
This sequence comes from Peromyscus eremicus, assembly GCF_949786415.1. Taxonomy (NCBI): domain Eukaryota; kingdom Metazoa; phylum Chordata; class Mammalia; order Rodentia; family Cricetidae; genus Peromyscus; species Peromyscus eremicus. Next base: position 15,925,853 of record NC_081417.1, read on the forward strand.
CACTGCAAATGCACAAAGCAGGCGTCCTTTTCACTTTGTAAACTATTCATCACAATTGCGCTTAGATGAGATTCTGACCTGATGAAGGAGAAAACGGGGGGCTGCTTTTCTGTCACTCTCAGTGTCATGCTGTGTTCTTTCTCTTTTGAAGAGTTTTTCTTTTTTTTAAACAAAAGTAAAAGAAAATAAAGGCAGATGGCCAACTCTTTTCAATATCCGTTTGCTTTATTTGAGCGGTTTAATGTAGTGAAACAGAGTGAAATGTTGCTTCTTGCTAAATGGTAAACAACACCATTACCCAGAATTCTGCTGTACATTGGTACAAAACAGGGTGCTGGTGATTAATTAAACTGTTGTTGTAATTGTAATGCATGATACATAATGGATAGTGTGCCATGTATTTTAAAAGCAGCAAATTAGCAAATAATAACTCTTCTGCATAAGCCCATCTCCATGGCTTACCACTAATGCATAAATAATCAAAAAGAAAAGGCCATTATGCCACCATCCAGAGAAACCCGTGTGTTTGGTGTTCACCAGTCTGTGAACATGTGCTAGGAAGCTCTAGACACTGGGTGGCTGTGGGCCAAGTCAGAGGCCTGGGAAGTCTCCATAGGAGACTTTGAGATGTCCAGCTACTAAGTCTCAGCATTCAGGTCCCCATAGCAGGGCCACAGGCAGTGATCTCTGGATGGGTACAGTCCACTTGACTGTGGGTATCAGCCTGGGTTACAGAAATGCCTGCACAGACAGATTGGATAGCTCACACAAAATCGAGCACCTTGAAAATACCCCTGTTGTGTTTGGTCTACTCTTGTATTGTGACAATCCTTCCCAAGTCCTTCTATTTGATTTTCTCTAGTATTTTGAAAGGATGGGGAAACCCAAAAGGCCTAAGTGTATTATTAGTTGCTTTTATTTTTGGTTACCATACTAAAGCAAGCAGATTCCAGAATAAAGGGTTTGTTTTGGCTTGTGGCTCCAGGTAGGGAGTCCATAATGAGGAAGAAAGCATGCTGCAGACAGCAGGAGCAGGAACTAGCTGATCATTTTTATCACTTAGGATGCCAAAAGAGTGAACCAGAAGTGGGTTAAAGCTTTAAACTCCCAAAGAGTTCTGCTAGCGATGCACTTCCTTTAGCAAGGCTCTATGTCCTAAAGGTTCCATAACCTCCCTAAACAACACCACAAATGGGGGAGCCAACATGAGCCTGTGTGGGACAGTTGTTATTCAAACTACTACACCCACACAGTTACACCTACTTCTCATAATCTGTAATTTCCTAATGACGTATCGTGCTTAACATTACATGCATGAACTCAATAGGCTTTTAAAGGTAAGGCTCTGACCATAGCTCCAGAAGCACTTGAAACCAAAATAAAGAACATGCTCACTACAGCAAAAAGGCAACATGGAAACTGTGGACAACTCTGTCAGATATCTGCCCATCATGATTGTGATGCTAAAATTTCACCCAGAACATGGGGCATAGGTTCCAGAAAACACATAAATCTAACCTGAGCTTCTGCATCTAGTCATCCCCTTAGGCCTCTCACCAAGGGTCACCTTCCTATAGGTAGCCCAAGACCCCACAAATACCAACAGTCCTTTGTCCTTGGGAACTTTGAAGGTTTTGATACTGAAACTTGACCATGTTTCTGATTTACACAGAGTATCTATTTGACTACAAACAGTCTCAGAATTTCTTTTGGCATATTCAGAGTCAAGATACCAAAGCCACTGGGCTAATAAACTGGAATAGTCTCCCCAAAAAGTCTAAAGAATAGATAATTTAGACTAATCAGTACATTCCATCCGATTAGATAAAACACACTTCCAGAAAGAAGGGCTCCTGTGAGTGGTTTTTCACAAGTCATTTCTTGTATAATATCTTTTCCCTGGGGTCTCTGTATTATTTAGGTTGAATGATAAAACTTTTTTCTTTAATAGCTTATGGAAAATAGCATCTATATACGATAAAACACACCCCAATTAAATGTGACAGTCAGTTAACTCAAATGTAGTTACAAATTTGGGCAAGTAGTGCCACAATTCAAGGCTAGAAATTCCCAGAACCCTTGAGAGTCAAAATGCTCATTTGCGATCTGTCCCTGTCCCCACTCTTAGTTCTGGGCAGTCATTAATTTACTTTTCATGTCTATCGATCTTTTTCTGCATTTTTCAGAGAAGTAGAACCATGTAATTTGTAGTTTTCCACGTTTGGCCTCTTTTACATTTAGCATAATATTTTTCATTATTTTTTACATTTATTTGTGGTAGCATGTATTAATACTCTGACTTTTAAGGATGAATATTGTTCTATTTTATTACATACACATACCACAGTATATGTGTACACTAACCGATGATCAGTGATTTGTTTATGATTTGTTTATTATAGATAAAGTTGTTGTAACTTAACTAACTTTGTGTATATCATATTTTAATGTCTTTGGGGTAGGTTCCTTAGAGTAGAATTGATGGGTAATATAATAAATCTATTCAACAGGAAACTTTAAAATAACCTTTTCCACTTCAGTGTTTGGGCTGAAATGTTAATGTCATCTGTATGGAAAATGATATGGAGTTCTAGAATGGATGAGCATCTATCTGTGCACACATGGGACTGAGTTGCTGAGAAACAGCCACCATTTCTACCTGTTTGGTCCCAGTCCCAGTCCTGAAGGGGATCCGAAGAGAGCTAATGAGCAGGCAGTCCTGGTGGCTTCAACCAACAAACAGCAAGAGACAACTGGAAACAGTCAACTAAGATCCGATAGACTTTACATTTAACTGATGATGGTTGGTAGACTGGCATGAGGCAAACACTGTTTTGACACATGCTAGTGCATACAGAACAGCAGTCATAGTCTGTCTCTTTGGTCCAGTAGAGGAAGGTGAGCAAATTACCAGAGCACTTTGCTAACAGAGACAACTCTTTTGGGTGGTACCATTTAAATGGCCATTCCCTTTGACATATTCCTAGAAGCTAAGGCGATCTGGAGCTCTGTTTACCTACCTAGCTCTACTGCTTATTCCTCATAATAAAGACGTGCTTTCCCTGGCCCAGTGGAAAAGGGTGATTTTAAGATGTACCCCACCCATGCTCTATTTCCAGTCTTTGATGTGGCATGCTGATAAGCCACATTTCATCCCATCTACACTATTTGTAAATAAATATAAGTAATTACCCCAAATACAGTCTTATAAAACCTATCAATACTATAAAGCAAAATGTAGTTGATTGCTGCTTGGTATCTCAGTTATATATTTCAACTCTCACTGCCCCCCTTTAGTAGCACAGATCCATTTAGTTGATAAAGACAAGGTTGTGTGTGTGTGTGTGTGTGTGTGTGTGTGTGTGTGTGTGTGAGAGAGAGAGAGAGAGAGAGAGAGAGAGAGAGAGAGAGAGAGAGAGAGAGAGAGAGAGATTCTCTGTTCTCTGTCTCACTGGGGGATGCAGTAGATGTCAAGAAATTAGCGAAGTGAAACAAGGAGATCCTGAGAGGTGAAACACTGCAGTGTGAGCTCCCCAAACTTCTGTGTGACTCAAGTGTTCATGAACCAGAGACACTTCCTGGTGGAGATGAGCACATTATTCTCTTTGTTTCTACATGGTGTGGGCTACACATGACTTCTGCCTGCTTGTGTTTGCTTCTCCTATGATGGACTTTTTAAAATTTTTGTTTCAATAGCACAGGGGCAGGACAATGTTTTCACATTCATGAGGTTACTCATGCAGAGGAGGTGGGATGTGGAGCTCAGTGCCCCATGGGGCACACATGCATGTAGAATAATGCAACAGGGCACACAGCAGGGGTGTCTGAGTCATCTTGGCAATGCTGGGTTTCCAGCAGACTCCTCACAGGTGGCTTCCCATTGATGCCTTAGTACTGTAGTCAAAGAATGGGATCCACATGGGGTAAAAGTTGTGCCAAATGTGTACAGCAGTTTTATGACACTAATTCTAGCTTTATTTACACTGGTTGCCAAGTCTTAAGACTTATCTAAGATACTGTGAAGAGAAGGAGGTTTGTTTAAGGGCATGTGGTTAAGAAGTGAGAGTAAAAGATTATCCAGGGAAACTAAAGGACTGTTAACAGCTGCTACCACAGCATCTGGACATCACTGGAAGTTCATCATCCATCTTTCTATATATTCTACCTGTTCCTGCTCATCTTGATTGATCAAGTTACCGTCTTTTATACAACTTAACAGATAATTCATCTGATAAGCCACAGGAAAACTGTCACCTATGCTGGATTAACACAAATCTCAGGTCACCTTGCAAATTAGTCACTAACCTGTCTATGACTCTTTATCTGTGTGCTTATAATGAATGTCACTTCTTGGATGCCTCTGCACAAAGATTAGACAAGTGCTACCCTTTTCAGTCTGGAAGTTGATAGGAAGGGGGTGGGAAGTGGATCTGTCAGCTTGGTGCATTGAACAGGTAAACAAGCAAACCAGTGTGGACATGCACAGGGAAGGATGCTGATTTAAATCTTTGACAGATGTTTAAGGATTGATTCCATTAATGTTAACTGAGTTCTTATGAAGACACTGTACAGAGCAGCGATACTAAGATTATAATAGATGATCATGGAGTCAGTAGCTAGATGTTGGCCTGTTGTACCAGTAGATTCCCTGTCTACTAAGTCAATGAGCTACAGATAAAAATCACTATAAAAACGCTTTGGAGAGTTGGCTCAGCTGTTAAGAGTACTGGGTTTGGTTCCCACTATCCACATGGTGACTAAAAACCATCTCTATCTAGTTCCAGAGCATCTGATGCCTTCTTCTGACGTCTGTGGGAACCAGGCATACACAGGGTGCACATGCATACATGCAAGCAAAACACTCACACACATAAAATAAGATAGGTAAATATTTTCATAAACACTAGAAACAAAATTAAAGTTAAATTTAAAATGCATATCTGAATGTGTACATACACTTTAAAATTATTATACAATACAGCAGTAGTTTACATTTATTAAGAAATCTAAAACGTCTAGAGATGATGTAAAAGTATGCAGAAAGATGCATGCAGGTGGCAGGTAGATATTGGGTCTTTCCTATAGACTTAAGCAGCCATGTGTTCTGTATCTTAGGTATCTGCTGGGGGAAAGTTGGGGATTAGAGAGTTTCCTGGAACTAATGCTCCAGAACACTGAGGAGGAAACTCTTCAGGAGAAAACCACAGAAGTAAGAGCAGGTTTCACTACACATAGCCGTCCACATATGGGTGTGGTTTGTCATCTCCTCCTAGGAGCTTGAATATGTTGATAAATGAAAAAGAAATAGCCAGGCCAGGCGGTGGTGGTGCACGCCTTTAATCCCAGCACTCGGGAGGCAGAGCCAGGCAGATCTTTGTGAGTTCAAGGCCAGCCTGGTCTATAAAGTGAGGTTCCAGGAAAGGCGCAAAGCTACACAGAGAAACCCTGTCTCCAAAAACCAAAAACCAAAAACCAAAAACCCCCCCCAAAAAAAAATGGTAAAAAGAAAAAGAAATAACCAGAAAAGAAAAGATGTCTCCTGAGAATGATTGTGTCTCAAATGTTTTCTATTTGTGAAAGATTGTAGCATATATGTACATTTTACTCTCCAAGCCTATGAAAACCAACTCTGGAAGACGGGCTCATTTGCCCACTGCTTATAGTATGTATATGATGACTTTGATTTCTTGATATATGAGGGATGAGCCAGGGCCTCTGACATAGACATGATGGGCCCTGGAATGTCTTCTAAGTAATCTGCATTGCTTAATGGGCTCCACAAAGTTCTGAAGCTTTTCCATCACGTGCTTGATAGCATAATAGTCCTTCATTTAGTAATAGCTGCCAAGATTTTTTGAATTACTAGAATAAGAGTAGAATTCTAATGCCTCTTCTTATTAACTTAGCTAATGAGATAATTTCTAAATGGAAAAATAATTCAAACCTCATGTTAAACTGAAATTACTTTAGTTGTTTTTCTTTTTTGCTAAATTAATATATATGTATTATATATTATATCACATATATAATTAATATATATTATATATCATATATATGAGCTATTTTCTTTTCCTGGGGAGTCTAAATAGGATATAAGCAAATTTGTAACCAAAAATTTTAGTATTTAGAAAAGTAATAAAGCAAAAATAGTCCCACAAACAAATAAGGCCAGCCCTTGGCTATGTGCGCAACTTCCTGTGTCCCAATAGAGTGACACCAGCTGCTTCTGGCCCCCACTGTCTTTGAATCACATAATTCTGGTTTCTTTTTACATCACAATAACAAAGGACTGTCCCTTTTGGTATTGCTCTGTTGGAGAGTCTTTGTCATAGGTGGTTATTTGCCCTGATGTATGCAGGTGGCAGGTAGATATTGGGTTTTTCCTATAGACTTAAGCAGCCATGTGTTCTGTATCTTGGTATCTGCTGGGGTAAGAAGGTTGGGGATGAGGGACTTTCCTGGAACTAATGCCCCAGAACACTGAGGGGGAAACTCTTCAGGAGAAAACTACAGGAGTAAGCAGTTTTCATTTCACGAAGTAAATTACCCACTGTGAAATATGCCAGGCCCTTAGAAGCTGCTTTTGCTAAAATGCGATGATTCGGTGTCCTTGGATGCACAAGGTAACTAAAGGCAGAGTGGCAGTCCAGCATCTCTGCCTTCATTTTTGATCTTTTACTTTGCCTCAGAGATTTGCTTGACAACCTTCTAAACTGGCTTATCCCTCTTCAAGACTGAAGACATAGATAAGTCCATATCCTCAACTCTAACTCTTGAGTCATCTTGGATTCCAGGAAAAACAGAAGTGGTCCATACACACACTTGTAACAAGGGAGGGAAAAAATCCCCAACCAACAGGACAGACTACCCATCAGATGAGGACACTGTGATTAACAGTGGTGGGCAGGTTACCAGTCTGTTTCAGGACCTGAGGTGAGGTGTTGGTGGGTGGGACTGAAGCCATGGCAGGTGAGATCAGATCTTGATGAGATTAATAAGTTATGTATATTTCTAACCATGCCCCATTTCTTCGTCTGTTTTAATGTGAAGACCATATCTGCATCCTAAAGACGGCCTTGAAACCACTGGATCCCATAGCTGTTCTTCTCAGTGTCTGAACTGATCACATCTCATTTTCTGCTTTTTTTCACTGCTTGTCTAATTGCCGTCCTGGGGCAGATGGCCTAATCCCGAGTCTTAACTCTGGCCCCAAAACTCTGCTTACAAAGTTAGACCACTTTCTTCAGTCACTCATCCTAAGACTGTCGTCTTCCACCAAGAAAAGACAACTTCTATGTCTAGTCCTCCTTCTGTATGTAGCATCTCTCCAGAACTTAAAACAATACTAATTTGTATTAATTTATTTTGTAATATTCCCTTGGATTAAAATTAATGTTACTTCTTTCTGCTTATTTTTAAGAATTTCATGACATCATATAATATCATAAAATGCTAAAAAATGTTTTAATTGAATTATTTGGTCTTCCAAACTATGAAAAAGTGAAAATTAAAATGAATATGGGACAAAATTACTTCCTAAGTATAAGCTCATTACAGTATGTAATGTCTTCAGCAATGGGTCCTACTGACAAGCTCTGAAGGATCACTGAGAACAATACTTATAACCTGGAATATTTGAGGGTATCTGTAACCTCACTGCTCAGCAACTCCATTAGAGGTGACTCATTTCTGACACCAGTCATTTTATTTGTTAGCATGTCGTGTCTCCTCGGGGTACTTTTGCTCCGTTATAGTGTGACACCACTGTAACATTTTTATGTATTTATATTTATTTTAAGAAGCTTCTTATGCTACCAGAGGAATAAAGTCGTCATCATCATCAGTCTGATCTAGCTGTGAACCCTGTATGCTGTAATATCTGTCTGACAAGTTATGCTCACTGGTAGATGCCCTGGGAGTAACCAACCACTTCAGAGTGATTGGATTTAGGGTCAAAGTCAAAGATAGAACATATGTATAGCTCAGTGATCAGGGCCAAGAACCTGTAGCTAGACTGATCACAGGCCCTCGGGGATAGCCTGTTTTATTTTTCTGCTAATGGGACATAGTATAAAACTGACTCCCTCTCTCATTATTCCCACAGATTATCACATCTTTCAAACCTCATCAGATAAGCTTATTTTTGCAGTAGATGGCAACTAACACAGAGACCCGCAACTGTTCAAGGTGCAGAGCATAAATGACTGTGGAGATCGAAGCCACAAATGGGACATCTGGATCAGACCTCTTCCTCCCAAGGCTTTGAGAGAATTTCAGAAGAGGGAACAGAAGGAGCCTAACAGCCAGAGGCAGTGGGTGATTACAAAGAAACTGTGCTTTATGGATACAATAGGGCAATTACACAAATGAACTCAGCAGTTGTGACAGCGTGCATAAGACGTGTGCAAATTCAGGCTGGACAAAATGCCAATGTGGAGAGGGAAGGGAGACATAAATCTCCACCCCCAGCGGAGAAGCTACTGGGAATTGATAGCTTCTAGGAGAGGGAAAGTTAGTTTTCCTTGTGGGTATGGCCCTTGCTAAGTCTAACACACGCCAATGGATGGCCAAACACCCCAGAGTATAAATAAAAGAATGAGGGCACAGAGTTGGGTTGTTCTGGAATGGGGGATGGGCCTGGGAGGAGATGGGGAAGGGGGTTGGATTTGATCAAAATACAATGCGTGAAATTCTCAAACACTTAATAAAAATATTTTTAAATAACCTTAGTCCTTGGAAAGCATATCTCCTTAAGTGTAAGCTGATAAAAATTGTTTTTAATTCTCTTTTATATATTTATTGTTTTTATGTACAGTTTGTGTTCAATGCAGATCAGTTCCACATGAGAAGCTAATATGACTGAAAACATAGATACAGAGACATACTATACAATCAAACATACATCCAGCATTCAGTTATGATGAAGAGGGAATGTGTTCATTTATGAGCACAGTAGCTTCAAATCTGTGAGATCTGATTTTTCCTGGGCAGACTTGTAAAGATGGAAAGCGTGATGCTGATATCAAGACTGGTGAGTGTGAACATTAGCTCTGGAGCATGCTAGCATCAGTGTGTGTGGCCATGTGAACAAAAGAAATTTCTCAGAAAGTGTCTATGTTTTTTTCTATAGGTTTCTATATGTCAAAATAATTGGAAAAAAATTCCTGCAGAGTCAATCCCACTTTTAGGGTTAGGACCAACTTCAAACTATTGGAATATTAACCAATAGCAGAAAGTATCCCACATGTGGCTATTCCAATCTGGTTTTTTGTTTTTGTTTTTGTTTTAAGGCTTTACAGAAAGTGTGCCAGTCCTCACTTCCAAATGCTTGATTCACAATTTTCACTCTTTCACACATCTAGCTTTATAATTTCAAGATTGGCAATTCTAGCTTTATTAAAGACTGTATTTTAAATTTTGAAAAAAAATGCTTAACATAGAAATAAAAAGCAGCATTTTGAAATTAGTTAAGGGCAATGCAATTTTACTCTTTGTAGCCAGTTGAGTGAAATGAATCTGATTCTGTGGCTCAGTGAAAACAGGCGATGAGAAATGCTGACCATTTGACTCTGTAAAGATAAGACTTATCAGGGTGGCTGGATTTGGGGGTGTTTTCAATCCATCATTGTCCGCAGCACCTGTCAGTTACTAATCAAGGGTTAACTATAACGTCAAACCTAATGTGGTGGATTTGAGAGGGAAAAGGACACAATTCCAAGGAGAATGGGGAGCACCTAAGATAGGTAAAGCTTATCTAGAATCCATCATGTTGAATTAGTGTCTCTGAAATGATCCACTGTGGATTTAGAGTAAATAGAATCATGGACATTTTCAGATGCCTTCTGTATGAGCCTTATATATAGAACGAACCAAATGAAAACTGAGTCTGCTTTCCACACCCCATCCTTACTTCTTGATAAAACTTTCCCTGATTCCAAGGTAGCATTACATGTCCATATTTCTTAAACTGCATTTGGGGGAAATCAGGTTCCACTTGGGAATTTTCCTTTCTTCATCTTGCACATAAAACTTCACTAGATTTAATATTGGCATTGATCATCTGTCAAACCTTTCCAATGCCTTTCAATATAATTAAACATGAAATTGTCAGTGTTTTCTGTGTTTAAACAGTCAGGGTGAAATAAGTAGGTTCTGTGCAGCTCTGTTTCTTTCTTACATGTTGGATTTGTAGCTGCCATTTGAGTTTGGTTTAGAAAGTGTGGAAGTAGAGCTGTTTTCTTGTCTTTATAGGAGACAGAATGACCATTGACTTCAGGAGACTTTCACCTGTCCACTTGAACTCATTGGGTTTGGGGCAGCAGAAGCATTATGAAAGGAGTTAGTTGAAAGTGGTACAGAAGCTGTAGAGTAGGATCAATGCTCCAACACATGTCTGTTCCAGTGTTGTACAAGGTAGTTTGTTAGATGCTAGATGCGTAGAGGTCAGTTTGGCTCCAGCAGTTGCCAGTAAAGGCTGACAAAAATTTCCCAGACTTGCTAACATAACATTTCAATCCTTAAACATTATATTAGTAACATCAATTATTTGATTAATGATTATGTATTTATGTTAGTTTTATTTAATGTTTATTATTTAAGTTGCTTTCTTAGCAGTGAAGAATTTTATAAGTAGATTGCATGTGGCTTTTACCCAACATTACCATTAAATGTTATTTGATTGCATTTATTAAGCATTACAAGAAACTACCTCCTCATTAAACTTCACTAAAATCAGGTTTAATGTATATATAGATTAATGGGAAAATTATAATTTACATTAGTTGAATGCATTACAGCTATTAGAGCTATTATATCACTATAATATAGTATCTGATCATCAAACTAATCATTTGAGGAATTTCTGAGTTTAGATCCATTACAGAGTAGATGTTAAAGCAGAGATGAAAACTCGGGTCTCCATTCTGAGTTTCATGCTCTTCTAAGTCAATATGATCAGAAAATAGCATCTTGGAGACAGGGACTATCTTGAGTTCTCAGCTCAGACTGAGCCCAGAACCTACTGTATAGGGAAGTTATATATACCAGACACAGGGAAGGGTTGTCAAGGGAATAACAGGGCCTTTTCCTATTATGTGTGTGCAAACTCATCATTTTTGGTCAAAGCTGTAATCCCAGCATGATTTCCCATGGATGCTCTGGCTCATCTCTCTGTGCTCCCAAATGATCAAGAGCTCAAACACCAAGTAATGAAAACGGCCAAATACAGTTAGGAAAAGAAATTTGCTATGAAGAAATGTGCAAGCCTTGTGCCACAGAGGCACTTGCCAGAGGCTTCACCTGGAGTCTCAGAACTGATCGTACTTTTATTGGTGGTTTTGTTCCTAAAAAAGTTGACTCAAGATCTATAAGCAGAAAAATCCACTTTTCTTAGGCAGAGCAATTTAGCCATAAGTTAATGAACAACTTCTATGAGGAGGATGGCTACAAACCCAAGCTCCACAGGCCTACGTCTGTGACAGATGCTTTGGGTCTGAGGGACATCAGGGTTAGACTGAGCACAAAGAAACTTAGACATGCTCACCTCCCAGCAATACAACTCAACAAATTCACCCTTTCTTGTGTTTGACCAGGAATAAGATTGATAAGATGGAATAAAAATGTGACTTTCCAAATAGTGATTTTTTTGCCTCTTAACAGTCAAAATTCATGAGAGTGTAGCAACAAATCATTCTGAAATATCAACCGATGTGTTTCTGGAGCTTACCAGGGTCCTTTGTGTGTTGAGGTTCAAACTCAGGTACACAGAAAGAATCTGTGTGCCTAAACATCATCTGTGGTTTATATGATGTGAAAGAACAAGGTTTGTCACATACTCTTCTTCAGCCCCCAAGACTTGAAACCAATTATCCTATTGGAAAATGAAGAAACGTCAAGGTAAAATAAAGACATGTGTGCTCCTGAGAAACATATTTGTCACCCTAGTTCTTCCTAAAATAGGCACTTTGGAAAGATTCATTACAGCAATTGTGAAAGGGGAGATTTGAGGACAACTAAACCAAAAATCTTATAAGGCACAACAACCCATAGGAAGGTTATAATCCAAGAAAATATGTCATAAACAATACTACAAAAATAAGTTAGTTGGAAATTATTTTGGAGTTTGTTGGGCTAATTAGCTAGACCAATTTTACTGGGTGGGTTTTGTCAATTTACTGGGTGGGTTTTTGTCAACTTGACATAAACCGAGACATGCCTGGAAGGAGGGAATCTTTCCTGGAAAAATGCCTCTATAAGACTGGCCAGTAGGCAAGTGTATGGGTTATCACCTTGGATAATGATTCATGTGGGAGAGCCGAGCTTACAGAGAGTAGTGCCACCCCTGGGCAGATGGTCCTGGATGGTATAATAAAGCAGGCTGAACAAGCCATGGAGAGCAAGCCAGGGAGCAGGGCTCCTCCATGGCCTCTGCATCAGTTTCTGCCTCCAGATTCCTGCCTTGAGTTCCTGTCCTGATTGCCCTGGATGATGTATTGATTATAAACTATAAAATGAAATAAACCCATTCTTCTTCAGGTTGCTTTTGGTAATGGTGTTTTGTCATGACTCTAGGAACCCCAACTAACATGTCAGTGCTTGATAGACTAGACTAAAGGAATAGGTAGAATATAAGAACATGGATACATGGATGTCTTTTTTTTTTCTGGTTGTGTATGAATTCTATTTACTGGGATAATCATTAATTATGCTACCCCAGAGTGGCTACTAATTACTATTTTTTTCTGTACATGTTCTTTATGCTGATAAAAACACAATAATTAAGAAAAGACTTGTCCTTTTGGATGTAAGTTTTTGGAAGTAAGCAGCAGGAAGCAAAACTTTTGTTTTTGTTTTGAAAAAAAAGATAATTTATTTCAAGACTCCTGGAAAGTTTCAAATATCAGCGAGGCTACAGGAAAGCAGGCAAGAGAGGGCAGGAGCCAGGGGAGGAGTACAGGCATGGAATGCATGGATGGCATGTCAGTCTTAGCAGGCAGTACGGCAGGACTGGGGCACACAAACATATCCCTGTCCCTCCTCTGACACACGATTTATGTTTAAAGAGAGAAGCTGTTCCACGTGCCTGCCACATGAACAGGGAAAGGACAGACTTCCTTGACTGACAGTGCCACCAACCTTAATGCAATGGTTCAGAAGGAATGCCCCGCAAAGGAAGCCTGGAATCTATTACCCCCCAAAAGCAAGAATTAGTGGTAAAGGGCTAACCAATAACACACATTCCCCACAAATTATGTGGCATTTTGACATGTGGATAAACAACAGAGATTCTTATAACTGTGCAGTCATTCCCTGTGACTTCGTTCTTTTTTCTTACATTTTCTGGTCAGCCGCCCCCATTTGCACAAAGGATGGCAGAATCGCTCTCAAGTGTCAATTTGCCTTCTAGAAGAAGGAACACCTAACAGATTCTGAGATGCTGAGATTGGGTCTGAGCCAAAGATACTAAATGCTGAAAATTAATATTTGGCAAGTGACCATGAATTCTCCTGAATGCAGCCATATAGCTGATCTTCTTAAAAGAGAGTCCCTTCACACACACACACACACACACACACACACACACACACACACACACACACACACACACACACCCTTCGTGGAGCTTCTGTAAACAACTTTTAACAGATTGTTTTCCCATCTTAAGGGAAACTCTGCCACTGAGCTATCACCGGGAAACTTCATGTCTGAAACCCCAGTCCACTCCATTCAAATTAAGTGAGGCTTACATTTAAAGTAAATAAGATGTCTTAAGGTAAATTATCACTTGCATTCATGATCTAAGACTAGAAGGTGGCCAAGTATAAAATTTCTAGCTTGTAATAACGGCATTTAGATTTTTGTAAGGCTTAGCGTTCTAGGGGACTATCTGAACCAATGTACTGCTTTTTAAGTTGGCCTAAACATCTAGCAACTGCTTTTTATGTAAATGCATTAATCACTCATTTATTTATACCATTTATTAGAAACCAATTATTATAGGACATTCAAAACTCACTTAGGGACCTATTCATTTAAAAATCAATTACACAGATTGTATAAAGTACTAATTAGTCTAAATGATTTTAGGCTTTTGGAAAGTATTTGTAATTTACAAAATATATCCCACTAAGTTAATAGAAATGATGTATAAATAATTCAGTAACTTGTATCTTTATTCACATAAGTTCCTGTAATAGCACTAGATATAAATATTAGGGATGAGGGCATAGAAGATGCTGCCGCATATCTTTCTCCTTACCTCAATCTAAAGTAGTTGGAAGCAATTGGCAGATATAGCACATGCTACTGGCTGCAGTTTCTTCACTTAATCTAATCTGGAGGCACAAAAATCGTAGCAACAGATGTCAGGCCCTGCCTGTACAGACTCAACACCCAGAGTGCTGAAGACTCACTGAGATCCACAGAGAATGTGCCCACATGTGTACACACACAGGAGGAGCATGGAAACTTGATAAAGGAGGCAAAAGAGTGCTCCCCAAATCATCTGAGTGAAAACACCACCATGCTCTGTCCATTCTCTGATGCAACATTCTGTTCCGGTGGCATCTTTGTATTTATTTCATTCACCACTGTACTTTCCCACAGCATATATAGTAGCTCATTCATAACACTGTTCAGGTGTGTCTTCTTAAGTATACAAATAACATTAAAAAAAACATAGCCAGATAATGTCACTCTGCAGTAGTTTCTACTGTGCCTAATAGTTCCTTCTTAAAGACATATAAAAAAGACTTAACTGTTTTACTTAGTTTGGCACCATCACTTCGTCTTTCTAGTGGAAATGCAAATGAGAAGTTTACACTTCAGGATAGGTATGTAGAAAAATGAGAATCCAAAGTCACCCACTGAGAAGAACCAACTACTGCTGGACCACAGAGAGTGTGTCTTCTCCAGCCTGAACACCCAGGAGCCCTATAATGTTGCAATATTCTTTTCCCCCTTTCCTTCTGGAAGGAATGTACAGTGAAATGTAAACTACAGACAATTTGTAAGAGAAAATAATACTAGATTTATTCAGCGTATGATAAAAAACACATGTATGTCAAAAACAAATTTCATGCTCAGATCCATGACATTCTGCACAGTTCTCAGATATTCCTGTGAAATTCCCGGGACTTTGGAATATTTTAACTACTTTAGAACAAAGCTACCGTTAGACACATGGGCTGTGGCACTAATTACATAAGGTCTTTTTAAATTTATTTATTTAATTTTCAATGCTGCAAACAACTTCAGGAGAATATTTAAGGAGATTGCTGGTCATCAAGAAGCAGAGCTACCAAAAAAGTCACCCTAAACATACATCTTCCCAAACAAGAATTTAGGATGGTTCAAAATCTAACATCTTACCAACCTTATAACTTAGCAGCAAAATTTTATTTTGAAACACTAGAATTATGCGAGGACAAAACTAATCTCAGCAGTAAATGTTTGTATTCACATTTGTTCCATCTTTGAATCAGTGGCATTCATCCCCAGCAGTTAGAAGGCCTTTTCTGAAATTCAATCAACATTGTTTTGCTACTTAAGTGGTATTTGTTTTCAATTTCAATTTGTTTGTGTTTTTCCTAAATTTGTAAGACTGTTTATTTCTTTTTTGAGAAAGTAAGTGACCAAAGGGAATGCCAACAGATTTAATATCTCTTGGCTACATCGTTGGTGTGAAAGACCCATGCAATCCAGAAAAGACTTTTCGTATTCTAGAGTGTTCCTTCTAAAATCCTGATACCTTCTGATGAGAATTACTTATTTTAATGAGATTCATTTAGATGGATAACACAGAAAACTTCCAACGTCCAGCATGATGATTATGAAAACAGCCCATCATGACTGACTTAATTTACAAAATGGAGACTTTTAGGATGAAACCTTACCCTTTGTAGACATAACACCAAGTGGATAGGACCATTTCATTAAGTGAAACGCCACTCTTAATAATTTTTTAGGGATAAGGTTTTAGGTTATTAGGTCGAGCGTTTACCAGGCATACACGAAACCCTGAGTTTTATTCCTAGCAGTGCGTAAACTGCACATGATGGCGTATGCCTGCTCTGTCAGCATGAAAGGCATGGAGGCATTATCATCCTTGACTACATAATCAATCCAAGGCCAGCTGGACTGTGTGAGACCCTGACTCAATAATAATAATAAATAATAATAATAATAATAATAATAATAATAATAATAATAATAAATAACAATAATATTTTTGAAAGAGTAGGAGACACTTTCTAGAAAGCTAAATTAAATATGGAATTGGGGTATCAACTCCCTCATCCATCTTTAATGTTTCCAAGATGTGACCATTTGACCTGGAATCTCTTTCCTAAAGACGTGACTCTTAGAAGAGGATTGCAGCATCCCTGTCCAACACGCTGATGGAGAAATGAAGGAGTCTCATGGGAAATAGGAGTCAAGAAGGGCAAGAAGAGGAAAGAAAGCAGTGAGTCCACGTCATGCTCCTGGATATCGGGAAGCTCAGCGGGCTTCATTTGTGAGAAGAATCAGAGGATCTTGAGAGTCCTGCCTGGGTGCTGACTGGAGTCAGCTGACCTAGGGGCTCAATAAGAGAGTGATGTTTGGTTTCTGAGTTTCATGTTTAACACAAACGCTGTCAGAAGAAACTCAGACTCGTGATCTGAGAGCAGAATGCAGACTGAGACGTGGGTTCAGACAAACCTCTTTAAGCTTAGTGAGAGCATCCTTTCCCGCAGGAGGGATGCCAGCTTGATGGCTTTCAGAGTTGGTTTCTGTTGAAATCCTGGGGATTTCTATAAAAAACTGGAGAGACAGAAGTACGGAGAGAAGAGAAAGGAATGATTATTGAGATTTGCAATATTTGCCTTGAGAAGTCTACAGAGTTAAGTTATTGCGTGGAGGAGGGGTTCAACATGTTGCTTTCTAATTGTGTGTGTGTGTGTGTGTGTGTGTGTGTGTGTGTGTGTGTGTGTGTGTGTGTGTATAAAAGAGAGAAGAGTGAGAATGACAGAAAATTTAGGAATATTTAAAAATTATTATAATTTGGACTTAAAACTCCTGATGCTGCAAAGCTTGTGTAGTTCATTTTGAGCATCAGTTCTGAGTTTTAAAACAATGTCTGAAAGTTTCCTCCCTTCCCTCCTTTTTACTCTATGTTTCAGAACTTCATTTCTTCACCACAACACTTTAATCTCTGGTCCTAAGAGTATCAGCTTTAACCAATATGAACATAGGGTGCCTGGGTAAAGGTAGACTTCTGATTTGAAAAAAAAAATGCCCTATGCATCTGGTACCTACTTAAACTAAAAGACTATTTAATCTGAAAATCAGAGTTAAACACATGTCTATTTTTATCTGATCATGCTGTCTGACCTCTGGTCTATGCTTCCGTGGGTGGTCTGTTTGACAGACATTTTCTGTAAGATTTATGCTGGTTAGAATCTCCTGCTTTTCAGACCCACAAGCTCTCAGAGTTTCTGTGACCTCACACTTTTCCTAGACATAAGGGATTTTGCTTTGGCGCCAAATCATAAGACCCAGGACAACAAAAGATTCTGGTGATAGACACGAGTGACTTGCACTCACTGCACATGATGATAAGGTGATAGAAGTTTGTGAAATAAACAGAAAGGAGATAGTGTCTATCAACTCTTCCCACTAAAGTTCTAGAGTGGAGAGCTGAAACGCTTGAACAAAAATTCCAACCCTGTCAATTACAGGCTATGTGAGTGGAGACAAGCTGTTGAATTCCATGTGTATAATGTACACACGTATGCACATGTGTATGCAGGTATGCTTGCCTATGTGTGCTTTGTGTGTAGGATTGAGATCAACATTAAATGTCTTCCTTTGGCACTCTGCATCTTATTTTTTGAGACAGAGTCTCTCACTGAACTCATCATTTAAACTAGACTGGCTGTATCGAAAGATCCAGGGTCCATCTGTCTCTTCCCCTCACTGCTTAGGATTACAGATGTTTGCCATTATGCCTGACCTTTACATGGGTGCTAGGGTTCTTAATTCTGGATCTAAGACTTGCACAGTAAGAACGTTAGCACAGAGTTGGTCTCTCCAGCTCCAAGTGTTTGAAGTTCTCTGAGTTGGTTTTTTTTTTTTTTTTTTTTTTTTGGTTTTTCGAGACAGGGTTTCTCTGTGTAGCTTTGCGCCTTTCCTGGAACTCATTTGGTAGCCCAGGCTGGCCTCGAACTCACAGAGATCTGCCTGCCTCTGCCTCCTGAGGGCTGGGATTAAAGGCGTGCGCCACCACCGCCCGGCTTCTCTGAGTTTTTTGATTTCTGTGTGCGTGTTTCACTTTTAAATTGGAGATCATGAGAGATAATAATAGTTGCTACAGGCAGAAGAATTGAATGAAATAGAACATACAGCGTCCTTAGCAAGGCACAGCATTCGCTACTATTCCTCTTGTCACTCTGTTGCCGCCTCTAGCCTGTAACTACACTGGCGATGTGTGTAAGGCATTGGGACAGACATTACAAAACAATTGCTGAAGAGCTCACAGACTGTTTGGATAGAGACCAGCTCTTGAGGAAATAAAGAGCAATACAAGCCAGTATGTCTTAAGTGCCAAATGTGAGCCACAGATGGACAAGCTGCAGGAGCACAGTGGAAGGAGGTACATTGGCCACATCCCCAAGAGCACATGAGGGTAGAATGGGATGTCCTACCATCTCCCCTGGGAACTTTCCTCTTAATAGACACTTCCAAGTGCAGATTCCTGGTTCCTGTGCTAACTATCCCAGTTGCCTGCCTTCAGTCTCCTCACTAGCAAACACAAATGTGCTCCCTGGAATCACCAACCACCTTGTCCAGGTTATCTCTGAAAGCATAGTCCTTTCTGTATCTTTCTGAACACATCTTGAGAATCTGTTGATCATGTGTGCATTCTTTTTTCAGTATGTATAAGTGTTTATCTATATGGCTCTCTCCTTTGTGTTCTTGTGGATGTCAGTCCTGAGATTTCTCTTTCTGCTCCTTTTGGAAACTCCTTTTTATTCTTACTCTTTAGATCATTTGTATGAATGGCTTTCATTTATTCTCCATAATTCATTTTTGTCATCTCTAAAGCAACTCCATCCTGTAAATCAATAAAACAGTTTGGCTCCTAGTCCCTATTATCTTTTGTCATCATAATTATATAGCACTGAGAGATATAGCCTGTTAATGCTGTGTATTGGTGAGAATATGGTAGGATTGTCACTTTGTACCAGCAATGAATTAATAACTTTGAATCTGATGTCACACTTGCATTGCAATGAACCAGGTGAAGGTTAAACAAAAATAATGTTTTCAAATAATTGAATTATTTGGCAAGGCTCTTTGCCTGATCTATGATATAGGTCTTACTATTCACCTGTCTACATTATTAGGAAGTGTAAACCTTAGTAACAAGGATTGGAAAGCTCTCCGTTTTTCTGTCTTCTTGGTTTTGTTATAGTCACATCCATTGACCTGATCTTGGCATTTTATGAAGTAAATACCCACAATATGCACAAGGGACCACAGGAGAACAGCAGAGAACAAGGTGTCATCAGAGATGATGGGGATTCACAGTGGGGTCTTCTAATTTACTAGCGTAAGAGTGCATGGAAATTCTGAAACAATATAGATAACCTTAAGAATTTTATAGGAAGCAGGTGTTCAGTTATCAAAGAGGAAGCAAACCTTTTGAAGCACCAACCACACTTCTCTTTTCTGGCTTTGGAAATGACCAGAATGTAAATCATGGCTTTCATCTGAGTTTCATGTAATGTGAGAGGGTCTGAAGGATGTTTGAGTAGTAAATGAGTCTATTAAAACAAGAAACTTGTTTTGTGAAATAAGGAAATCGATAGAACTTAGGGGCATAAGTAATAGGTTTTAGAAAAAGTATTAAAAATACAACTTGTGGGCTAGAGAGATGACTCAATGGTTCAGAGGACTCATGTTTGATTCCCAATCTATGTAGGGAAGTTCATAACTGACTATAGCTTTGACTCTAGGGGATCCCATGCCTCTGGTCTCCTCCAGCACCTATAATCATATATCACATACTCTCCCTCAGGCATGCACATAAACATACAATTAAGAAGAAATCTTAAAAATACCCAACAAGCCAAAACGCACAGTTTGATGCTCTGCTGGGAGCAAATAGGACTTGAACATTAACAAACAGTAAGATAAAGCCAACGATCAACCAGTTGATTTGCTTGTGTTTTGCAATCAAGGCTAAAAGGTGTAGTTCATGAACTGCATCCCTGAGATGCTTTCTGTTGCAGGAGGATTTTACAGATAGGAATAAAATGTACTATAACTCACATAAAGCTTCCTCATCCTCAGAGCTTCTTACTATGAGATGAGTGGGTCTTGGTCCATGGTAGTAGGATGCATGTTGGTTTAATCTCTCTCACTGTCAAGGTCATCGGTTCTTGCATATGTAAAAACATAACGCTAATGTCCTTTTTGTTAATGTTATTGTTTAGAGACTTCATTTGGGTTTGCCTAATATATTCTATACTTACAGATAAAAAACTAATATTTTAGTTATCTAACATATAAAATAATAGGCATTTATATAATAAAGTAATCAGATTTGAAACAAAAATGAAGTGTTTCCTCACATTTGCCTATCAATCAGAAATGTCTGTCATTGATTACATATATATATATAATCTCGACATTACCAACAACTAGTATTTGTTAACAGAATATAAGATGGTATTGATGAATAGCAATATAAACTATGCACCATTATTTCTTGTGTTTTTATGTGCATAAAAAAAATAGCAAAATTCACTTCTTAGCATTGTGTCTGGATTACTGGTCCTCCAATGGGGGTGGATGGGTATGTGCTTATATATATGAGAATGACTTATCTGTCTTTCAAGGCCAATGTAGCATGAATCTTAAAAATTCTTATTAATAAAATCAAACCCGAGGCAGGTATTGAGGTGAAGCTGGAAGATCAGAGAGACAGAACAAGCCACAGCTAACCTCACCTGGCCAACTTCTCAGCTGGTCTTGTTTCCTCAGCCTGGAAGCCTCTGTGTCCTCATATCCGAATGGCTCTCAGCTGAACTGTGCTGCTAGAAGCCTGAAAGCCTAACCAGCCAAATGCTTAACCAGCCTAAATGCTTCTAGTTTCTGGTCCTCATGCCTTATAAACCTTTCTGTTTTCTACCACCACTCCCTGGGATTAAAGGCGTGAGTCACCATGCCTGGCTGTTTCTAATGTGGCCTTGAACTCACAGAGATCCAGAGGGATTTCTGTCTCTGGAATGCTAGGATTTAAAGGTGTGAGTGCCACCATTTTCTAGCCTTTGTATTTAGTGGCTATCTGTTCTCTGACCCCAGATAAGTTTATTAGGGTGCACAATATTTTGGTGAACACAATACCACCACAGGCCAGCATTTGTTATTACTGGCCAATGTCAATGTCACAAGTATTAAATACTTACATGTTTACTTCTCCCTTTATTTCTAATGATATTCTCCAAATTGTAAAATAATTACTTGACACTTCATCTGTTTTTCCAAACAGTGTCATTTGTGTTTGTTATTTAACTGTTTGGGGCCGAGTTAACTGTCTTACGCTGTCTGTCATGCCTTCTCTAGCATGCACACCAAACTTGAAGAGTAGTAATGAGAATTCACATCTCAAAATGCCTATCTTGTATGTTCTTCCTTACTGAATCTGCAAGTTACTAACCATCTGTATTAAAAACAAAACTACTGAGCTGAAATTATTTAGAAGTATGGAAATCTGTTTTGCCATTGTTTATTAGTATCATATATATTTGTGTTTAAATTGTGTGTTCATTGGTTAACAAATACCAGTGTTAGCAAATATCAAGTCAGCTAGTTGTTCATATTAATAAAGAAAAACTGCAAAATATTTACAGTTGCTTTCCTTCTCTTGGTTTTTAAGTTCTTGAGCTGGCTCAGCACAGCACTGCCCTTACTCCTGCATGGCTTTTAACTTTGATATTTTGGGAGATTTCATATATTTACTTAAATTGTATGGTAGTGATGGATAAGTAGACATATAGATGAGTAGAGTAGAATAGAGAACTGAAAATAGGCAAATGTAAATATGCTCAATAGATTAGTAAGTGTGCAAAAGCTATTTACTGAAGGAAAGGTAATATTTCTGTTTAATGGTGGTAGAGCAATCAAATGTCATAGTCACAAACACACATATGCACATATACATATACAGACACAAATACACAAACATATAAAACACATACACACTCACATCACACACACACACACACACACACACACACACACACAAATGTAGGCCCAATTCTCATACCTTATAAAAGAATTAAGTCAAGATAGAACTAAGTATGAAACTAAAGAGAGCTTAGGAAAAAAAATAGGCAAAATCTTGGGATCCGGAGCTAGGATCCTAAGAATTATTAAATTTGACACCAAAATCATCTAAAAAATATGATTGCTAAGTTGGACTTTATCATAATTTATAACTGTGAGAGGTAACTTTATTTTTCAATTTGACACAACCTAGACTTACCTCGGGAGAGTATCAGCCAGGGATTGTTTACATTGGGTTGGCCTGGAGGACATGTCTGTAGAGGATTTTCTTAATTAAATTAGTTGATTTAGGATGACCCAGCCTCCAGCTGTGGCAGCACCATTTCCTAGGCAGGGAGTCCTGAACTGTGCAAGAGTGGAAACATCAAGCTGAGCACAAAGAAGTGAGTGATATCTGTGCATTCATTTCTCTGTGCTCTTGACCTTGGATGCAGTGTGACCAGCTGCCTCAAGTAATTACTGTGACTTTCCCCTCAATGATGGACTATAACCCAGAACTGTACTCAGTGATGTACTGTAACCCGGAACTATACTCAGTGATGTACTGTCACCCGGAACTGTACTCAGGGATGGACTGTAACCCGGAACTGTACTCAATGATGGACTATAACCAAGAACTGTACTCAGTGATGTACTGTAACCTGGAACTGTACTCAGTGATGGACTATAACACAGAACTATACTCAATGATGGACTGTCACCTGGAACTGTACTCAGTGATGGACTATAACACAGAACTATTCTCAATGATGGACTGTAATCCGGAACTGTGTGCTAAATAAACCATTCCTCCCCTAAGCTTCTTTTTGTTGGAACATTTTATCACAGCTACAGAAATGGGTATTAGACTAATATAACTTTTGCTCTTTTAATGATATTGTGAATATGGAACTACAGGCTGGTTAATGTGTATGTGTATATGCATTTAAACTAGATTATTCTAGATTTTCTAGAATATATAAAGAATTCTCAAAACTCAACAGTAAACAAAGACATGATTAAGAACTAGCCAAATTTTGGGAATCTGGTGCCTGTGGTGTGACGCCTTATGTAGCCTTGGTGCAGTGGGAAGGGGCTTGGACCTGCCTAGGGTCAGTGTGCTGGGCTCTGCTGACTCCCCACGGGAGACCTTGATTTGGGGGATGTGGGGATGCGGGGTGGCTTGGGAGAGAGGGTTGGGGAGGTGAGAGGAGGGGGGATCTGTGGGTGGTATGTGGAGTGAGTAGAAAATTTCTTAATAAAGAAAAATGAAAAAAAAAAAAACTAGCCAAAGCAGGGTGGGGTGGGGGTGGTGATGGCACATGCCTTTAATCCCAGCACTTGCAAGGCAGAGGCAGGCGGATCTCTGTGAGTTCGAGGCCAGCTGGGCTACAGAGTAAGTTCCAGGAAAGCGAAACCCTGTTGGAGAAAAAAAAAAAAAAAAAAAAGAGCTAGCCAAAGATGTTTTCTAAAGAGGATATATGGGTCGCAGCTGAACACAGAAAAAACGTTAAGTATCATTAGCCATTTAGGAAATGTGAATTAAAATCACACTGAAATATTACTATAAATCTATGAGGATGGCTCAGTTACAGAGGACCAAAGAGGATGGCCAGAGAATAGACAACTGCTACTCACACATTGCTGGTGGGAATTCAAACTGCAAACCAGTTTGTTTTTCTGTTTCATAAAGTAGAAATTGGGAGCTGTTGAGATGGTTCAGTCAGCCCTGTGCTTGCCTGAAGGAATGAGCATGGAAGATTCATCCACATCCCTCATGTCAAAAGCCAAGTGTGGTGGTACATCTCCAGAGGTCCAGCAGTTAAGAGGTTAGGGGAGAGGATGGTGATTCCAAGGCCAGCCTGAGATACACAGCAAAACCCATCTCAAAAACAAAACAAAATAGCAAAAAAACATCTATAATTCCCACCCTGTCCAGAAATTGTGCACATAATCATTTATCCTATACAAATGAAAGCTGTCACACAAAATTCAGTACACAGACGTTGTATAGTTTTTCAGTCAGTGGCTCATCAACCGGAAACAATCCAGTCCTTTGAAGAGTGAATTAATAAACAATGATGACTCTTTCCTGTTACAGAATACCCTCTGCAATGGAAAACAATAGACTATTGATATATACACAATCTAGTTGTATCTCCAGAGAATTATGCCAAGTTAAAAAAAAAATCCAAAATATATACACTGTTTAATTATATTTACATAATATTCCCATATTCCCGTGTGTGTGTGTGTGTGTGTGTGTGTGTGTGTGTGTATGTGTGTGTGTTATTTACATTAGTGTGTCTGTGTTCGTGTGCATGGGCAGGAGCCAGAGAAGGGGTCAGAGTGTACTGGTTTGTTACTGTCTTATTCCCTTGAGGCATGGCCTGTCACTAAACCTGGAGCCAGCAAGCACAAGTGATCAATCCTCTCACTTCTGTCTTGTGTACAATGCTGTGCTAGGGTTCAAGGCATACATGATCGTGACCATGCTTGGTCTTTCATGAGGCCTCTGTGGATTTAAACTCATGTCCACATGATTTCCCAGCAAGTACATCTCTCCAAACCATATGTAATATTCATAAAATGAAAAAGATTATAGAAGAGCCGATTAGCGATGACGTAAACTGAGATTGTAGGAGGAAGCTGGTGTCACTACAGAAAGGCAGCATGAGGCACCCTGTGCAGAGGGAGAGATTCTATTTGCTCCTTGCATTGGTGTCAAGATCCTGGGCTGTGACATCATAGTTGTACAAGGTGTTTCCAGCATGGGAAATGGGGTGGGCAGATTTTTCTGTATTATGTCTTCCAACTGCATTTAAAACATCAATATTTCAAAATTAAAATCCCCATAAAACTTCAAAGTCTGCTGGATTGCCATCCCATCATGATGACTGAGTGTGAGCATCCTTTAAGGCAGTCACCTCCCCACTTTTAGTTGTCTCAAGTCTACCTTTGCTTTGGCACAGAAGTCAAAATGAGGGATTAGTGGTGTGTTCCTCGGAAGGTTCCCCCTGCTTATGGTTACGGAGAGGAGAGAATTCTTTAAGATCCTTATGTAAATGAGACAGAAAAAGCAATGGAGGATGGAAATTGTTGTACCCAGAGTCCCCTCAAAGACCACCAAAAGACCTAATCCAATGCAAAAGCAAAGTGTCTTTGTATTGTTATGAGTTAACTCGGTATTCTTCATCCATCTGATGCAGCAGCAGAGCAGGAGAGACTCTGAGTAGCAATGGGGCAGGGTTTTTAAAGCAAGGTGGACTTGGGGTCTACAGACTACATAGGAACAGACTTAAGATTGGTTTATGCAAGTGACAATCATGTTAGTAACTTTTAATTGGCTAGGGTTAATTGGGGGTTACAGTTATCCATTTTTGGGCAGGCCTGGACAAGTCCCAGGCTTTGTCCTTGAGTAGCCATGGAGTCTGGCTGGCCTTGCACATTCACATTGACCCATGTACATAGCTCTAAGTTGAGAGGTCCCAGACAGTAAACAAGTGGCTAGACCTTGAGCCATCAGAGTACACGCAGAAAGGGAGCTACTGCAAGGACTATGTCTTTTGTTCATGGCCCTCCCAGGAACTGCTTGCTCAAGTCTTAGGAAACTAAAATTGAGGCCTGATCTCTGAGAGAAGACTGAGCAGCCTGTTAAGGCATGTGATGGTCCTTTCAGAAATCACAAAACTTGAAGAAAAGTTAGGATCTGAAAACTTAGGGTCATACATTTCTTTTTGGCTTTGTAGGGAAGCTCAAATGGACAGCATTATGCAAATACAGACGTTTAGTGGAGTAAAAGAAAGCAAGATGTATGCTGTCCTCTTCTGCCACTGCTTCCCCAGGCTGTGACTCTGACCAGGAAGAATCTTGAATGCTGATGTCTCAGGATCTGACTCAGCAGTGATAACCATACTAGTGGCCCTTTGAGTTCTGGCTCACCCCTTTGCAGGTCAGCCCTGTGACTCTGTTCACCCAGCCTCTAGGAGCTGAGCTCAGCAACAGCCAGGGCCACCTTCACCCATCAGATAATAAAACTCATGCTGCTTGAAATAAAATAATCAAGGAGCAGATGGCTGTAGGACAGGCCATGGTGTGTTTAATCTGTCCGTGTTTGTGAGGAAGCAATTGTCTTCTGAGGCCCTGAAAACAGAGTAAGGCAAACACTGCCGCTGCTATTTCCACAGCACATATGACACTGTTTACATAGGTGATGTGGAGTTTGGGCTCACGGGACCCTTGCCTTGCTGAATTCTCTTTCTTGTAGCAGAGTAAGTAAGCTGGCCTATGTCTCCTGCAAGGCACTCAATAAAGAGAGGAAGTTGGAGTAGTCTGCTCAGTAAACCACTCAGCAAAATGCTAAGAGCAGCGTTGGACACAGTGAGCCTCCCAAGACCCAGGGTGGTCATCCCATACTAAAAGAGCTGCCAGAGCAGGTGGGCAGTTAGACCATTCAGTGTCAGTACCTGACGGCCACCGCTATGAAAATGTATTGTAGTGAGAGGGTCGTGGAGATTTCATTCCAAGTTGGTTGCCAAACTGCAGGACGAATACACAAAATGACTTTGCCTCCTCTGAAAGGGTGCTTTGCCACTGAGAGCTGGGAAGTTGGCTGGAGTCTTTTGCCTGGAATTTATTCTTATTCCAGTTCAGATGGCGGTTGAGTAGATTTTAATGATGTGTCAATTATGGCCCATTGCTGACTGCCAGAATGGAAAACTAGAGGAGAATTCTATGCCTGAGAATGAATTAGAGCTGGGCAGTCAGAATAAGAATTGTGAGGAATGGGATGCTAGCAAGCAACTGAACACAGCTCACTCTAGCAATCTGTTTCATTATGTTTGATTGTGGGAAGAGGAAATACACAGTCTACACATCCTGAAAAAGAGTGCACTCAAGTGAAGGAGCTTGGGAATGACCTAAGAAGGAAAGGACACCAAGTCCCACTCCTTTCCTGATCCTGGAACCTTGGAGGCATGAGTTCCTAAGAAGGACAGATACCAAGGTGGAGGCACCAGGAAATGAAAGCCATGCCTTTGTGTATACAGCTGGGCTCCAATGATGAATGAAGCCCAGAGTGAAGAAATGGGTTTCCCTTGCTCTTTAGAAGTCTTTTCTTGAGCACACTAAGGCCTGACCCAGTGCAGCAAGCCACCCTGTTTCTCTTCTTCTCTGAGTGTTTGTGCTACAGGAGACTGAGCACACACACAACTCTCTCTTGTTCTAATTTGCACAGGCCTCATTTGACCATCTGCATACAGATGTCTTTGTCACAGAACTTACTGTCAAGTAGGGAAATAGATCTCTGTCAAAGGGCCTGAAAGACAAGGACCCTTCCTCTGATTTTTTCAAAAAATATGAGCTTGTGTTTAGGTGCCCTTGCTTGAGAGAAATGATCTCCAGAGATCACTGAATTCTGCTGACTCCAGCAGAAGACTGCCTTCAGTGAAACACTGGTATTGCTTATGCAATTTGAATTGTTTCAGAGAATAAAGTGTTAGGCTTTTTGAAACAGGTTTATAGCAAACCATATCATAGCATGGTCATTGTAAGTGAATTCACCACACACTCTAATGAAAGTATAGCTTGGAACATATCACTCCTCTGGTTCTCTCTGAGCTGGGTGGGGGTGAATGGAGGCATCTGGGTAGCATAGAAAAAGATGGAGTAGAAGCTTAGAAGGATTCTGGCCAGCTGCACCCCTTTGCTACCTTCAGGAGAGTCTAAGGATACTGGACTCTTATTGAAACCAGGAATGTTCTTGTTGTCCAGGGGGAGTTGGCTGCCTTTCTGGGCTTCCTGGACCCTGCTCTCTATCTCCCAGAGCTTCATTCTGTGAGGCACTGTTCTTGCTCATACTTGTCTGATTGGAGTCTATCGCTTCACTGAAAATAAGAATCCAACTGATATTTTCCCCTTTATAAACATCTGTGAGTCTCACAATGTCTCTGAGACAAAGTAGATGACGTGCCTGATTTGGAGAGGGGAAAAGGCACACAGGATTTCTGGCACATTCTTCCATCTCAGGTGGCAAAGGAGGTAATCATCAAAACTGAGCGCTCCCAACCCTGTCACAAGAGTCGTCTTCTGGAAGGCTCCTGCCCAGTGTGCAGTGCTGTTGGTACTGCCAACAAGTGGATTGTGCACTTCACTGTAGCCCGTCACACAGCTTCCGGTTTGAAAGGGACCTACACCCACACTTTTCCTGGGCTAAATTTTGGGGTTGCACGCAGTTCTGCTACCCAGCATGGTCTCAGGCCCTGCTGTCCTGTTACCCAGGCATGTCATAGTGGTGCCACCACATCAGGAAGCGGAAAATAAAAGGAACCAGAACTCAGCGATCACCACCCTTCAGGCTGTTGAGAACAACTGCTTTAACACTCAGAGAAGTTCTGCTACACAGAGCTTTTTCTCTCTCTGCATGAATAAAGAATTTGAAGTTTAGAGGTCACGAGGTGGCTTGTCCAAGATGGACTAGCTATTATGGAGTGGAACCAAGACTCAAATCTAGAGCTTGATTCCAAAGCTCATTTAATGGAAGCAGCTGGATTGGTGAATCCCAGTGCTTAGAAAATAAAGTGTTTGGTTCACAGAGAGAACAAAGATAAATTGACAGACTCTGGACTCTAGTGATAAAGAAAGCCCATGAGGATGGCCAGTGACTCTGGATGACAAGTCTCAGCACTACCCTATGCATACAATTCTAGGGCTGTGGAAATAGAGTATACTCCTACACAAATTGTTCCAATTCATTTGTGCCCACTCTGAGATTTCCGCCTACATATGTGTGGAAATCCTCAGAGTGAGTGTCTTCAGAAGGAAACAAAATGCTTCAAAAGGAAAAAGAAGAAAAAGAAACAGAAATGCAGGAAAGACTGTATGTATATTATTTCAAAGTAGGTGTTTATTATAAAATTATAAATATTGAAAAATAAAAGAACTTTAAACACATTGAAAATACAGATGAATAAAAACCACTGTAAAAATTCATTCCACAATCACCGTCCCAAACATGGCATTATAAGCATTTTGCTATCTGTGCTTCCTTGTTAAATACAGGGGCTCATTTTGTTGTTGCAGAAAACAGTCTAAAAATGGTTTTGTAACCAGTTATTTCTCCTTAACAATCCATTGCACATATCTATGTTAACAAACAATTGCATTTCTCTATTAGCACAGAGAATTAATCTCTACACAGATAGGTGCCAGAAGTTCCGTTTTTTCTCCATTGTTTCCTCTTCACTCTCCCCAACCCCCAAATCCAGACCCATCCATGAGCAAAGCCGCACGTGATGAGCTGAAGTATTTAGTAAGCTAATGTGCAGTGTCCACAGCAGGGGGCTTGCACAGCTTGGCTGATGAGAAATGAACTGCCTGAAGCAATCTTTTAATGGCAACTAATTTCCCATATTTGATTCTCAGCTTAGCCAGCTAATATGTAGTTCAAGCGTGACAAAGCATTCATGACACCTTTTGATAGTTTTCTCTCTGAGAAGGCAAATGAAGTGTTCAAGGATCTGGTGACACTCTAAGATCTTGCCTTGGTGACTTCAGACCCAACTTTGCTTGGCTGGGGTCAGTGATCTCATAGAAATAAAGTTTAAGAATAAGTGCCTTCAACTGGAGCTCCATCTCATTTTAATTCTGTTTTTGGATATGTTAGTGATGAAAATTATTCAGCAATGAAATTTATAAATGTCAATGAAGACTCTATGGAGGAATTGTCTGTCTTACCCTTAATACTTTCATTTTCTTTCAGTTTCCTCCCAAAGGTTTTGTATCCGTTGGTCTTTTAAATTCTTAATGCATTTAAGGTATCTAATGTGTATTAAGCTCCTCCATCTTTGCCTTAAACAAATCCTATTACTCTGTGATTCTATCCTATTACACAGTGATTACTGAACAGAGCTCAACTTAATTGGATATGATCATGTCCCGGTATGAAGAATTATCTAGGAAAGTTACTAGTTTTCACTGTTGCCAGCAGCTCTATTTTATATCTAATTTTTGAAGTATCTATAGATATTTTATGTTGTTTTAATCATAGTTGTAAAATGTCTCTAAGTTTTTCATAGTTGTAATAGATTCTGCAGAGAATATTTTCAAAGACCACTTGATTGCAAGTTACATAGGCAGGGAGACAGGCAAAGAGTGACTTAGTGCCTATAGTGCCCTGGTCCTCTCTGTAAGGTTATGCACAAAGCATCAAGATGTGTGTGTGTGTGTGTGTGTGTGTGTGTGTGTGTGTGTGTGTACACACTTGTACACACAGGTTAAAGACTTTTCTGTTGGATAGGAAAACACCTCCTTCTACCTATACCCTGACTTCCCATCTGTTTTACATTCTGGTTTCTAGGAAACAGAATTGTGAATATGTTTACATTGTGCTAGATCGCCTTCCCCCCCCCCCCAATTCTGAGACAGTCTCACCACTTGGGTCAGAATAAAAACAGAACAGTTTA
The DNA here is from genome assembly GCF_949786415.1 of Peromyscus eremicus. Taxonomy (NCBI): domain Eukaryota; kingdom Metazoa; phylum Chordata; class Mammalia; order Rodentia; family Cricetidae; genus Peromyscus; species Peromyscus eremicus. The sequence goes on from NC_081417.1 coordinate 15,956,626, forward strand.
CAAAAGCCTGGTCTGCTATAGGAAGCATTTAAAACTCAAAAGAAAACAAATTCAACAGACTATTGAGTGCTCTACTAGCCCTCAAACCAAGTAACACAGGAATGTGTTTGTAACTGTGGGATAGACTTGAACAGCTTATTCTCTATCCTCCACACAAACCTAGACTTGAGTGGTTCACTCCAGCTCTGTAGAAAGACCTAAGATCAATGTTTACTTAGAGAAAAATCAGGTCAGATGCATCTCTGCCTTCATCTTCTCTAGAATGATCCGTGAAGCAGTCTCCCCAGTCTCAGACTCTTGCTATTGACTCTTTTGAAGAGTTAGTTGTCCAGCATGAAATCTTTCGCTCTGCCTTAAGAAATTCTAAGATCTTTATAAAATATCCTGAGTTCTAAGAGCTATGAAGTCACATTCACATAGTTTCTGTGTGAAGAGCTCTGGAGTCCAGCATGTTGCTTTGAATCTCAGCCCTGTTCCACATTCTTCTTACAAACTTAGGCAAGTGAGGTGGCCTTTTGTAATCTATTTAACCAGGAAAAGTGAGAGAATAACAACAACCATCACATAAAACTGTCATGATGAATGAATCCACGAAACACTGTATTAGAACAGTGCTTGAGACACAATCCATTATTGTTGAATTTTCTAGTTTCTATATTATTTACTTACTCTGTTGTTCTACGATTTGACTCATACTTTCAAAGTTCAGTCAAATTAGGCATAATTTTAGGACAGTATTTTAAATCTGGCTAGGTTATTCTGGTGTACTAATATTCCTTTTCAATTAGATGGCAGTTTTATATAATTGCCATCAGAAATCAGACTGCAGGCATTACATACCCTAGAACAGCTCTTTCATTTATAAATGTCAATTCTTTTTTGTTGTTTTGGTTTTGTTTTCCCTTTGATTCTAATAATAGTAAATTAATTCACTCTTGAATCTGAGTGCTTTTGTAACTTATTAATGATGGCAAGAAACAGGTAAGATAATGATTCAAAAAGTGTCAAAGATTGCTGTAGCAAAGGAAGACTGGCATTAAACACTTTTAAAGAGAAGGAATATGGAATTGTGAGCACCAGACGAAATTCATAGTCTATGAAGTTGAAATACTTCACAAACTGTCCTGGGTTTTCCTCATTACTGACTAATATCACATGCAACTACATGTAAGTTATAGAACCAACATGAGTATACAACAACATAGGGATATAGAAACTGGTACATATATACAATGGAATTGTTTTAAGCCTTAAAGATGAATGAAATTGTTGTATATAGAAAAATGGGTGTAACTGATGATAATCATATGAAGTAAATTAAGCCAATATCAAACAAGTCTACTACATACTCTACCACAGTAATTCTTAGGTTTCTATATAGATTTGCAAAATCATGACTACATAAGTTATGAAGGTAGAAACGGTACTATCTAGGGGAACAAATAAGATCAATAGAAGGGTAAGAAAGGAGGAAGGTGTGGTGATATTGGGGGATATGCTCAACATGTAATATATGTGTCATAGTTACTGTTCTTTGCTATGAAGAGACACCATGACCAAAGCAACTTATAAAAGAAGGCATCTATGTAGCTAGAGTTTTCCTGCCTGGCCCACAGTCAGGACAAATCTGTCACCTGCCAGACCCACAGCTGCTCAGACCCAACCAAGTAAACACAGAGACTTATATTGCTTACAAACTGTATGGCGGTGGCAGACTTCTTGCTAACTGTTCTTATATCTTAAATTAAGCCATTTCTATTAATCTATACCTTCCCACATGGCTCGTGGCTTACCGGCATCTTCATATACTGCTTGTCATGGCGGCGGCTGGCAGTGTCTCTCCCCACCTTCCTGTTCTCTCAGTTCTCCTCTCTGTTAGTCCCACCTATACTTCCTGCCTGGCCACTGGCCAATCAGTGTTTTATTTATTGACCAATCAGAGCAATTTGACATACAGACCATCCCACAGCACATCTAACTGGGGATTTGCTTATAGTTTCATAGGGTGAGACCATCATGGCATGAAACATAGCAGGAGTTGGGCAGGCATGGTGCTTAAGAAGTAATTGAGAGCTTATATGTAATTCACAAGTAGCAGGCAGGAGAGAGAGAGAGAGAGAGACAGAGAGAGAGAGAGAGAGAGAGAGACAGAGAGAGAGAGAGAGCCTGATGTGGGTTTTTAAACTCCAAAGCTCATTCCTGTGACACACCTCCTAATCACTCCTAAATGCTGCACGAATTGTAAACCAAACTTTGAAATATATAAGCCTATAGGGTCGATTCTTGTTCAAACCTCCACAATATGCTTGTATGAAAATGCCCTTATTTAACACATACAATATGCCAAATATAATGATACACACAATAAAAAAAACTAAGATTAATTAAATTATGAAATATTGTTCCTGAATTCCCATTAGCTATATTTGAAATGCTCAGTAACCACATATGCCTAGTGATAACCATGTTGGACAGTTCAGGTGATGGGATATTTCCATCATCACAGGAAGTTCTACTATACAACTTGACTTCACAGAGTGCAGGGAGAAGTTGCCAGCTTCCAGGTGGGTTGTGCTTAATGTGTAAATCTTCCCCACCATCCAACAGTATTTACACTACTTGACCACTTTTCATATTTGGAAAACTAATTGAGTTTTGACCCAACCTCATGGCTTTGCCAAGTCTAAAGGAAGCCAGGGAATTTGACTATGATGACTTCAACTAAGTTGGGCTACCTTTCACCTGGTGATGGCAAAAGTGGGATCCAAGTTGGGGTTCAAGTTGTCTGCATTACCTAGTGGAGGAGGGGACAAGGCTTGAATAGATAACCCCCAGGGTTGGCCTTGACCTAGGAGGAGCATCAGAATGGTTGACTTGGCCTCCATACTTCTAACAATACAAGATGAAGTTGAAGTAATTAATAAATAAATTTATCGTTCATGTGAACAATATCATCACTTTCATTTTAAAGAATTATTTGGTATTTTTAACTGAAATGCACAAGTCTGTGTATCTAGGATTGAAAGAGTAACCATATAGGATTTTAACGCGGGTGTTCTGACTACAAATACTTGCTTTCTACCCACATGATTAGACATGTTATAGCTTTAATGGTAAATATAAATAAATTTTTTTGTTAGCTTGGTCTGAGAGTGTATTTTCCTTTTGAACTAATGACTTGTGTCTCATTAGCATAAACGTGTAGTTCACCCATGAACCCACAATTCTAATAAGAATAGCACACAATTATTTTATTTTTCAAGCCAGGGTGCAATGGCTACAAAGCAAATTGTGCATTTGTTTTTTTATCTCCCAAAGCTCACCTGGCATATGCCAATCAGGTAATTGCTTGTGCAAACGGATCATTAGGTGCACAATTACCTCATTTGAAACCCAAATTCAAGGCTGAGTGGAAGCAGTCCCTGCATGTGCAATTTTGTGAGTATACTAATCATTATACCCAATGTGGAAAAATTAGCCCTTGAAGTCTCTTCCCACCTATGGCTTTCAGTTGCCTTCACTGATGGTATCTATTAAAATCAAACAAACATGATGTGTTTTTGGACATAAACAATTAGTTACTTTCTGTCATGGAGATTGAGTAAACATATGCACAAACCCAAGTTGTGCAAAGCAAACTTCACCTCATTTAATCCAGGCAGGGTAGTTCTCCCTTTACCTCAGGCTTCAGCTGACATTCTATTTCATAACTGTTTGTATGGAAATGATGAAGGCTTTATTTTATTTTATTTTTTTCCCTTTCCAAATACATTTGGCAAAATCTTCCAAGCTGTCTCCTTTATGGCAGAATATAGTCCCTGGCCCATTTATATGCTAATCACTGAAGTGTTACCTTTTACTGACAAGTATTTACATGTTAATTAACTTTGGAAGGATGGTTAGAAATACTAGTTTGCCCTGTTTAACGTGATAAAGGGGATGCTTTTTCCTTTCAAGAAGAGAACAAAGACAGTATCATAAAAGGAAATTATTTAATTACCTCCCCCTAAGAATGAGAAATATGTTTTCCAATCTTTTTCTCTGTAGAGAAATTCTCCAGATGTGACCCAAGGCACAAAAGGAGCACAGGGTGAATAGTCTTCCTTTTCTTGTGAGTTCCAGGTGAAAACATCTGGTGCAAGAATCTGGGTCAGTGATAGTGAAGGGGTGGGAGGCTGGGGAGGGAAACAAGGTTGGAAATCTGGGTGTTCATTGAAAATACCTGAGAATGAAGCGACTCTGAAAGTCTATATGCTCTCTTATGTTAGTATGCTGTGGGATATCCTCACGTTCTCTGAAAGGGAAGGAACCTGAGATAATGTGATGGAAATACCAAAGGTTAAACACACAAACAAAATAACTGAAGTTGGAGTCAATGTTAAAAGAACACAACAGTATTTTAAATTTGATGAGCAGAGGCCATCTTTACTGTCACGTGAAGCCTATTGAATGCGAGTAAGGTACAGTAAAGTGTATCCCTTGTTGCCATATATAGAGATGCTTGTAGAAACAAATGGTTTAGTGAAGGCCAATACTAGTGTTACAGTATCCTTGCCAGCCATTGGAGATGGGTATCAGGACTCTGTTGAAGGCCTTTAAGGGAAAGCTATTTCTCTCTGGTCAAAAGGATAGGATCTGCTTCTTACTCTGGGTAGAGACATGACATTCTAATTTGCTTCAAAGATTACATACTACTGTCTTATCCCTTACGAGTTAATCCACCTGGGCCTGTCAAGCACCTGGACAAGAGACCAACCCTCAGATAGGCTGATTCACTTGAATCCATGCAAAGAAAATGGGAGGAATAACTATGCCTTTGATGAGATAGAGAATTATCTACATTATATGATGGTAAACATAAAAAGATCCCAAAAATTATGCCAGAAATCTTCTAGAAACAATCAACAATTTCAGCAAAGTGACAGGATACAAAATCAACTTATAAAAATCAGTAGTCTTTTGAAGAATCAGCTTGCCTCCATCTTAGGCTGAAAAGCCATTTTATAGTGAAGGCAAACTAAGTTCATTCTCGTTTATGATTAAACCTCTGGTTTGGGTTTTTGGCTATGACCAACCTGTGACCTTAACTACAAATGGTTCTGTACTGCATGTTCCAGGAATGGCAATTGTGATTTTGTTTCAAAAAGTTGTTTATAATCATCTTACAACCCTACTTTTGTTTCAAAATGTTGTATGACGATGTATGACTACCTTTTTGTGACGACTTGTTATGACCACCTTGTTATGTCCATCTTGCAACCAAGTCTTTGTTTTAGGAGGGACTAACTCGTTATACTTATGTTCTGCTCCTGGAAACCTGCCTATTTTGCCTACTAAGTCCCCTATTTGGAAACTTACCCCTGAACTATATAAGCCTTGTCTCACATCCAAGGCTGATCTCTCAAACTCTGCCTTAGGGAGAGGAAGCCCATATACATTTAAAAAGCTTGCTTTAATTAATTGCTTGCTTTAATTAGTTTGGCATGATGATTAGGGTTGTGGTCTTTCTCCTCCCATCTTTGGGATTAACACTTTCTCTACACCAACAGCAAACACACTGAGAGAGAGATCGTGGACCCACTCCCATTTACAATATCCTCAAACACAATAAAATGTTTTGGAATAAACATAAGCAAGGAGGTGAAAGACTTTTACAATAAAAACTTCAAATATCTGAAGAAAGAGATTGAGAAAGACGTTAGAAAGTAGAAAGTCATCCTGTGTTTGTGGATTAGTAGGAATAATGTTGTGAAAACTACCATCCTACCAAAAACAATTTACAGATTCAATTTAATCCCGGTCAAAATACCCACAACATTCTTAAGAGAAATAGTAAAAGACTCATAAAACAATACTGAGCAAAAAGAACAATACTGGAGGAATTGCCATTCCATATTTCAAGGTATATTATAGATATATAGTAACATATATAATATATACATAAATAATAATATGTATATTATATAGTATACATAGTAATATATATGTATTATATATAAAATTAGAAGTATATATAGTATAGATATATAGATCTATAATAATACATACTATATACATATGATAGATAATATATATGTGAAGCTGACCTAGAAAAAAAATAAAATAGAAGACCCAAACATGAATATGTGTAACTATAGCTATGATCTTCCAACAATGGTGCTATAAAATTTGGATGTCATATGCAGAAGAATAAAATTAAAATAAACATTGTGCACAAAAGTTAACTCCAAGTGGATCAAAGAACTCCATTTGAAACCTGAAATGCTACAAGTGCCAGAAGAAAGCATACAGAGTACCCTACATGATCTAGGTGTAGGAAAGGACTTCCTGAACAAGTTCCCATTAACCGAAGAATTAAGACCAACAATTGACAACTGAAATATCATAAAAATAAAATGTTTCTGTACAGTTAAGGAAATAGTCAATCTGATTAAGAAGAAACTCAATGAGTGGAAAATAATCTTTGCCACCCATACTGTTCACAAGTTATTAATATCCAGAAAACACAAAGAACTCAAAAAAAGTGAGTCAAGAAAACAAATGACCCAATTAAAAATGGACTAGGGATCTGAATGGAGAGTTCTCAGTAGTAGAAATAAAAATGGCTGAAAAAGAAAACAAATAAACAAACAGACAAACAGAAGAAACAAAGACAAAATGGCAAAAAGTATTCATCATCCTTAGCAATGAAAGCAGTACAAATTAAAACAACTTTGAGACTCCATCTCATCCCACTCAGAATTGTGAAGATCAACAGACCAGCTGACAATAAATGCTGACAAGGATGTGGGGAAAGGGAATCCACATTCACTGTAGGAATACACACTGGTGAAGCCAGTCTGGGAATCAGTGTGGAGACTACTCAAAAACTAAACATAAACCTACCATATGACCCAGCTATACCGCTCCTTTGCCTATGCCCAAAGGATTCCATATCCTACTCCAGAGGTAAGTGTTCAGACGTGCTGATTTCTGCCCTATTCACAATAGTTAAGAAATGGAAACAACGGCCAGGTGGCAACAGGGCAAGTCTTTAATCCCAGCACTCGGGGAGGCAGAGGCAGGCAGATCTCTGTGAGTTCGAGGCCAGCCTGGTCTACAGAGCAAGATCCAGGACAATTACCAAAACTACACAGAGAAACCCTGTCTTGAAAAAACAAAACAAAACAAAACAAAACAAACAAGCAAAAAGAAATGGAAACAACCTAATTGCCCTTCAGCTGATGAAAGGATAATATTAATCTGGTCCATATCCACAGTGAAAGCTATGATAGGAATGAATTCATGAAACTGCAGGAAAATGAATGGATCTAGAAAAGACTATTTCTAGGTGAGGTAACTACTGTCTAGAAAGACAAACGCATGCTCTCTCTCATCTGAGGTCCCTAGCTCCAAATCTTCAGCTGTGAGTATACAACATGGGGTAACCACAGAAACCAGGAAAGCATAAGAGACCATGGTGACATGGAGTGTTTTAGAGAGGACTAGCAGGATACAGGTGACATGAAGTATAAAATGGGAAAATGGGGAGAAGGGGCCTCTAACTGGGGAAGGAGAGGAAGCTCAATACAGAAAAAGGAAGGAGGACGAACAAAGCTGTTTGAAAAAAATCTCAAGGAACTATATTATTTTATATTTATCAAAAATGGTATACAATGCACAAAAGTGTGTGTACACACACACACACACACACACACACACACACACACACACACACTTTATGCCTCTTGGACTGGCAATGCTCCCCACAAGAGCCATAGATTATCTAACAGAACCCCAGTAGCAGACATGAGAAACTTCTGTCTGAGTTGTTGGTTAGGGTGGTCCAAATGATTCCTAAAACAATATAAGCTATTGCTGTTGCCCTTGGTTGCCTCTCCAAGGTTGAAGGCAAATCTTGTATTGAAAACACCACATGTTTAGGACACAGAACTCAGATGATCCTAGATGGTTTTAATCTAGAAGCCACTTTCCTGTGGTCAAGCTCCCATAGTACTAGAACGTACCATGCAAGCTGCCAATGACTGAAGCAATCATAGTCCAAAATATATGAACCACAACACTGATCACATGCAAGCTATTCCTACAGGTGCAATAGTGCCACCCCCATGTTTGAAGTAACCAAAAGCTGTCTAATTGGACTGAAAGCCTATTCAACATTAGGAAAATCATGCCTAGTGCTAAAGACCTAGCCAACTCCCTAGGGCTAGCAGATCATGGATCTTAAAAGATAACCTGTTTCTATCCTCAGACCAGCATAATTCCTAACTACATTCTAAAACTTAACCTTATACTCACAGGTAAGTATAGTTTTTTACCCCTCATCAAAGAAGCTTCTCTTTGCAGCAAGACCACTAGACAGAATGCAAAGATCAATGGATCATGGGAGGCCAAGCCCTAAAGGTTAAATCTGCAACAGAACTCAAGCACCTAAGGCTCAGGGAACAACTTGGAAGAAGAGGCAGAAAGAATGTAAAATTGGAAAGACCAGGAAGTCTGCTATGAGACCATGTCTTCTAGAAAAGTCTGTCTCTATGAGACCCGAACAATAACAGTATCAGCAGACACACTAATGCAGAAGGGTAAAATCCCAGAGTCCAATCTCTAGTCAAAGAAGAATACGCAACTAATGGCTGCTGAGAGAGGAAGATTTAGCCTCTCCCAGGGATGAGGCCCACAATTAGATACACAATCCAAAATGATCAGCCCTGAAATCATGTACACAGAAATAACAAAAATGGACTCAGAAGATTGTATTTATATATTTGTGCATTTGTGCAATGTGTGTGTGTGTGTGTGTGTGTGTGTGCATGTGTGTAACAATGCTAATTCAAGGAAAAGAGACCATTAATTTGAAAGGGAAAGGGAGAGGTGTAGGAAGAGTAAAGGGAGAAAACACTGGAGTGGGAAAAAGGAGGAAAGGCTAGAGCAATACTCAGCAGTTAAAAACAGTGGCTGCTTTTCCAGAGGACACAGATTTGATTCCTAGCACCCACATGGTGCCTCACAACCATCTGTAACTCTAGTTCCAGGGCCACTGCCTTCCTCTTCTGGCCTCTGTGTTACCAGGCACACCACACATGGTGCATGTGTACATGTGCAAACACTTACCCATACTCATAAAATAAAATTACTATATAGTTAAAATCCAGTATCATAAAATAGATGTTTTTAATAAGTTTTGCTGAAAAATACTTTTAAAAAGAATTATCCACCCTACTCCCATGTTGTGCCTTCCAGAACTCCCTTCGTGTCAAGCAGCCTATCTGCTTTTCAGGTTGATGAAAGTGTAACGCTGCCCTGTTCTTTCTGTTTGCCTTTCAGATGCTGCCTGAACTCTGGTCATGCTTTTCAGCACTGCAGGCTTTCCCACATTTTCTCTATAAGTCTTTCCCCTCTTCTGCCACACAGGTGTTTGTCTATCTGCCATGTGGCTCTGGCTGACATCTATGCTGAAATTTCTTGCTTTCTTAAGGACATGATTTTTCTCTCCCCTTTTTTCCATTTCTCTCCTCTTAGCAACTCCTGAGAGTTTCAGCTTGCCTGCCTTGTTATTTTTTTTCTTTCAAACTAATACAATTGTCCTCAAGGTTCCTTCTGAATCTGTTACTAAATTCTTTTGTTAACAAGACTAAGAACCCCAAAAAAGTAAGTCTGATTCCTATGGTAATACTCATGCTAACTCTTAAGAATATATATATGTGCACATTTGCCTCATTAATATCAGAATTTTTAAAAATTTTCAGGTATAAAGAATATTAGTAGACATCCAGAAGCTACTTGCCATCTTTTGGGTGTCTAGACCGTACTGTCTCAGGTTGATGAGAATAGGAGAAAGAAACTGGTCGGGCCGCTTAAGGATAAGGACCACAATTTGTATCCTTGGCCAGAATCTGAAAATATTCTTAGATCTATGGGAAATTTTGGCCTTGCCAGACAACAGAAATGACAAACCGTGTTTGGGGACACTGATTTGTATTCTTTTTCTTTCGTTGTTATCTTTCTTCACCTTTTACAAAGCTGCCTGGAAGCTACAAATGAGGGCAGTACTAAGACTCCTGTCCAGACACCGTGGGTAGAGATACAGACCCCTCAAGGTAGACCAGCTGGCTTGACTGTTCTCCTCCCTGTGCCTTAACCCAGTGTCTGTTGTGTGTCCTCACCAAGCCCCAGGACAGCAGCTCAACTGCCACCCCTTCCTGGGGTTTGCTCTTGCTCTCCAGAAACCCTCTTTGCTTACTCTTATGCTCTCACCCATGAACTTGTTGTAAACACCTTTCTAAAAACCCATCTTTCCTACTGCCCACAAAAGTCATTCTTTGAGTTTATGAGTCAAAAGACCTGGGAGCCACTAGCCTGGGATGGCTTTAGTGGCTGTTGAAACTTATCCCTCTGCCTCCAAGAAGGCCTCTGTCATTCTAAGGATTTGCAATTTTCCCATACATCAAGTCAATAAACATTGCAGATCTTACCAGCTTCCTCTCTTTAAAAAAGTGTATTCAGCCTTGATCTCTGTGCTATTTCATTATTAAGTCACAACTACTCATGTCCTCAGTATTATGTAAATGAGTTTAGTGCAACAGCCCCAGCTACTACAGACCCAACAACAGCCTACGCAAAGCCTCCAAGTGCCAATTAAAAGAACAAGTAATGGTGGAAATAAAAAAGAAGAGTTGTAATAACACACTGAGAAGAGGAAAAAGTAAAGAGGTCCACAGTGACTTCAACTCTGTCTTTGGGATATTGACTGACATGACATTTCGTGTTTAAGAGAGGAGGAGCTGTAGCAGAGATCAACAGGCATGTAGACTTAAGCAGTCCAGATCAAGCTGTAGTCTGGTTGACCATTGTGTCAGCGCTGGTTCTGCAAGATGATCCAAAGTTGTCACTGATATCTCCCTTAAGAGGATGGATGAGGTGCCTCCAAGGGGATTGCTTCTTTTCCAGCGTGCATCCTCTTTCTAATAGTTAGTTATCCTCACATGAAAGGGTGGGCTGTCCTGCAAGGCATTGTTTTTTCTGGAATCCAAGTTGGCTGAAGGTATAAGATAAGGTTGTATCTTTGTGCTTTCAGGTTTGAAGGGGGGTGGGGTAGGTCAGTAGGCAGACCCTTACTCCATAGGTGATAAACATACATGCCTTTTCAGAGTCAAGCAGGAACTTGGGCAAAGCAAAGGAGACAGACACAAATTGAGAGTGGAGATGCCAGGCTTTTATCATGCTTTTAGTTATCTTGTGGGCCATGTGAATAGTCAACCCTTTTTAGCAAGAACAGTTTCCAAGTGCACATTATACTGTTCAAAATCTCCCAGCCGCTCTCACCAGATCTGGCTTGCCAGTTTCTATTTCATCTTCCTCTCATCAGTCAGATTATTTTACAGAGTCCTCACTTTATTGATTTATCCATCCAGCATATATTTATGGGAAATGTTCTCTGCTGAAGGTTCAGTGTGGGATGTGTGCTATGTGGTCATGTGCTCTAGATAATTCGAAAGATTTGATATACAAGAGAATTAGTAATCACTTTCATAAAATGCAATCACATTTTTTTTTAAATGATGCTGTCAGCTCTAAGCTCTGAATCTGAGCCATTTCAGGCATCTAGTTCTATGGAGAAGGTAGAAGTGTTAGCAATTTCCTACAAATGCTGGTAACTAAAGTTTACAGCTTTCTCCTCAAATAATACAGATTTGTGCAACTGGCAGAAGAATCTGCAATGAGCCACTGGAGGAGAAGCAGAAGAGCAGAGACTCACATGCTACCCTTTCTAAGTTCAGCTTCTTCATCCTTAAACCTGAAAGTGTAGAATGGTATGAATTAGTAAGATGGGTGTGCCGGGGGATGTGCATATTTATGTACCGAGAAAAAGGGAATGGAGACAAAAGAGTCAATGGATTGCGTGGGTGCAAGGAGGAGGAGAGGAAAAACAAGGAAAGTCCCAAACAGAGGAAAGAAAAAAATATTTCAAGATAGAAAAGTAATCTCTTAGTAGACACCATGAAGAAATGCACAATAAGGACTTTATCTCTACTCAAACACATCTAAAATGAAATTCTGGCAGTAGACATCATTTGTAAGCAGACACAGACACGTCTGCATGGACTGCTGAGCCACCTCTCTAGTCCTGACATGTCAGCTTTGAAAGATTCTTTGTTGTCATATAAAAACATGTTGGGTGGTATGATTTCACCTATAAATCTAAGCAGTGTATGATGACATCAGTATTGGCATTTGTAGAAAGGATATAGTTTCTGATCGTGTTCTACACAGAGTAGTGTTTCCGGCCTGTTGCTTCTTTCTTTCCCTTTCTCTCTTCCTCCTCATTCCTCCTTCCTTTCTCCTCTTCCTCCTCCTCCCTCTTCCTCTCCCTTATCTTCTTTCCCCATTTCACATTTTGCTTGGTCTTGAGACAAAAGAAAAAAGATTTCAAGTCCCCAAACTTGGAAGGTTAAGTCGGCCTTCCCTTCCCGTGGGGACCACAAGCACACAGCAAAGTCAGTTTCTCAGAAGTAGTACTCTGTAAGAGAACAAAGCCCAAGAGACTTTGTTAGTTTGTATTTACATTAGCGTAGCTTTAGCTCAGCTCTGGTGGCATTCCCTTCCAGAGGACATTTGTCAGGACACCAGGTCCCTACAGTGGGGTAACAGAACTGTCTTCCCAGGTCTTGGAAAAAGCCAGAGTCGGTATGTTATATGTAGATTGTGATTAAAAAGCAACTGATCATACCTAGATTTTACTGAATTTGGAATATAATTTGTGAAAGTGTATTTATCGGTATTTTGACAACAAATACTTAATGACAGGTGCCAGACTATTTCATAGTTGATGGAAACAATTCTGCAACCCAAATCACCTGCCCTATGGAGAGCACAGAGTGGTGGATACCTAGTGATCCCTGTTTTCTAAAGAAAATCTTGCTTTATTAGTATAAATAAGCATGACTTGCTATGCTGTATTGTGATCATTAGTTCTGGTTTTATTAGGAAAAAGTTACTCATTGAGAGCTAACAGTAATAGTTTTCATTTTAACTGACAGTAGAAAAGCTGGATCCCCAAGTGCTAAATAAACGCCACTCTTGGGTTTGCTATGAGTATATTCGATTTGCAAACAAAACATCTAGGAAAATTATCTGTTTATCTTCTGTATAGGACCCCAGATCTAAAAGAAGAAAGGGTGCACCATGGGAGTAAACTCTAGGGATGTGAAAAGGAGAAGACTTCATAATATCCAGTGCTAAGTGGACTTTCTCTCATAATCTACACACATAATAACACATTGGAATATTCTCACTTGCTCTTCATTTTGATCTGAAAAATTAAATATGAAACAGAAGAAATTGCTTAACTTTTGGGGGCAAATTTAGAGTGATTTTCTGTATAAAAAAAGAGGGAGGACACATTTCACTCCATGTCCAGTCAGTAGCTATGATAATTATACAGTGTGGTGAAGGTGCTGTGAGATATGAAATTAATGAACAAATGTCCTAATTTTCAGTAAACATTGTTATTTTAAGTTCTCTATCTCTCAGAGGCTTCTTTTGTTTAAATTTTATCTCCTTTCCTTTGAATACTAGAGTTAATGACTGAAGTGTTCACGTCAGAATTTCCCCCTTTTACATAGTCCTTCAAAGCCCACAGTTCATATCCTCTTGAAACCCACATAATTACAAAAGATGTGAGGCCGGTTATTATCTCCTCTCCATCCTGCATATTCACAGGTGCCCAGCTACTTGAAGAGTGGGGGCTAATCACAGGGGAGCTTCATTCCCAGTTCAGCTGCCTCATTTGATCGACTCAAGACTCAGCCCAACAAAAGTGCTCTGTCTAATGAAACTGATTTTCATTTTTCCTCTTTAGTTCATATAGGACTGAGAGTGTGGCAAGACAAAAGAATGAAGTGTAGAATGTCAATTACAATCATCTTCTCTGATTTTTAATTTTATTTCCCCCTTCTTTCCTTTTCCTTTCTTTCCTTGCTGCACTCATTCTTTCTTCCTCTTGCTCTGCTGATGCGTCTTCTGTAGTGATCTCATTTCTGAGGGGGATCAGGAGTCCCGTATTCTGAATGCTGAGGTTGTCTGATAGGTCTGCTGTGAATCAGGCCTAACAACTCCTGGGAAACATGTCTATAAAAAAAAAGTAGAACAATCAAGTCGTGGCAAGGTTGTACACACATTTGTATTCATGTCCAGTTATATAATGATATAGTTTCAATTCCACACAATAATTCTACTTGTATGTGAATTTTAAAGGCTCCTACTATGTTACTAAAATATATATCTAATAAAGATTCAATTCACCTTTGCAATTCACTGCTTATTCACTGTGACATCGAATAAACTGTGAAGTATATTCTTTTAGAAACACATTCAAATAATGTTTGAGAGAAATTGAGAATCTTGTGTCAAAACCCATTTAGCTACAAGTAAATAAAAACTTATACCAACCAACTGAGTTTCTACCAAAAGATTAGGAGGGGATCCTGCACAACTGAAAGCTTTGTTCAGAGGTAGGTGTGGTTTCCCAGGGGTCAATATGTCACTCAAAAGTCTTGTTCTTCTACCTCCTCTCTCTTTTTTCCTAGGGTCAGAAAACTGGCTGTTTCTTAGACTTGTCAGAAAGGGATAGTATATCGTACCATTTCTTTTGGAGACAAGCAATTTTCGCATAATACAGTGTGAATTTTGTGCCCCAAAGGGAAGCTCTAGATAGAGACATGAAAATATCTTTAACCAACAATGATCTTCTTGAGTATGCAACTCTTACTCTGTAGAAGTGGTTCTCAACCTTCCTAATGCTGCGGCCCTTTAGTATGGTGCCTCATGTTGTGATTTCACAACCATAAAATTATTTAGCTTAATTCTATAAGCCTCAGATACATGCGTTTGGGCATTTGATTGATTCAACTGGTCGCATTCATTGAAGCAGTCACTTAGTTAGGAGGACAGGTCCTAAGTGTTGATTGGTTTAGCTAAATAAGATACATAGATGGATGGGGGTTGGTGTAGCTAGAACTAATAATATGCTGGCTGTGCAGGTGGGAGATGCTTGGATTGTGGGAAACTGGAGGACAAGAGTCAACACATGTTGGGAAGTTCAAAATTGAACATTTCCACTTTAGGGATAAAAACGTCAGAAAGATCAAAACAATATTGTTACACCTTGAACGAATGTAGAGCATTAGCTTCTGGACTGACAATTTTCTTCTCACAAAATGATAAATAGTCTGTAGTAAGCAATTAGTTCAGTAACAGGGGAATTCTAGCTCAATGAGTTTCACTTGCGTGAAGTGAATCTTCACGTAAGGTGAGTTCTACATATGCATGGTGAATTAGTAGACTCAAAGAGAATGGGCTTTCAGATGAAAGGATTTAGTGGGCATTAGACTTTAGCATTATTCATGTCATATAACAATGACTACTCAGATGCCTTGTAATGACATCTGTATGTGGGTGCAGATGGCCTAGCAGAGACTGAAAACAGTGAGCTATCAGGGCTCCTTGAACATGTTATAATCCAAAGATACCTTTTATTCTGCCATTTTCGCATAATACAGTGTGAATTTTGTGCCCCAAAGGGAAGCTCTAGATAGAGACATGAAAATATCTTTAACCAACAATGATCTTCTTGAGTATGCAACTCTTACTCTGTAGAAGTGGTTCTCAACCTTCCTAATGCTGCGGCCCTTTAGTATGGTGCCTCATGTTGTGATTTCACAACCATAAAATTATTTAGCTGAGACTTCATAACTGAAATTTTGTTACTGTTATGAATCTTAATGTAAATATCTGACATAGAGGATATCTGATATCTGACGCCACCAGGGGTCATGACCCACAGGTTTAGAACCTGCTAGATGGCCAGGGAGGCTGTAATATTCCTCAGTCTCCACAAACAAAATTCGTTTGGTTTATTTGGTGGTGACAGACAATGCAGTCTCTGCTATTGTCAATGTTTCTCCTCTCATTTCCTCCTCTCTGACCCTCTTTTCTCCCTTTCTTTTGGTTTTGATCTGCAATGTTCCCCACAGGTTTGCAGTCTCAGCATTTAGTGTGTGGCATCATTGTGAAGGCTGTGAACGCTTTAGGAGCTGGAGTGTCTTATGGAAGGATGTCACCAGGGCAGGACTTGAAAGGTGTGGCCCATCCTGAATCTGGGCTGCTTTCGTTCTTCCCGGTCCACAACCATAGACAGCCTCTCTCATGCCTTCCCTACTATGTTGGACTGAAGTCTCTTTAACCTCGTTAGCTCAAAACACCCTTCCTCCCTGTGAAGGCTAACTTTGTTTGTCAACTTGACTGCCTTTGAAATCAACTAAAGCTCAGGGCTCTTCTGTGAGGGATTTTCTTAATCATCCCAAATCTGGGCCACATGTTTTTTTTTTTTTGTTGTTGTTGTTGTTGTTTTTTTTTTTTTTTTTTTTTTGTTTTGAGACAGTGTTTCTCTGTGTAGCTTTGTGCCTTTCCTGGAACTCACTTGGTAGCCCAGGCTGGCCTCGAACTCACAGAGATCCACCTGGCTCTGCCTCCCGAGTGCTGGGATTAAAGGCGTGCGCCACCACCGCCCGGCTGGGCCACATGTTTTGGTGGCAGCCTAGATAAAGGGCAGAGAAGTTGGGAAGTTTGCTTTTTGTCTGCTTGTCCCCACTCTGTCAGCCAAGTTCGTCCATTCTCTTGTGACCAGAATTAAATCCAAGCTCTTCAGGGTTTCTCTTTACATTGAAGACCAGCTGTTCTCCAGGGATGGTCTAGGACTCCAGTATCAGATTGGGATTGCAGAGACATCCAGTATCACGGACTGAACAACTACTGGATTCTTGGCCTTTTAGTCCACAGACAGCCATTTTGGGGTGAGGTGGGGAGACACACACACGTTTATTCTCTCAGTTCTGTTCCTTTACAGAAGCCTGAATAACACACCCTCTTACATTGTTTTGGTCATACATTTGTCACAAAAGAAAACCACTGTCTTTTATTCAATTTCTTTTCTACAGCAATAGTCCCTTCAAGTTGCTTTGTCATTCAGAGTTCAAATCACAGCAAAGTTTCATTGCACTTTGAAACAAAGACCTTATGTACTGTAAGGGAGCCAAAAATGATGGGGCTACTTCATTCAGGAGAGGGAAAAATGCAACCAGAAAGTATAAATCAATAATTCAAATCATATCATTACATTTCTACATGTTACCAGGAGACAAACTCTGTAAGAAGCAGTCAAGTTTCCCACACTGTGTTATGTATCTTTTTTGTCCCCTCTAATACAGGTTGTTAATGGAAAGTGTATAAAATCCTGAACATTTTCCATAGTAATGCATTTAGGGAGGGTTTTTTTTTCTTCAGTTCTCCAAATTCATCCTGCTTGTTCCAGCCTCTAGGCTCTCCCGTGGCGTTGGCCCTCTAGAGGAATGCTTCCGCTCTGTCTTCCTTGAGTTTATTCTATGCATCCCCACATCCTCAGCTACATTGTCTACTGAATAATCCCAACACTAGCAGTGCCATTTCAGTGGAGTCTGTGGGATTCCCTCTTACTTTGGTCTGCTTCTGCCTTTCAGTCCAGTAGAAGGATCCCTTGAGTTAGTACCCCGTCAGCTGTTTCTCTTAGAACAGCGCCTTTGATAACACCCAAAAAGAATCCAGCATACCATGCCCGCACATCATTTACATAAATGAGATTGATGTGAAGGGAGGGAAATGTTTACAGTGCAGGAAGACAGGAATCTCAGGATTAAGTAGCAAGCAAGCCAGAATGAGCTGTCCGGGCTAATTAGGAAACACATACTTCACATGTTTCCATTAGATATTGCTATTGAACTACAAAAGGCAAGGAGTTTTGATTAAACTGCAGTTCAGTATGTGAGTGTATGCATAAATCGCAGGGGAAGCATTTGGTTCATGGTGTTTCAAGAACTCTTTGTGGACATTAATAAATAGAAATTTAATTACAAGTAAAAACAACAACTATGGTTTTGTTAAGTGAGGGGTGTGAAAACAAAAAGGAGATAACAAACTGTGACCTGACCGTGGTTGCGAAGATAAAAGCAGAAGTATCAATATGTTGTGTAATATTAGAAACTTTAACAACTTCAGAGACATTTTAGTGTCTATTGAAAAAGAGCCCTGAAATAATATTCACATGAAGTTAAGTGAGAGTCTCTTAATTTTCATCTGCTATATAGAAGATTCTCTCTCTCTCTCTCTCTCTCTCTCTCTCTCTCTCTCTCTCTCTGTGTGTGTGTGTGTGTGTGTGTATGTGTGGTGTGGTGGTGAGGTGTGTAGAGGTGCCCCTGAAGTCCAGAAGGGAGCATATATTACCTTGGAGCTAGAACGTTCATTAGCTGGGATTCTAAGGCTGGTCCTCTGCTACAAGTAACTCTTACTTATAATTGTTTGGGTGGGAGCTCCACCTCAACCCCTGGCACCCTGGCATCCCTATACTCAAAGAGTCTGGAATATTTGGAAAGAGTCTGGCCTCTCCCCTATCTCTTTCCTTAAACCTGCCCCTTCGCGGCTTCTCCCCTAGAGAGGCTCAAGACCACCCCCACAGGGTATATAAACCACATCCCCGAAAACAGACACGTGGTTCATCTGGTCTCACGTCTCTGTCTTCTCTCTGTGGGGCCCGGGAATCTCCCGGGAGCATTTTACCCATTAAACCTGGGCTTTCTATTTCAGTCTGATTCAGTTTGCTGCGTCGGTAGAGAGACCTTCAGGAGGCCTAAAACTTATCAATAACCTTGTAGTCCTCTCTCCATGCTCAATTTGCAGTTTTGAAATGCTTAAGATAAAAGGAATGGCTTTGTATTATCCCAGAACACCTTTGAGGAAGAAGACTAGTCCACTACTGTCATTCCTCAGGTAGCCAATGGTGACAGTTACGATATCATCTGCTCTCTTTGCTCACAAACACACACACATTTGATCCTTTGTTTTGGTGTAGCATTGGAAAAGAAGCACACTTGAAACCTCTGTTGTGTTGGAAAACATAAACCTCTTTTCCTCTCACAACACAATCAGCTTAGAAGACTTCATGATGGGAAAAGAATGGGGATTTCTCTTCATAAGCAAAATCGCAGTTTTGTGGTAGACTGGGTATCTGACTATCCAATGTCCACTCCAAACCTATCTGTCTGATTACATCAGAGCCTGTAGGTGGATGGCTCAGTCTTTAAGGCTGACTTCCTCCTCCACATGCCATTCAAAAGCTCTGGTTATTCTACATGCACTCTTGACTGCCTGCATGTAAACTGGAGTGTCTACAGCTCTCCTATCAGGTTCAGTCAATTTGATAGCATAGATTGCCAAACCTAGACATCTCACAGAACTGAGGGAACTACTTGTGTTTATAGCTTTAGTACAAAGGATACAGATGAGGAATTTCACAGGACCAAGTTTAGGGGTTTTCATACTTTCTCCAGATGTACCAACTTCCAGGCCTCTAAGTCTTCAGCTGACTGGAAGCCCTCTGTACCCCATCCTTTGGGTTTTCACGTGATCATCATTGGATAAAAGTGATTGGACACAAATAACCATGTATAAATGTTATTGAGCCATAAATGGATAAGGCTAATAGTGATCTAAAACTTATAGACTGAGAGGGGCTATGTAGATAAGCGTTTGGATAGATGGGGTGTAAGGCTAATGGAAGGCTCACAGACAAAGAGGGAGCACATGTGGCCCTGTCCTGTCCTTCCTCCTGTCTCTTCACTCTGTAATATTTCCTTCTAACTCTCAAGTGTAGAACAGGGTCCTTTCTGAAATGGAATCTTACTTGCCGCTATACAAGGTAGGTCTCAGATTTTCCCTATGACAAGCTCCATGACACAAAGCTGGAGATAAACTATAATTTTCATGATTTGCTTCGAGAAAGTGAAATTTTAGGTTGTGTGGTCTGCCTTATGTAGGGAGTGATGAACCACAAATCACGGACAACAATCAAAATGTGTATCTCATAATGCCATGCCCAGCTAAAAGGATCTTCTCTCCTCCTCTTCAAACATTTGCTTTCAAATATTTTCCTTAGTCAGCCACTGTATCAAATTGAGCTAATTTAATTCCTTCCCCACATGCTGGAGTGCCTACTATGTGAAAAACAGTTGGTGCTACATTCCTTGGGCAGCTGTGACCAATTACCACCAACTTGGTTGCTGGAAACAGAGAAATGTATTGTCCCTACAGTTCTGGAGTCCAGCAGTCTAAAATTAAGATGTTGGCAAGTTCTTTACTTCCAGAGGAATTTAGAGAGAAGGTACACCACAGCCAGGGATGTTGGTAAAAGCCAGTAACCCGAGCTCTAGGGACACTGAGGCAAAAGGATTGAGTTTGAAGCCAGCGTGAGCTGGGCTGCACAGCAAGTTTCAGACTTTGCCTCCGAACAAAATTTACCATGACAATAATAACAATAACAACTAGAGCCCTCTTGCTTCACACTAGCTGTCAGGGCTAGTCCTTAGTGACTCCTCATTGTAGACATAGCACTCTTCATCCTTAGTGACTCCTCAGTGTAGACATAGCACTCTTCATCCTTAGTGACTCCTCAGTGTAGACATAGCACTCTTCATCCTTAGTGACTCCTCATTGTAGACATAGCACTCTTCATCTCGGCCTCCATCTCAACCATGCTTTCTTCTCTGTCTTCTGTCTCCTTTTCTCTCCTGGGATTTAGGGACCCCCATGACTTAATGTGTTCTGATCTTCCCTTAATTTGGACTGCAATGATCTCCTATTTCCAATCAATTCACACTCTAAGGTTCTACAATATGAATTACGGAGAAAGTCTTATATACACACTACACAGAGTAACATGAGTCAGGTTTAAATAATCAAAGTTTAAGTAATCACATATTTTCAGCTTGTTCAATATACCACATATATCTAAAATGTTATACATTATGTGAAGAAGTTCAGATTGAATTTCAAGACCAGAAATTTGTAACTAAGGTGAAGGCCGGTCTACAGGCATCAAGGTGGAGGAGAGTATAGGGGCACCAATGTGGAGGAGGGTGTAGGGGCACCAATGTGGAGGAGGGTGTAGGGGCACCAATGTGGAGGAGGGTGTAGGGGCACCAATGTGGAAGAGGGTATGGGGCACCAAGGTGGAGGAGGGTGTAGGGGCACCAAAGTGGAGGAGGACTGAGGAGCACCTGGTAAGTGAATTTCCACTAGAGCTTCAGGGTTTTTTCTCCTGCTGTCTGTTGTAATTCTAAATAAGGCTTTATCTTAAAAAGAAAATCCATTTCAAAAATGGGTCTTTAAATTGAGGCCCAAGTGTTTCTTTTGTCTGTTTATTTCAATTTTCAAACACCTTTTCAAGATAGGCAATACATTTTTTACTTCAAAACTTACATGGACTTCATTTCTTCATCTTTTCAAATGGACATATGGGGATGTTCCCAGGACTGGTGGGATTCAAGAGGAGATAAGGCTGTAAGGGAGTGTCAAAAACCCTTGAACACAGTCCTTTTCATCATTGGTTTATAACCAGCAGACTCTAACAGGACTGCCCTACAGGTTATCACTGCATTGTGCAAAAAGAGCAGAGCATTTCCTGAAAAGCTTCTCTTCCAGGGATGCTCTAGCTGCAGATGCTCCCAACTTAAAGGTATGCTCATTCATGGCCATGACGACAAGCAAACCTTCGCTTGGTTTAGATGCGTTGAGTGCACAGGGAGCTTGGGAGTTACTTAAGGAGCTGAAGCCAATGTCTTTAACTCATACTGGATTTTTTTTTATAAATTGTGTGTGTGTGTGTGTGTGTGTGTGTGTGTGTGTGTGTGTGTGTATCTGTGCACATGTATGTGGCCAAGGAGGCCAGAAGGGAGTATCAGATTCTGGGTCCCCTACCCCATCTCCCTTGAGATAGAGTTATAGGCATTTGTATAAAGGTGCTGGGACCCAATTCAGATTCTCTGATATCACTCTTCTGAGTCAATCTCTCCAGCTCCTCATATTTGGGTTTCTAAGTTCTTCAGAAAACCCAAAGATTGTTCAAGAGGCTTTCTGAACTTCACATTTATTAATGAATAACCCCAAACCCTAAGCTAAATAAATGTACTTAACTCAATATAATTTTACATATGAACTTTTATTATTCAAATGACTTCTTTGTATGCAGGGAAAACCACCCTGTAAAATGTATTCAGAACACTACAGTTTTAGGAACGATAAGTATTTTAAAGGAAAATAGAATAAACAATAACAAAATACTTAACCTGTCCCTAAGGCAGCTTTTTATAAGTAGATGTTTGGTGGTTTCTAAAGCTCTGAGATACTTGTAAAGAAAAAAAAACTGTCCAATTACTCATTGGTTTTGATTAATAAGCCTTTCCTCCAATGGACTTGGGGTACCTGTCATGTGATATTTCCACTAACACCATACACAATCAATACTGGTATTCTGAATCCTTCTCTCATGATATATATCAAATCTAAATTCTACATTCTTCAATATCATTTTGATCTTAAGGGTATTCTTAGTACTGCTAGATTCTTATGAGTTGCAGAAGGGCAGAGACAGAATCAGAAAGACCAGATAGTGATACATTGTGTAGTGGGTACCGAGTTTGGAGTAAAATAAACATGTATTGGACAGTGGTATGATTTTAAGTAAGTTCTCTGAGGCTCACTTTTTTCCTATCAGAAACACGGAGGAAAATAATACACATTGTCAGTTATTAGGATGAAATACATATACAGAAGTGTTTGAACATCAGATGAACATGTCCTAGTTCTTAACCTGACTTCAGTGTTACACAGATCTGCTTTACACTACATATTTCTCACTGTTGTCTGTAATACAGTCTTCTGAAGCTCAGGAGCATGGGATCTGATTCATCTACAGAATTCCCATGGGCTTTTCTAGTCATCAATACAAGTTGTCAACAAGGGGCTGAAGTGTAATTTTGGCGAGTACTGCATGGGTTAGAACTGAATTCCTGCTTCCAAATCTATCTCTGCCTGCTTAGCTTTATCTCTCCTCACCCTGTAGTCTCATGTATGAGCATAATCAGAGCACCTGCCTTATGGATGCTTTCAAAGGCTATTAAATTACTATGTATAAAAGGTCTAGAATAGCGCTTGCCTCATGGTAAGAAAATGGATGTAAATGACACAAGAAGGTTCTGATTGGGTGCAGATGTTAGCTGGACCCAACCATGTAATGTTGTAGATGTTAGCACTGGACCCAGCCCTCAGTGAGCAGGCACTCCTCTGTGTATGGTCTTGCCATCTTGCAGAGGTGATGGACACAGAAAGAGATTGACACATGGCTGTGTCGTAATTACACAATGAACATGGAAAGAACCATAGATTACAGAAACCTCATGGTACTAAGTTTTGGGCTTAAGTTGTATTCCACACTAATCCTTTTCTGTTCAGGCTCAATTTACTATTCTTCTATATTCAGCCTTGTTTAGCCTTGCCAGCCTGCCTGGAAGTTAGATATCATGTAAGTGCTTGGATCTGAAAGATGAAGCTTGAAGAAGAAAGAGGATTGCTTTCCTCCTTTTGTTTTTCTTGAACTCTTGCCTCCAGTTTGTGTTCCAGTAAAGGTGTATAGTTATAGCCAACTGAACGAGCTTGCCTTAGCTACAAGGGATCCAGCATAGTCTGCCTTCAAACAGAGAAACATTAGTGAGGCTGCAAGTAGCCACAAACACTGTGCAAAGAGGTCTCTCAGAGAAAGGACTAAGAGGCTTTGCTTTGGGAGTGAACTTTTTAATTATGTTGAATATTGCACATAGCCCGTGAAATAATTTCTTATTAATAAATGTTCACTGTAACAGAAGACATGCTCTTGCCTTAGAAGCTTTTTCAGAGTTTGAACAAGGCATGTAGAGTATGTTAAAATGTGACAATTGATCCTGGTGATGGGGAGGGAAGGATGGGGATGCAGGAGGCATCTGAGGAGATTTCTGAATATGTACCTAGGAGACAGTCTACATTGGCATGAAGATGAGGACTCTAGAATCACGAGGCAAGGTGATGTAAATGTGAGCTTTACTATACCCACCAATTACAGTACACTCTCTAATCATTTCTTTGACTTTCAAACTGAAAAGAATACTGTTGTTAATTTCATTTGATTTTTACCAAAAACTAAATATTAATGCATATAAAGAATTAGGGCTCAAAATGATGCTTCATTTAAAGTTTTATTTTCAATGTTAAAATTATGGAGACTTCAGTCAACAACTGTTTCAACATTCAATCCTTATGGTTCAATTTTCATCCCTACAAATAATTTGTACATAGAACTCTTTTGTACATTGTAATGCAAACAGGATGATACTCCTACTTGTCACATCCTGTGAATGCCATGGTCTCAGCCCCTTAGTTCCTTGGCACAGACAAAACCCAATTTTCCTGGTATGTTCCCAGTGTAGTTACATATAAAGGTAAGGTAAAAGCTGTAGTTAGGTCCACCTGAAGAGTCTCTATGTTTCATAATTCTGTTCAACAGAAATAGATGATAATTACAATTTTCCTAAATATTACCAAGGTTGATATGAGTCTCCGGGAGGTTAAGGGTTGGGATTTATACATCGAGTATTCATCCAAACAAGGGATGCAGCAATGAAGGCTTTCCAATCCCAAGCGCCAGGTTTCCTTACCAGCATGGGCCCTGTCTGTCTGAATCATATCTACCTTCTTGCTACCAGCTCAATCTGTACAGGCTGCTTTCCATACCCTTCAAACAACCACATGCCCCTTGATCTCTAAAGGCACTTGCTGTACCAGCCTATTTACTTTTTACAGTACTTTCTAATGCAGTATGGAGTTCTCCTTGACATGGCACAATTGCCTAATACTCTTTCCCTTAAGTTTTCCTGTTCATGTATTACCATCATCTAGGTTTTTTTCCCCTCTCATCTCTGATTTATCTTGCTGTAATTTAATCAGTGATTTTCTATATACCCTGACTTCTAAATACACTAAATTAGACTTAATATTTAATAATTTGAAAAACTTTAATGGTAAAACTGTTGCAGAAATATCAGTATTAACTGCCAATTAACAAATGACTTATGAAGAAAAACAAGATGTGAACAAAACAAATTCTTAATTTCTTTTTTCGTTTGTGTTTTTGTTATTGTTGTTTTTGAGACAGGGTTTCTCCTTATAACAGTTCTGGATGTCCTGGAACTCACTTTATAGACCAGGTGAGCCTCGAACTCACTGAGATTTGCCTGCCTCAGCCTCCCAAGGGCTGGGATTAAATGTCTGTGCCACCACTGGTCGACCCAAATTTCTAACAGGATATTTCTGCTAAAACGTTTGAGCTCCATAACCTTACTATCTATGTTATAGAGGAAAGATACCCATTTTTCTTGAAGCATTTTAATCATAGTGTCTGACAATTTATCCTTTAAACTGATTCTAAAGACGATATTAGTGTTCTCTCCAGATGATGAAATATTATGCAAAATCAAATTGATATGTTCTTTAAAATAGCACTTTTTCTTTCTTTTATGTATATGTGTCTATAGTATGCATGTATGTATATTTATGTTTATGTATGTGTAGGCACGTGTGTGTGTGTGTGTGTGTGTGTGTGTGTGTGTGTGTATGTGTGTGTGTGTGTGTGTTCATGCATGTGTGTATGGACACATGTGGAGACCCAAAGTTGACTTCAGATGTAGTCCCTCATCTCTTTCTACATTATCCCACTGAGGCAGGTCTCTTAGTTGAATCCAGTTGCTCTGTTTGTCCTGTCTCCACTTTGTGAGGCTAGAATACAGATGGGTAGTCACCCACTGTCACATGTCATCTACAAGGGTTCTAAGGATCCAAATTCCCACCTTGCTTGTACAGCAAATACTTTAACCACTGAGTCAACTCCCCAGCTCCAATTAATATATTTGACCACTAATCATCCTGATCTCACACTTTGGAAAAAACTAACATATAAGATGAAATAAAGTTCCACAGCCTAGATTTGAAGGTCCCCCAATATCTCTCATTCCTCCCACCCCCAGGGTTGCAATTATTTCTTTGCATACACCGAGAACTTGCTTTTACAAGCAGATTTTGATTCCATTTTAGTGAAAATACAAGAAGTGGGATGGACCTTGCTGGACATGAGAACAGCGGCACCTTTCCAGCTCCACTCACAGGCACAGATTGATAATAGCTCATTTCCAAATATAAGGGAGCCGCCCTGTAAGCTGGGACCGTATGACCACATAGCATACCAAAACACTATCAGGAAAAACAAGTCCAAGTACTTACCCCGCTCGACTGAGCAAAGGAAGCAGCACTGCCACTAGACCCTGTAAAGAGGAGGAGGACACCTAATGCTGCAGTGATGGCAGCCCCCACTGACCTGTCATCTGATCACCTAATGTGTACCTCATGGGGGAGCTGACAGAGCCTTCAGACTGACTGTGTGTCCTCTGTTGAAATGGTCATCATTCATCTGTCCATCCATCTGAAACTGAACCTGCCCCTTGCCTCTACAGGCTTCAGGGTACTGAGCATTGCTTCTGGACACACACACACACACACACACACACACACACACACACACACACACATATATCAAGAGAGAGAGAGAGAGAGAGAGAGAGAGAGAGAGAGAGAGAGAGAGAGAGAGAGAAATACTTAATGTGGCATATGTAATGTGTGATCTGATACAATATTAGTAACTGTGATTGGAATAAAAGGTCTTGCGCTTGCCTCTTACAGCTTCCAAGCGATTTGGAGTTACTCAGTAAAGTGCTGTAATGAGGCCTTGTGAATTTTATGAACCTTAGGAGTTTGTTATTGTTTAATATGTTCTGACATTGTGGGAAGACATGAACATGATCATTTCTGCTTCTGATAGCATGTTCACAGCATCTTATTGCTAAAGAGATTAATTTCTGTAATAGAATTTGCTTTTTCCCCTGTTTATAATGAATTCCTGCCTTCCTCTTCCTGCATTTATTAAATCTGATATATTTTTATGGCTTTTGATGTTGCTAAGAGGAATTTAGGTTCACAAACCTGCTACCTCAGTTTCCCCATATTCCAAAATAAATTAGGAAACACAAATTGGTAAAGGAAAATGAATTTATTCAGCTTGGCCAATCAAAGTGGCACAAGCTAGGGGGCCTAATTTCCTCCTCCCTAGTCCTGTGAGCATCTTTCAGTTTGTAGAAATAATGCAGCAAAGACTAAGGAATGCACAAACTTAGCTGTAAGACAGGTTAACTCATCCCTTCCTGGGAGGAAGGGAACCTGAACCCTATATCATTCCATTCGGTTTCTCACCAGGATTTATTCCACTGAGATGATAAAAATGGTCATCATTCATCTGTCCATCCATCTGAAACTGAACTGGTGTCTTAAAAATTCATTCTTTTTAAAAGAAAAAAGAGTCTCTTGGATTCTTGTGCGATACTAAGATCTCCACCTGCTTGGTGTCGGCAGATTTCTTTGTTACTAGATCGATTCCTTCGATGTAGGTTAGAAAGCTTTTGAATCTTTTCTTTGAAAATCATCTTTAGGCTAAGGTTCCTGAAGGTCTGTTAAACATACTAATTTTGCAAATGGAAAAGAAATGATAATCTGACAGTAGAAGATGGGGGAGCACATGTGTCTGTTTTAAGTTATTTCCTCCCTCTTGCAGGGCTTTAGTGTGAGGACCTGGGCACCTCATGAGCAGATGACTTGCCAGCTCCTTTCACCTGCCATCAAATGTCATTCTGTGAATCCCATGGAAATAAGCCAGAGATAGTGGAGAGGTGGGAGGGTGGGAGAAAGGCAGGGTTGGCTTCCCTGGATTTAGGCATCTTGTTTTGACATGCTCTTTGACTCTCACGTCATTTTAGTCTTACCCATGATTATGCGTATGTGTCTTTGTTGAGCAAACTCTTAATTGTTTAAGCCTCTGTGTGTACAGCTTCATATGTTCTAACCTGTAGACATGCAGGGCTACTTCTATCGTGATTGGAAGCAACTAGAACTGTCCTTGCTCTTCTTTGTCTTTCCATCTTAGCCCATCTTGTGTTTTGCTAACAACCATTGAAGTTTTTATAGGTTCCCTGGGCCCTTTGCTTAATTTGATCTTTAGTTCATGGTCTACATTGGAGTTTTACGCACGAGTGTTGCAGGAATCCTAAATGGTCTTATAATAAAAGCCCAGAGCTCCATATCAGGGTAAAAGCTGAAAGATCAGAGAAGCAGAGCAAGCCACAGTCACCACCTCTTACCTCACCAACTTCTCAGCCTGCCAGAGCATCTACAAGTGAGTGTGAATCCCTGTCTTCTCCTGCCTTATATTCCTTTCTCTGCCCAGCCGTATCACTTCCTATGTCAACCTTCCTAGTGCTGGGATTACACTTCCTATGTCAAACTTCCTAGTGCTGGGATTAAAGGTGTGTGCTACCACTGCTTGGCTCTGTTTCTTTTTTAGACTGGATTAATCTTGTGTAGCCCAGCGTGGCCTTGAATTTACAGAGATCCAGATGGATCTCTGCCTCTGCCTCTTCCTCTGCCTCTGGAGTGCTAGGATTAAAGGTGTGTGCTACCCCTGCCTAACCTCTATGGTTAACTATGTGGCTAGCTCTGTCCTCCGATCTTCAGGCAGGTTTTATTTCCTAGCTTACAAACACTATATCACCACAGATGAGTCATTCTTTTTTTTAATATGTGTGAGCTTTTTGTTCTTCTGTATGTCTGTGCACCACTTTCATGCCATGTCATAGAGACCAGAAGAAGGTGTCGGAAACCTAGGCACTGGAGTTCCAGAAGGGTCCTCTGAAAGAGCTCCAGTGCTCTTAAGTGCTGAGTTATCTCTCCAGGCCCAAGTCAATCTTCATTATCCAAATTTAATCCTATGATAGTTCTGCCTCCACTTGTTATTCCTCTATTATTTCCTCTCTCATTTCCTGATGGTTTTAATAAAATATATGGCTACTTCTTTCATTCCCTCTAATCACCTTTAGGAAGTCATTATTTTTTAAATATTTAGCCTTTATTGATTTTCACTTGCATAAAACAGTTTAGTTAAGACCATGGTGTCAAAAATCCTCTATAGCCGGGCGGTGGTGGCGCACGCCTTTAATCCCAGCACTCGGGAGGCAGAGCCAGGCGGATCTCTGTGAGTTCGAGGCCAGCCTGGTCTCCAAAGCGAGTTCCAGGAAAGGCGCAAAGCTACACAGAGAAACCCTGTCTCGAAAAAACGACAAAAAAAAAAAAATCCTCTATAACTTTCTCATTCATTTTTTTTTCTTCTCATGCTTCTTTGCCCTTGCCTAAATTTTGTTTGAAATTTATCTGGAGCAACTTTATTAGATAGACATTTCAACACACAGAAAAATACAATTCTTACCTCAAAGGGAATATGAGATAATTTATCTAGAGCCAAATGTTAGTGACTGTCTTAGTCAGTGTTCTCTTGCTGTGAAGAAACACCATGCCCACAGCAACTTCTATAAAAGAAAGCATTTAATTAGGATTTGCTTACAATTTCAGAGCTTCAGTCCATTTTCATCATGGCAGGAAGCCTGGAGGCATGCTGTCAGACATGGTGCTAGAGTGGGTAGCTTAAGAGTTCTAGGCAGCAGAAAGAAAGAGAGAGAGACTGGGCCTGGCTTAGGCTACTAAAACCCCAAAGCCCACCCCCAGTGACAAACTTCCTCTAACAAGGCCACAGCTCCTAATCCCTTTCAAGAAGTGCCACTCCCTAATGATCAAACATTCAAATCTGCCAGCTTATGGCAGCCATTCCTATTTAAACCATCACAGTGATGATGGCAGAGACACATATTCACATTTCTCAAAATGCCACATTCCAAGTAGTTATATTATTCATTTTTTTTTTAGCTGCACACAAGGGAAGTCATAAATCAAAGTGTTTCTAACACACTTTGAGAGCCACAGGTAAGCCACAGGTAGGCAGGTTATAGAAAAGCAGGGGACCCTCTGTTACAAATTTCAGATCATACCTGATAGTATTAATTTTTGGATTGGTGAAAGCTAATGGTCCCCTAAGAATATGTAATAAGGCTTTGGTAATTACAAGAGTGTTCAGTCAGAAACAGATGTGGGCAGTGGATAGCTTTCAAAGGGACTAAAAATAGTTCAAAATGATTAGACTTTTGTCTGTAGTATTTTAAATATCAATAATCTTCAAGTTCAGTAATTTTGGTCTTCTTGAATTTTTAACATGGGTGCCTTCCCGACTCCATTTCTTTCTTTTCTCCACATTCTGGGGACTTGAGTTCACAGCTTCTATTTTTTCCTTTTTACTTTTCTTAAATTTTTTGTTCCATAGTTTTCCTCCAGTCTCCTTCTGAGATTGCTTTTAAATTCTTATCTATGAGGTTAAGAACCTGTAACAGGGACTTTGTGCTCTCCATAAACAAAAACTCTTCAATTTCAGGAGCTCCAACCTCTGCTATACTAAGATATGATTGACGTGACAAAAGAAATGTTAATTATTCATACATGAAGGGCCACTCTGGTATATTATTCATATAAACTAGAAGAAAGGAAAAGGTGTGAATGTCCCAGTCTTAAATTTTAAATTTGGCAAGCTAATACGGGAATGATCTTTGCATTCAGTTGTATATTGACCAGGAGCGTGGACATCTCCTAGAGATGCCTGTTAGACATACAGCCCACCTGAGGCACACAGTCAAAATCTACTTTTTTTTTTTTTTTTGGTTTTTCAAGACAGGGTTTCTCTGTGTAGCTTTGGGCCTTTCCTGGAACTCACTTGGTAGCCCAGGCTGGCCTCGAACTCACAGAGATCCACTGGCCTCTGCCTCCCAAGTGCTGGGATTAAAGGCGTGTGCCACCACCGCCCGGCGTCAAAATCTACTTAACGAATTAATTAATTTTGTAAAGCTGGGTGTCTAATCCAGGGCCTTTCACATACTGGGGAAACACTCTATTGACTGCTACACTCCAGCCCTAGGATCTGAGTTTTTGTCAGATGTGTGCACATTCAAATCAGAAAGCACTGGCTTGGAGGAAACATCCTTTAAATTCAGGTCAAGCTTACTGTTGTACTTCTTAGATGCTGCTATGATGACTTATATCACCTCTGTGGGTTTTTGTCTGCTTACTCATGCTGTGTGAGTGGTAAGGAAGTACTGCAGATAACAGAGATGAAAGATGCACTCAATCCCAAGGCAGTCAATGAACAGTGATAATGCTTCTCATGGACACCTCAAAGAGCTAGAAGGGGAGATGGTTCTAGTTCTCTGGCTGCGTATTGGAGCCACAAAAATGGAAATATACCTGGATCCCACTTTTCCCTGCATGTGAAACAAAACACTGTGTTTTCCAAGCTGTGTGGTTGAAAGCTAAATGACTGTGAAATATTAAGGTTTGAACAAAAGAAAAGAGCAAATGGTAGCAATCTGTAGACAGACAGGAAAAATAGAGCACATGTGAAATTTCTGCTAACACTGTAGGAACTCCTCCTCTTTAGTAACAAGCAATGTGATGGGTTGGAGTCACTCTGACAAAGTAAAGCTTGAGAAAATCAGAGAATCTCTTTCTAAGACCGCAGTGTTCTCATCTTTGAAGTGTGAGAATAATATTTAATTCACAGAGTTTGAGACTGATGCAAAAGCCATGAGTCTTCACTCTTCCTTTTGAACTGGAATGAAATAGATGTTAGGGGAAGGGGCGCAGAGTGACTGGAGGCTGATGTGGTCACAGGGCTGCCTTATAGCAGGAAATGACCCCGGGAGCAGG
Source organism: Peromyscus eremicus (assembly GCF_949786415.1). NCBI lineage: Eukaryota > Metazoa > Chordata > Mammalia > Rodentia > Cricetidae > Peromyscus > Peromyscus eremicus. The sequence continues at coordinate 15,988,315 of NC_081417.1, forward strand.
AAAAACAAGACCCTCCACATCCAGGCAGGATCAACATGGCCCACTGAGATGACAGCTAACTCTCTTTGCCTTCCCACCATCTCAACATCACTAGCCTGATGTCATTTGCTTCTATCGTGTATGCGATATCCTGACACATTATGATAAACCCATAGAAGAACAATAAAGGAATTAAGCCTTATTCCCAGAAAACCTCAGCTTCTTGTTAGAAGTAGAAACAATCTCTGTCCTTATACATGAACAATTGCCCCTTGCATTAAAGTTTGCACATAACTAACAGAGTGACTCTCAAGAAGCCTTCATTCAGCCCTCGAGCATGTACTTCTGCCCTGTAGCACACTGGGTCCCACTTCCTTACTTTGTCTCCTCTGTATTCTTTTCCTCATTATGATAAGAACTTGAAAACATTGATTAGGGGTCTCAGTCTGGTCTATCTTAAGACCACCCTATCCTCCCTTGCTAGAAACACTTCCATTCATTCTACAAAGACTTATTAATTGCTAGTTATGTTCTGGGTACTTGGAAAAGTGTTAGAAATTTACAAATGAACAAGACACACTCCTACCTAGGAGCTCACTCTCCTGAGAAGTGTGTGTGTATGATCTAGCTACCATAATGGTAGAACACATCGAAATGCTAGGCATCAGCCTAAAAGCACAGTGTGTCCTTGGGAAAACTGAGGCTTAGAGAGGCAAGGTAACATCCCAGGGGCATTCAGCTGGAAAATGGCAGATACAAAATATTGTAAACTCTGCTAGCCTAGGTAATTGAACAAGCATGATGCAAGCTTTAGCTGTTTGTAATCAAGGTAGAAGTGTAGAACCGAGAACTCGATCATTCCATTGGAGACAACCCTGCCCTGGGGCTTCCTGCTCTGCATCTTTTTCTGAGAAATTAATTCCTTCCACTGTGTGCTGTTTCTCTTGTACAGCTGCCTCCCAGCTGGATCTGGGACTGAGAAGTCACCTGCAGAATGTTGAGGCTCACTCTCCTTCCATCTCCAGGAGACAAACAAACAAGGATTCTGTGCTTCAGTTTCACCCACCTTTTAACTCTCTCGCAGCCATTTGGTTGCTGCTGTTCTTGTCTTGTGGGTGAATTTAGTTTATGTGTTATTTCCCCCTTAAATTTTAAGGACATGTATCTCCATGAAAAGAACAAAGGAAGAAAAACAACTTGTAAATTATCACAAGAAAAGCCCCTGCTACAAGCAATAAGTTTGCTGACAGATGGCAGAACGAGTTGAAAAGCGAATACCATATTTACTAAGTTTATCCCACTTAGTAAGCCAAAAAAGTGTTATCTAATTCTCTCCCCTGTGTATGTGTATGTTTTGGAATAAACAGATGCCTAATGAGGAATGTGTCGAGTGTAGTCTTAGAGGAACCTGGATAAACCCAGGTTCTCATGCAGGGTTTGATTTTGACAAATATCAGTGTTCAAAGTCGGATCTATTGTAAATAAAGTTGTCAGAATGAAAACAGTATTACAATGCTGTCAAAGCAACATTATTTAAAAAATAAAACACTCTGGGTTATTATGTTACATAAATTTGTGTGTTAAAATCTCTCTATTATTTATATAGCTTTATAATAACAACGACAAAGTACTAAAAAGGACACATGCCCTGTCATTGTTGGGAAATCTCGATGTATATATGGCTGCTGTGGCTAATTAGGATATTGTCATGCTTCTGAAGCACATGGAGACAGTTAACCAAGATGTGTAGTTATTTATATTGTGCAGAATGAGCTCCTTCCCTTGACTGACTTCCTCTAAAAGCCATAGTTTTCTGAAAGAAAGAACTCCCAAAACTGTGTAGCCAGATAAAGTGGGTGCATAATGCAGCTCCAACCACAGAGAACAGTCTGAGATACCATGTTCATAACAGGATCCTGCATGGATTCAGATGCCAAGTGACTGTGTTAACCATGATTTTTAGAATATAGGCTAATTGGGTGCGAGTTAATGTCACTGTTGGCTTCTTCAAGTGAAACATTGAGATCAGCAACTTGCACAGGGGCCACAAAGGTTATATGAAAGGTTTATCATGGGTTACATCACAGAGTCAGCATGGGCTATGTCACAAGGTCAGCATGGGTTATCACAAGATCAGCATGGGATATACCGTAGGACTATTATAGTATGTACTATAGGTTCAGCATGGGATGTATCACAGGGTCATTGTGGGATATACCACAGGTTCAGTATGGGTTGTATCACAGGGTCATTGTGGGATGTATCACAGGATCATCAGGGGATAGAGCACAGGGTCATCATGGGATGTATCACAAGGTCATCACAGGATTATCATAGGGTCATCACGGGATAGAGCACAGGGTCATCATGGGATGTATCACAGGGTCTTCATGGGATGTATTATAGTGTCATCATAGGATGTATCAGGGTCATCATAGGATGTATCACAGGCTCATCATAGGATGTATCACAGGGTCATCATGGGATAGAGCACAGGGTCATCATGGGATGTATCACAGGGTCCTCATGGGCTATAGTACAGGGTCCTCATGGGATAGAGCACAGGGTCAGCAGGGGTAGCATTAGATTTTTCTTGTCTCACTAAAAACACACATGGAAGTAAAAGCAGGTAGTTTATACTTCTTCCCTCTTCCCATCCATCCTTTTTTCCTCCCTTGGGCTCCCTCTTCCCTTGTCTTTTTTTCTTTATTTCTATTGTTATAAAGTATGGAGATATGGTTGATAATCAGTTAGTTAACTTGAGACAAAATAAACTTCAAATTAAGAAGTCTCACTAAAAATTAATATGCCATAGTGATAAAAGGATCCATTTTTGATAACATCATAGCTGTGAATGTGTATACCTCTAATAACACATTAAAAAGTGAAATGTTGGTAGGGGACAGGGAAAGGACAAATGAACAAGTCCCTGACCAAAATCTGAGATCTGAATATTCCACAGTAATTGACAGAACACGTAGATACCAGCGCAGAAACATACAACCCATCAGTTGGACTGAACTAGCATTTAGTGATTGCTACTTTTACTTGCACATAGGACATATGTAAATCAGAGTTTTATTATGTTTTCATAACTAATGGGCCAAACACATGTTTATATCTCTAGTTGCTCTTTACAGTGCTCTGTCCAGATCCTCTTCACAAGGATAGTACAATAATACAGCTGTTGCTGCCAGCTCTCAGTTCCCTTTAAGAGAGTGGCTGTTGGCTGAAGGACACCACTGGCTCCTTTAGAAGCCACCTTGCTTCCAGCACATGGAGATATGCCACCACCTGAGGCCTCTCATGGCTAGTGACTAGTAGGTTTGGGAGAGAGCACGCCGCTACCTCTTTGTATTGGGCAATATGTGCTCTGTAATAGAAACCATGCTCCAGAACTTCAAAAGCTAAGGCTGAAGCTAGATGGAAAGAAAGGGAGAGAGATATGCAGGGGAGGGAGGAAGACAGTGTTGGGCTTTTCTTTTTCCTCATACCTGTTGGACAGGGTGGGGGGCAGGAGGCAGGTCCCACAGAAGAAGCTGGGAGGCAGCCTTGAGTCTCTACCCCTTCATTCCTGGTTTCTTGAAAGTCTGGATTGTAAAGACAGTGAAGGAATATCCATTGGCTGCTCTTTGTCAAGACATCCATGCATCCATCATTAGAGGATTAGGAGAAGCTCCATGGCTTTGAGCTCCATCCTTAAAGCCCCTAAGCCTCAAGGGGAGCAGCTAGGCTGGGCTGCCTTCCTCAAGCATGAGGTGCTAATTCTGCAAAGTCTCTTAGGAACACATGTTCCAGGGGGAGCTGGCATCATTTCTTCCTTCCTAAAAACCAAAGGGTGCCAGGGGAAATTCCTGTTATTCTTCTGGGTGGATTTGACCAGGATTCATAGCTTTGCCTTTCTTTCTTTCTTTCTTTCTTTCTTTCTTTCTTTCTTTCTTTCTTTCTTTCTTTCTTTCTTTCTTTCTTTTTTTCTTTCTTTCTTTCTTCCTTTCTTCCTTCCTTCCTTCCTTCCCTTCCCTTCCCCTTCCTTCCTTCCTTCCTTCCTTCCTTCCTTCCTTCCTTCCTTCCTTCCTTCCTTCCTTCCTTCCTCCCTCCCTCCATCTCTCTCTCTCTCTCTCACCCCCCACTTCTTGTAATTTGCTGAGCTGAGCTGTGCTGCTTGTCAAACTAATTAACCTTTCTGAACTCAAATTTAGAAACTTCAAAATACTTCACAGAATTCTCCCAAGGCAGCAGTTAAATTAGGAAATGGTTCAGCAAATGTGTTTTAGGATTCCTGAAAACTTAGTTTGCTGTTTCTACCCCCTTTTTATATAGGATAATGTAAAGTAAGTGCTATCGAAGACTATGCTCACTTTGCTCATCTGTCCTGATGTGCTGCTATGCTCTATTTGAAATGAATACCGTGTTTTTCTTTGTTATTTATGCCTTCCTTCTTTCTAGAACACCAGCCTAAACAGCATTTGTTGGGAGAAAAGTCTGCAGAAACCAAACCTTGAACAGAGTGCACAGCATACTTAAGGGTTAGTTGCTTCTGTTTCTTACCTTTTGGACAATGGAAGAAAATACATTTGATTCTTAAATAAAAATTTAAAAACTTCAAGTACACAAATGTATGAGTTAGATCAGAGATCAAGGAGTGAAGTTTTCCATCTGGGAAGGTCAGAGAGTCTCTTTCCCAGCCATTCAAATGTGCCATGTGTGAAAAGCAACTCCCCAAAGATAAAGCAGAATGACCAGGACTGTGTCTGTTCTTAGAAAGGCAGACAGGAAGTCAGTTGTTCCACAGCTATAAATTAGTTAACTTATATAATTCAGTGGAGGGATGATAGACTCATCTTCTCTTTCTCTCTCTCTCTCTCTGGAGAGAAGACATATATATATACAGCTTCCGTAAAGCTGGTTACAGATGGTTGTGAGCTACCCAAAGTGAGTGCTGGGAAACCACACTCAGAACTTTTACAAAAGCAGCAAGTACTCTTAACTGGTCAATATCTCTTTAGGCCTAATTTAAGTTATTTTTTATCATTTTTGTCTTATTGACAAACTTTTTTTTTTCAATTTAGGTGTAGTGGCACATACATGTAATTCCAGAATTCAGGAGTCTGAGTCTGAGACACTGAGACCTGGAGAACATTCTGAGGTGCTTACATCTCAGTTTGTTTTTAAATTTTCTGTTACCAAAGCTTTCAGTCCTACAGAGAAGAACAATGAGTATGCACATGAATACTCATCTGAATTCACCCTTTACTTATTTCATTTATTTTATCTCTTTCAAATAAAACATAAACAAAATACAAATCCAAGGAATATCCCCTTAGAACAAGGATATTATTCTCTTACACAAACAAAAAACCACCAATTAGCAATGGCAGAGTTCTGTTATTCAGGGTAACTGTCCCCCAGTACTTTCTGCTGACTTTCTTCTTCCGCAAGGCCTGAACCACAATCTAATTAGAAATCACATGTTGCATGCATTTGTCATCCCCCCCCCTTCGTCTAGTACAACTTCCTGGCCCTTTTTTTAAATGATTTAAAATAATCTAAATTAGGTGTAGGATGTGTTCAGATTTGGATCGGCCTAATAGATGATTCTTACATTAAAGGCACACTTTTTGGGAAGACAACAAACAAAAACTTCTCAGTGAAGTCTTCCACCTCATTAGAAGGATTGTGATGTCAGTGTCAGTACTGAGATTCCTAACCTGAGTCACTTTTAGCTGGGACAGGATCTCCCGCATCTCACTTTGCAACTGAACATTTTATTCTATGGTGTGGTATTTTAACATTACATAAGGATTGGCAGGATGGCTCATTGGGTAAAGGTGCTTGCTGCAGTGTCTGGTGGCCTGTTCAATCCCTGAGACCCACGTGCGGTGGGGGAATGGAATTTATTCCTAGAGGTTGCCTTCTGACCACCACATGCACACTGTGGTGTGTGCACTTCCCCCAAATAAACAAATAAATGTAAGAACTAAAATGATTAAAATCACATGACTAAATTTTCCTCAATGTTCAATCTTATTCTTTAAACAAAACCACGACTTTTCTAATTTTCTGTTCTTCGACATTTGTTAGTTGTCATTATCACTTAAATAAAAACTTTAAATCTATCTTTTTGTGGAGTATGGTAGCCAGATTGGCCTTTTTTTTTCCAGTATGGTATGATCTCGTTCTTTTTGATGCTCAACTTGTTAGTATCTGGGGCAGTGGAAGCCCGTGCTCTGAGCGTTGTGTCTTTGGTATATGCTGCTGACAGTCGGATTTCCTCAGTGCAGGGCTGTCAAGGATTATGTTTCTAGCTATACTTGTAGTCAACCAAGAATCCATCCCATTCCCTTGTAGATGGAGGTAGTGTTTAGAAGCCAACATTTCAGCATACGGTGTGTCCAGTGCTGTTGGGGCCTCAAGTCAAGTTTCTAGGTTCTTTCAGCAAATAGTTGGGATATATACCTTTAAAAATATCAAGTTTATATGTGTTTTTTCACCTGTTCACCAGAGATTATTTTTCTCTGTTTGATATTGATGTCATTTCCCCCATAGTGAGAACCTTGACTTCCAAATATATAATTTTATTTACTCATGTCTTCAATATATCTTATCTGGTTTTATATATTTTTATATATTTAACATACATTACCTAGTCTTAATTTTTTGTGTGTATGAAATAGGCAGTACAATTGAGTCCTATGCTCTGTCCCTTGGATGCCTTGAGATATGAAAAGAAACACATGGGAAAACTCAGGCATGTACCAAGCTAAAGTAAGGTCTATCTCATTAGTGGTCATGACAGAAGCAGACACAAAGTGTGTTTCCAATTCCCATAACTTGAAGCTTCTAAAACCACTGTATGATCCAGAGAGAAAAAAGTTTCAAGTCTGTGACTGAACACTCCACTTCTCAAGATAAAGGGAATAATACGTTGATTTGACAGTGACTATTCTTAACTGTCTTAACTGTAGTGAAATAAATGTATGTATTTTCCAAAATCATGTATTTAGTATATGTATGTATATGCACATACATGCATGCACATTGAAATAATATAGCATTTCAAATATTTTTGGAATGCTGTAACTTTTTTCTATGACTTACTTTTCTCACCAAAAATACATTGGACATTGTGCATTTTTCCCCTGCATAGATGTGTGTGCTTGTTGTCTTGCTATTATTGGAATAAGAATTAAGACATAGGATAATATTACAAGAAGATTTTAAAAGCAATGTTTGCAAATGATAATGCTTAAGAAAGTTTTAGCCTTAAGAAACTTTACAATTGTGTTTTTCTTACAGAGAAAATTTATGCAATATTCTTCATGTTTTTTCAACATCACCAGATGGCGAGTGGATAGCCGTGAGGAGAAGAGGTGACCCAAGTTGCTTCTACAGTGGTAGAAAAGATAGCAAAGCAAGAGGAAGACATCTCTAGTGCCAAAGGCTTTTTCCCCCTTCACTCATCTTTTAAACTGATCACAGATTGCTTTATTGAATTCTACTGTGTCACTTTATAATATAACAAAGTCATTCCTTTTTACCTCCATGTTGGAAAAAGAAAGTATCTTAGCATATGGAAAAGGACTTTCTCAGTTCATTTGAGGTTGAGAGTAATTGGTAAAGAAAATTGTTCAGAAATCTGTCATACCATGTAACAACAAATGGAAAGAGAGTATTTCAATTTACTACTCAATATGAAAAGGCAAAAGGAAACCTTCCAATGAGCATTATTTTTTTATGTGAGCTGCAAGAAACACACCAGCAAGAAGTTAGGGAAAATGTTTATGTGATTTCTCCCACCCTGTGACAAATGTAGACTAGAACTGTAGTGCTTTGCATGATTCCAGACTTAAATTGTCAGTTGATTAAACAATAATATTAAGAACATTCTGCATTGCCAACGGGAATAATTTGGTCCATTTTTCCTTCTTATTTAGCATGTTGTGGAACCAGTCAACCCAACAGCCTCCAAGCTAAAAATTCTGAGCCATACAATTTGCATATATTTCTGAAAAAAAAAAGGATATTCTAAAATTGAAAAATGCTTTCTATGTAATGAAGGGAGTGGAAGATGTATATGAGTGTTGCAAAATTCATACATGTGTCCTCATATATCTCTCATATCAAAAAGAGAAGGAGAAAAATGGACAACAGCAACAATTGGCACATATCATGCATGGACAGAGTAGAGAAATTACGGACTTGAGGGTAGGGTAATCATTGTCTTCATCTGGGTCCCCACTGATCATCCCACCAGGCCCAACAGACAGTTCCACATCTGGGGATCCATCCACAGATGCTGTAGTCAAACTCAGCAGGTCACAAAACAAAACAAAAAGACTCAGATTTGGGGAAAGGCATGTAGGGAGGAGGGGATGTTGACAGACGTGGAAGGGAGGTAAGTGAGAGTTGGGGATAAGAGTAATCAGAGTGCATTGTAGACACGTGTGCAATTTTCAAAGAATAAACTGTAAAAACGTTTTTTTTAAAGACATTAAAATCAGACAACTTGAAATTTGGTTCTACTTTGGTTACTAAGTATCAGCAGGTCACTTTTAGTATGGTTATCTTTAAAAGACGGCTTGTGTGGCAGTGGACTAAATAACCGTCCAAATCCCAATGATTATTCCTCTTCTTCTCTTGAGAAGATTCGCACAGGAAGAATGTAAGTTTAATGTTTAAATCAATGTAATGTTATTTAGCGGCCCCTAACTTTCTCTTCTATCTATCTAAAATATTATCAATTGAACATTCCGACTGATATAACATTCTTATTTCCATAGTATAGCTGATAAAAATAACAATATTATTCACATCCTTCTTAAAAATATTGAGATCATAATACAATGAAATCATTTTCCCCTTCTCTGTCTTCCCTCCAAACCCATCCATGTATTCCCCTTGCTCTCTTTCAAATTTATGGTTTCTTTTTTCGTTAATTGTTGTTATATGCGTATGTATATACATGTATATTCCTAAACAAAACCTGCTCAGTCTGTGCCATGTTACTTGTATGTGTATGTTTTCAGCCCTGACCATTTGGTATTAGATAGCCAACTGGTGTGACCTTCCCTGGGGTAAGCTATTTCTCCTACTCAGAGCATTTCTTAGTTGCCTATAGCTCTTCATCTAGAGTTGAGGCTACTTAGGGTTTTCCCTGGTTAAGTTAGCATGTCCATTGGTGTCCTCCATGGTAAGGCCAAGTTCAATATACTACAAACATGTAACTGCAATCCAGAAGTGATGAATACTGTTTTTTGTTTTATTTTGTTTGGGGATGGGTGTGTGTGTGTGTATGTTTTGTCAGAAGGTTTTGCTCAGTGCATACTAGAAGAACTTACATGGACTGAAGACTCACAATGCTAGCCAGCTTGAAAGAAAGAACTCTGGGATCAGCCATGCCTGTGTTTTAATTTGGTTGTCCCATTGCTTAGCTGTGACCTTGGAAAGATTCCAGACTTCCTCCTGGCAGACCGAAGTTTGTTGGAAAGGCTTCAGGTATTTGAAGATGGAGTTGCTTAAGCATGTTTTAGGTGGCTGTAGCTCTGGTGCAAGTATACTTAAAATGCTTTTTATAAATCTGAAATATTGGGAAAGGTTACTTATAATAAAACAAATATCCCACTTATCTTTACAAATGACCCAAATCATTGCCTTGCCCAGCTTTAATACCAGGAGAGGTGCCTAGTCTTACTACAACTTGATATGTCATGTTTGGTTGATTTCCGTTTTCTGATGAGAAACAGAGGAGTGGATGGGGTGAGGGATTGGGAGTAGAGAAGGGAGGGAAAACTGTGGCCAGAATGTAAAATAATAATAATAATAATAATAATAATAATAATAATAATAATAATAAAAGAAAGAAAGAAAGAAATGGCCCAAACCAAGAACAGACAAGGTCTTTAGTTCACTGATGGGCATACTTTGTAAATTACTATGGTACACAGTGTTGTAGCAGCAACATGAAAGTGTCAGTTGTATTTGGGATTGTTGATACTTCATAATATACATTTATTTTCTGCATGTGCATGTGTTTTATATGCATATGTGTGTGGATGCACATTCCTGTGCATTCTGGGGAGTGTGGAAATCAGAGGCCAATCTTGCTTGGGTGTCTTCCTCTATTGCTTTCTTTGAGACAGGGTTTCTCACCGAACCTGGAATTCACTGATTGACTAGATATGCTGAGCTGCTGGGCTCTGCCCCCGCCTCACAATGCTAAGGTTAGAGGAACCTACAGTTATTCCCAACTTCGCATGTGTGTGCTGGAGATCTGAAATCAGGCGCTTATGCTTAGGCTCCAAACATTTTACGCATTGAGCTGGTTCTCCAAACATCTCCATAGTAGTGCAGGTTTGAAACAGAAGCTGGATTTTCTTTTTTAATCATGTGTGAAATTCTTCTGTTTGAATACTTCTCATGGCATCCATTGCATTTAGAAGAAAGTATGGATTTTGAGGATATTTGGTTTCTGTTTCCTACCCTGCAGTTTTATCTCTTTACATGCCTTCATGTCTCACCACATCTCGGATATATGTATATTTCTCTTTGTCTTGTGTTACTTGCTGTGTAGATGGTCTTGCAATTCCACATGGCTATCTTCTTGAATACTCAGCTGTTAACTCACCTCCAATGAGAAACTTCCCTTCTTGCATTTTTCTTCTATTTAAGTCACCTATGTTATTTTCTTGACACGAGTCATATCTCTCAGCAATGATTCTACTTAATTGTCTTTACCTGTGTTGATTTTCGGTTTCTGCCTGGATGACACATGTCATATTTGAGGGCAAGTTCCAGGAATTCAGGAACCATGTTTTTCATGTCTATGCTGTAATTACTATTATGTAACATTGTATAGCATGATAAATATCCAATGATTAATAGCTGATTGACTGGATGAATGACCCATAATTTCTCTTTTAAAAAAACTACTCTCATACTGTCTTTTTCTGCCCACTAAGGTACCTACGGTATAAGTCTCAAGATTTGGGGGATTAAATGCATCTATTATATCATTCTTCTAGGAAGTCTTTATTTTCTCCCTCTAGGTTGGGAGAGATATTCCTGTGTTGTACTAGTTACTTTCATCTTACTGTGACCACATACGTGACAGGAACAGCTTAAGGGAATGAATTTGACTTTGACTGACAGTTTCAGTCAATCATTGTGGAGAAGGCAAGTCCAAGCAGTTCAGTACATGGAGGCAAATGTAGATGGTGCAGGCTGATTTCATAGTGGTAACCCAGGATGCTGAAGGAGCTGCAGAACTAGGGCTTCTAGTTACCTGTTGCTGCTAGTTAGGTCTCATCTCCTGAAGGGTTCACAAGCTCCCAAAACAGTGTCACTGGGACATTTCAGATTCAATCAAAGAAGAAACCCTTGGGCTTATCCTTACTGTTAAAAACTCACTGTGCTTGCTTATTAAGGCTTCTTCTACTACATTTTGAAGCTAAGAAATTAGAAAATATTTTTGGAGCAAATCAGCAGTTTCAGACAATCTCTGATGTCTGCTCCATGCTCTCGTCTTTGGAGAGAAGGAAATAGGTGTCCACTAAGTTCACCTTTGCTACAAGTGAAATGATCTCAGGACTATCACCAAGATCCAAACACCTCTATTGATTAACAAACTGCACCACCAATCCTCAAGTCTGTAAGACACCCAGCAGTTAAGGTCAAGACTTATACAAGAAATCCATTTGGGATGAAAATACCCATAGAGGTAGAAGAGACATCATAGCGGTTGACCCACATCTTGAATTGTCCCTCAGTGATCTCATGAAATTTGATCAGTTCTATGAGATGGTGATAATTACTGCATTTTTTTTAGCTAAGCCAGCCTTTCTCATCACCTCTTTTTTTTAGCCTTAATCCCTGAGGGCAACCATGTTGTTCCTTTACTCCTTCTCAAATTAATTGAGGTTCAGTAATCACGTACATTTCCCTGACCTCGTGGCTTTCAGGTGAAATCTGGTTGTTGAGCAACACTTTGTTATAAATTACTCATGATCCACCTTGGCAATTTCTGGTTCACTAAACCTTACTATACATTGCCAGAGGCAAATTAAAGATGCCATTTAAGTCTGACCCCAGAGGTACAATCTTGGTTTTTCTCGTGGAGATGTGTACTTGAGAGGTCCATGTGTGATTCTTGGAAACACCCTGCTGAGCCGGAAACTGTCTAGAGGTGTCGGAAAAGCCGCCATAGGACCAGATCCTTTGTGGTTTTGTGCCCCAGAGAAAAAGTAAGTTGTGATAGAACATGGGAGATCCCCTGTAGCCCACCATTCCAACTGACACGGTTTAGGATCTTGTTCTCTTATCTTTGCACAAAATACCTCCCCAGTGTCTTGATTTAGGGCAGCAAGCAGTCCCTGCGTTCTCCACAGTGGGGCTGATTGCTAATGGGGACTGGAATAGACTGCAGTGCACACCAGGCCTCGGGTTCGTCCACTGCGGCTCTCATATCACATGATCCAGTGTACCACTATCCTTTCCCTGATTCCCTCATCAACTGTTTAGCCCATCTCCCTGGACTCACCACTGCCCATACCAGCTTTTTACACACCTAGTAGCCAGCAAAGCCTTTGTAAATGAAACATGTGTTTGTTGTTTTCATGTTTTAAAATTACAAAGTGAATCTGTAATGAGGCCTTTAAATAGTGATCATATATTCTGAGTAAACCGGGATATATGTGAGTGAAATGATGTACTGCTAGTACCCGGAAACAGCCAGGTAACTGAGGCTGTTTTAGACACTTGGGGCAAAACCTTTGCCATGGCTTATCCCTGCATCTCCCTCTGCCTTGTGTTTCTTCTCTCCGCACCTCTTCTCTTCCATCACTCAAACTAGCTGACTTTAACATTCTCAGACATACAGAGAGGGTATCCTCCCTGTCCAGATTGTTCTTGCATCAGCCCAGCCAGTCCCTTCTCCTGCATGGTTAATTGTTTTTCCTAAGCAAAATCTGACTACAGTATTGTGCCAAGGCTCACCATCATGTCAGCAGCAAACTTCGCATCCTCGGCCTGATATAACCAGTTCCCTACTCTGCTGTGCCCACCAGGGACCTTACAGACACTCTTACACTCTTCTGAAGTTTACATTTAATGCATTTCAGCAGGTTTGTCTGCCCTGCTAGACAACACCAGTGCAATTATTTCTCTGCATCTAGAAAGTCCCTGACACATGGCAGAGCCTGCTTCATCAATAGCTGCTGAGTAAATTGATTGATGCAATTCTCCCGCCCATTGGGCTAATGAGTGACTTAAAGCACATACATGTTCACACTGGTTAATGTAATCATCAAATATATGGGGTTTTGGTATATTTTCTCTTCATATTTTAAAAATACTAAATTCCCTCAAAAAACAAAAAGTACCAAATTAAAGGTATCATAAATTTTTTACATCTATATTTCATGTAACCATTTTAACTTTTCTTTCTTTTGAAAGAAGAATGGAAGAAAGTGAACCTTTTGGTCTTTCTAGGATGGGGTAAGTAGCATGGAAATGGAAACTCATGGTTCAATGACAGCATTCTACATTCATGCAATGAAAAGTCTACAGAGTGCACACTATTTTAATTTCAGGCACATTCACAATCAATACTGATCACCACATTCTAGTCAATTGTTCAGTGATCCGTGTCGATCATGATGACAGCCGGAATTCATCGTGTGGGTATGTCTTACATAGGCTTAGTACCTCTGGGAAAACCATTTTAGGGGGAGCAAGACAAGGCTTAGGGCAATTTGTGGAATAATTGTCAACTTTCACAGGAGCCCTCAGTTGATCTTCCATCCCATGGGGCTCCTCCACTCTCATTGCTGCCTCATAAATTCACCTATCCAGAGCCAAACTTACTTTAGGAAGGTTGAAAACTGTATACATCATAAAAATCATTCTTCAGTTATCACACAGAAACTAGAATTTTAAGCATTGTCTCAACCTGTTGAAGGAGTGGAAGACTGGGCATATAACTTTGCTGTGTGAGTTTCTCCTGGGAAGCTGTGAACAGAAGTCTACTCATCCTGTATGGGGCATGAACAACAGACCAAAGGATCAATTACAACAAGATCCGATGTGGAAGAGCACTGAGTTGGTTTGCTTGTTTACAGAAGCCTAAGTGACCCCCAAACAGCCGCTTCATTGAAAAGTACTACCCCAACATGGCTGAAAACTTCCCTATGACTCCAGAAATGAAGTTCCCCACCCCTTCAGTTAAGCTTCTACCCTCTAACTATTTTAGTTAGCACCTCCCAAATGCACATGCAGCTATAGCAGGATTTAGTACAGCTGGGGACACAGGAGTTAAGTGGGAAAATCTCGGTAGCAGGCTTAAACATGCTCCCTACCTGTTGCTTCTCTGAGAGACAGTCAGCAGGACTGCTCTTGTTGAGCACGTGCTACAGGCAATTGCTGCTGCTGTCTGTGGTTGTAATGACTGGTAACCTTAAAGGACGCTATTCTACAACAAGCTTCTAGACCACACCAAGGACTTCTAAATAAACACACTGAGGGCTCAGAAAGAATCAGTCTCCTCTAAGAATGGGTACTCTACATTAGAAACTTTACATTCATATTTGAATAATGCTTCTGTCCTTTTTAAAAATTTTAAGAATTTCAGGCAGATCAACTTCCTTTTTGTGCAGAGAACATTGGTCAGGTGTTCATTATCAAATGGTTAACCAGTGTTGTGTTCAGTGCAAACTTAAAACAGCATTACATAAAATCACCATGTGACCTGACATTTGCTGTTTTATGTTAGTGATTTTAAACTCTGGGGTAATCCCTAAGATTCGGTTATATCCAGTGTGGAGTCAACCTTGGCATAAGTCATGTGACAAGAGTAGTATGATAAAGGGTAGATAAATTTTCTAACACCCTCTTTTTCCACCCATAGCTCACGCACATACCTGTGCGTGCGCGCACACACACACACACACACACACACACACACACACAGAGGTGTGCACATGTGCACTTGAGGTGGACAAGGGCTACTTCTTGTCATGTCACAATTCAGAAGAGAACATAATTAGTTAGATAAAGTCAATAAGAAACAAATGGAGTTTCTATCATACTTTGTCATAGCAAATAGAATCTGTCAAAATGTCTGGAAGCGTCATTGGGCCAGTGATGGAGAAATGGAAGAGATCTACATGAACAGTCTGGACATGAGTGGGGGTAATGAAGGGCAAGGGTCGAGGGAAAGAGAGCTTGGGGGAGCGGGAGATCCCAGCTGGATCAAGAACAGAGAGGGAGAACAAGGAATAGGAGACCATGGTAAATGAAGACCACATGAGAATAGGAAGAAGCAAAGTGCTAGAGAGGCCCACAGAAATCCACAAAGATACCCCCACAACAGACTGCTGGCAATGGTCGAGAGACAGTCCGAACTGATCTACTCTGGTGATGGGATGGCCAAACACCCTAACTGTCATGCTAGAAATGCCATCCAATGACTGAGAGATCTGGATGCAGAGATCCATGGCTAGGCCCCGGGTGGAGCTCTGGGAGTCCAATTAGCGAGGAAGAGGAGGGCTTATATGAGTGAGAATTGTTGAGACCAAGGTTGGATAAAGCACAGGGACAAATAGCCAAACGAATGGAAACACATGAACTATGAACCAATGGCTGAGGGGTCACCAACTGGATCAGGCCCTCTGAAAGGGTGAGACAGTTGATTGGCTTGATCTGTTAGGGAGGCATCCAGGCAGTGGGACCGGGTCCTGTGTTCATTGCATGAGTTGGCTGTTTGAAACCTGGGGCCTATGCAGGGTCGCTTGGCTCCGCCTGGGAGGAGGGGACTGGACCTGCCTGGACTGAGTCTACCAGGTTGAACTTAGTCCGCAGGGGAGGCTTTGTCCTGGAGGAGGTGGGAATGGGGGGTGGGCTGGGGGGAAGGTGAGGGGGGGGAGGAGGGGGAAGAACAAGGGAATCCGTGGCTGATATGTAAAACTGAATTGTATTGCAAAATAAAAAATAAAAATAAAAAAAAAAGAAGTGAGACAAAAAAAATGTCTGGAAGCAGAGAAAATTTTATTGAGAAAATAATATTTGTATTTTTAGCGACCCTGTGAATTACCCACAAAGCTCCTTACCTTTAAACTCGTGATTTCCTGCATTAAGCATGGGAAAGAACAGCTTACACAAGTACAATGCTGGATACAAAGGAAGACAATGTGCCCGTTTGTGAACGCAACAGTGGTAGGTCGAAGACGAAAGGAAGAGACTCATACATATACAGCATCGCTTTAACATTCACTGGAGCTGGCTTCATTCTCCCCCTCTGAACTCGTGAAAATAATTTCAGGTTTTAACCTTTCATTGCATGTTTTAGGTTTTTGAGAGAGGGTGTCATGCAGTCCAAGTTGGCTGCTAACTCACTACGCAGGCGAGGCCAGTGTCGGACAATCTATCTCCCTGCATCTGTCATCCCCCATCAAGCTCTGGGATTGCAAATGTGTGTTGCCATACCCAGCGATGCTTTTTAATTTAAAAACAGCCTAAGTACTTCATCTTCTGAGTTACCATTTTCCTCTGTGTGCATGACTAGCCCACATTAACAGTCATTACGTTGTGGCCGTGTTTGTGTAACACTACCTTCCTGACATAACATTTTGTGATTGATAGCATTGTTCAAATTTAAATGGGTATATATCATTTTTAGAGTATAGTAAAGCTACCCCAAAACAATAGAGAGGGAAAACAAAACACCTCAGCACTTAGTTGGCCTGCTTTCGTTCATTTCTGATGTCAGACTAACTCTGTCTTGTGGTGATATTTTATTGTGCTGAAAAGTGATTTTATTTGTATGTTAATAAATAAAGTTTGTCTGGAGATCAGAGGTTATTAGTGAGCCAAGAATAGAAGTCAGGTGGTGTAGCCCACGTCCTTAATCTGATCACATGGCAGGCAGAATCTCTGTGTGGGAGCGTGGTGACCTGAGTCTTTAATCTCAGTACCAACCATAGAGACTAGGAGGTCTGTAAAAACAGGCAGTGACAAGGAAGTCATGTGGCTGGGCTTAGAGCCAATGAGAAGGCAGAACAGGAAAG
Source organism: Peromyscus eremicus (assembly GCF_949786415.1). NCBI lineage: Eukaryota > Metazoa > Chordata > Mammalia > Rodentia > Cricetidae > Peromyscus > Peromyscus eremicus. The sequence continues at coordinate 16,005,351 of NC_081417.1, forward strand.
CAATAAAACACAAGACGTACAGGAAGAAGGTCTGTCTCTCTCTGGGGGCAGGGGGAAGCGACGGTGGCGAGGTGGTCAGATAAGGCAGTCGTGGCTCTTGCTCTGATCTCTTTGGCTTTAACTCATTGTGTTTCTTATTTAATAAGACCGTTTAGAATTTCGTCTGCACTGTCTTCATTCTTTTTATTTATGGTCTGATGTTCACAGATAAAGGAGGCTTTTCTAATGGTTGGGCTAATAATGAGTGATTTTCACAGTTTTACTTTTCCTCATATTTACAAGGTCTTCATTTACTTATAATCTTTATTTCCATTTCTTTTCTGCAGATCTACTGACACAAATAGTTTTTAAAGTCTTATGTTAAAAATTATATACAATTTATATGCATGCTTTTTAAAAATTAAAGTCAATGTTCAGATACTCATCACTCATTTTGTGAGATAGAATTCTCCCAGAGATTTTAAAGTCTCAACTTGTGATCGATTTCTGAATTCTTTATTTATTGTCTATATTTTGGCCTTTTCCTCCTTTAGAAGATGTTTCTCAAGGTTGTCTACTCACAGTGCTTTATGGGAATTTCACTTGTGAGCATTTATATTCCTGAAAGTACTCATAAATTTTATTTTTGAGCTTTATACATATTAATTCATTATATACATAGTCATTGCTCTGTAACATTGTTTTGAGATACAGTGTCTGTGTGCATCTATTAATCCTTTATACCACCCTATGCTGTTTCATTGTGAGAATATATCAAAGTTATTTTTACAGTGCAAATGGAAAACTGAACTGATTCCCAGTCTTTTTCCAGGAGTGAATGATGTTGCCGTGAAAGTCTTTGAGCATGTTTTGGTATGCTTGCCTTGCTGTTGCAGATTGCTCTGGAAGTTAGTTTCACCTGAGTGAAACTGCTGACTCTCAGATGATGTGCCTTTCGATGTTCAGTGAATAGTGTGAAGTTGGGTTGTGCTGTTTTTGTAAACATGCACAGCCTCTAGTTTTATCTCTAGTTTTGGGCATGTCTTGAGCAGGCCATCACAGCTCTGTCATGCCCAGAAACCAGTTTCCCCATCACCTCGCCAGTCCCTCTGTCTCTTGCATTCCTCTTCCCACTTACACAGTGTTCCCTGGACCTTGGAAAAAGTGAAGTAGATGTTCTATTTATTGCTAATCATTCACCAATCACTTGTCGTCATCACCTTGACCAATTATTCATAGTTGATAACAGCATTTCCTGTGCTCCTAAGTCTATCAGTCTAACTTTGGGGAATGGAATCTTACAGTTATAACTTGTTTTCTCATGATGCTTAATAATGTTGGGATTATTTAACACATGAACAGGCTGATTTTTTTCCTATTTACAAAAGTTTGTTCATATTCAACAATCTACTCAGCCATGAGCCCTGTGGCTACATTGCTAACTTGCAAGGAAGACTGTACCTACTGATATAATAGCTGCAAGCCTGCTATGGGGGTAACCAAATGCTTTTACATTGGTATTGAGACCTGCTCTATAGGAAGAAATTCACTGCTGTTGTTTGGAGAAATAGATATGTCATTCCCATCAAATGGCCTTCTAAGTAACAATTTATGTCCAGTGACTATTGCAGTTGTCAACCTTGCCTAGAGAAATTGCTACCCCCAAGTGGAAAGTGACTTCTGCAGAGGCTTCTACTTGGTCAAAGTGAAGAGAACAAAGGATTGTTGGATGCTCAGTCATAAATGGATCACTTGATTCGCCCCTTACAAGGTTCAGGAAATATTGTAGAAGCATGGTGTCAGGGGAATGTAAGAGCCAGGAGAAGTGAAGTGTGTGGAGTACTGTTGTCTGGGTATGGCATTGCCATTGTACCCATGAGCTCACAGAAGCTGTGAACACATGGACACACCTAGCCTACACAAAATCAGGCCAGTTCATATCTGTCATGGGCATGGCAGGGACTTATAAGGGTCACTGATTTCTGATTACCTATAGAGTTAAAGGTTTCTAGGGAAGGGAGAGATACATTCTTCAGTGGTATAGCCACTGTTAGAGTTCTCATGCTCCTGTGAATCATCTTTCACCTGAGAACCAGTTGGAACTAGTGAAACTGATTAGGTCATCAAAAACAAAGCAGTGTGCAGTGGCTGTCCCTAGGGGTTGGAGTGATTGCTTGCTCAGCATTTAAGAGCTCATACTGCTCTGACAGAGGATCCAAGTTTGGTTACAAACACCCCCATCAGGCAGCTTACTCTGGCCTGTAACTCTAGCTCCAGAGCCTCCAATGAGCTCATCTAGTCTCTAGGGAGACCTGCACTCAGGTTCACACACCTACACACAGAAACATACATATATCTAATTAAACAATAAATAAACCGAACCAAAAATATAGAGCAATAACAACAAAAGAGACACACAGGGAAAGGGGAACTAGTTAGGACACAAAAATGGAGTCGCCTGAGTGGGAGGGGATAAGAGAAGGTAGTGGTGGCTAATATGATGAACACACAGTATAGGCCTGTGTGAAAATGTCATGACGAGACCCTTGTCATGTCTAATTCATATATATTAATAAAGACTGGAACTGTCTCTAAAATATTCATGTACTTAATATACCCGACACTGATTTTCAGCTATTATAGATTTAATTTTCTATTTTTCTTTATCAAATTTTGAGTCTTCTTCATGGATTTACAACTTAAAGTGTGTATTTTAGACTTGGACAGGACACAGTGGCTCATGGTTGCAATTCAAGTACTTGAAAGGCTGAGGGCAGGGTCACAGTGCATACCATGCCCTGGCTACAGAGCAAGTCCTTTCTCAGAAAATCAAATCAAACCAAGCAAATGAATAAATAGAATATTTTAAGCATATCTCTTTTTGTGCTAGCTTTACTACTTATCAATCTTAATAAATATACATTGTCTTAATTACTGTGGTTTTATAAAAAGTCTTCAAAACTAATAATGAGTTATTTCTAATTATAAATCTTAATTACAAATGTTGAAATTATTTCAGCTTTTAAGGTTTTCACTGCAATACTTTATATATGTGTGTGTACATAAATAAAATTTAAACTCTTTTCTAGTGATATGACATATATCTTAATTTAGTTAGATCTTTAAAAATGTCTTTCAGTATAACTTTGTAGATTCCTACATAAAGATTCTTTATAAATTAGTATGCATTATTTTCAGATCTATATCTGCCTGTCAGATTTAAAAATAATATACAAAGTTAAAAAGTATTTTTCCTTAAATTCATTATATTATTTAATATTTCTTAAAATTTTCCATTTCTTTACCTTGCTTTATTTAATTTATGTAAGCATTTCTGTTAGTCTGTTAATTGATGTCATTCTTCAGTTCTATCCACTTGTCTTTTTCAAGCACCCATTGAGGTTTGAATTTCTGCTTTTACGAGTTCAATTTATAGAATTTTATTGTTTTTCTTTCAAATCTGCACAACAAATATTACTGTTGTTCTAGGCTCTGCTATTTCAGTCTCTCTATAATTTTCAACGTTCAACCAATGGAAGGGGAGCTCTCCCCACACCCCTGTGGACTTCATGTCCTGAGGTTGTTCTCTCTTCCTTGACTTCGAGCCTAGTTCCTTAAGTGCAGAGACACTTGCATTCTGATGCTATGTTCCCCAGAGAAAAGCACCCAGAACAGGCAAGATTTCTGCTATTCTTTTATGCAATGAGTCTATTTTTCATTATTCCTTCTGTTTTGAGTATAGCCACTCAGGATTAATACTATGTTTCCTATTAAACTTCCTACCTCAGATTTCTAGGCTCTAAGATTTTTCTCCAGTTCACACCAACCATTGTAAGGCACTGACAGATTCATTGCCGGCATATCGGATAGATCAGGCCAAGCACAGTCATGAAGTGGATAAGACACATCAAATAGGATAAATGCTTCCTTCCTGCTCTAGCTTGTTATTCATGCAGGCAAACAATGTATTAAATCAAAATGGTAAATTATTGGAGCCAGACACACAATATTTGTCCTGCGTGGTTCCATCTACATGCTCTTTTAAGGATGGACAAACCCAGTCTCTCTATGAGAATTAGTGATGAGAGGGGCGCCTTTGCCTCCGCATGAACACCTATGTGCAGTCACCTCCCACATGCGTGAGCACACACAGACACATGCACTTGTACATAACTGAACACACACAAGCCACATACATGTGCACACACACACACACACACACACACACACATTTGCTAAGTTTTTATTTGCTCCAAATCCTGTGTTCTATCTCTTCTCATACACATTCTTAATCGAGTGTAAAGGAGACACACACACACACGCACACACACACACACACACACACACACACACACACACAAAGAGAGGGAAAGTTATCTGCATGATTGCAAACAACAACCTCAGAAAGAGTTCCCTGGGTGAGTTTTCCCTTCCCAAGCGGCGTGAATCTCAGCCTAAATCCTGCCTTCTGGCTTCAGATGCTGCCAGCTGTAGTAAGAACAGAGGCTCACGCACTTCCCACACATTCTTTGGATCTCTTTCTGCTTCCAGACGTAGGATGATTAAGTGTTCAGATGCTGGAGTCACACATCCTGGGTTGGAATCCAGACTGCTTTCTATTAGACACTGTGGGCTTGAAACTGACTTTCATTTAACTTTACCTTTCTCATTGGCAATTTGGGCACAATGACAGTACCTAAAGGAAACGTTATTGCCAGAATTTGAGGCATATGTATGTCAATTTAAATAAAGAAACATTAGTTGCCTCCTATTTATCTTGATTTCGTCTTAGTTTCTCCTTAGCCTATTAGCACTATGTATTTAGTCTCATATTTCCATTTTCCTTACTCTCACCCCTTATCCACTATGCTATAGTCGAAAGTAGATGGTGGCAAAGTTCCCAGCTACTTTTATGATCTCAGAGAGTGCTCTCACAAGTTGAATAGAAGTGTTAGCTTAATCAAGTGAGAGGGGAAAACCTTCTGCAATTCCTTCGTCAACATTCTGTAGTAGACTTTACTGTTAAATAAAATATATTTGATGAGGTTGGTGAGAAAAGTCTGTGCACTCCATACAGCAAAGTAACGTCTGAAATAGTGACAAATGGCTGCCTGGAGGTACTTGGACAGGCTGATGGGTGTGTTGCCATGACCTGATGGCTTTGGAATTGACCTGTTTGAGGCAACGGGCAAAGAAGAAATGTACAGAAAACCTGGAATTATGTGGACCATGAGCTCTGGTGGAGATGTACCAGCATCCTTGAGACTCCATGCATTTATTATATATGGCTGAAAAAGGAGGTGGGTTAACTAAGTTTAGTGGTGGCTCTTTGTAGGGGTCAGTCTCAGAATGCAGTCATCTGGAAGGAAGAAGCTGTGTTGGGTACTTTCTGCACATACTGTCCACATCACTAAGAACAGCAGACGGCCTTGCCTTCCCCTGAAAGTGACCTGGGGAGGGCTTTGCCATCCCCATGGATCTGAGGCACTGGGTCATGTGATATGTTGTGCTCATGTCATGAAGACTCATTTGTACAGGAGTACCCTTGCTCTCCAGTGTATGTCATTACTGCCTGCACTGTTTGAGCTTCAGGTTTCAATCTGTTGGTGTCTGTTAGTTATGAATCTTTAGGAGTAAATAAAAAGACATGTTAAGAGGAGGCAATCCCCATCTTCAAGCTGTTTCTCTTTTTCATAACTACACACACACACACACACACACACCACTTTAACCTAAAAATGGCTAATACCTATGCTAATGTGTTACAGAGTCATTATAAAGAGTAAAGGAACAGAGTGAAATAGTTTCTGGTGCAAAGCAAGGGCTCAGTAGCAGTAGATTCTTCTCAAGCATTTTGAGAACTGATCTCAAGGTGTGAAGTGAGACTAGACAAGAGAGGACTCTCTGAAGCCTTTTTGTCACCTCTTGGAGTAGTATAACCTTTATCTCTTCCAGAAACGGGGTGTGGCCTCGAGAGGGAGGAGAAAAGATTCTGATGGTGTTTTTGTGACATATCCCATTTCATTCAATGCACCATTTCCAGGTCACAGAGTGTGGTAATTAGCACTCTGTTAGTGACATTTCTGTAAGTGGATTACAGATTGTGGTTGTGGTGTATACAAAGCTTACTGGAGAAGTGTCATTAAGAAAGGGAAAGGCATTAGTCTTTTCGAGATCAATAGGATAATAAATTGTGTTTTGTTCCTTATCGGAATCTAATGTTTACCTGCAGAATAAATGTTCAGCCTGCTCATTGCTTCTCTGGTCTTCAGTACTTGAAAGAGTTACTATCTTCATGAACTCTAGATCTCCTGCTTCCCTGATGGATAAATGTCAAAAGAGTAGAGAACGGATAAAACTAAAAGAAGACACAAAGAAGTGATGAGGGGCAAGCATGCAGCAGACAGGATTTTGCCAGTACTCATTAAGCAGCAGGTGAACATACAGGTCACCAAACAGAAGCATTCTATCCAATCTATGAACTCATTCTTAACTCCCTCCAAGATGCCCTTGCAAGAATTGCTTCTTTCTCACATTCTCAGTCATTTATGCAAAGCTAGGTTTCTGACTACAAATTACTTAAGAAAAATACACATGTTTTAATTAATAATAAGCTACTCATTTTCTACTCCATTCATCCTTCTTGAGTCCCAAATGTGAATTTGGCTTAAGCTAGTGAAAGAGCCATGGTGGATCCATCCACCAATAACAATGGTAGTAGAGGTGGTATTTCTTTTTTCTTTATCTTTTATTTGCCTCCCTTTTAAAAGTTTCTCCTACTGAGGCAACAGCTTTCTATCATTGTAGAAGAAATTGAATGAGAATATAAAAGAAAAAAAACCTGTTGTGGTGTTACTTTAGTTTTTCCTCACTACTGGAAAATGAAAGACTACTAGAAATAAGACTAATTTTTTACTATTCCTTATCCACATTGATATGGCTGCAGAAGAAGCCATCTCCTCTTCTCCTTCTCCATTGAAAAACATTCTGTCCAATGCTGGTTGTATATGCAGGAAAACATCAACAAAATCTTTGTAATGATAAGGTTACTATTACCCTTTCACAGTGGGGTCAGTAGTTTTTCCAGAGAGGTATGTATCACAGAGGTATCTAAATAATTTAACAAGTATGGTGTTTACTATGTGCTAGGTAGACTGTAGCACTAGTCTAACTGGTCAGAAGGAATGAGCAATTCAAGGTCAAAGAGGAAGCCAAATTACTGAATGGTTTTAATTTCTTCACTAACAGTGAAAAGAATATATTGTTTTCAGTAACCTACTGCACTACTGAGTAGTGGACACATGAATGTAGATAAAATGTATGTGGTTTGTATGGGTTGCATTTATATGCCTTGTAATTCCTACATAAATATGCCCAGGCTGGCTTTTGTTAATTGCTTTTTAGAGTGATGGTGATTATAGTAAATACAGGAGTACAAACAAGAATGCTTTAAAATAATAGCATAATCATTACTAATTCATTTTATATTTATTGTGGTGTTAATTCTAATGAACCTTCTTGATATTAATGCTAGTGTTATAAGAACTCAGATTGAATTTTTCACTCTGAGTCAGTATTAATTAAATGAATGGTTATTATTACCTGTGTAATGAGGCTGGAAGGGATGTTATTTTGTTGTTTATAAAATCAATAGCAATGCTGTAATTATAAAGGCTTATTCTTATTCTTTTATGTTGATTATCAATGCTTCCCTAATTAATGTGTGCTTATTGTGTAGTGATATTGTTCTATAGCCCATGACTTATAAGATCTACTTGTGTGGCCTTCTTACTCAACAATTATAAATCCTAGGAAAGTAACCCTGAACTGAACGAAAGTTCTTAGTTTTTGTAACAATTTTAGATTGTAATCCATGTGGACAATGAGTGATATAAGGGCTTCAAAGTCTGTAAATTGCTCTCTTATGTGGGGTAAAGTGAAGTAGGGGATACCTGGTTAATACTGCGTAATAAGAAAGTATAAAGCATTGAGAAAATAGTTGTTAGCATTCAAAGACTTCTCCTAACCATTTCTCTGTGTTAACTATTATTATAGTCAACATCGTTTTGAATAAGAAGCAATTTGTTTAGTTAACTGCACTAAAAATGTTCAAAAACTGGGCATGGTGGTACACATCTACTAATTCTAGCTGTCGGCAGACAGAATTGTACCAAGTTCAAAGGCAGCCTGGACTACATAACGAGAGAATGTCTCAAAGACAGAAAGTGGAATGAAAGGAACAAAAAGAGAAAGAAGGAAAGACAGAAAGGAAGAAAGACAAACAATGCCATAATAACAAAAGAAAATAATTTAGAATATTGTTTTAAGACATTGAATGCAAGTTCTACTACTCTTTACAATGCGACTATTAAAAGACTAAGTATTGTTATTTGTTTATTTGATGTAGGGTCTCCTATATCCGAAGCTGGCCTCAAATTCACTACGTAGTTGGGGATAACTTCAGACTTCTGGTCCTTCTGCCTGCACCTCTCTGGTGTTACAGAACACTCAGTTTTAAGTGTTGTTATTTATAAAGGAAGAATAGCAAACACACCTCATAACTAGGAAGTGCCTTACTTAGCAATTGGCACACCCAGTGCTCCCACCTGTGTTAACTCCTTCAATGATCCTAAACAGCAGATGAGAAGGAATGAAGTGGGAACAGATTATGGGCCTGGGCACAGTCAAGGAGACGTTTAGGTAATGTGGAAGGTTCGTGGCTAAAGTGTATAGGAGTGAACTCCAATACGGATGCAGGTGGGAATGCCCACTTGCAAACAGCTCATATGTGGATGGTGGCAACTAGGTTGTAGGAGACAGATGGTGTATTTCGTTGGCCTTTACTTGACTTCATAGCAGAAGAAAAGGAAATACACCTTAGAAACTCAGGAAGGTTTAAGAGAAGTAAAAGCCTGGAACATGAACAAATTTGACCACACAATCTTGCACCTTGTGAAGAATCTGAGGCAAGCCTTCCAAAGGGCAATGCCATTCTGAGAAATAAACTTCCTGATGTGGGACTGGGTTTTATCTCATTTTGAACAACTGAGTTAACTGATGGTTCTACATTGTTTATGAATTAAGATGAAATATTGAAAGCAAACCATAACCATTCATTAAATGATACCTCTCACATTGTGTTTTACATTAAATAGCATTAAGATGGCTGTCAAAATTTATAAGATATATACTTTTAATGGCTTGTTTGGAATAACAATTATAATGTGTTTGGTGTATATCCATGTGGACTATATAAATACCAAAAGAAATATTACTGTAAAACCTAGAGATTTGATCTTATTTAATGTGAAATGCCACAAGAGATATTTAATATCTAGAAAGTGATTATTTTTGCAAAGAAAGAAAAGTATGTTTTATAATGATTTAATAACAGAAAAAACACTTACTCTCACTTAGTTATAACATAATTGCATTTTCATTAGAACACAAATTAAAATTTTACCACATTTTGAAAATTAATCTTAATGCATCAAGATTGCTAAATAATATCTTAATACATGTGTCAAATAAATACTCAGTTAATTTACGGTTTCTAAAGTTTGAAGGCATAATGGCCAACAGTGTAATTTAAATCATAGTATAAATTCCAATACTTTTAATAACTAAACACAAAGAAAAAAGTAATTGTGGGAAACAGAAAATGGAAAGTTGGTAAAAACGAAGGTTAGGATTTACTCAGTACAACAGTGGTTACTGGGGTTAGACTGAATATTCCCCAAATACACCAAAGTCAACCAGCATATGTGTTTGAAATACAGACTAAGATACACCTGATGTTCTGTTCAATTGTACTGTGAAAAGCAAACGTTCTCTCTCAGGATCACTCCCTCTTCCTTTTCCTTTTTCTCTTGTTTCTCCTTTTTTCCTTATCCTCTACTGACCTTTTGTTCTTGAAGAAAAATAAGCTTAGTTCTCTCTCTCTCTCTCTCTCTCTCTCTCTCTCTCTCTCTCTCTCTCACACACACACACACACACACACACACACACTCGTACAATTACAGTGGTAGTGAATTGTTTTATTTTTGTCGTAAAAGAAATGAGTTAGATAAAGAGCAGTTCAGTCAATGACATGAGGGATAGTGAGAGATTCCAGAGTGGATTTATGGAATCAAAGACATGTTTCAGAGCTTTGTAATAAAAATTAGACATGTAATTTAATTTGCATAGTTTTCTCAATCATTGTTTATCATGCCTTATTGTTTAGAATAGTACATGAAACATTTCCTGGGATTCTCAGTCTGAAATTTCTATTAAACTTTTATAGAATTTATGGAATGAGGAAAAAAACCATCTTTAGAGTGTAGTAAATTTTCAAACTAGCTCATTGTTCTTGTGTCTATTACATATTAATAATGTTTACAAATTTTAAAGCCAATCTTGTATGTATACAGGTAAAAGAAAAATAAAAATACAAAATCTGAAACAGGCCCTTTCCTCAAGTTTTACAAGCAAATGGCAGCCTTGTGCATACCTTGCAGGAAAGTCTGAACTGCTAGAGTAATTCAGGTTTTGCTCTCTACCCTGAATTGCTAAAGTCTCATTTTCATTGTTCTGAAACCAACACTGCATTTTTCGTTTGATTCTACCACCTCTCTTTCGAATCCAAATATAGCAAAGGGAGAACCTAAGGACCATGTAATCAGAATAGCTATGGTTATTTAAAAATAATTGCTTCCCAGGGATATCTGATTCAGTAATTATCTGCAGTAAGTTTGGGATCAGATATTTGTTCCTCGGGTTGAGTAGGTGTTTGATATTTTAGAAGCTTGGATATTGCTGCTGATAAACAAAATGTGGTCTGATAGGATTACAAAGGAGAACGTGGAGCACTTGTCAGCCCCTTACACAAGCAGTGCTCCTCATTCTCAGTAACAATGGCCAGGGGACTTTGGGGCAGCCATTGTCCTGCACCTATCTGTGTACAGAGTTGAGTGAGGGGTAAACAACACTGAAAGTGTAAAGGAATCTGCAAATTAAACCTACCATGGAAACTCTTTAGGCCTGTTTTTGTGTGTCTTTTACTAAACTTTATATTTTATTTTTCCATTATATACTTTACAAATACATAATTCAATTCTTTTCATTGTCTGCCCCTTCCTATCCACCTGTCTGTCATCTGTCTATCTATCTATCTATCTATCTATCTATCTATCTATCTATCTATCTATCTATCTATCTATCCATCTATCTATATATCTACCTCAGTTATTTTTCTGTTGCTGTGATAAAATAACATGACCACGTTCCCATCCCCACCTGCCCATAGTCCACTCACAAAATCTCTTCTACTCCCCCTTCTGAGGGAGATCTGGGTATCCCCTACAAACCTCCCTTGTTACCTAGCCTCTCTGGGTCTGTGGATTGTAGCATAGTGGTGCTTCATTTTATGGCTAATAAGAGATCAGGTTGCGGAGGGTGGAGGGAAAGAGTACTGAAAGAGAATACTGGAAAGGGGGCACACATTTCAGGGTCAGGTAAAAACATGGCTCAAGGAAATCTCCCAAATATCTACAAGGATGACCTCAGCTACGACTTCCAGAAATAGCAGACATGTAGCCTGAACTGGCCATCTCCTGTAACCAGACAAGTCTTCAAGTGGAGGGAGTGGGAAACCAACTCAGCCACATAACCTTTGACCTACAGTGTATCTGCCTATGCGATGTGCTGGGCTAAGGTTGGCCTAGAGATTGAGGGAGTGGCCAACCAATGACCGGTTTAGCCTAAAACCCGTGCCAGGAGAATAAGCTCATCTTTGACACTGCCTGGAGCACCAGGACCCACAGGCTTGATGACCCAGAGATGTAGGATAAAACCAAATAAGATTAGAGGAAAGAGAAAAATGTCAATCTAATGATGCCTAATGATATTTTGCTATACTCATACATTGGTGCTTATCCCAGTTGTCATCAGAGAGGCTTTATCCAACAATTGATGGAAACAGATGCAGAGACCCACAACCAAACATTAGAGGAGCACAGAGATTCCTGCAGAAGAGCAGCAGAAAAGATTGTAGGAGCCAGAGGGGTCAAGGACACCATAAGAAAACCCGCAGAATCAGCTAACCTGGGTTCACAGGGGCTCACAGAGACTGAACTGACAACCAGGGAGCCTACGTGGGACTGACCTAGACACTCTGCATATTTGTTTCAGCTGTGTAGCTTGGTCCTCTTGTGGGTCTCCTAACTGTGGAAGCAGGGGCTGTCTCTGACTCTTTTGCTGGCTTTTGGGACCCAACTCCTCATACTGGGTCACCTTGCCCAGTCTTAATACATGGGGAGGGGCTTAGTCTTAGCAACTTGATATGCTATGTTTTGTTGATACCCATGGGAGAGACCTGCTCTTTCCTGAACAGAAACAAAGAAGAGTGGATTTGGAAACAGAGGAGTCGAAGGGGTAGGGCTGGGAGGAGAGGAGGGAGGGGAAACTGAGGTCAGGATGTAAAATAAATAAATATGAAAAAAATATGACCAGAAGCAACTTAAGGAAGAAAGTTTCTTTAGGGTAATGGCTTCAGAGAGTTAGCGTCCATAACGAATGAGGCCAGCATGCCAGGACAGCATGGAATCAGGTCAAAGGGTACCACCAACTTGGGGCATAATCTCCTCCCCTCTCTCACCCTCCTCTTTCATTCATGTATTTTAAATTAAGAATGCAATTTGAGCCTTAGTGTTTAGTTTAATATTCTTCTGAAGCTTGGAGGGGACTATTACATTAGTAATTAGATGTATTCTAATTCAGAATGTATTCTAATTAGATGTATATCCAATTCCCACTCAGTAAGTGTTAAAGTATCCCCTTAATTTGCATTACGACTGCATGCTTCTAGTGCATTAGAGATTGAGGCATCTGACTATCACTGTTTTGTTCACTGACCAGGTATAACAGATATTCACAATGATAATGGAGTGTGCTTCCACATGCTTTCCGAGGTAGGTATAATATTTGTTGTGGCCAGATGGATCCAGAATTGCTATCTTCCCATTGCTGTCTGCTACTCAGCTCCTTCTGCCACACAACATGAATACTGGCATTTGTTTGCATCTCTTAAACATTTGCTTGGACTTCAAAGACACAGCACTATCTGGTGTGGCCTTTGTGTTTTAAATGGATGAGTTCCTTTACCAAGACTTGGAAATTTCTGTCATACACAAAAATTACGCAATTTTTTTTTGTGTGTGGGTTCAATACTTTTATTATATGATGCGAAACATACTATTTTGGTTAGTAAATTATTCTTCATCTCTTCTCACCAAATTCAGGGCAAACTGGAGATAACTATCACATACAAGACAATTCAGTACATCCATGAGCCAAGTTCACTGGCTACTGTTTTATAAATCTAATAAATCTTTATAGGTTGGAGCATAAATCTTTATAAGTCTAAATCTAGAATAGTGATGACCTTGCATGGAAAATGAGGCATTGAAAGCCTTTATTTGCTTTACTGGTGGACCCAAAGATTCACTTCCCCTCTATCCATCCTGTGTTGAATGTCTTACTGATAGCTACCTGCTGGTCCAGGAACAAGCAACACTGCAATAGCCCACATAATTAATCAGTTACCCAGAACTGGTTAATTCTCTATTATGTCTTGAATAACCACAAGATATAAAGCAGTACCACTCATTTGACCTAGTCTTTGGTATAAAATTTCAATTAAAAAATGGAGGGCAGCACAAAAACAATGAGACCTCCCCCCAATACTAAAAACTGATGCTAAGAGTCAGCAATTTATTGTAGTCTGAGAAGAAATTTCTTTAGTTACAGAGCTAGTTGATTTCTCTATTCCTTTCTAAAGCTTGTTTCAGTTACAATGCTGAGCATAACCAGGCCCTCTGAACCCTTTATCCTTCAGATAGAAACACATAGCTGAATGGATACCATAAACTAAAGAGTTCCCCAAGCTAGCTAAAACAATTCTGTACAATAAAAGAACTGTCAGAGGTATCACCATCCCTGATATCAAGCTCTACTACAGAGCTATAGTAATAAAAACAGCTTGGTATAGGCATAAAAACACATAGGTGGATCAATGGAATCAAATCAAAGACCCAGATGTAAATCCACACATCTATAGACACCTGATCTTTGACAAAGAAGCCAAAATTATACTATTGTAAAAAGAAAGCATCTTCAACAAATGATGCTGGCATGACTAGGTGTCAACATGTAGAAGATTACAAATAGATCCATATCTATCACCATGCACAAAACTCAAGTCCAGGTGGATCAATGCTGTGGGATATTTTTCTGTATGCTATGAATATGTGTTGCTAGGATTGGTTAATAAAGAAGCTGCTCTAACCTATGGCAAGTCAGGTTATAACCAGGCAGGAAATCCAAGAAAGAGACAGGAAGAAGAAAGCAGAGATGGAAGAGATGCCAGCTTGCCACCCAAGAAACAATATGCCAGCAGACCAGTAAGCCACAGAATACATGGCAAAACACAGATTAATAGAAATGGGTTAATTTAAGACATAATGGCTAACTAGCAAGAGGCCTGCCATAGACCATACAGTTTGTAAATAATATTAAGCCTCTGAATGATTATTTTATAAGAGGTTGTAAGACCACAGGGCCAGGCCAGACTGGAGAAAACTTCTGACTACAGATCAAAGGCCTCAACATAAATCCAGCTACACTGAACCTGATAGAAGAGAAAGTGGGAATAGTCTTGAATGTATTGTTGCAGGAGACAACTTCCTGAATAGAACACCAGTGGCACAGACACTGAGACTGACAATTAATAAGTGGAACCTCATTAAACTGAAAAGCTTCTGTAAGGCAAAGGACACTGTCAGTAGGACCAAATGGCAGCCTACAGAATGGGAAAAGATTTTCACCAACCCCACATCTTAATTAGGCCTGATATCTAAAAACGTATAAAGAACTCAAGAAACAAGACATCTAAAAAAACAAGTAATCCAATTAAAAAATAGGGTACAGACCAGAACAGAGAATTCTCAACAGAAGAATCTCAAATGACAGAGAAATACCTAAAGAAATGTCCAACATCCTTAGTCATCAGGGAAATGCAAATCAAAACAACTATGAGATTACATCTTAACACCTGTCAGAATGACTAAGATCAAAAACACAAATGGCAGAGGATATGGAACAAAGGGAACACCCCTCTATTGCTTGTGGGAGTGCAAACTTGTACAGCCACTTTGGAAATCTATATGGCTGTTTCTCAGAAAATGGGGAATCAATCTACCTCAAGACCCAGTTACATGATTCTTGGGCATATACCCAAAGGATGCTCAACCATACCACAATGACACTTGCTCAACTATGTTCATCACAGCTTTATTTGTAATAGCCAGAACTCAGAAACAACCTAGATGCCCCTCAACCAAAGAATGGATAAGGAAAATGTGGTGTATTTACACAATGGAGTATTACTCAGCCTTACTAGGTTAATACTTGTGTTTCCATTGATGATAACAATGAGGATGATGGGGAGACAATATACAATGCTTTGATTATACTGAACATACATTTTCTTGTATTTGAAAGTTAAGGAGCAAAGAGTGATTTTCTCTACTTTGGTCAACAGATCATTGCCAATGGACAGTTTAGTCTGAACTGGGGGATAAGTAACTCAATCATCAGTTCATCCACAAAATGAAATCTGAGAATGGGACTGGGAATCTCTAACCACTGGAACAGACATTAGAAGGACAGGCAAAGACAAGACACACATGCATATGTAAATGTCCACTATATTAAGAATGACTTAGCCATGATACAAACCAGTCACACAGTAACTTATCTGTCTTTGGCTTAACTAAAAGGGAATGTTAGGAGGATTCCTGAAGATGGACGATTCCACCCACACACAGACTGAATCTCAGGGAATCATCTGAAGACAGTGGAAAGCATCTCTCCTATGGGGGAGTGACTGTGGGACTACTCTGGTTTCAATAGCACAGGAAGAAGAGAGACCTTGGCAAAGAGAAAAGAAAGAGGCAGTCCAGCTCATTCTGGTGGGTTCAGTCCTAACAGAGGACTCTTCCCTGTTCTAGTGAGTGTGACTCAAGGGCAGAAAAAAGAGAGGAAAAATCTCCATCCTCTTAGCACTTAACCTGAGCAAAGGCAGGAAGCCATTTTAACAAGATCCTTGTTGAGTCAGTGGTTAGGGAGTTATTAGAGACAAGCCCTGTAGGGCTCCCTCTGGAAACCCAGAGACAGTACTGGACAAACCCAGGACTGTGGTCTGAAGTATACTAACAACAGGGGAAACTGTGAAATCAGAATTCAGGTGAGCCACACAGAAGCAAGCCTGGTATATACATCTTTGACAGGGATGGTACAGAGGGAGTCCAGATACCCATACTAATAATAGGGACCACGTACAGACACTAGCTTTGAGGTCTCAGCTATCATTCCAACACACAGGAAAACAAACATTGTGCATGTTGTCCTCCATCACATTAAAAAAAAAAAAAACTTCACAAAGTGGGAATCTAATTCAGGAGTCTCTGGGCTGCTTGAATTTAGGCAAGCAGTATGTGTTTTCATCAGTTCCCTATTATCAGGATCCGATATTGGAGGGACTTTAAAAATCTCAGGGCATTTTTTTTTTCTGGAAGTGTGTGTAGACAGCAATACCAGATCATTTACCTCTCCACTATCACATTAAAATGCATGGCACAATTCTTTAATTACCACCTCAATCTAATTCTCTAAGAAGTTGGTCCTAATTGCATTGTTGATATGCACGGATGCAAATAAGATGTTGGCTGTTTCCTTTGTAGAAAATGACTGCTTCTAATAAGTAGCTATTCTCTTGTTAGAGAGAGTGGGGTGGTGTCACTGCACCCATGAAAGTGGTGTCTCCACCACTGATGATATTGGTTAAACTCAGAAATCAAAGAGTACATGGTTCCTCACTCCCAACTGGCCCCAACATGCACCCAAATACAGCAAAGAAGTGTCCACAAATAAGGGAGTGAACAGCCTACAATTCCTTGGAGACAGCACAAGGGAGGTGTGAATTGGACATTTGCTGAGAGATTCTTGCCGGAAGGAATGTGAAACAAACAACCCCCAGCTGCTGTGCTTTGCTTTTGTAAAATGAACTTAAGGTTGCTTCACAAACACAGGTGTGAGAATGAAGAAAGGGAAGGGGAAGAAGAGGATAGACGTGCACAGAGAACGGGCAAACATGAATAGCGTGGTGAAATTTTCAAGGATGGGAAATAGCTGTCTTGATATGGTGAGCGGCATCTGCCTCCCTCTTGGGAGCTGGTCTGGCTTTGAAAGGAGCTTTGCCAGGTCTAGGCCTGTGCTGGGAACTGGGGTAGAGGTTACTTAATGGAAGCATTTGAAGACTGGTTAAAATGCATTGGGATGAGACAGGAATCAGCCAAATGGAAGATCTATCTATAAAATTTGTGAAATAACTTCTTCAAGTCACACTTATATTCCCATGGAGAGCTGGTGTCCTGATTTGCTTTCTATTGCTGTGATAAAACATTCTGGCCGAAAACAACTTGGGGAGGGAAGAGTTTATTTAGTTTGCACTTCATGCCCTAGCTCATCACTGAAGAAGTCAAGGCAGGAACTGACCAGAGGCCAGGGAGGAATGTTGCTTACTGTTTTGCTCCCCACAGCTCCCTCAGCCTACTCTCTCATATAACCCATGGCCACTGCCCAGGAGTGGCACTGCTCACAATATGCTGAGACCTCCATCACCAGTCAAGAAAAGTCTTCATAGACTTGCCTACAGGCCAGTCTGGTGCAGGCAATTCCTAAAATGAGGTTTCCTCTCCTCAGGTGACTCTAGCTTGCTTCAAATTGACAAAACCAAACAAACCACCACCACCAACAACAAAAACCTAACCAGCACAAGAAATAAGGGTAAATATTTCTTTACAAGATTTTATATCAACACATACATGTAGATACTTATTTACTTAATACTTCATTTCACTTGAAACATTGTCTGCAAAATAAATTTGTTACAGAGATGGGATACAGTTTGCAAATCTTCCATATTCTCTGCTGTTATATAGGCTTGGGATATCATTTAGCTGGTTGGGTAATGTAAGTGGCCAGAGGGGTTTTAGTTTTATAAACTTGGATCAAATTTGGTTTCAGAGGCCATCTTCAGCAGCCAGCTTCTCCCCCAGCTTCTAACTGGCTGGAACACACCTCTGCTTCATTTTATTTCCCAGAATTATTTCTTTAGTCATATGAGCAGTTTGAGGATTAATTTGACAACTGTTGGAATAAATCATCTTCTCCTCAAATGCTTTAAAAATTAGGATTGCAAATAGCATCTAGTACGTATATATTTGTTCATCCTGAAGAGTGGTTTCCATACCTGATGGCCAAGTATAAAAAGACTGAGTGACATATATTCAGTCATCAGTATTTGTGCTGGTTCTAAAACAACAGATTCCATAATCTTTGGATTTAATCTTTTAAATTACATTTATAAATAACATATACAGACTTTTTCATATCATTATTTCTTAAACAATGTCACATCATTTTTGAATAGCACCTACATTGTGTGTGATCTGGAAACAACCTACAGGTAATGTAGTGTATTGGAGGACACACATAGGTGTATACAAGCAATACCTACACCATTTATAAACAGAGTCCATGGATTTGGGTTTCCACGGGGTTCTGGGAATAGCACTCCCAGGATTGTTAGGACTAGTCTCCTGGCTCTTTCTATGGTGTGCTGTTGGTAGACATTTGCATTCTGTACTTTTGTCAGCCGAGCACCCATCCCACCATCTGTAATAGTACCCCATTCATAGTCGTTCACAGAGGTACTCTCTTCAGGATTTGTACATATGCAAGGCTCCCAGTTAAATGTGAGTTTCAGAAAAATAACAAATGACATGCTAATATAAATATGTCTCAAGTATTTCAGAGGACATACTTATACCAAGATATCATTGCTCATCTGAATTCAATTGTAATTGGATAACTTATATTTTTAGACACTGAAACTGGCACCTCAGGGAGGAAGACTGTCATTGGGCCTCACTTTGTAATTCAGGTAGCCCTTGAATTCACTTCTTGCTTCCACCTCCTTAATTCTAGGATTATAGTATGCATCATGATGCCCAGTCTTGAATACAGTAATTCTAATTCTCTTCCATACCCAGTTCAAGCAGATAATACCTGGTCAACCAACACTACCACAAAGCTCTAAGGGCAAGCTATAACCTAGATATTCCCAATCAAGTTAGACATTTTCCCAGCCTGCTTTGGGTATGTTCAATACAGGGTATACTTGAAAGACAATTTGTATCACCTAGCACTATGTACAATAAACATGTGCCAATACATTTTTTGAAAAGAAAACCATTCATAAAAATAAAATTTTGTGAAACATTGCAAAAAAATTAAAAAAATAGTTTCTGAGAAATAAACCCTCTGTGTAAAGCCTGCCACAAACTGTGCCAGAGTCGTCCCTGATGTCACTACACTTCCCGTGTAGGATCTGCTCTGTTTATGTGTTCCTGCTTCCTTGTTCTTCATCCACCAGCTCTGGGTGCTCGGTCTATGCTGACCAGCTTGTGCTGCTCCAGTCTCCTAGTAAGTCTGATTGAGTCCATTCACCTTCAGCGAACTGCAGTGCGCCATGCACCTCCATGCTGGAGCATCCGATGTGGCCATCCCAATGTCTTAACTGCGTCTTTGTTTGGATAAGTGCCTCTGGGCTTTTGCCGTGTGCTTTTCACTACAGCAGTAAGTACATGCTTAAGGAGCTCCCTTCCCTGTTCCAGCTGCCACAATCATGGAACAATTAAAAGAAAACTTTTTAAGCCTGCTCTCACCTAAACCTAAACCGTTCATCTTTAAATGTCTCTATTTCCACACTTATATGTCTTTATTAACTCAAACACAACAACCTAAATGGAACTTCACCGAAAGTGGTATATACATTGTCACATGCAGGAAAGAAAAAATACAGCATGTTATCCAAATGTATTTTTTAAGTAATTGAAATAGCCCAGACACTTCAAAAAAAAAAAAAAAAGGAGAGTTTCCTCAATAAACCAATGTCAAACATTCATTAAAATTTGTCAATGTGGCCGGGCGGTGGTGGCGCACGCCTTTAATCCCAGCACTCGGGAGGCAGAGCCAGGCGGTTCTCTGTGAGTTTGAGGCCAGCCTGGGCTACCAAGTGAGTTCCAGGAAAGGCACAAAGCTACACAGAGAAACCCTATCTCGAAAAACCAAAAAAAAAAAAAAAAAAAATTGTCAATGTATCTGCTGAATCTTTTGAAATGTTATTATGGTAACTAGCCCAACATTTCTTCCTTGACTGTTCAAAACAAAACTCTTTCGGAATATCCAATACACCATTCTAGATGTTTGCTTGGCTCATTTCCAACCTCCCTTCTCATCTTATTTATAAACAGCTCTGCACTGTTTCTAGAATGCATCAAGCAGATGAGAATCTGGATTTTTTCTGTCATCCATTATCTCATTCCTGTATGAGAAAGCCTTAGGTATTAATCTGGGAACTATGGAGGTCTTCTTAGAGCTTAAAAAAAGAAAGATAATGTGAATAATAACATACTAATTTTTATTTTTATTTTTTGTTACAGATCAGAATATTTCAACCTAAAAAAAAACTTTTCTTTACCAAATGACCCCAACCACTGTTCTTAGATGATTATCAAAGCATACTTATCAGGTTTTAAGTAGTTTCTCAAGATTCATCAAGGAGATTAGAAGCATTTTTGAATAAAAATAATCTACTGCAAGCTCTTGTAATGCTGCACTAGAAAAGCTAAACATGATGATATCAGAAAAAATGAATTTATCACTATAATCCGACCGGACAAAGAGGGTGCTCACTTGTATTAGCGTTCTTAATAATTACTAATGTGATTGCATGAATCTAATGTTTTCAAAGAGGAAACTCTAAATTGTCAGTAAAGGAGACTCAGCAGAGAGTTTTAAAGAAAGATGATATTGAAATAGTATTTTTTAACTGTCAAAGCAGAGTATTCTGGGAAATTACTGAAAGCTGCAAAAGTGTCATTAACATATAACCAAGAGCAGAATATGCACTTTGAACAAAAGAAATATTCAGGGGGATACTGCCATATAGGAGTATGGTGTCTGGGCCAGGCAGTCTTCAGGAGCCCTTTAAGGGATTAATAGAGATAGTGTGACCAACATCTGGAATAGTAAACTAAGACCACCCATGACTATTCTTGGAAGTTTGTGCCTCCTCCTTCTCCTTTTTCTTCTTGTTCTTTTCTTCTTCCTCCTCCTCTTTCTTTTTTTGTGAAGCACAAATGGCAAATGTTTCTTGTGCCAGTTACAGCTTTTTAAAAGGGAAAATACCAATCACATTAAAGCAGAATTCACATACAAAAACAGTAAGAGAAAATTCCTGTTTATCATATCAAGGTAAATAATAAATGCACTAGTAATTAAGATATGAACAAAATGATTACTGTTTTTAATTGTCACTAATGCAATGAGGCTTCCAGTTTTGAACACCTTTGTTGCTTTCTCTCTACTCATTCACAAGTTCCAAGCAGGTTTCTTTTAAAATATTTCCGTATAGGATATATATTTTTTTTAATCATCTGTAACATTTACCATCTCTTCCTTAAAAATCTTAGAGTTATGTAGAAACAATAATTAGAATTCATACAAAATGAACTCATTAATAGTTGTAGAAACAGGTGTACTCTTCAGACACCAGTCCATGCAGAAGCAGCAAAGCTAGAAGGAAATCAATCATCAGTGGTGTGGCCCCCCCCCCCCCCCCGAAGAGAAACAATGCAGAATGGAGGATAATCACAGTGCAGCAGAGCCCCACGCACATGCTCTCAGAGGGGAGGGCAGGTCACTTTGGAAAAGCCCAAGGCAGAGGCTTCCACAATGATGGAAATTCTTGAGCATTGGTTCAGAGATGGAAATAAAGTACTTGTGAAAAGAGAATCCATTGCTGTTCTAAAATGAAAGTTACATTTATTTGCAAGGAGTACAGACTAGGGTGAGGAGAGCCGTACCTTTCACAAGTAACAATTTAGCTATTTTCAAAGCTCCAGACAGTTGCCATGTTTTTCAAGTGTACTTGGGTGGTACCCACCTCTTCCTGGAAGCCTCACCTGAATTTCTTTGTTCAGATGTTCTCTCTATGGCACTTAATGAGACAATATCTATACATGTGAAAGTATCATCTGTCCAAAAACCAAGTCTCTGACCTCTGCTGCATGGTCATTCCCAGAAGACTGGTTTTATGGGCTGCTTTTTTTTTTCAGATCCCATGAATTCCAAATCAAGGGGTACTTGAAATGTCAAGAAAGATCAAAGCTGCAAGCTCTTAGGTTGTTATAGTAACTGTGGCATGACTCTTGCACTTGAGTTCGTAGTTTATTCACCTAATAAAATCATGCAGCAATTGCATTGCATTTTAGCTCAATAGAGTGTCCAATGAAATTACCAAAGTAAAAAAAAAAGTTCTGTAGCTAATTATTTTCTCATTTTAACTACAAGGTCAAGGAGATGACAAAGTGTGGGCTTTGGAGTCACAAAGATCTCAAGTGGACAAGGTTATATCGGTTATTAGCTAATTGTGGGACTGCATCCCCACCTGACCTGCCTTGATGGCTTAGGGACTTCCTTATGATTTATCTTATACATGCTCTGCTTTGATTCATTTTGGGTCTATTTGTGATATTTCTTGGAATAACCAGGTACGTATCTCAGACCCCAAACTTTTGCTTTGCTTCAAAGCATTGACCATTTTGGTCACAAGGCAATTTTTGTATTTCCAGGGGTTAATGGACACTTGTGAAACAGGATGGTGGAAATTCTACAGAGTTCAGAACTCTGCACTTGGCTCTGTGTAATATATTGAAATTAAGCCATGTACCACATTATATGATGTGTGTTTGAGTTTAGAACCAACTACCTCCTTCCAGAAAAACAAAACAACAAAAGCCCATAGAAATACATATAAGCCATACCTTGAACTACTCAGGGAGTTTTCTTATATCAAAATCTTAGAGATTCTGACTCTAAGTTTTTTTTTTTTTTTATTTATTAAATTTCACTTTAAGAAAGAAGAGTTCTCAAGGCAGTTAAATTCAGAGTTAGTATTTAGTATTCAGCTTAGAGGGGCAGAGTCGTATATGCTACTAAAGATGCTAATGACCCAAGAAGACATTACAAAACCCACTGTATTATGGTCTGTCTTTAAGAAGAACTTCTGGATATTCACAGTGATGGTTGTGTTGGTTACCAACTTTACTGACTGAAGGTTATCTAGAGCTTGTGAATTATCTGTGTGAGGTCCTTTCCAGAGAGGATTTAATGTAGAACAGTGACTGGGGTTAAAGACTTATCCACAATGTGGGCAGAACCATCAAATGACTGAGAGCCCAAAAGAAGGAAGTTGGAGGAGGAAGTCAGTGACCCCATGGTCAACATCATTCTTTCTGAGGGAGTACCAGGACAGCCAGAGTACAAACCCAGAACTTGGGACATCCGGAGGATTGTGGCAAGTTCAAGGCTAACCTGGTCTGCATAGTGAGATCCAGCCCAGCCAAGGCTTTACATTGCTACCTGTATCAAATGCAGAAATTGGAGTAGGAGAGAGAGTTGGCTGCTTTCACCATTTGTGGACATCAGATCCCAGCTTCTTTAGCCTTTCCATATGAACTTGATACCAGTAACTCTTATGGGAATACCTTAGCTTTCAGCATTGAATTAGCATCACTGAAACTTCTAGCCTTTTGGAGTGAGCATCTACCAGGTTTTTTGTCTCTCTATCTGGCCGGCAGCCATTAGTAGAATGCCCAGCCTGCAGTCATATAAAACAATCAACTCAATCCCCTCATATATCAAATATACATGCATATACACATGTGTCTCTATATATGTATATATAGACCCCTGGCTACCGATAGAGGCATCTGCAACTCTAGGATCTTGAGAGTCAGAGACTATCCATTAATCTTTTAAATGGAGAGGGCTATACCTGAAATACCTCTCTAGCACTAAGAATTTGAAAATTAGAAGTCAGGGAGTAGGAGAGGTAACTGAGGCCAACAGTCAGCAGAAGCTATGAACTGTAAGCGAAAACTTTCTTGGGAGAGAAAGAGAAGAGAGAGAGAGAGAGAGAGAGAGAGAGAGAGAGAGAGAGAGAGAGAGAGAGAGAGAGAGAGACCTTATTGTTCCCAGCTTGCTTGGTTCTTTTGGTTCTTTCCCTGGACTTTCCAAAATGCTTCATCATATTTTCTGGCAAGGCACATGAATACCTGTGGCTACATTCTTCACTCTCGTAGTGCGTGAAACAAATCTTCCAGTTTCGTTACTCTTTACTTTTAAAAACAAGAATGGGATTTACATAAGATGGAATATTCACATAGCAACAAGAGTGCAGAAAAACAAGCAGGTGTTAATAAATTTCAAAGAAACATTAATCTGTTACTGCAAATACGGCCTGCTGTTCATTTAAATGGAATGACACTCTATAAATGTACCACTCAGTCATTCTCTGAGCTATCAAATGTAATATATAACACCTCTGATGATCAAAGTGAAAGTAAGTTTAGAAATCCAATTTGCTTTTCTCTCCATTTAAACTCTTTATTTAACTTTTGCATTCAAGTCCTCATTTTAATCAAGCTTCAATTTTATTTACTCACATTCCATGTTGTAATACAATTATAGGGATGCTTCAAAATTGTCATTGAGTGTTGCAATTGCCAAAAATAAAGTTAGATCCTAAAGCAAATATATAAAAAAATGAGAAAAAAATGTTTACTGCCTGTCATACTTGGAACTGGGAGTAATGTGAAAGGAACATGTATTATTGTTTAAAAACATGTATAAACAGTAAGGTCGTGCAAGGCAGGTGCCCTGGTCATGATTACAACTGGCCAATAGCTAAGCCCTGGGAATGATGGTAAGAAAACCAAGGATGGAATCTGTGTCTGCAGAGATGGGACAGAAATCAAAGCACATTCTGTGTGATTGCCTCTGGCTGAGAGATGGATCAGGCAGATACCTGTGATGATAACAGATATACTGAGATATTTACTTCTTGCCAGAGACCCTCTGCTGTATTTTCTCTCTCATTGTGTGCCTATATGATATCAATAAACAATGGATAGAAACAATGAGATAATAGCCTGAATCAAACTACTTAGGGTTGACTTCATTACAATCATTTTAACTTCTAAATCTTAATGGACAGATAATGAATGAATTGGGATCTTCAGAGTCTTTACTGTCATCTATTATCCTGTCATTTGGCTTCGGTGCTTTAAATACGTTACTCTGTTCTTAAGGATGCCCAAGTGGCCTTACTTAGTTCCCTGGAGTCCTGTTTAAACACAAATGTATGAGCTGGATTTTATTCTGACTGAAGGGTTTTTCTAGAGAAGGCTTGGACTTTCCTTGGATTCTCAATGTTACTTGACTCTGAAACGACCCTCTCTTGAAGCTTTCCTGGCATCCACAATAATCTTACCCAGCTGAGTCTCCTCAAAATCTCTAACGAGGCTGCCTGAGTGACAACATTTCTTACCCAAATATGAATATCATGCTGGTTTCCATTCTCTCTCTTTTCTCTTCACAGCTGCTCTGGGGATCTCCCCTTCTCCTGTGGCTTTGCTCATTCTTGTGGATGAGATATTTACAGAATTTACTTGTTGAAGTACTAGCCCTCAGTGCTTCCAATATAACATATTTGTAGGTAGGGTCTTACAGAGGTAATTAAATTATGTTTTGACTTATGACTGTATAAAACAGGAAAATTTAGGCACAGGCATTCACAGAGACAATATGAAGACAGAAGACAGCCATCAAAGAGCCAAAGAGAAAGACTGAGAATAGGTCCTCTGTTGGTGGTACTCACATAGAGTGGACCCATTGGAACACTTTATTTCAAACTTTTGACCTCCAGTATTATAGGAAAATAAAGGGTTTTTTTTGTTTGTTTTTGTTTTGGTTTTTGGGGTTTTTTTTGTTTGTTTAAGCAATTCAGACAACAATCTCACAGCAGTCCCAACAAACCAATGTATCTGTATCTTCCAAATTATGCTAATGTAGGACAAACCTAGAACTCTCTTTGGAGCTATAGCCCCATGTAGCCAACTTCCCTGACATCTCCACCTGTATACTCTACAGATAAACTTATTTTGCTATAGTGAATGCCAAATGTGTCTGTTTTCAAATTTCCCTGTGTTGGTGAATTATACTGCCTTGTAACTTCTTGAAGCCAGGAATATTAGATGGATCTTAGAGTAAACCTTCTCTTTTCTTTACTCATGACCATTCCTCCAGTTCATCCAGCTCTTAAGTCCCACCATTTCTTCCTTTTCTATGCTTTCCATCCTACTGTTCCAGCCAATGTCTTATCTCTTGATTAGTTGATTTTGAAACAGATTTCTAACTTGTTTCCCTATAGCCCTTTTGCCTTTTTAGTTCCAGGCAGAGCAAGTCATACAGCGTGAAATGGTGATCAAATTATTCTTTTATTTAGAAAATAGCTCATTTTCCTATGAGCTAGAGACTAAATATGTCTGCACAACACATTAGACCTTTCAGAGGAATGAACATTGTGGTAAGGAAGGACAAATGCCATAATCACTTATGTAATAGGTGATGAATCCACATAGTTGTTTTCAAAATTCATGTACTTGTTCTGTTGGTTGTCAGGCTTGTGTCTGTGTATTTGACTGAGGGCATGGCCATTCTGATTTAGAGTCAGAGTTCTTCAGAAACAGAGTCTCGTTCAGAATTACCCAGATTAAAGAATCCCAACATACCCAAAAGTGTCTTTAAATTGTTGCTGTATTGGCTTTTGTAAGAAGCTCCTGAGTACAGATGACTACACCATAAGATCATAGCAAGCAAGCTGTTTAGAGTCAGCTCACACATTCTTCAGTGAGGTTACGTCACATAAGAAATACATATTTATTTTAATGGAGGTTTTATTTCTCACAAAGGCATTGTAAGTAGCCTCCTGATTTGCCTCACCCATTGTTGGTGAGCCTTACTGTGAGCTGACCCCTTCATGTAATATAAGTGTCTGTGTCACCAGAAACCCCAGCAGAGAAATGTAGACAAAGATGCTCCTCCACATGAATATCAATATTAAGGTCTTTCTGCATGAAGAATTATTCTTGAGTGTGATGAGCAATGGCAAATCAATAGATAAGTGACTAGTTTTATTTGAAAGGCAGGTATTTCTGAAATGCCAGTATTTGGTTCAAGAAGTTCTTTGAAAACACTGGAATTTGAACATCTACTCCCAGGAACTAATTGTGCAACATGAGACCAAAATACTGTGAGTGACATTAGCTGTCTGTGTGCATTGCATATTGTCAGGCTTCCAAGACACGGCCGTTAATGAAGGTCTTCTGTGAACTTTCAGTTTGGACTAGTAGATTATATTTCTTTTCTTCACCATCTGAATTGCTTAATTTGGAAATAAACCTCAAGGATTGCAATCCTGTTTCTATAGCATGCTATGGAAGTGCTGATCCTGGAAGTTGTCCAACACAACTCTGCGTGTCAGTTTGTCCCAGATTGAATCAACTAAAACCTCCTGAAATAGATGGTAGAGCAGGATTTAATTTTGTCCCAGTGTATATGGAAAGGAAGCGGTGTTTAGACTGGTATCATGTTTTACCTAGGCTTGAAGGATGCATATAAAGGAAAGCCAGAAAGCCCTTACTTTGATCAACACATGTCTCATTCAGTGTCCAAAAATACTTCAAATCCACGAAGAAGTAGACTTTATCTTCAAGGTCAACCTAACCTTCTCATCAACCTTACCATAGAGCTGACTACAAGTATGGCTACCATACAGTTCTACTTACCAGACACAGGACTGCACAGGCACCATCATATTACAGCACATATGCACAATGAATGCCCTTTGTAGTTGTGTATTAGATAGTCTGTAATGAAGCATGTAGTGGTCTTTGGGTCACAGCTGTGAACTTCTGTATCCCTTGGGCTTTTGTGAAAGTGAACGTCATTTAGCAAACAAAGGAGAACTTAGGGATTTTTAGTGAACTGCTTAGGTACTCCTAGGGCACAGAATACCATCCTTCCTAATGAATACCCTCCTAGTTTCCAGGATGAGAAGTAATTTGTTTATTGGAAGGAGAACAGTAAGTAAAAACTTACATGGTAGAAGAAATGCCATGTAAACTCAAAGGGTTCTGAGAATAAACTGAAATTTGGAGCTTGCAAAACTACACATGAGAATACTAAGTAGGTCACAGGCTCAAACGAGAGTGTATCAGACAGACTTGGGTGAGGATTAGTTCCAAGGGAAGAAAAGCAAGAGGGAAGGTTTAAAAAGAAGCAGCAAAAGCTGTTATTCTGTAAAGCTGCGATTACCAAAGAGGTATTGGATGGGGTTTTGGGTAAACAGGCCTGGCTGGGGACTGGCACTGTCAAGAAGTCACTGAGGAGTCATTTGTTTCCTAGATTTTTTTATTCCATCATATTTTAAGAATATTTTCAAATATCTGACCTCTCCAGTTATCTGCCTATCTTGCCCACTTTAACTGTGTTGCTGAGTTCACTGTCTATGTGACTGTCCACTCATGTGAGGACTGGACCTAAGCACACATGTGCGTTCCTGTCCCTAGGCATTTTCATTTTCATAACTCTGCTTGCAAATGGAGCTGGTGTACCCCCGAGGCAGAAGAGAGTGGCAATCGTGGGATGTTCAAAAGTCTCAGTGGCTCACAATCTACTTCTAATGCTTTGTGCTTGATGCCGTTTCCAAGGAAAGCTGTGACAGAAGGACATTAATCTGTCTCATGACAGCGTGGGGTTTTAATGCGTTTTCTGCATCCACAGAAAGAGCCTCCTATGGAGGTGGTGAAAGGAGTTATGGTGAAATCAATATCTTCATTTTGCTGGGGCACTGACAGTTTGTAGCAGTGATACAAGGGATCACTGCTCAGGGAAAGCTCATTGGACAGAGGCTTCTGTACACTACACACATTTTTGAAAATACACACAAAAACCCGCTTCAAGAAGAAACAAACAAGCAAGCAAAAGGTGATTAGGTGATATGGAGCTATTATTTTTCTAGACATATGTAGGCAGTCTACTAAAACAAGGCTTCTCTTTGGAGCAACGAAAGGTTCATTATAGTTCTGTTTTTTGGACACAAAGTCAATTTCATAAAATGTATAAAAATTAGTTCAAAATATTCTGGCCCTACTTTGAGGTATCCAAATTAAAAATATGATTCCTCAAAGATGACTAAAAGCATAGATCAATCTAGAAAATCAAGCAGCAAAAATTCAAAGATAAAGATTAGGTTTATTCAGCCTTGTCAATGAGATTGGCTGAAGGAAGTTTTACTGAGTGGGGATGGGCAGAGTCCCAAGTAGGCTAGCCATTCCAATCTTTTCTTAAGCATCATTTTTAGATTTGATGTCAATATCAGTTTTAATTGAAATGAAATTTAGTGGCCAACCATTGATTTACTTTGGCTTCTTTTTTTTTTTTTTTTTTTTTTTTTATTTTGCAGTACAATTCAGTTCTACATATCAGCCACGGATTCCCTTGTTCTACCCCCTCCCGCCCCCCTCACCTTCCCCCCAGCCCACCCCCCCATTCCCACCTCCTCCAGGACAAAGCCTCCCCCGTGGACTGAGATCAACCTGGTAGACTCAGTCCAGGCAGGTCCAGTCCCCTCCTCCCAGGCCGAGACAAGCGACCCTGCATAGGCCCCAGGTTTCAAACAGCCAACTCATGCACTGAGCACAGGACCCGGTCCCACTGCCTGGATGCCTCCCAAACAGATCAAGCCAATCAACTGTTTCACCCATTTAGAGGGCCTGATCCAGTTGGTGACCCCTCAGCCATTGGTTCATAGTTCATGTGTTTCCATTCGTTTGGCTATTTGTCCCTGTGCTTTATCCAACCTTGGTCTCAACAATTCTCGCTCATATAAACCCTCCTCTTTCTCGCTAATTGGACTCCCAGAGCTCCACCCGGGGCCTAGCCATGGATCTCTGCATCCAGATCCCTCAGTCGTTGGATGGGGTTTCTAGCACGACAATTAGGGTGTTTGGCCATCCCATCACCAGAGTAGGTCAGTTCGGGCTGTCTCTCGACCATTGCCAGCAGTCTGCCAAGGAATACTCAATCATACTACAAGAGCACTTGTTCAGCTATGTTCATATCAGCATTGTTTGTAATAGCCAGAAAATGGAAACAATCTAGATGCCCTTCAACTGAAGAATGGCTTCTTTTTTTAAAGCAAGCTATAATTATGTTTTTCAGTCTTGAGATATTATTGCTCACTTAACACAGTTTTTGTTATATTCTAGTAGACAGCATGTTATGTAAATATATATTCATAGCTGTCTATTTGAAATGTTTCAAATAAATAGGTTAGTAGGAAGGATTCAGGTTTAAAGGTGTTTGTTCATTGTTTTGGTACTTTCCCAGCTTCTCTAGGGTTAAGTATAATCACAGAATGTAATATTATTACTCACAGAAATTATTCATCCTATTCTACATAATTTTAAAAATAAAATGAGAGTGATCTTCTATGCCTTCTGTGAATTTTCTTATTTTTTATTTTTCTGACAATGTCAAGGAATAAAAATTTTAAAGTCCTTAGATTTGGGTAATTTTATGGTTCTCTTTTCCTGAGTCATGACAAAAAGAAAGTCTTTTTGCTCTGTCTTTCAGATATGGTGGCTATTTCTAAAGTAGGATAGAGAAGGAATGTGTGTATGAGATGTACATATTCAAGAAAATACAGTCTGTTATGAAAGTCCCCAAACTCGTGTTCTGTGGAAACTAGTCTCTAAAGAGTTCCATCATCAAATAAGTTTGGGAGATACTGCATCTTATCTCTTGTAGATTTACAGCACACTTTAGAATAATTAAAGCGTTGGTAAATTCTGCAGAGGAAAAATCACTCTAATGAAGCCCAACCTTGTAAAAACTTATTTCCCATTGAAACTCATCTTACAAATTCATGAAATTATCATTAACTACCTGCCTACATCTAGAAAAAATAGTATTACGTTCTTTGTAAAAATATTCCTTAGTAGTTGGAAGGACATCTTTAACATAAGCTTTTACACACACACACACACACACACACACACACACACACACACACACACACACATTCTGTGTAATAACCTTTAAAGGCTATTGTAGAAGGAACAACTGAAACCCTCTATCCTTCACCTGCCTTAATGGCTTCATCCATTTTCATTATATCCTCCATTATTTCATAAAATTGCTGTGAAAAATAACCAACTAAAAGGTCATTTGGCTTGTCAAATTAAGTGCTATATGAATGTAAAAATAATAGCAACCATTAATTGAACACCCACTATGTCAGATAGTGAGTCACTAACTCACACATTCGGCATAAACTATCCTTGTTCTGCCAGCAGAAGAAGCAACCGCGGTCTTCATTTTCAAGCAAAGAAAGCAAACATTCTTGGAGAGGCCCTGAGTCTTGCCCAAATTTGCTTGCCACCACAGGATAATGGCATACCATCTCTCTTTTGTCTCCCATGCTCTTCTCGTTTTCACTACATCATGCTGTCTCCCTAAATAATGTGAATTCATCTAGTCCCAGCAAGATAATAAAATATGAAGTGATAAGAATAATGATGCCAATAATGGTAATTAATAACAATCAGGGTGGTATTAAAACTCTGCATATTGTCATTGTGTGAAATTTACAGCACAGCCGTGTTTTAGCACGAGAAAGCCGTTCTCTTTTCTCCTGTCCCCATTTCCAATTAATCACTATCTCTAGTTGATCTTTTTACTCAATATCTCCACAACTCACTTACTGTCACTGACTGTTGCTCAAGTCTTGTTCTGACCTGCTCTGGGTTTTCTTTTATAGCAGTCAATGCCTAACTGGTATCCTGTGGTTCCTCAGTTAATGCCATGCACTGAAACCACATAGACTTTCTAAAATTTAAATCCAATTGAGGCTATCAGTTTCACATCCCCAAGTCTGCTCAGTGATGTGTGGTTAAAATCTGAACATGTAGACTTCTAGAATAGCTCCTCGTCCAGCCCTGTTACCTATCTAACTTTGAACTTCGCATTCCTTTCCTCATGAACTTTTATTGATGTCACTGATTTCATTGGTATTACAGTCCACTTTTATCTCATGTCTTCAAACTTCTGAAATTAAGATGTGTTTTTATAATCAGTGGTTCATCATGCTCAAGAAACTACATATGTAAAATGAAGGGAAATCCTGGCATTGACGACTTCTTCAATGGATGAGCAAGCTGCTATCAATCCACTTATCTAGTTCATCACACTTCTTTATTTGGAGTTTTGTGCATGGCTCTTCTATCTTTGCTTAGGGTGCTATCATGTGACTTTTATGGGCAAGATATGAACAAGTGTCTGTTCAATCCAGATAAGACACCTATGACAGACCAAAGAATGATTTCATCCCAGTCCAGTGTAGGGAGCAGAGAAAGCCAATGAGTGAAGGCATGAGTGAATGTGTGTTGTTGACATGAGTTGGCCATGTCAAGGGCCCCAGAGCCTCATAGAGGAATGACAAAGCAGTCCCTCTGAGATGAGCCTCAGAGACACAGCAAAGCCTTTCTCTGGTCCAAGTGTAGATGTTGACAGTGTGTGCAGAATATGTCCACCATAGCTGACTCTCATTGGATATTTACTGCCTGAAGACTGATCTCCTATAGAGACTGCATCTCCCAAGATTAGTTAAACCTAGCTCCTTGATCCAGCTGTACACCATAAACCTTGCCTTCTTGTTTATCTGTCTGTTATAAATGTAACTCTTTGCTCAGCTGAATGAAATAGTCCAACTCTCCATTCAAGTCTGTATAATAAACACATCAACCTTCCAGGGCGCTGTACTCTCTTCAGAAAAGAACTCAGACCACCACATTACAGTATTCTCTCTGCATGTCTGTCTGTCTTTTCTTCATTTCCCCAAGTCAGGTTTAAAGCCCCAGGAACTGTGCATGAAGGCAGCAGTCTAACTTGGTGGATCAATGAGTTTATTAGGATTCATTACAAGAATATGAGTGAGGGTTTGGGGAGTCATCTTAGGGTCTCCAGCCTTGAATAGAAGAGAGTACTTTTGGCATCCATAACATTTCTCTGTCACATTTTTAAAGAATGCTCATATTTTTAGAAAATATTTGATTTCTTTTGTCATTTTCCCTACATGAGAAGCCAAATTACCCTCCCTTTAAATATAGAGGCTACTTAGTGGTTTACATCCAAAGACTTGAAAGTGGTAAAAAAATCTCTATGTATTATTTTCAAGATTAAGCCATAAAAGACACACTTTTCTCCCTGCTTTCTCTTGAATTACTTTTTCTAGGAAAGGTCCTTCTGTGGCATGACGAAGCTCACTTTTAGGAAGTTCTTCTGTGATAAGTTACTGGAGTTTCTGGGCCGCAGTTACGTGAGGCACCACTGAGGAGGAAGTTCCTCTCTCCTAGCCTGTGGGTCCTGCTGTTATAGCCTTGACCATCATCTTGCTTGCTGTGTTATCAGAGCCCAAATCACCTACTCCACGCTCAGATTTCTCGTCCACAGGAATTTTGAAATTGGCAGCCTGTTGTTTATAGTCACCGAGTTTTGGATGATTTGTTATACACCAGTAGACACCTCAGATTAAAGAAAAATAAAGTGAATTACTTCTTTTCTTTTTGTACTTCTTTTTAGGTGGAGAACTCCTAGAGGCCAATCCCTCTACCTGGCTCATGTCATTTCTCCAGTGCTGAGCACAGGATTTGGCATGCTTAGTACATTGAAAAGTTGTGAATATTAAAGACTTGGAGAATCATCTTTTCTCATCTAGTACTTTGGTTTAGACAGCAAGTGAGCCCTTCATTATAAGCAAATATTTATAAAATGATAGAAATGAAGATTTAGCTATTCATGTTATAATGAAGGAAGCAATAGGCTTTTTAAATGCTGACAATTTGTTTTTCCTACAGTAGCAAGATGATCATTGAAACTAATCTACGGCCTGTCCCCTAACCCTCAGTGCTTTCACAATGCTTTTAGAATAAAAAACAACTTTCTTCTTACAGACCAGGGGCTTCTTTGTGGTGATATTTTATTTGTGCATTAATAAATAAAGCTTTCCTGGAGATGGGGGGGGGGGAGAAGGCCAGCCATTTTAAGTAAACAAGAAGTCAGGCAGCATATGCCCTTAATCCCTTAGCAGGCAGGATCTCTGTGTGTTCAAGGTCACACTAGGGGACAGAGCCAAGTGTGGTGACACACGCCTTTAATCACAGTACCAACCATAGAGACCTGAAGGTCTGTACAGACAGACAGTGACAGAGCTGTGTAGGAAAAGGAAGTGAGGTAGCTGGGCTAAGAGCCAATGAAAGGTCAGAAAAGCAAGGCATATAAGCCTGGGTAGACAGGAAGTCACGGGATTTGGAAGCTGCAGAGTTGGTGAGGTGAGGTTAGCTGATGGCTTTCCCTATTTCTCTGATCTCTCTAAGGCTTTAACCCAAAATCTGGCTTGGTGTTTTTTATTTAATAAGACCATTTAGAAATTTGGCTACACTTCTTCTTCTTCTTCTTCTTCTTCTTCTTCTTCTTCTTCTTCTTCTTCTTCTTTTTATTTTTTTGAGACAGGATTTCTCTGTGTAGCTTTGTACCTTTCCTGGAACTCACTCTGTAGCCCAGGCTGGCCTTGAACTCACAGAGATCCGCCTGGCTCTGCCTCCCGAGTGCTGGGATTAAAGGTGGGCGCCACCACCACCTGCCTCGGTTACACTTCTTAAAGGGTTTCTACTCGCAACCTCTTTTGCATGAGAAATGTTTATGACTCCAGATATACAGGTATATACAAATCAACTATTTACTGGTAATAAGTCATAAAGAAAATTACTTTAAAAAATTCTTTGGTATACATGTCATTTTACCAGTTGCTTGAGACTAAAGCAAACTTGCATACAAATGATGTCTGTACTTGCTTCTTTTACATATAGAATTAAATCTTGGCTGAATGTTTGATAGTACAGGACACAGAGCATCTTCAGTTTTTCAGAGTTTTGACAAATAGTTTGACTTTGTTATTGTTAGTGCTTAGAACCACTTCAAATAAATATATAGTGAAAAATGACAGCAGTGTGTTTAGGGCTATTTCAGAAATTGTTTAGAAATTTTGTCTTGATCGCAAGCCAAAATTGATTTAATCTTATTTTTTTAAATGAAACTCAAGTAAACACGTCAAATAGTAATTTTAAAAATCAAATATTCTGGCTGGGCAGCGGTGACCCAAACCTTTAATCCCAGCATTGAGGAGGCAGAGGCAGGTGGATCTCTGTAAGTTCGAGGCCAGCCTGGTCTACAGAGATAGTTTCAGAACAGCCAAGGCTGCACAGAGAAACCCAGTCTCAAAAAACAAACGAACAAATGAAATCAAATATTCTGACACAGGACAATCCAATTATATACTTATTTGATACCTTGATACTTCGGTGTGAGAGGAAAGAACTAAAAGCCTTTGTTTAACATAATTCATATCATACTAGCATAAGAGCATGAAACTTTGTATAGTAAAAACATCACAATTCATGACACACAATAATTCCCTAGCTGAGCTGAGATGTTCAGGAATTTGTTGACTTTTCTTTTCAGTTCTTTATATATTCTAGATATTAATCCTCTGTCAGATGGACAGTTGGTCAAGATTTTTCTCCCTCTCAGTTGGCTTCCTCTTCACTCTATTAAGTTTCTGTTGCTGTACACAGCCTTTTCGTTTCATAGCATCCTATTTGTCAACTGTTGGCCTTAGTTCCTGAGCAGCTGGTGTCCCAGTCAGGAAGGCCTTGCAGATGCGTGAATTTTGAGAGGCATTCCTTACAATTTTCCTCAAGCATTTTCACGGTTTCAGGTTTTACATTAAAGTCCTTGACCCATTTGATATTTATTTTTGTTCATGGTAAGTAATAAGGATTTAGTTTGATTATTCTACATGTAGATAGCTGGTTTTCACAGCCCTATATCTTTCTTTCTTTCTTTCTTTTTTTGGTTTTTTTGAGACAGAGTTTCTCTGTGTAGCTTTGGAGCCTGTCCTGCAACTTGTTCTTTAGACCAGACTGGCCTTGAACTCAGAGATCCATCTGCCTCTGCCTCCCAAGTGCTGGGAATAAAGGCATGCACCACCACTGTCTGGCGACAGTCCTATTTCTTGAAGACGTATTTTTCCAAAGTATATTTGTCAAAAATTAAGTGTCCATAATTACATAGCTTTTACTTGGTCTTACGTTCTTTTTCACTGATTTCTCATGGCCCAGCTGTTAATGACATTCTTCAACCCTTAAATGTGCCTCTCATTTACCTACCTGGAAACCTCAGGAGTCATGTCTGTGATGTTCTTGTGCCAAGAATGGGCATTTGACTTAAGCTCAGCTAGACAGGGCTTCAGACAATGTAGTCTCTTGGATAACGAATGTATATACTTTGAGGCTATGGGATGCCATCCTAATTCTACATGCTACTACAAACAAAAACAAAAACAAAAACAAACAAACAAACAAAAAACAAGCAATCAAGGGACAACAGCGTTGTAGAGAAAATTGCCTGATTTCAGGTTGGAATTTTTTGATTCCTTGATCTAGCCTTATTATGCATTTCTGTGTATTAATTATAAATGTCCTTTTTAAAAAAAAGTTAAATGAAGTTGTCTTCTGGCAATGGAAGCTATCTTAATACATTCTTATTTCTCTCTCTCTCTCTCTCTCTCTCTCTCTCTCTCTCTCTCTCTCTGTCACACACACACACACACACACACACACACACACAACTATACTATTGATGATAGCGCTGCTTAAAGAGAAGAGGTTGTTGAAACCTTGAACACATGGAGCTCATTTCATACACATGTGCTGTGTCTGCTTCATCAAATTGTGGAGATTATCATCAGTGTGGTGACTTAAAGTTTGCCAAGAGAAGCAGTATATAAAGAAAGGTGATAATTATAATCCTGGCGATAGTCTAATAGTACTTGATGGAAGTTAGAAAGGTTTAAGAACTCCACACCTGGCCAGTGTGAAATGTTTAGGAATAGCTTTTTTAAATATGCACCACCAGAGCTGGTTTGCTTGGCTCTAGCTTGCTGGGCTGTTAGTCACATGACCTAGACAGTACTTTCATATGATAATATCAGGAACCATTGCTCCTCTGGCTGCACTGTTCTTACTGTTCTTATTTAAATGAATTCCATCTGTTTAGAAAGGATTTTTCTTTCAGAAGCTCACAGTATCAGCTCTCCTCATCAGACAAAAGAAGTGTTTCAGTAAAATAAAATAATGTTCACTGGTATTACTTCATCCAGTCGTCTTTGGCAAGGCTTGCAAAGGTCCAGCTGACTTGTGACTATCAGGACTGTTAAGCAGGTTTTTTACTACAGCATTTCAATAATGTGTATGTTATTTAATTTCTATATTACCAATAGTATACACAACTTCTTTCTCCATGTCAATCCATCTGTTTGACTAACACCCCCGTTCTATTGTGACAATAATTGAAAACCAACAGTATTTTATAAACTAAATAACATGCTGTTAACTGTGTATGTGTATATTTTAGGCACTGTTATCAAGAATCAGATGACTGTAGTTCTGTGTACTTATATCTGAGCCCACTATTCTGTTCCGTGGATCCACATGTTTGCTTTGGTCTGCCTGGTAGTGATACTATTCAGACCTTAAATGTGTATCTCATTTGCATATCTGAGAACTTCAGAGATGTACTTCTCTGATGTACAGCTAACAAAATTCTTCTGTCAGGGATTTTAGAATTGGAACCAACCAGACTGTAGTTCCTACTGACACACAATTGTATGTTTAAATGTAGCTGTGGATACACATGTACCAACAGAACCCTTGGAATCAAGTCTCGGTGAAAGGATTTGAGAAGTACACTAAGAACAAGGTACGAAATTGATGTTTATAATTTCTGGGTCACTGTGAACATTCCTGTGTTTTGTGAGCATGTGTGTACAAGTACTTTCTTGATCTCTTAGGGTGGTAGAACAATGTTAGAGCGTTCTTGAGAGTGGGAAGTCAGAGCAACACATCAGGAGTTCCAAGGTCCAGAAGAGCTCATGCCATGTTTCTTAGATGGTGCCCTCCTGTTGCATCCACAGGTGGTGGAAGCTCAAAAGAGCCAACAAGCTCCCACAGATCTTTTCTTACAAGGGTCTGGTCTGCTTCACAAGGCCTCTGTCCTAATGACCTTGTCAGATTTGAAAGGATATCTCTGACACCATTGTACTAGGAGCTAAGTTTCCAAGCATAAATTTGGAGATGACAGAAACATTGTCCCATAGAACAGACTTTTTTTTTATAAGCAATCTACAAGTCCCGAAATTCCATTGTTTGCAAATTATCTTATAGTGATAATCGTCATTACCTTTAAGGACTAATTTTTATGAAACTCTTCCTTGATCAAAAATGTCTGTACAGTTGGGCAAGCTTTGTCTACTTACTGTTGCACAAATAAAGAAATTAAATATGTATTGCATTATGAGTTTATATGAGTTCATATAAAGTATGAATTATATGATTCTATATAATGAGTAATAGTATGCTCTTAAATTTGCATTCTTTTGTCTGCTCCCATGAATAAAACATTTAATGCTTTAACAAGCCATATTCATTGTCATATATGAAAATGCTAAGCTACTTAAAATTTCTTTTAAAGTGTATTTATCTATAGACATAGTTATATTTCTTTTATTTTTAATGTTACCCTTGATTAAGATGGTTCACAGGCAAGTAGCCCAACTCGAGTAGAAAAACAGTAACAACAAAAAAACTTATAATATGTTTAGTCAGTTATCTCTTGTAATATTCTAGGTCTTTTTACCACACTTTTCATGTAATAACTCTTTTGAAAGCCACATGTTAGAAGATAGGCAAAGTGAAAAACTGAACAAATAGATTTAGATTTTACTGATAGTTTTCAGTTAAACAGGGTAAGGAACTGTTATTGCAAACTTCAGGCCTTGGAGGATTAATAAGTCTGCCAGACAATGAAACCTGGCACTGAATCATCTACAATGACATTCAATAAAGTGTTTTAAATATTTTTCTTGAAGCAATTGGCTTTCTATTCATGCATGTTTATTGGCTTAAGAAAAAGCCACTTCCATGAAGAATGCTAGAGAATTTCATCAGAAAGAATGAAGCCACAAAACTACTGGAATTAGGGGTCTGGATGTGGCTTAGTCAGTGAAATTAGACAACCACCACCTATGTCAAAAGCTATATGGGGCAAAATGTGACTTTAATCCTGGTTCTGGGGGATGAGACAGGTAGATTCCTGGAATTTGCTTGCAGACTAGGCTAGCTGAATCAGTGAGCTCCATGTTCAGTGAGAGACTCTGTCATAAAAAAGTAAGGTGGAGGGCGATCAAGGAAGACACTTGGTGTTTGATATTGGCCTCTGGTCTCTACAAGTGCACATACACACATGAATGTGTGTGAGCCCTGCCCCCCACCCCATAATTTTGGAAAATAAAGCAAAGCCTTATGGTATTCAGTGCCCTTGGATTTCTATTACCCTATGTCCTGGCTGTGTACTAAGACTAGTGTTCTGACTAGATCAACGAGAGGACCATTTTGTCAAGCAGCAGTATTGCTCATCTTTTTTCTGAGCCTACACCAGCACCATGTTGTTGCCTCTCTTGGAAGTTCATAGGGCTGAGGCTCACACAAGATTGCACTCTGTTTTTAGTAGCTGGCTTTGTGAGGACGGGCTCAGTTTTCGCCCTGAAAGCATCTACATTTCTGAATATGTTTAAGTAAAATCTTTGTTTCCGACAGCAGCCCAACCGAAACTCATCCACAGGTAATAGTTTCCTCAGATTTGGTGACATTGGGTCACCATAGGCATTAGCTGGAGCAAATGATCATCTGTGTACTTAATCTATTCACTACAGTCTCTTTACATTCAGCATATCTTTGCTCGGGCTGATAATATCTCAAAGGAGAACGTAACTATCTCTGTTTCTGCAACAGAAAGGTAGAAGGGTCCAGAGCTTTACTTTGAAATTTCAAATTTTCATTTGACATTTGGAAAAGTGATCTGTGTGTCCAAGGTCAAGTTGGATTCTGTGGGTCATTTTAATCACTCACAAAAACAGCCTCTGAATTTCCCTTTAGGTCTCTCCAGAAGATGACCCAAGTGTCTTTATTGCAGGTTCCTTGGGGATTTTGCTTTTGTCGCTCTCTGAGAGCACTTATCTGCTGGCATTGAGTGAGATAACAGATCTCCTCAATTCCTCTCTGCCCTTCCAAGGCAGCTAATGAAATCAGAGCTGCTCTGTTTTATCTACCCTTCTAAAGTATCTCATGCGATAAGATAGCAAGGTTTCCCCCAAAGCAAACCAAAAGCAAACACAAAGACACACTGAAGGATGAGAAGACAAGCCAGGACAGGCTAACCTGTGCCTGTAGCTTACCTGTTAATTAGCCAGAGCCACAATCCAATCATATGTCATGAACAAGAACAGGAAGCAAATCAGTTCTAGTCACTTCAAATTAGCTCACTCACCAGGCCAGGAGCAAGTTAATTCTTAAGCATTTAATTCAGTCGATTGGCACTCAAACGAGGAGAGGCAGAAACAAATGGTGTAATCTTAGTGGGGTTGTTAACCTGACCC
This sequence comes from Peromyscus eremicus, assembly GCF_949786415.1. NCBI lineage: Eukaryota > Metazoa > Chordata > Mammalia > Rodentia > Cricetidae > Peromyscus > Peromyscus eremicus. Next base: position 16,046,014 of record NC_081417.1, read on the forward strand.
AAGCTCATAAGAGTAAATTAAAAATGTTCAGTTTTACTCCATTTTGCTAGTATTGTGTGGATATACATTTTTCCTGGAAGCTTGGTGCCCTATTGTGTACCAGCCACTCCCCCCGCCCCTTGGCCCCACTTTCTTAGGCAATCTGCTTAACTTTTTGTACTTTGGTTCTACACTTGTAAAATGAGGCTACAACAGGAGCAAACGTCACAAGGGGTAAGAGTTATAAAGTATCTACAGCACTTATTAAGTATGGACAGACACTAGCTATCTTGACCATGTCTGCACGTTCACATTTCACACACTGGAAAATAAACTTAGGAGTGCAATTCCTCTGCAGAGCCCTGACTGTCTGTCCAAGATGGGAGTACTTCCTGTACAGAAAAGTAACCTATGTTTCCACGGGTTGATAGCAACAACTGACTAGATGGCATCTATTTTCTGTTACACTCAAATTAGATTTTTGTTATATTTGCCTTTCCCCTGTCCATTCTTTTACATAATTGATACTGGTATTTTACCCTCTTGATAAGGAAAAAAAAAAAGTTGATCTTTGCATTTCTGCACTTCCGTAATTCCTCCGAGAGCTGTGCCTCTGATTTCCCTTCTGTGAAGTGCCATCTGTGTGCCAGGGATTTTTTTGTTGGCTCCTTCTGTGATTCACTGTGACTCTTTATTATTGCAACCAGGATGGCCTCCCCCCACCCCCTTTCCTAATAAGGAACAGAATCAACATGACTGGGATTGCTTTGAACACTGGCATTTCTTCTAAATACAGTTCTAACTAGATTTGTATTTTTGTGCTGTGGGTGGAAATGCCAGATAAGAAGAAACAGATGAAGCCAGATGAAAGGGTAAGATGGAAGGAGGAGGTTAGTTATGTGCACTTCCTTAGGTGGGACATTTGTTGCAGAAATGGCAACCAGCTCTTTATAAAAAAAATACATTGGAGTTCAGTACCATTAACAATAGATAAAGGAAGGGGGCAAGGAGCTACGTGGCATTAATCTCACCCCTCACAAATAATGGCACCAGTGACATTTGACCATGTGACAGATGAGTGAGTGGGGAGCCTGGGGACTGTGATAGTGACAGTTTTCTTTTTCTGCCCTTGTAAATTATTCAGCACTGGCACAGCACTGGGAAAACACAAACCCGAGAAAGGGTGAGGGAGAAAAGGAATTCTATTGCAAATGAGAATGGCGGCTGACAAGTCCATTAAAAAACAACAGACCAACATTCAAGCTGCATCTGCTGCCTTCAAAATGTCCTTCAAAGGTTCGGTTCACTAACCTCTTTTAGACATGCAAGAAGGGAGCAGAGAAGAGAGCATGGTTGTGGCTGAGAGCATCCCGGATTGGTCTCTCTTCTCAGTGTGTCTGTGTCATTATCACAGATTGGATGGTACTTCTCCTAAGGTCGCATGTGTTATTAAAGCCCGATGTCCCAGCCTTACATTTCCATTGCAGTAATTGCATTCTGCTGGTGTAAATGTGCCTTGCTGGTTTGGGTTAGTGTGACTGCCTTCCAACCCTGTCTCTCTTATGTATTGAAGCTGCCACCCCAGTAGAGGTGGTTTTCTCAAATGTGATAAAATTTCATAGGCAAGTTATAAAAATGTCACGGCACACTTTTTTTTTTTTGATACAGAATACATTGTATTTCAATGAACTTTATCATTTCTTTTTTTTTTTCTCTACTTAGAAGGCAGATAGGGAGGTCTCCCATCTCAATACCCCAGATGAAATGGGGCCCTAAGGAGATCTCTTGAAGGGAGTTGTAAAAGAGGATTCTGATGGCTGAGCAGACCAGTTGCACTGCCCCAACCCTCTCTCCCAAAAACATCTGTTGTGCAGCTGGAAGGCAGAGAAATTGATGTTTTTACATTGATTGTCCAGCAAGGGGGGCTAGAAACTACAGTTCCATTTCTATTGGAGCCAATTCCCCACTGGTATATACTGCTAAAGAAAAATCATTGGTAACATCTTGCCTTTCTATAATAGATTTTATGTGACATTTTCAAGATATTTTACATTAATGTGTGGAGCTTCACCTGGTAAGTATAATAAGCGAGCAGTTCATCTCTGTCTGGAAGGGGTAAATGATACCACCGCAGGCTCGGCGAGGAATGAATCTGCTGAGGCATCATGAATGGCCCCCGGTTGTTCTTCCCTCCGCCCCTCTTCTGCCACAGATCTCTAACACTGCAGAGTGTATCAGCCCTGTTCTACCAGGAAATAACAGAGTTCGGGAGGAACATCACACAAGTTACGTGGTTTCCTTCTCTCATCCGCTGTGATCGGACAGTCACCTTCTACCCTTCAGAGCACCTTGCCTCTCTAGGCTCCTGTGAGTTTCCTTTGTCTCTGTAAGCTGAACACCTTTGAATTGATATAACACGGTCTGCAGTGTAAAGCCCCGGTGATTCCAGGCTTTTGAATTTTTATAGTTTCTACTTCCATCCCTTCCCTATTCACCCCAAGTCCGTCAATCACCAGATCAAAAAGCTTCCAGGCTAATTTTGATTATCACTCTCATTGTTATCTACTGCTGAGGCAGGTTAAGCCGGAAGAGGTGAAAGTACTTGTGCTAAAGTCCATCGATGACAAGGCGGGCCACCGGACCAAATGACCAAGAACAGGAGGCACTGCAGGCCAGAACTTTAACCCAAATATCTGTGACAATAACTTGGGTTCTTTAAGTTGATGTAAAAAAATGAACTTTGCACAGCTCATACTGTGATTTCTCTCCCTTCTATCCACATGTCTCTTTGGTCTCGAAGGTGAACCAGAAAGAGATGATAATTGTAGGAGAATCAGATGTGCTTTTGTAGAATGCCATGTAGGACTTAGGAACCTGAGTAGCCAATGGAGGTGAGTGATGGCTTAATTCAAAGCAAAAGTTTAGTTCATCAAAGGTTTAAATTCAGAATCAAATGTGCTATCTCATAATTGGATTGTTTTCCCTGAAATATCTAGAATACAGCATTCTCATAGACTAGAATTTAAGTTAGGTATATTTTATAAGAAGTTTGGCCCTTTAATTTTGCTGAGTATGGAGAGAACATGGTAGAAAGATAATAAGGAGGGATGCCATCATAATCTTTCCTGGTTTAATGGTCCTGTGGCATTCAGTGGTATTCATATAGGGTACAGGGGATATTGACAAATCCAATGTTTGACAGGAAAGAGTCAAAGAAAAGTCTGCCATGTGATTTGTAGTTCACATATTATATTTTATAATTCATTTACTCTTAAGGATGAAGGGAATTCAATCTCTATTATTCATCCCATAAATCCTCAGGTCACATCGGAATGCAGCAAACTTAGTACTTAGCAATAATAAATGCATGACTTTATGGTTCCCTGGGCCTCTGGTCTCCCCATATGATCAGTAGACTTCCTTCTGTAAACTAGTTTCTTTGAGCATCTTCTAAATATCCTCTCTGAGAAGTACAAATCCTTAGCAGGTCCTTCCTGTTGGTCTTGATACATCAGATTCCAGCTAGTTCATTCAAGTTTTCAAGGATTTGTGTCAGGCCATGTTAAATGTGGGGCATCTTCTGGCTACTCCAAGGTGCAGTTCATCAGGATCCCTGGTTATACTTTGGAAACACACTTCTAACATTTGGAAGTGCTATTATTTAGAAAGAGGAGGGGATTTTGCACTACTGATATACATGTTTATGCTTAACATCCTAGTTATAGAGGTAAGCTACCATGTACATAGATAGAAAGTCATAGTGTTAAGTTTTCTAATGTGTATTTTTTTACTCTTGTCCACTCTGCCAGTTGTAAACAGATGAGAAACTTGATTTGCAGAGGATAACAATTGACATACTCTTTCCCAATCAAAACATAAGGTAACCGGTTGTATAATTTCATTATAAAGCAAAAACAGAAGATGTGATCTTCTTATTTGACAGGTTTCATAGTGACTCTAGCATTTAACTTCATGTGCTGGTGAAATGCATGTGAAAATTTGAATTAATTAGCTGAATTTAAAAAATATTCTTCAACTCTAAAAGCATAATTAGCAGTTTCCTGAATACAGTGACAAGTCTGCTGAGTTGTAATAACAACCGGCTTCACTAAAGAGACTTCACCTTGCACTTCTGCAGTCTACAAGTCACAAAGGGATTTGGTCTCTGGGGAGAGAGCCAGAAGGGAATTACATCTTAAACTATTCCTCAAACCAACTCTAGAAAAAATATCGTTCTCATGAATTGTAAATGGAGGAAGAACAGCTTCACTGGGAAACAGACCCAAAACACACTTCATTTTTCAATTTTGATTATACCTGTGTATTGGGAAAGGTTTTCAAGGTGACTCATGGAGATGGAGAGAAATACAGTTTCAAGGTCTTGTTGGAACTTTAGAAATGAACCATTGGAAGAGCTCAATATTCAATATTTTTGAAGAGGTTCAAGTTTTCTGTAAGTCTTTTATTTTTATAAAAAAGTGATTGAATTTGAGTTTTGTTTTTAAACTGAATGGATGGTAGCATTCTTCAGAGATAGAGCACATGAGATGGTGGTCAAAGTGGGGATGGAAACTGGTTCTGATCCCTTGTGCTTTGTACACTAGAAATAAAGAATAAAGGAGGGAGAGAGAGAGAGAGAGAGAGAGGGAAGGAGGGAAGAAGAGAAGGAGGGAGGGAGGGAGGGAGGGAGGGAGGGAGGAAGAGAGGGAAGGAGGGAGAGAGGGAGGGAGGGAGAGAACATTTACTAACTCAAGTTATACCCATTCAAGGGTTTTTAGCACTACTTAGTATCCTAATGTAACCAGAAGTTACCTTTGAAATTGAGCTTACAGATGTGGTTGGATGATAATGAATGCCCAAGCACAGAGGAACATTTTAATTTGCGTTTGTGTCTCTTGTATAGAATTCGAAGCTTAACTAAGTCATTGGATTACAGAGACTTGGAGAGCTAAGTGATCTTGGTCCTTTATAGAGGAGGTGGAGAGTCTAAGAAGAGAGAAGTTGAAGACCTAGATGCTGTTTGCAATTGTCTGAGATGTCAATGAGGAAGTAGAACAAAGTCTGCTAAAAGAAAGCCTTGGCTTCAGAAGACTCTGGGATAAATGTCTGACTAGTGCAAGGAGGAAGTATTTAGGAATTCTTACATCAAACAATAACTGCCTATCATTCCAGAGTATAATCAAGGAATACCTTTAGCTATATTTAGTATCTACCATGAGATATATCTCCTTACATCTCTGACAAACCAGCAGGCCATTCTTTACCTCACTGTGCTCATCTGACTTTAATTAGAGTCTCATTGAGAAGAAAAAAAATTATGATTTTCCCTGGAAAATTTTCATGGACTTATAAGTCCATTTCTTAGTTGTCTGATTCCAGTTTGGAAGTGTGCCACTAAGAAAATCTGGGTTCACAATTACTACACAGGAGATTTTTTGTTGAATTACATTTTATTTTTTCTGAAACTGGGTCTCACATCAGTCTTTGTAATATCACTTTCCATACAGCAATATTCCATCTGATCTTTCTGCTCTGAACAGTTTCATGTGAAAGTTCAGGAAGTCTGACTTCACTCTGATTTTCCAGTCCCTTATCACATTGTTGACTAAGCCAGGACTAATATTTTGGTCCAAGTGGGTCGCTACTTCAGTTGAGTGGTTCATTGCTCAGTGACACTACCTAGTAAGTTTTTCTTTCTTTTTTTTTTTCCAGTAATCTTTGCCCTTGTAGTGGGGGAGGCCTTCTGTTTTTAACTTACAGCAGCTTGGATTGAAAAATCTGTCTTTCTAAATGCCTACTATAAATTTTGAAATTTTGACTTTTCTGTTTTCTTCTTTGATGCGTTTTAGCTGATTCAAGGATATCGTGCAGTGATACCTCAGTTTCTAAATAAACCACAGAAAACCTGCCCTGGCATGTGAACTAGTTACTTTTTGTGGCTGTGATAAAATACTATGAGCAACCACAACCTATGGAAAGGAAGGGTTTATTTTGGCTTGTGGTTCTACAGGGATGGGTTGTGGTGGTAGAGCAGCAAGTAGCAGGCATGGTGGAGGAACAGGAAGCTGAGAGTTCCTATCTTCAAATGCTAGCATGAAGCACAGAGAGCAAACAGGATGTGGAAGAAGACAAGAAACATTCCAAGTCTGCCTTCGTGACATACTTCCTCAAGCAAGGACACAACAACAGTGCCTCTCCAGACGGTGCCACCAGCTGGGAACCAAGTGCTCAAATGCCCAAAGCTTTGGGGGACATTTTTTTTTTTCTGTTTTTCGAGACAGGGTTTCTCTGTGTAGCTTTGCGCCTTTCCTGGATCTCGCACTGTAGACCAGGCTGGCCTCGAACTTACAGAGATCTGCCTGCTTCTGCCTCCCGAGTGCTGGGATTAAAGGTGTGCGCTGACATTTTTCATTCAAAACACAGCACATATTTAATTGTCATCCTTGGAGTTGATGCTTATGTCCCTACCATTCACAACCAGCTACTAATATTTGCCATTTTACTTCTAGAAAATATAATTTCTCTTTGTTCTGGGAGCATATCTCATTTCTTTTATTCATTCTGTATTGCTTTGGGTAATTTTCAGTCCTCCACATTGGATGTGTGACCCAATACTATCAACATACTCAATTTCTCTGACCGGGATGGTTGGTTTAGGTTTGGGAATATGATCTACTTAGTCCAGTAAAAGAAAGGGTTGGTAGTTTTGTTTTTATTGTTGGGTTGGCTGAAGGTACTCTCTATTTTACTGGAATTCTCACTTAGAAGATGCAGGAAACTGTGGGCTTCACCTTGTCTCAGCTGATGTAGGGACCTCGCCTGAGAACGGGGCCACCATAGAGGGAAGAGGGGCAAAGCCACAGGGGATACCGGGTTCCCCGGTATAAATCACAACTGAGCTGAGCACTGCTCTTCTTGGCAATTATATTTGCTGAAAATTCTTTTCTTAAAATTCCAGTATGAGCTGAGTTTTCAGATGTCTAAAGAAAATTCTCTTCTTTTGGTTTGTTTCCTCATAACTGTCGATATTGTGACAGTCGCTTAGAGTCCTTATGCTATGCTTGGGCTTGTTACTCAGTCAACCCACAGCTATAGATAACAGTCTGGAAATTCATTCACAGGCTGGCCACAAACATCCCAAGATGGATTTTCCCAGAGACAAAGGTTCCAGACAGTCTGTGAGAGTAAAACTAAGCAGCAAATCTCTTTTCCTTCATGTATTGAAAAGCCATTGCCATTCCGTCGCTGCTTCTACTTCCTGTAAATGTTACGTCTGGAATAACGGACGCGGAATGGCAGAAAATGTAAGACACGAGTCTGCTTCCCTCATTAGAGCATAAAAACGCCTTCAAGGAAAGCTCTCTATAGAGTTTACAATTAAATCCTCAAAATTTAGGATTAGTACCTGGAGAAGGGCAGGTATTTAGTAAATGTCAGATACTCAAATAAGTAGAAGGGGTTGCTTCTGAGATGTGTAGCTCATTTCCCCCCTCTCTCATTTGGACAAAGCCTACTTGCCTTCAGAGGCATCCAGGACCTATGTGGCTTTTGTGTAATATGCTCACCATACAAAACTACAATCACTAGCACGTTCATGGCAGCCAGAATAAAAAGAATCCAATAAAGTCCCAGATGCCTAGACACAAACTTTCTCATCCACTCTTATTCAGGGGCTCCCTGGGTAGGAGACCTTGCATCTCTGTCTTTCAAACACTGAAATAATGAACAAATATCAGAGACACGGCCTGAAGCTGAATGATGTTAACTGTTTGTTCTCTATCTGACAATGAGGTCTAAAGGTTTCTCTCTTTCAAGATGTTGGAACACTTTCAGATATCATATTTGTTCCAAATTTAGCCAAGTGCAGGCCGTGGGGCTTAGAATAAGGGAGAGGAGATGGGGAGTGCTTATATTTTGTGGAGCAGAGACGCATGGGGCTTCTGCAAGAGGGATTACTGCACAGGCATAGGAAGTGTGAGATGAAGTGCAGAAAGGCCTGTAGCTGGGATGTAGTCTCCAGCTGGAGCTGTGGCTGGCTCCTTCGTGATCAAGCTTTCACCACAGTTCATCCATTAACTTTGCCAAACCAATCATGGTTCTCTCTGGGTTATCCACACTGATAGTGAGGCAGAACTAATTAGCTAACAATTCCCTGACATCCCAAAGACCACAGACCCTGTAGGGTGTATCTGTTCCTTCTTACCCCAGCCACGCTTTCTCATTTGGAGGGTTATTTTTAAATAAAGGAGAACAGAGACCAGGATGTGTGCAGCCGAAGAGATGTGCTTGTCTGGAACTCGGCCCAGAACTCCTGGGGCTGAGTCCAGGTGTTCAACAAGGAGCCTTCTTTACAGGGAAGTCAGATGGAATGAAACACTGGCTTGAGTTGTTCAACAAGGCATGTGGAGCTTTTTGTGGTGTCTTTTTGCAATGGGAGGTCAAAGTAAATGAAAGCAAAGTCTTGTCTCTCCGTTCTCTCTCTTCTTCTGATGTCCCGGCAGCTAGACTCTAACTGGCGAAAACTTTAGATGATTAGCAACAACCTAAACAATGGCATCCTTCCAAATCACGATGAAACCCTGGGGAATCTTCCAAATGTGCATCATTTCCTGGGGTCAAGTAGTTCCTTCATACTGGGGCACAAAAGGAGCCACAGCAGTCCTGTTTCTAATAACTTATAGACATCTCCCCTTACAACTTTCTTTATAAACCAAGGCAACCACGGAGGTTTTTAGCAGACTGCATCATCCAGACATGCAAGAGGAAGAGGGCTGTTTGGGAAGATGAAGAGGGTTTCTTGGGATCCTACGACTGCCTGCTGTGTTTTTGCTCAGCATGCAGCTCCAAGCCATCTACACGGAGGTGGAAGGGTTGCTCCCTGTTGCTCACTTGGTTACCATGCTACTTGCAGTAGGATTTGAGATGCTCATAAGAAAAAAATCAATTATAGCTTTAAAATAAAGTGTGATGTAAAAATTAGAAGAGAGGGAGGACAAAAGTGCTTCTAGAAAACTCTACTGATGTGACTAAATTGGATACTGTTTTCTCACAGGAACAAATAAAAAAATGAACTAAATATAAAGGAACAAGGTTGAGAGTTAGCCAGGTGTGGTGTCACATTCCTGTACTCTCAGCCTGTGGGAGGATGAAGGGTTTGAATTTGAGGAAAATCTAGTGAGGCCCTATGTCAGACTGTGCAGGCCCACAAATCCCCTAGTGAGATCTGAGCTTGCTTCACTCAGCAGGGCTGCATTAGAGGATTGCTTGACCATTTATATGGCTACTAGGTGATTGGAAGGGTCTGCACTTGGCTGTGCTAGGGGAAGGTCTTTGCTCCACCCCTTGGCATTCCTATAAATAGCCCTTTAGAAGAGACAGGAGGGGCCGGTGGATAAGGATTCAGGCCCTCGCGAGGCTATCCTGTGTTTCTATCTGTTTCTCTCCCCTCTATCCTTCTATCTAAATCTCTTATCCTTCTTTCTCAAGAGTATCCTGGGGTAAAATGTGGGAGCCAGTCTCCCAGATGGCCTCCCACATCAGACAAATAAAACAAACAAATAAAAAAGAGGATAAGAATCAATGGGGTATTATTGACCTTGAGCTGAATTATTCAAACCACTTGGATTCTCTGCAGAAATCCTGAGTTATAAAATTTCTTTTCAGGGATCATTATAGCACAAGACAGTCTCTGGGTTCTTTGTGCCTTACTTAAATCCTTCTGTGAATTTTCTGTTCCACTTTCTTCATCAAGTGTGGTCTTCCATCTCCGTTCACTCATTGAACTCTTTATCTTAAACATACTTAAACATCTGTATCCTTGGCATCCGGCTTTATTTCTAGTTCTCATCTCACTTTAATATCATTGCTTTTTTCTCTCAAATTGCCCAATGAACAATTCTACCCAGACATTCTGTATCATCTGACATGGTACACATTCCAACATGATACTACTCTATTATTCCCCTTCTGACTTTTTTCTGATTTCTATTAATAATTTTATAATATTATCAAGTACTAAATCTCAAAACAAGCAAAAGTCAAAACTAGTTAAAACTTAGATTTCCTCATCTGTATTCCTTATTGTCAGGCGTCTTTTGCCATCAGCTCTTCGTATCTCTTCTTTCTTCTGTCTTGTTCCACCACACCACAGTTCACCTGACAATTGGGTCATTAAGCTGAATCACACACTGTTTCCAATCTCCTATGTAAAACATGGGCAAATCACAGCTGTTTCACTTGAGTCATTCTAGTAGCTGCTGAACGATGATGTCTCTCAGGACTTATGAGAAATTAATGGAGTTTAGATTTTGGTCCCTTCAGGAAATAACTCAACCTTATCTTAACTCTCAACATTTGAAGCACTTTCTGGTGCTCCAGAGTGCATGGAAAGATCTGGTCTTTCGAGTTGTGCATACATAATTAATCCAAGCATTCCTGGAGCCATATATCTTACCACTTATCCAACATCCTCACTCCTGGATTTCAGTCAGTGTACCTTGGGAATATTTCTCTGTGATGCCACTTTAAATCCTTTATGGGAGGAGTAGACGATAAATGTTTCACCAGTCACCCAGCTTTCATACCTCCACTGGGCTTCCTTGCTTCTGCCAAAAAGACAAGATTTTACAGGGAAGGCACATGACTAATGTCTTCTTTTTCCTCGGTCTGACACAGTCTGCTGGCCTTCAGGGCACAGCTTAAGGCACATCTGTTCAATCAAGCTTTTGCCTGATTGACATGGGAGAATGGTCCAGGTGAGGGGGTCCCTTAGTTTATTATCTCCATCTCTTTGTACATGCAACTGGAGACCTCCAGCCACAGCCTCCTGCAAGTGATCTAAATGAATGAATGCATAAACAATGCTTTCTCTAGCAATTATATCTGTTCCAAAAACTTCCTCCCCAAATCCTTTGTGGAACACGGCAGCATATAAACATATACATAAATAATAAATTCAAAGTATTCCAAATGGTAGCTTGGAAAAACAAAACAAAATAAAAACGCACCTCACTGCTTTGACAGGAAACCTTTTATATATACTTAAATGGCCTTTCATTCTAATTCCACTACAATGGTGAGTGTAAACCGTTTTTGTAAAGACTAATGTTTTCTGCATAACTATTTGAAGTTTTTATTATTCAAACACAGGCAAAGTAGAATATGCCTCCCTCATTATCTTCAATACTTAAAGTGCATGAGCCACTTTGATCTGTCAATATCTCAGTACATATATATCTAAAAGATAAAGGTATTTTAAAGACTATCATGACTATACATTTTATATCTAAAAATTGACTAACAATTGCCCATCTGACTAACGTGCATAAGCCCATTCAAATGTCCTTCGTTACTTCCGAATTGCACACAGTGAAAGGAGCTGCATCTCTGAAGACCTTTTGTTCCTTACTGCGCTTCCTCCTCCTTCACACATGCTTTGCATCCTTCAGCAGTTCTTCTCACTGTCTGGATTGAGCTGGTGATCGGATGATGGTACTTGACTCAGTACTCCATCTCCTGTGTTTCCTGTGAGTCAGCAGAGGCATTTTACGGATTCAGATGTGATGTTTTAAGCAAAAACAGTTAGTAGATAACACTATAGGTTTTTCCTAATTCTTTCCATAAAGAATATTCAACCCTCCTAATTCTTATTCACTAATAATCCTGCTGAGATTAGGTAGAAGAAATGACAAGACCTCTCTTCTCATTTTTGCAGAGAATGAGTGTCTTTCACACTCACCCCTGCAGCAGATATTTTCAGAAAACAAATACAAAGCTCTGTGCTTGAAGATGTCTGAGAAGTTTAAGAATTCTCCCATTAGCCATTTACAGTTATGCGATTAATATCCCCAGAGACATGTGGAAGAGACTACCATGGGACACTAATTAGTAACAATGTAAGTTTTAGTGTACAGAAAGAATAAATTACAGCCATGACGAGCAGCTAGGAGACTTACAGATGCTATGAGGTGTATTAATATAAAGTGGGAGAAAGGAATGAAGTTAGGCGGCTTTCCCTCAGGAAGTGTGTTCTGGGCTAGATTTGAAGGAATAGAAGGATGTAGCAGTCACAGAGACAGAGAAATGTGTGGGTACATAAAGTGACCCAGCCAAAGACCAGTGGGAGAGTAACGCTGTTGGGTTCCACACACAGAGTACTTCAGCAGAATGTATTCCATTAACACTGTTTTCTCATTAACTCTGTACCTGAGTAAGTACCTTATCCAAAGGGACTCAGCAGGTGTCCATGATGACTGTGGCTGTCTGAATCAAGTGGCTTTGTGCCGATGTCAGACGCCTTGGAGGATGGGCTGAGCAGTAACTGGTTTAATTTAAATGAATACCGTGTTCCTGCTACTGCTGCATCATTTGGGGTTGTGGTTTTCAAACTTAGTAAATCTGTTTGAAGAACATCTGAGAGTCTGGTGCTTAGTGTGGTCTCAAGAACTTGCACTTTTAACAACCATTCTAAGCAGGTCTTACAGATAGATAGTCCAAAAGCTGTGTCTTGAAAACCAAGTAGACGCCGTGCCTGTGCAGGTTTCTAAGCCTGATTTAATAATGGTGATGATATTCATAGGCAGGGGCCATGGCAGCTTTCAGATGGTTTGTCACACAGAATTCTCCTTTTATGACCTAATGTGATAGGCATTATTTTTATTCCCATTTAGATCTGGGGAAACTGAGGCGTGAAGGAGCTAGCTTCACAGAGGAGCAAGAGAAACAAAAATGAAACTTGTATGTATTTTTTTCTAGAAAACAGGCCCTTACCACTCATTCTACTTGGGCCTCTCATTCTACATACACTCTCCTTTGTGAATGGTCGGTTTCCCCCTCCAGTCCTCACAGCCTCTACAGCCCACTTTACAACATTGCACCAGCTCTGTTGATGCCACATGTTGTCAGCTTTGCAAAGGGTCACGTGTTACTGCATTTGTTCATATTAGACTGTTAAGAGTATTGTTTTACTGATGGAATAATTCTTAAATAAAGGTGTAAGATGAAACAGTGTTGGACCCTGTCTTTTGCTCACAGGGTAGGTATGCGTCCCAGAATGCATCTATGTTTGTTCATTTTCTTAAAGATAAGAAAGACTGTTCTCCCTTCAACTTACATCTGGAAAAATACATTGATTTCTGTAGGGCTCAGTCACCAGTCTCAAACAGAGTGTTTCCAAAGATGAAGTTTGTGTTTCTCACACATGGTTTTAGTTAAAGACATGGAGCTGAGGTTGAAAACTGTAACTATTTCAGGAAATGAAATGCAATTTTTTATTTTCTTGGTGTTTGTAAAATACTTTATGGTATCCTAACACATGCCCATTCTCTCTCTCTCTCTCTCTCTCTCTCTCTCTCTCTCTCTCTCTCTCTCTCTCTCTCACACACACACACACACACACACACACATTTACACACAAACACACACACATATGGACATACATAAACATTTACACATACATATCCCTCCCACCTCTGACACACACATTTAGGTTCCTCTGAAATTTATACTACACTCTTGTGTGAATAGAAACTATCAGGGGAGAAAGAAATTTGAACCTCAGTAAACATAGCAGCTATTAAATATATTTTAATAAGATTTTGATGTATTGTCAAAATTGGGGCAGTTAGTTTGAAGGGTTGGATCAGGCATGGCCCATAACTGGATTTAAAATAGACCTCTAATGAACATGTTTAAGGGTGGAAACAGCTGTAGAAGCTTACAGAGTCACCTGGCTTAAATGAAATGGCATCAAGATTTACTTAAAATAGATCGGAAATTTGTGTATTTGTTCTGCATATTTTGTGTCTAGTGAAATGAATAGGTGTTTAGAGGGACAGTCAAAGATTTGAAAGAGTCAGCTGGAGTTTTTTGTTATGGAAAATAAGAAGAGGCCATTGAGTTGCCTGATCCTGGCATCCTCATGCAAAGATGTACACTTTAACTACAAAACAGCATGTTCTGAGGCTGTGTTTTCTCCGGGTAGTAGTAGCAGGAACACAGTGTTCATTTAAATTAACCCAGTTCCTTGGATAATAACAAAGTAATTAAAGAAACCACCAAGGAAAAAGAGCCAATTTATTTGAATCCTGCTCATAAAACTACATCAAGAGCCTGAAGGTAGAAAATAATGTGGATAAGATGGCAGATTGATGATTTTTTAAAATTCTGCGTGGGATGCATCTTGATAATAATTCAAATGAGTATCCCTCATCTGAAAGCAATACAAAATGCAAAAATCTTTATCTTCCTTAAGAGAAATGAAAATCTATTAAAATATCCAGACTAGAAATTGCCACTTATCCCCAAGTCCACTCTGTCCAGCAATTCCTGAAGATCAGAATATTTTGATTTATCCATATACTCCTGTTGCAATACATGGCCCTTTTTAGATTAATATTTTCAAGAGTCAGAAAGTTATAGTGATGTATCCTATGTAATATTTCCTCAATCACAAAGAGAAAAGTTTCTTATTTTTTTTTGTCAGTAACAAACTTCAAAATGGAGTTGAAAATGTTTGTCATGCTTCTATATAAATGTTAGCACTGGAATTTATTTAAAGGGAAAAGCACACCAGTAAAACATACCTTGCTTCTTTCTGTTTTATCAGTACACTGTCAGAACAAAACTACCCAGTTGCCTTTTGTGCATCTTAGCAAAAAGGATTGCTTCTCTTACAAAAGAAGGTTCTTTGCCACACTTGGCTCCTCTTTCCCTTCAAATACTAGAACTGTACCCACTGGCTGTCCCTTAGAGTAGGACAGTCAGAGGATCAAAGAAAACTGGTCACACAACAAGATCTGTGGACCTGAGTATAGCAACACTGTCTATGAAGAACGGCTAACAGAAAAATGAAGAACTTAGTGTGTGCTAACTAGAGAGACAGAAAGGACAAAGAACTGTTTGACTTACCTACTAACAAAATGAAAAGAAAAAAATTCAAAGTTTATCCATGTATATAAACTAATAAAATATATATGCCATGGCTAGTTCAATAGGAAGAAAGAAGTAGACTGATAGATTATACACAGAAAGGGAGAAGGGGAAGAGAAAAACAAGATGTGGCAGCTTAAATAAATTAGTATAGTGTTGAAAAAGAAGAAAAATAAGGTCTAAGTTGGGAAAGAAAAATCCAGGAGGAACCAGACGAGAATCTGTCAGTGGAATCAAAAAAGCCATTCCTACCCAGTCCTTCCTCTTTGCAGTAACACCTCCTGAGTCTATTTCCCCCAACTCAGTATGATTGATGGATCCTCTAAAGACCCACAGTCCACAGTCTCCATCATAACACTCTCCTCCAATGGCTCCATCACAACACTCTCCTCCTATGGCTCCATCACAACACTCTCCTCCTATGGCTCCATCATAACACTCTCCTCCTATGGCATTATTTGTTTTATGGTTTTGTTTGTTTGTTTTGGAACAGAGTCTCACTACATAGCAAAGGCTGGCCTCTAATCACTCTCCTCTTGTCTCATCTTTCTAAATGATAGGATTATGGCCTAGCACCATCATTCCCACAGAGCTTAATCTTTATCAAACCTGGGAGTGGCTCCTTCAAGAAACACATGGTCACCAAGAAGCCTTTTGTAAGAGTAAAGATTTATGCTGCTTCTATAAAATGTTCTCCAGCTAGCCATAGGGTTGTTTTGTGGAAGCACGGTTAGTTCACAGACATTTACTATTAGAAAGTTTTCCTAGTTGATAGGAAATTCAGTAGTATCTATTATGGCTACCCATTTACTTTACAGTCCTTTTGTGGCTATGTTATCAAAAACAAGTTTTATGTAACCAAGATGAAACAAAAGCCCTCCAAACAAACAAACACTGCAATAACATGGATTTCCTTTTATGTTGGCAACTACTGCTGGGCATAGACCCTGCTCTGGAGTGTGGTTGCTGTATATATCCAGTGCCATTCCATTGGACACACACACATACACACACACACACACACACACACACACACACACACATACACACACTGAGATAGAGATAGACAGACAGATAGATAGATAGATAGATAGGTAGGTAGGTAGATAGATAGATAGATAGATAGATAGATAGATAGATAGATAGAAAATATGAAGTTGGGTGGGCAGGGAGGTGTGGGAAATATATGGGAGGAGTTGGAGGAGGGGGACAAATATGATCAAAATGTATTACATAGAAAAACTCTTTGAAATGAAATAAATAACACCCTCAAACATCTGTGTTAGAGATCTCATTCCTGTTCTATAAGTGTTGCTTCTTTCTGTCTGTTTGTTTTGGAATTGTTTATGCAAAGAAGACTTTAAAAAGTCACTTTCATCATCATTTCTAGTTCAAAAACTTGGGGCTGTTTGTTTGTTTGTTTGTTTGCTTGTTTTTTCTGAACCCTGGGTCAAGATCTGTATCCATCTTGGATTATAATTTTTCCCAAATTTATTTATTGCTCTTATAGAAAACAGTTAAGCAATCTTTTGTGTTCTAGAAGAGTCTTTATATAATCATTGTATTTAACCCCTCCGATGTCAGAGGGAATGGTGTTAAGTTTACCTCAGAGTACTTTAGAAACAATATTTGTCTACATAAACTAACAAATTATCACAAACATAGTGGCTTAAAACAGCCCACACATATTAGCTCATAGTCTGGGAGACAGGAGGATGCTGACTCTGTCAGCTGTGTTCCTCCAGGAGCAAGGCAGGAAAATCTGGATGTTTCGTCAGTTACTAACGCTAGCTCTGTGTCATTGGCCTATAGTGCTTCTGCATTCTGCAAAGCCTGCAGTAGAGCACTTGAAATATTCCTCTAGAGTCCTGTTCCATTGTCCTTCCCAGTCCTCCCTCCCGACCTCTGCTTTATTTTGAGACAATGTCTCACTACATAGTCAGAGCTGGACTGAAACAATATTGGCTAGGCTGAGATCAGCTTGCCTTTGCCTCCCCAGTGCAGGAATTAAAAACCTGTGCCATCGTGCCCAGCCACCATTTTTTTATTTATAAGGATTCTTGTGATTAATTGGGCTTGCCCTAATAACCTAGGATAATCACACTTCAGGATTCGTAATGACATTTATAAGGTGCCCATTATGGTGTGAGGTAGTATGATCACAGCTCCTATGGTGTAGAGCATTAATGTCTTTAGGGAATATCATACTATGGGCTATATAGAACATTTGTGGAAGGCCTCTGCAGCCCTTTATACCGTTAGCTGCTGTAACTCTTCGGTAGGATGGCAAAAGAGGAGTTAGATGTGGTAGCCCTTGTTTAAATTTGTGATATTTATCACATTTTCATATATAAGCGTGATCAACATTTCATTCACGCATTCAGTAAGCCACTGTCTAGCAACTTAACCAACTTAATCAACAGACCAGCTTTCTTCTCCACAGCATCAGAAAATCAACAAAGAAAATCCACCACTAGTTCTGTGAGAACTCAGAGATTAGTTCCTTGTCCAAGAGTTTCAAAAGCTTCAGAGGGGTGTGTCCATTCCATACATCTGTTTCTAGAAAAAAATGTGAGATGAAGAAATTTGAGCCAATGACTAGGTCTTTTGAATTAAAAAAAAATATTGACATGTAAATGTAGAAGAAATTCAGTGTGTTAACAGGTCAGAGGTCTCCAAATTAGAGTCTTCACATCCGGTGAGTGCTACCACTCAGGAAAAAAAGGCAATTCACCTAGTTACTTGGGGTTGAGGACTCAGTGTGGGAATTGTGGTCATGTTTGCATGGCCTGGAGAATGGAGCTGGGAAATCACCCATCCTAACATGAACATTAGCCAATGCACGTGTTGTGGTTTAGGTGGGTTTTGTAGCTTGTTGCTTTCATTTTAATTATCAGCTGAACACTTTGATTTTAATACAATCTGAAGAGACACGAGAAACAGAGAGAGACAGAGATAGAGGAGAGAAAAGAGACAGAGAGAGATAGGGGAGAGGAAACAGAAACACACACACACACACACAGAGGGAGAGAGAGAGAGAGAGAGAGAGAGAGAGAGAGAGAGAGAGAGAGAGAGAGAGAGAGAGAGATCCCTTCTACCATAATGCTGCTACCTTGGGCTGCATGGTGCTTTAAGAATTAGGATGCTCTATAACATAATTTCAATATCTGAATTAATTTGAATAGGAAGAACAGTTAAACATGGATTTTTCACAGATTATTTCAGAAGGCAAGACCTTATTATTACTAGTCCACATGTCACTAGCTGCCAAGTGACACTGTGAATCACATTTCATGGAAATAAAAGGAAAGTGCCTTTGTTAGGAATTCATTCATACACTCCTGGGAAATTAGGAAACACAACAGATGCAAATCAGCCTTTAATCCAAGTCCCAGTGTGGACAGTACAGAGCAGAGAGGTGGCAGGAGTCAGGGGAGAAAGAAAGCTATACTGTGCCCCAAACAGGCGGATGGACCGCTTCTTCAGCCAGGTGGGACTGTTAGTATGTGTTCTACCCTGTTGTTCTATCTCTACATTATTGCACACATTTTCCTTTTCTGATTTTCTTCTAGCTAGAAACTACAGAGCTTACAGAGGGGACTTATTTCCAAGCCGTTCCTCTGGGGTTTTCCAACTACTAGACACAGGATTCCTGCAGTACAAGACACTTGGCAGAAAGCAGAATTCTTAGTACACCCTCTTTCCAGCCGTTCTGACTATTGCTCATCCAGAGTCACACAAGTCCTGCCAGACTAAGTAGCCTTTTGGACTTGGGTCTGGAAGTCATCATCCTTTTCCTAAGCACCTTGGGAAGTCTCTGCTCACCCCTCCCAAGGCATCTCTCTGTACAAACATGTTTCTGCATGAGCATCTCAGGGGCCAGGTGAGGCAGAGATAGTGATGCTTTACTGCCTCCGCTGAGCTGCTTGCTAGATAGCGAGTCTCCAATGCTATTCTATTAGCGTAATCATAGTATAATTCGGCTTGGATGCAAAATTAGCAGCAGAATCATATTTTACTTTTAGCTTCTAATTGGCAACAGTCGCATGCTTTTATTAAACTATTTCAATCAAGTCTTTCCAGCATCATCCGTTTTGCTTATCATTGGGCCCACCTGCAGTCAGTGCTCTTCCTGGCCCCTTATCTGCAAAGCCAATTACTTTCTCATGTGCTTGCTTTGTGGTTTTGCTTATAGACTTCACCACACCTCCACAACTAAGCCCGAAGGGTATTAGGTAAATTCTATTCCTGATCCTCCCGTCTCACTTGGGTTACTACCTTAAGGTAAGATGGCGGTTCTGTTTTGCTTCTCTTTAAAGCAATGATTACAGCCATCCTGCTTTAAAATACTCATCTGCTTTTTAGATGCCAGAGCTTGTTTTCCCTCTTTCTTCATTGCTAATTCCTCTAACATATTGTCTTCTTCTCCTTTGTTAAGTTTTCAAAATCATTTTTAATCTCAACAAAGAATGATTTTTTTTGTTTTGTTTTGTTTTTTTAAAGAAGATACTAGTTCTCTTCAAATTGCTGTTCAGAATAACTCTACCTTTTCAGGTTGATGGACTAGTCTAAAAAGGTTATATAAAGACATGAGAAATAGATGATTTAGCACCAAGTGCAGTTGGGCCTCTGATTCCCCAGGAGGGTAATCGTAGTACTCCTTACCCTGTTTCACTCTGTTTCTGCATCTCTCAACTGGGAACATTCTACAGGTTTGCACTAGTGGGGGAATCGCCCGAGCCAGCAGGTGGACCTGGGAGTGGTCTAGACCTGGGAGTGTTCACTGCATCAGCTTCACTTTCCTACTCTGGCAAAGTTTGTTGTTGTTGTTGTTGTGGTGGTGGTGGTGGTGGTGTGGTGGTGTGATGGTGGTGTGGTGGTATGATGGTGGTGGTGTGGTGGTGGTGTGATGGTGGTGTGGTGGTGTGGTGGTGGTGTGGTGGTGTTGCTGCTGGTGGTGGTGGTTTTATTTTGGGATGTCTTTTTCTTAGCAATCAAGTAACATTGAACTGAGGAACTTTAGAGGAATATAAACAAATAAAATAATGTATGGCTTTGAAAAGTTTTAATCTAACCAATAAGAGGAGAAGAATTAAAGGCAAAACCAGATTTTGAAGAAAAGGACCCTGTGTACTAGGAAATTAATTAAGCCTCACGTCTATTATAACTAAAAAGAATATTACCTTCCAATAAAAATTAGATAACTAATTATTCACTGCTAGTTCCCTCCTCTTTACTTGAGCTATACCCCTCAAAAAACCATGTAATTAAGGGCAATAATATGAACAGTAATATAACAAATACATGAGAAGCACTCCGAGGCAAGAAAGTAGCATAGGAAATCAGAATGGTGTCTATGTAATATTCATATTAAATTTAATAACTACTTAAATATTTATAAATTATCTTGAATTTTTATTTGCAAAATGCTTCACAACCAGTTTTTATTAATTATTGGATACCACTTATCCCTTGGCACTCCAGTTTCCAGATGCAGCTGTACTGATTTTCTTTCATTTCTCTTAAAGAAACATTTACCTTTATCAAGCACTTTTTAATTTCTCAGAGCTCCAGTATTAGGTCACATGGAAAATAAAGAAATCACCAGGGATAGACCTTGTAGTTACAGCTCCTAATTTACCACTACATTAGAATACAGAAAAGTAAAGGAACTCCTCCAAGATCACATACCTATTCATATTAGTGAGGAGGTCTGGAGAAGTAAGTCATGATTAGTTTGATTACTATGATTTTTATTCTTGGATATGTGAAAATCAGAAAACTGCATCTGTGCTGACTGGATTTGTCAGACCTTGGATTTGGTAGATAAACTGAAACAAGATTCTTGTGTTTTTCCCTGGGTTGGCATAAGCTAGCCCTGTGTGAAGACAGTGGTCCCTGAAATGGCTGGAAACAAGGCTTCACAGCTTCAGTGAAACTATGAACATGTTCATACTGAACGCACTCTTCAAAACATGTCATTTTACCTTACAACAACCTGGAGAATGGCTTCCCATCTGACACCTATGTCCTCAAGGGCCTTTATCTTTCTTGGGAAGGTTTTTCTCATTTTTCTCCCAACACTTCCTTACCAAAAGCACAGAGGCTACGTATTATGACATACTATACTTCCTTCCCACTTTTTAAATGGTGTCTTTTTCCTATTGCTTCACTAAGACACCATTATCAAGGGAACTTAGAGAAGAAAGAGTTTATTGTGTAGAGAGTTTCAGAGGGTGAATCCATGACTATGTTGCTGACCAGCATGGCAGCAAGCAGGCCGGCATGGTGCTGGAGGAGAAGCTGAGAGCTCACATCTTAAGACAACAACCATCAGGCAGAGAAAAGAGCTGACTGGAATGGACTGGGCTTTTAAAACCTGACATTCTACCCCCCCAATGACACATCTCCTCCAACAAGGACACACCTTCTAACCCTTCCCCGAGAGTCCCACCAACTTCAGACCAAGCATTCAAATATATGAGCCTATGGATTCATTCTCATTCAAACCACCACAAAAGGCAAATCCTGGGAGAGTGGGGATGCTGTACTTCAGTACAGTTTATAATATAGTACTTATTCTAGTGTAAGACTTTAGTGGATATATTTACAGAATAAAAGTAAATATATGTACATATATTTATCACACACAAATATCATTGTTATATTATGTGATACAAATCAAGAAAACAATGACTAAAATATCAAAGTACTCTATTTAAAAAAATTAAAGATTTTTTTAAAATTTTATTTTATGTGTGGGAGGGTTCTGCTTGCCTGTCTGTAGGAATACTACATGCTTTCCTGGTGGCTGCAAAGACCATAAGAGGGAATTGATCTCCTGGAACTGAACTCTATGGATGGTTGTGAGCTGCCATGAGTGTGCTGGGAACCAAACCCAAGTCCACTGCAAAAACAGTAAGTGCTCTTAAAAAGGCAAGACATCTTTCCATATTGTCAATTAACTTTTTATACACAAGAGTTGAAACAGGCAGCCATCAGAAACAGGCGTCAGTTTGATTTTAACATGTCTGAAGGATAGAATAAAATGTTTTTAGCTCATTTATTTTAAGGTGGTAAGATACACATATAATTTGCCTTACTTTTTAAAAGTATACATACAGTTATATTAAGTACTTTAACTGTACCATGCAATCATCACCACCATCTAGTTCCAGAATACCATAGTAGTTTCTATAGCTTATACCATGGCTGTTTTATTTCAGTTGGGGTGGGAGGGAATAATGTATACTATAAATACAATTTTGATTTAAAGAAACATATAGGATCTAATCAAGCCATGAAATTCTTTACTCAATTTTAATAAAACTACATCTTTGATTCTTTCATCATAGTGATATGTAGACTGAGTGACACTTGGTAAGAGAATAATGTGGAGAGAAATAACTGGGGAGAGAACACCCAGTCAGGATTCTGATGACTTAATTTGTCTGAGTGGGTCTCACGAAGGACCTGGAAAACAGCTGCTAGTTGGAATGTCATTTGCTTATTTACTTCACTGTGAGCATCCGAAGTGATATCTAACTTTGGACTTTGTGAAGGTAAACAAAAGGATCAGGGATTATCATAACCCACCCCAGCATTACATGCAATTAAGTAAATTTTTAACTTCAGCTTGTTTCATACAGCAAATACAAAAAAAAAAAAAAAAAAAAAAAAACCCACCTAGTGTGTTTCCTGGATTGAATGCTCCTCCTTACTATCAGGAGCAAGTGGGAATTATTACACACAGATGTGTTGAACTGGCCAATGAAGAGTTTACTTTTTATATATCTTTAAGAACAGCCAGTGTTTTCTCAGAGATCCAGAGACAATGGAAAGATACCTATGGAAAATTTGTCCATTAACTTCATTTCAGCACACTGTAAAACATCTTTTAGTTCCAGTCTCTAAGTGCAGAAGTAGTTTGGGCTCAGTGTTTTTGTAATTTCCTGCTAACCACCAAAGCAGCAATGGGACCAAGCTCTGGACTTTTAGACCAAGTTGATATGAAAAACAGTGGCATGGAAAGCCAACTGCAATGAGCATCCTTTGGCCATGAGTGAAGTTATACCAGTGGTAAATACCACTACCCCACAGCTGCTCTTTAACCATTTCACTGCTGTGCCTATGCAGCCTAATCTTTCTCAGTTGCAGCTTGAATAAAAAATACCCAGAACACTTGCCAGGATCCAGACTTTTTGCCCTTACTTTGGAGTTCTGGCTTTATTAATTTTGGTGCAAAGACTCAGCATGTCCCTAGTCTCCCAAATGATTATTATGCAGGTGGTCTGAGTAACACAGTTTGAGAAGCAAGTAACCGAATCTAAAGCAAACAGTGCCAGCACTTTGGGCATTAACTCAATCTTAGGTACTTGAATGACTTGAAACCCAGTTCAAAGACAATTGTTCCTAGCATCCAAGAACTTTTCCATTTTAATAGCTTAGGTTAGATATTTCTATCATAAAATGTAGATATAAAATCCGTTGCTCAGAGTTCTTACAAGGATAGGACCCAAATTAATATTTCAAGCAAAGGGATCAACAAGCACCTCACACTTTGTAAGCACATAATTTAAAAATGTTTTTGTTTAGACGTTTTATCAATTCCATCATGAGCAACAATAGTTCACCATTGTGCACTAACTGAATATGTTTTGGAAACTGATTTTGTTAACCCAGGTTTTCTATTCCCTTCATCCTCTTAAGGAGTTAAAGTTAGCAGGGTTCAAGCTGAAGGTTCTTCCTGTCTTCCACTGATACTTGGTAAGCCAACTGATGCAGTCAAGATTACTTAGGGCCTTCTGATTTCTTACAGTGCAAGACGGTGAATAAGCATGACCCAAATATTTAAGAAGGATGTACTAGTAAATGTAATTTTAATGATAGGAATGAGTCTTGCCTCCCCTGAGAAGGTTGTAAGTAACTTTGTAGGGCAGAGGTAATTTGCTTTTAGATACCATTGTATAAACAAACCTTGAGGTTTTGTCTAGGTTTGTGTTTTAATTTTTATTATTTTGTTCATTTATTGATGAATGAACTTCCTGTACTTTTTACTTAGAATCAGAGTTTAATAGCAGAAGTTAGCCTTCCATCATGTGTGTATACTATCTTGTGTCTCTCTTTGAAATTGTGGTCATCGTTTGATATACTCTGTGGTGCAGTGAGTTGTCAATGCACAGGAAGTGTGCATTTCAACAGGACAGTAGGGATGCTGGTGCCTGCTTACCATTTCTGTCTGTATAGTTAGCTGTTTCCCAAAGTATCTTTGCATCTACCAATTAGCTGGAACCAGACTTTATAAGTGTTCTACATGAAGGTTCTCCATTTGTTCCTGCTGCCATAGCATGACCATAGAGAGAGACTACAGACAATCCAAAAGCTGTTTTGTGAAGTTATTTATTGGGACCTTAGTGTCAAACTCATAAATTTTAAAACAACCTCAAATAGCAGTTATAATTATATAAGCTGTCCCTCTAAAAATTCTTGGGAAAGCATGGGTATCTCAAACTAAACACCAATATCAAACAAATGCCGAACTAAAACTTTTAAATATTCAATTAAAAAAAATCCATGACCAATACTCCTGAGATACATCACAAAAAGAGTTCATCCTTGGTTATTCACAACAGACATTTACAGGCTCTAAAGATAGTGAGCAGAGAAACCTAGTCAGCGTTACTTAATCTAGCTTTCCTGAGCTATGTTTGAATTGGAACATGAATACCATAGTGTGGAATGAATGATCTCTGAAGCACATTTTGGAAAAATCTGGTTGGATTTTAACATCATAGGTCAGTGAAAGGAGAATCATGATAACAAACCTTCAAAGAGAATATAGTTATCTCAGAAATAAACTTCAAAAGGATCAGAAATAGAAAAGCACTTCATTTACATGGGCTTTCTGTAGTTTCCTTAAATATTGGAGTTATTAAAAAACTAATAATGAATACAAAAGAATTTGATATAGAAATGATTATAAAGGTCAGATTCATACATCAGAATGAAGACAAATGCAATTATATTTCCAAAATCTATTAATGGCTCAATTAGTCCATAGATCAGATAATCAAATATTGTTCACCAATGGTGATTTTGTGTGAGTGTGTGTGTGTGTGTGTGTGTGACAGAGAGAGAGAGAGAGAGAGAGTGAGAGAGAGAGAGAGAGAGAGAGAGAGAGAGAGAGAGAGAGAGAGAGAGAAGTAAGGGTCATATCTTTTTAATATATGAAGACATAATGAAGTTGAATTCACTTTCGGTTTCCACATTGTTTTGTAGAATGTTTTGCTTTGCAAATGAACAGTAATTTGGCCTCTCAAGTTTTTTACTACCTCATCTTATTTATTTATTTGTATGATTGAGGGTGTGTCTATGTAACAGGGCGTTTGTGTGGAGGTCTGAGGACAATGTCTAGGAGTCAGTTCTCTCCTTCTACCATGTGGGTTCTGAGGTTCGAACTCATATCAGGCTTGATGGACAAGATCCTTAAGTGCTTGGCCACTATTATCTTTAACTTAACATTGTCTTCTACAGTTTAAACACTCAATCTAACTAGCCTAAACTGTTTATTAAGAAAAAGTGTTTATGATAAAATTGCCTGCCTTGAATGATCAAAATGAAAGAAAATTGTCAACTAAAGCAGGGTTTTTCTTCAATATCACAATGCCTGCTGTGGGAAAGTGTTCTACTCACAAAGTGAGTGACTTTTCTTGCTTTGGCGGCACCTATACTAAAGTAGGTCATTGTTTCTAGTTTTATTTTAATACAATAGAAGAAGAAAAGGAGTCATGAAATTGCCATCTATCATACTATAGTTAGTACACTCCTGTAACATGTCGATCATGATAATGCCTCCATATAAACTGCACACATTGACTGGGTTCTGATATAGGCAACACTAGAATGAGCCCATGAGGAATCCATTTTGGCTAGTATATGATTGGCGGTCACATCAACTTCTCCCTGCTAGCTTCAAAGCTCTTGGCTTCCTCCACCTGTCACTCAGGGCAATGGTTAGTTGCTGTCAGAACCATAGCTATAATTGGGAAAGGCACTCGTTAAACACAGAAGTTTGGGGGAGGTGAGAATTCATATACAGCCTAGCAAGTCTGGGAAGTTTTCCAATCCTCCAATGCTGAGCTAAAGCACAAAGGCAAATTGAATTTTATTACTTAGGTGACATCAAGCCATGTTTATACATGGGACTCATTGAAAATGTCCTTACAACACTCGCTGCACTGAATCTTCTTTGTTCTTCAAGACGGTCTTAATGCTTGCACTCGGTTTGAAATCCCTTCCCTTTACATTCCCTACTTTGTCACAGAAAATTACAGTGAAGTTACAAGCTCATATTATTATTATTAAGTGAAAAACGTTTGTGATATAAATATTCTACAACCATCTGGAAAAATAAGTGCAAAATTAGCAAGTGTAGCTAAACTGAATGCTGTGAGTGCCATTAGTTACTAAAATTGATGAGCCTGTACTCCCAGATTTGAAGGCTTATGTTTTTCTTGCTAAGATGAGGTCAGTTTTGAACTTTTGAGATTGGATTTCTTGTTGAATGTTAGCCACAAGTTCTCCCTTGTCAAAAGTACATGTCAATAAATTCATGGGCTGCAAGAAAAATAGATGCCTTTGTGAACTGATTTTTTTCTATCTCAAAATTTATATCAAGGAAACATTATTTTTTTTTATTTTCATAATATTCTGCATTAGGATTTGCTGGAGCACTGGGGTGGACATTATTCTTGCTTTCCTGTTTTGTCCAAGAGCTATCTGCCCTCTTTCGCCTGTGGTAATTCCTATAATTCCCCTTGAGTAACTAATTGAAACTTTATTCTTACTATTATATTTAACACAAGACCTGTTTTTTTCTTGTATTATACATTTTGGTATTTTTAAAAATTATTTTTGCCTCTCTATATATATGTGTGTGTGTGTGTGTGTGTGTGTGTGTGTGTGTGTGTGTGTGTGTGTGTGTGTGATACTCAGGAAAACTTGTGGGAGTCTGTTCTTTTTTTCCACCATGTTAATTCTGGGGATTGAACTCTGGGCATCAAGCTTTGTGGAAGGTATCTTTGCTCACTGAGCCATCTGGCTAGCCCACACATTTTGGCATTTTTATTTTCTTCTTCCTTTAACCTTTTTCAATAATTCTAGAGGTTTTTTTTTTTTTTTTGCCTCAGTAAACTGTACTCAACTCTATTTCCACTTTCTTTGTATGACTAACTTCTTCTAACTTCTCTTGACCTCATTACACTCCCTGATACCCATCTTACTCAATTGCTTTGCCCCTTAGCTTATCCATCAAATGTGTTTTTGAATGCTAATAATAAATTTAACAGTGTTTAGATAAGAGATAATTCCTGATAAAAGCTTTCTTAGTGAGATAAGAAAAATATATCTGAATAATTAAAGAGTATCAATTAGGCACTAAACAATAGAGATTCCATTATATAAGCTCACTGTATGCTGTGCCCAACACCCTTTTCTCGTAAAGTTGTTCACACCTGACTATTTGTCCATAATAAACCATTTTTTATGTCCTGGGCTAGATTAACTGGGTTTACAATTGCTTGGGCTAGAAATCTCTGCCTTAGCCAAAGACTTTAGAATGCAATGAAAAGTACGTGGAATGGTAGTAGTGGCTTATGAAATGGTCTGGTATTAGCTGTACCCCTAAGTAACATCTATGTTCAGAATGGCACGTGTGGCATTCCTTTCCTGAAGAGACTAACCCTCTTCCTCTCAGATACGTCAATAAGGACAGACTAAAGGAACAATTCCATGGAAATCTGGCTTGATGAACCGATGAGTTGATTGGGGGTTTTTACAGGAGCGTGGTGACTTAAGTGCATCAAGGTGAAGGCCATCTCAGCAAGTGTGATGACCCAGGAAAGCTAGGTCACTGGATCCCCTGTGCAATTGGCAAGCAGCTACTCCACTAGAGTAAACTCTTCCCCATCATTGTTGGCTTCATACAACTCTGGGAAGAGACTTCTTAGTCTTGGATGCTTCTAACCAGTTTCATGAACTTCATGAACACCCTCTTCAGAGGAAATAGCTACAAATAAATATGGCGCAAACAACCTTCGGTTTTGGACATTTAGGTACAGAATATACAGGGACATTATAGCAGCAACGAGAGCAAAGAACCAGAATAAGGAGTTTAGTTTCCTACTGTGCTAACGCTGACTGAGCTGTAGGAATGGGTGCTGGAGGTTAGAGACTGCCTAAAGCTTGGTTCTAAGCAATGCTGAAATGAATGTTCATGCCTCCCTCATTTCCCGGCCTGTGCTGAAGTCCACAACCACTGGGCGGTGGTTTTTGGAGATAAGACCCAAGAGTGGTAATCTGGACACAGAGCAATGCTTTCCTGAAGTGGATCAGTACTTTTTACAAGAAAAGAGACAACAGCTTGCCTCTTTTTTTTTTTTTTTCCTTTTCTCTATGTAATGACATAATAAAAGCGTGGCTTCTCCAAGTCAAGAAACATGCCCTAACCATACCTGTATCCAGAACTGTGAGAAATGAATGTTTTCTGTTTAAGCCTCCCAATCTAGGGTGTTCTGTTGTAGCATCCTAAACTGCTGTAGGCCTGGACAAGAGAAGTTAGACCCAGACATAAAGTTTGGGCACTTGGAGTACTGAAGTAAAAGAGCCAGATGTCTTTATCTGTCTGTAAATATAGAGAAGAGAAAAAAGTTCATCTTCTTGGCCTTAGGTGTGAAATAAGTCAACTCAGTGACTTTTTAAATTATGAGTTTAAAATGTATATTAGCTATAAGATTAAATATCTTCCAAGATGATTTATCAAACAAAAATTACTTTTAAACAATGATAACTATAGAATATCTTGAAAAAACCAGTGCCATATGTTTGGAGTGACATTTTACTACTCTGCAAAACACTGTTCACAATCCAAAATAAAAAACAAACAAACAACTTAAAAAATTTGACACTCTGAGTGTGGGAGAAGTCACACAGGGAAACATAAATATAAGAAATAAGAAAAAGAGATAAGAATGAAACACCCAATTAAAAATCTCAGAGAAGAGTGAAGACAATTGGGGGAAACTAGTAAAAGACAAAATGATGAATAAAAAATTTGTGACAGAGGTTAAATGCTAGCCCTCTCATTCAGAACACACATAATAAGTCTTGGAATGTACAGTTATCAGACAAGTCTGAATTGTAGAAGTCCAAAAGGTGAAGCTTGAAAAACAATGTGCTATTTTGTGAGGGAGAGATGATTTTTTTGTAACATAATTTTATATTTTCCCTTTCTTCTTCTTCATTATTCCTTTGATCACTCTGCATTCCCCTCCCAACAAGTGCTGGAATTACGGTGTGTGTATCATAGGCCTGCCACATAGCAGATTTCATATTGCAATAACATACACCAAGGAGACTATGGAACATCATCCAAATGTGGAAAGAAAATTATTTCAATAACACACTTTGATATTATTATTAAATAATGAAAGTAAAGGCATTCTCACATATGCAAAGACTACTGCTTATGAGTAATTTATGAAGTATGTTTATACTTATTTATGGGTACAGTGCAATCATTGGATAGAAACATAAAAGGGAAATTGGGATAACTAGCTTTTATAGTTCTCAAACATTGATGCTTTTTGTGTTGAGAATATTTGATTCTTCTTGCTATTTTTTAAATACACCATATATTATTTCAGAGTATAATTACCCAAAACTGATTATTTTCTCACTCTACTTTGATTCCTATTATTTGACCTTTCTCCATCTTTCCTCCTCTATCCTCTTCCCAGTGTCTCCTCAACTCAGCTGTGAGACTTTTTGTCTTTTGTTCCTCAAATAAGTCAGAAGCGGAGAGTTCTTACTTATTTGCCTCTCAGTGTATGGCTTATTTCCCCTGACACGGTTTTCCCTGGCGCAAGCCACTTTGACACAAATCACAGGATCTCATTTTTTCTATGCTTGACAAATATTCTCTCTCTCTCTCTCTCTCTCTCTCTCTCTCTCTCTCTCTCTCTCTCTCTCTCTGTGTGTGTGTGTGTGTGTGTGTGTATTCCTCTGTGCATGTTAGTATGTGATATTTTCTTTATAGATGCATCTGTCCCCTGACAACTTCAATGATTCCATATTGACTCTACTGAATTGTGCCGCAATAAGCATGAGAGTGTAGTGGCAGTTAATTTTTATTTTTAGTTTCTCTACTACATTATTGGATCATATGGAACTTTTATTTTTAGTTTTAATTTTTAAAAGAATATATACTGTCTTAGGGTATGTGTACTTTCTCCATACCCTCACCAGCATCTGTATTTTTCTTTTTGTCTTTTTGATAATAGCCATACTAAGGGAATAAGATAATTATATACTTCTGTGGTTTTGATTTTAATTTTACTTATATCTAATGTCATTGAACATATTATCATATACTTCTTGGCCATTTGTGTGTCTTTGCTTGAGAAATTTTTATTATGCTTATTAAACCATTTAAGAATAACGTTTTTGAAGTTATTTGAATTCCTTATGTACTCTGGATATTAATTCTTTGTTGTATGCATGTTTTGTAAATAATTCATCCTATTGTGTTGGTCAGTTTTTACCATGTTGATCATTTGCTTTCTGTGCTGAAGTATCTTTATTTGATATAATCCTATTTGCCTATTATTTTTGCTTTTATTGTCCTTGCTTTGGGTATCTTATTTAAAAAATCCCAACTTACACAAATGATTCAAAGTCCCATGTATTTTCTTCTATCAAGGTCACAGTTATATTTCAGGGTCTGATCTATTTTGTATTTATTTTCAGCCACTTTGGAGAGATATTATAGAAGTTTTGCTTATACCAATGGGGTGTGTAAAGACAGCAATAAGGGCTATATTATTTTAAATTAAGGTTGGTGAAACTAGTATATATAATACGGGAGCCTTGAAGGCAAAGGATTTTCATCAAAACAGAAGGGATTTCTACTTCCCACATCCTCACGTTTTAGGCATGCATTCCTAAAAGGTAAACCCATGTTAGTTTATTACTAGTATTTTCATGTTGGAACTCGTGATTCTGAAGGCTGCCTCGTGTACTTACATGGGATATCAATGAAACACAAGGAAAAGCATAAGTTCAGAGATTACTTCCTAATTGTTTTGTGACTTTCCGCAAAGATTGCACCCAAGTAAAGCTTGGTAAACAGGTAAGTTTATTGGGGTTCATTACTGCAGTGTGGGAGAGAAGTTACAGGCTCACCCATAGATGACTCACCATCATCTGGGTCACCATAAAGCCCGCCCTGGCATTTGTGACAACTCATAAAAACTGCATCCCTGGTTGGTGCTCCATGCACAACTTGAAGATGACAGAGGCAGCTGACAGTCTTCTCTCCCCAACAATTCTTTTTTGTTTTTATCGCCTGGGGGTGGGGTGGGGGAAGAGCTTGTGAATAAGGCAGCTTTCTGAGCCATGTAAATTTCATCAGTTTTCAAGTCTTCCTTCTTACTCTATGAGGCAACATTTCAATTTGGAATGAAGATTGGCGACATGATCCTTAGAGACATCTTAAATAAATATTAAAATTTCTAACTTGAGTTAAATTTTAGAAGAATCGAATATATTTTCAGGGAATATTTACCAAATACTTTATAAAACTATGAGTTTTAAGATACTGACTCAAAGGCCAAATAATTTAGAGCTTCCACTGAAGTGCATGGCGTTTGTACTAAATCAGCTTACGGCCAGCCCAGACCAGTAACTTCCTACTTTCCTTATGCTCTGGGTATGAGGCTCCTTTGTCTTCATAGTACAGATGCTTGCTATCAAATGGCAGAAAGGGTGTTATAATGAAGGAGGTATTACAAAGAACCAGCACTAATGCGAGGGAAGTACAGCGAAGTTAAGGACAGAGGAAACTCCCAGATTCTTAGATAAAAAAAGAATATCCCCATTCACTGCTGCGTGGTTTTCGTTCTACAATAGGGAAGTTGAAGCAAGGGGCTATGCTTATGACTTTGAAGATGAGACACCAAGAAATACATTCTAGAAAGTGGGAAAGACAGAAGTGTTTTTCTTTATTCCTTAGAGCTTCTGGAGGGAACCCAGTCCTATTGACACTGGAATTGTCATTTTTCAGGGATGTGGCCCCTCAGAGGCCACCCACCCGTGATCCAGTAGATGGCTCTTACTCATACACATACTGGCAGGGCTATAGAGACTCAGAGAATAAAAACAAAGATTATATGGCAGTGACAGGGAATAACTGTGGGGAATAAAAGAGGGTTTGGAGGGGAAGGAATGATTGATGAATTTGGTTAAGATCAAATATTCATATATGAAATTCTCAAATAATAAAATAAGATCTTTATAACATACTTCATTTGTAATATATTTGCTTTGTACACTAAACTGCTGGGTAATGCAGTAGAAATAAATGCCAATAATAATGAAACAATACTAGACAGTACTAGACAGTTTGGAAGAGTGATACATGATGAAGACCAAGTTCATATCTGCAGAAGTAAATCAAGGTGGGAAACTGATTTCAAAATGTCAGTGTAATGAAGGACTAAGGGTCAGTTTATTTGAAGACAAATATAGGATATTATGTGTCACAATGACGTTGTGTTTGTTTATATTTCACCTTTGACTTTTAGAGATATGTCATTTGCTGCTTTAGGAAATGACCTTTTTAAAAGAGAAAGTAGATGAATTGAAATCTCGCTCAGTTCTACGCTGATGAAATATTACTTAAGAATGAAGAGCTCAGTGTGGTAGCAAGGCATTGCCTTCTCAGTGATATTGCAGCCACTTAGCT
Organism: Peromyscus eremicus; assembly: GCF_949786415.1. Lineage (NCBI taxonomy): Eukaryota > Metazoa > Chordata > Mammalia > Rodentia > Cricetidae > Peromyscus > Peromyscus eremicus. The sequence goes on from NC_081417.1 coordinate 16,078,721, forward strand.
CCATCCATTCAGAAGAGTAAAGATGGCCCATTTGCAGCCCCACACAGCACGTTTGTAAAGGGTTTTCGTTCTTCCACACTTTCTTCTTTCATGTCTTGCTTCTCTCTCTCCCCCTTGTTCTTTCCTTCCCCTCTTCTTCAATAATGCTGCTCCCTCCTCTGAGGAAAGCTCGAGGCTGTTCACTTCTTACACTGAATAGAACTGAAGTGACTGATTTAAACATAATCTGGGCATTTGTTTACAGAGTCATTAAGAGCTGCCTTTACACCAATATCCAAACATATTAATAGATAATAGAAAAGTACAGCATTCTACACTCTGTAACTGCAAAAGTTAGACTTCCCCAGTATGCTTAACCCTTGGGGAAATCATACAGTTTGCTAGTCATTGTGTTTTCTTTCCTTTCTTGATTTTCCTTTGGGAAGCTTCTGGAATTTCTTCGCACAAATGCTGCCACTATCACAAAGGCCTCAGAGAAAGGGGCAGGGTAGCTAGTCCTCCCTTTTATCTCATCACCTCTCTTGATTTTCAAGAGCAAAACTTAAAAGCCATCATTTTATTTTGAGACCTTCTAGATCTGCAAAAGAGCTAGAGAGACATACGGTCTTCCTGTGTATCTTGTGCGCAGATTTCTTTCAGCTGACAACTTACTGTACTGTGGGAAAATTCCAACAATTTAGACTAAGGTTTACCTGGATTTCACGTGTTTTCATTAAACAACAAGGAGTTAGTAGGTTCTGTTACCATAGCAGGAAGGGCACGGTGGTGGGCAAGAAGGAGGCCCAGCCTTTCAGGGCCCATCCTCACCACCCTGCAGTCACTGTGATTGCTGTGCCTGGTGAGCCATTTTCTCACAGCTGACCTTCCAAAGTGCTCCGTTCCTCTGAGCTTTACCAACACTGTCTCTTCAGGCTGTGCTGTGTGTGTGTTACTCTGCAATGCCTTCCTTCCTTCCTTCCTTCCTTCCTTCCTTCCTTCCTTCCTTCCTTCCTTCCTTCCTTCTTCCGCTTTCCACGGTGCCTGGCTGAACTACACTAAACTGACTTTAGATTGCAGGAAGTTTAGCATGGCACTTGTCACTTAATTCATACATCCTTGATCCAGCCACTTGTGCCAAGTAAGAACTGACCGCTTTTTGTTTTTGAAACTGACATAAGACTGCACATATTTATGAGGAACTATGTGATGCCTTGAAACATACACATCATGTGATGCTAAAATCAGAATAAGCATCCATCTCAAACACTTTTTCTCTGCAGTGAAAACATAAAAACAATCCTTTCTTCTAATTTTTTTGAAATGCATACTTGTGCATTGTGGTTACCCGCAGCCACTCTGTCCATTCATGGGCATGGCAGAACTTACTAAAATGTATCTTGAATGATATAGTTAGAGGAGTTCTAGAGTCAAATTTGTTTATTTGTATATGATGAGCTTATATCTTTATTCCGTTAACACTCGTGTTTTTCTGGTGTGTTCTTGATAGAAATACTATTATATTTTAACATTTCCTAGAGCCTGTTCCACAAATTTCTTACTGTATTTTATTTCACAGTTTAAGATACCTATAGCTATACACTTGGTGTTTGAATAACCTCATAATACAGGCATTACATACAAAAGGATTGGGAAACTACCAGTACTCATTTGTAGTTCAGTGACATTTAAGAGTGAATATTTCAGATCTCCACAGCAGGTAATATTAACCAGCCACTTCAAGAATTACATAAATGATTTATTTTCACAAACACAAGACTTCAATACAAGAGTGTATTGATTTAGTGGGTATAAGACACAAAGTAATCTTTTGGGAGGATGAGGTTTTTATTTGACACTTGGGGATGGATGACACGGTTTCATTTTTCTTTGCGAATTGTTCTGTTTTCTGTGTTACTTTTTGAACATCTTCTAGACTAGTATGCACATGCATATTCACCTTATTGATTTAAATTATAAATTATGAACCATAATTATGAGCATAACTTATTTGAGCTATGTCTGATAATCCATGAAATTAGATATGATGAGAAACCATCTCAAGTTGTGTACGAAATTGTCCCTAGCAACAGAGGCAACTAGTATGACTTGGGAAAGTAGAGTTGGTCTCACTTGTTAACTGTTTTTGGCTAGAAAATTATTATCCCTGTTTTCTTTGATGAGAAGTCACCTTTCAAGTCACCAAGGAAAGTCACAGCAGCTTGGGAGAAGAGTTCTTTCTCTATTAACAATTTCCCAACTACAGTCCACAAACTTGGTTTTTTGCTTTCTGAAGGATGGCTGCCATTTTTTGAACAGCATTCCCCCGGTGTGTACATCAAAGCACATAGAAATTCAAGTGAGGAATCAGGAAGCCACATGAACAAGAAGACAGGGGAAATGTTTAGATTTCACATGAGATTGGAAAACAGATGTTTAGGAGAGTCAAAATAGACCCCCAGCCTGTAGGCACACTGGTGCTGCATATGGTCCATTCTGGGATCCACCTTTAGGCTTCTTCGGTCAAGCATGTGTGCAGTTTTCCCAGACTTTCAAGAAGATAACATTGTGGAGAATTGGATAGGACAAAGGCTTGGCTCATCAGATCATCATCTTAAATGTCTATGATGACATTTCCAGTATCCACACTTCCCTGAATGCATAATTCATTTGTGAAAATACTCTATAAACTTGCTAGTTGAGATTCAAATTTCCTATGTCACTTTTTTTTTGGAGAGCTATTAAAACCATGTTATTCTTTCCACAGAAACTTAGTCACATGAAAACCACCACTGTAATGTATATCCTGTTGTGCTGGAGCCTGTAAGTTGTAAATTATTTAGGAATTAGCTGATTTTACCTACAGGGAGAGTGTCGAGGAGGGAGAATGTTGGTGAGAGACATTTTTTTAAGCTTAGGAAATGCTGAACGCCAACTTCAATATGGATGACATAAATTCAGATTAGTATAATACACAGCACCACTTCAAACCTCTACTTTGTCCTTTGATCATAGTTTTCTGAACATGTGACTATCTCTCTAAGAAATATTGGTTTGGAATCCCCTTCATTAATGTGAAAGCTACATTTACAGGAAAATCTTTTTGTCAAGGGGAGAATTAAAAGCCAGAAGAGAACGCTGACCTTCTGCCCTCTCACCGCTGGGAGCCCTCCATCCAGCACACCTGGATCGTACACGCTTTGCTCTGATTTGTTCATGGTTCCACCCACTTAACTAGCCTGGACCTCGGAATTAATGCCAATGCTGACTTTTCTATTCCTGAAAATATATATAGACATGTGTGGACACTGATTTCTTTGCTTAAAGGAAAACAATAACAAGTAAAATGGGGCATTAATTAAAGAGAGAAAGACAATGAAAATCCCTAAATCTTGTCTCTAAACCACGGATCAGAAATGCCAGCAAATGTGTTGTCTGAAATGCAAAGACTAGAGAAAGGAGAGATGGAAGAGTCAAGCCGTGCTCCCAGCTGGCTCAACATTTCCCTGCAGTGTCAGTATGTTTGAATCAACAGTAATTCTGAAAGAATGGGAATTATTAGCAGCAAGAAATCAACCCTCAGAGGTCTTCCAGGATGGACATAATAATAAAAAAATAATTATCAGCTTTCTGAAACATCTTTCATCCATGGATCTCATGGCATTTATCTAATATTACTTAATTAAAATTCATGCTACTGTATTTGAAGAGAGAATTACTATATTTTATAGATTGCAGATTGCTTTTCTGGAGGCTGTCCTGACTGTACTTACTCAGCTTATAGTGGAAAGTGGAAATAAATACCACTTTTTTTCCTATTTACTTTTGTTTATCTCCAAACTAAGAAGTTAAGTTATAAATTAAAACTTTTATTTTGGTCTAAATGATACAAAATGAATTCTGGAGCTATAGAGGTCATGTTCCTCTTTGTATTGAATTGTCAGAATTTTTTAAGAACATGGGTATTTTTCTTTATGCTCAGCCATTCTGAAAGTTCATAAGTAGTAGAGAATCATACCACACTTTTGGTTTCCTGGGTAAGTATTCAGGCTCTTTTGTTTGTTTTGTTGTTACAGTTTTCTATATATTGATCATTTTGTAATTAAGTCTGAGCTTTTTAATAATGTTTTAAACAAAAATGCTTATGGGAAGAAAATGCAGCCCATCCCCCTCCCCGGAACAGATGTACTGGATTTAAAGGAAAAAGACCTTTTTTTTTTTTAAAGAAGCCTTTGAAATGTAAAATAGTTATTATTTACTCAAATTATCAAGAATGAACTTCATTGTATCTAATAAGAAAAATACTCAATGGCTACTGACATCTGTTGTCTTAACAGCCAACCTCTTCCTCATAATTTTGACAAGAGTATGAGTGATCAGTCATAGCAACATCTAAACCAACAGCAACCATGACAGCATGGGTAGCTACTGGTCATGTTTATCATGCTTGGTTCCTCCGAGGGCATGTATTTAGCACTGCTGTGTTCTCCTCTCATCCTTTCCTGTCTTCTTGTAGGAGGTAGGTTCACTTGTTTATAAGTAATCTATTTCTTCCAAATGCTCGCTCTATTGTTTGCTGGCTTTCCTTTCTGAGAGGAGTTACTTCAATGTGATGTGTTCTGGCTCCTCATCTATACAATCAGAGAGATGAAAGTGGAACTTCAGGATTAAGTAATGAACACACAGAGGTTCTTAGAGACTTCCTGATAGGCAGTGAAACCTCTGTACATGCCAACTATGACACAAATGAGGACACTGAGTTAGAGCAATGTCATCTGCCTAAACTGGGCAAATGCAAGTGCCAGGATTTAATTTCTCTTTATTCTAACTCCAAATCTGGGCTGTTAGTTGGTACTCTTATATTACATTTACTCCAGTTGTCAATTACCCAATACATATTTGAGGTTCATAACAATCGCAGATGGAATTTGCTATTTACGTCCATAGTCCCCACTGCTGTACGTAGCGAATGTGCTGGCTACTTAATCTGATGTAAAACAAAAAGCAGTATTGTGTTTACTGTTTAACTTTGATAAGACACATTACTTATCAAAATGGCATGGATTACATTTCATGACTATCCTTCCCATTTTCTGATAATCTGTCTGTAAAGGAAAGGTTAAACATTTGGTAAATACTATCTACTGATTCTTAAATCATCTCTTTGCCATTAGCTCACACCAAATATCACAGGAATTATCAAAGTGATAATTATTAGTTAATTCTTCTGCATAAAAACCTTCAATAGTGTTCTTAAATGATTCTTGAATCCTTGTTTTGAATGGTTTATTTTAACATATGCTGACAATTCTTGATGGCAATTTTAACATCCTTTCTGTCTCATGTATAACATCTGTTAGTACTGGCCAAAGAAAACGAAGGAAATAGAGTTGCTGAACACACCAAAGCATCTATTATTCCAATACCATTTGGAATGCCTTTCTTCCTAATCAGTCTCATTCTGTGTCACCTATGATCGCATGTAACATCACCCTGGAGTGATATGTTTACTGTTGTTTAATGGGAAAATTTCTATAAACACATTTAGAACTTTGTTAGTTTCCAACCTTTGGAAAGTTATCCTTTCAATATGATCTATAATTTCTATTTTTCTCTTCTATGGAACACATATTAGTACTCAGGAAACTTCTGAACTTCAATATACATTAAAAACAGACTATACAAATTCATACTCCTGTTATGGGTAAACCATAACATATCTTATTTTGAAATTTTGATGATTTTAATGATATGCCTTTTATTTTTAAGACTCTTTTAAGAAGGAATCTAGTAAAGACAATAATATTAGAGTAGCCAATAAATTGAAAAGGAAGCAAAACTGATGAGGGGATTAATCAATGCGTGTGTATTCTCCTTTGAGTGAGATGATGTCTTCGGTGGAACTCCAATGAGCAAATCACTGATAATGCGTAGGGTTATCCAGGGATGACTGCCTTCCCCAAGAGAAGTCAGTAATATGCAAGTAAGTGGCCTAAAAGTGTGTAGGAATGATTGACCTGAAATGGCTTCTTTAAGGCATATGAGTTTTCATTTTGTTATTTCTAGAAATGAAGATTTTGTAACTGTCTCTATCATAATGCTCCCTTTCAATGGCTGCTTAAAATGTGAATTTTTGCATGTATCTCTGTCTTGACAAGGAAATGCATGTCATGCCATAGTCCACCTCAGGTCTGAGTTTGAGTCGGGAGACTGGGGACACCTGTGCTTTGCTTCTGGTTCTATCATCAACTAGAGTTATCAAAATTTCTTTCTTCTCTTTTAATATGGATATTTTGGTCTGTATCTTTTATCTACAGAGCAACTGGAGTTAAATTACTTTTTGACTATGTCCTCAAAATAGTATACAGAAATTCATTTAATAACACTCAAGTGTTGTCCAACAAAATAAAGTGAAACTGTTTCCTTTGCCTTCCAGTTCGCTAATGCCACTGTGTGAGGCCACACTACTGTGCATGCTAATTCTGAGTTTCTCGAACTTGTCCTCCTCCTTTGCTCTAGCTAAGCCCAACTCCCAGCAGACCAGATTTGGCCGCATTTTGCTTTAAGAATCAGATAGCAGAGACAGGTGATAGGAAGCAAATATATTCACTGTGTTCACACTGGGCAGACAGAGTGTCTGGAGACCTGAGTGATGTCCAGATGTTAGCTATGACTCCCGAATTACACAGGTGAAGACATGGAGTAAGAACAGGAAGTGATTACATGGGAGAGTGGATATGGTCAGATGCTGTGTGGTTGATCATTATCTCAAGTCTAAAGCTGAGGGATCCTCCCGGCATCAGAACAGATGATTGCCTGTAATGTTTGCTGTTTCTAGAATTCTAGATTAACTGGGGAGGAGTGAAGTCCCCAGAATACAGGCTGGAAAAAACAGAGCAAGTCAGGAGAGCGATTGTTTCATCACCTACTATTGTTTTATTTCATCATTTTCTTGTATTAGTTTACTTGAAAGAGAGTCTCACTCTCTAACCCAGGCTTGTCTGATACTCACACTACACACCAAGTTGATCTCAACTCAGTGATTCTCCTACCTTAGCTTTTTCTGTACTGGGATTACAGGTGTGAGCCCCCATATCCAAATTCAAGCCACTCATTTAAAAATAACTCCTGTTTCACTGCCTTGAAACTTGAAGGCACTTGTCTCTGTTATTCTAAAGTGCATATTTATTATTCAAGATACAGATCAATGTATTGTATTTTAAACTCTGCGAGTTGATTTTTACTCAATGGACCATGAATGATTAATAAGCTAAGATGTGATTTTTGAGGGGTTGTGTGGGAGACTCTCGTTATCCTGATATCTCCCGAACAAAACAAGCAAACAAACCAAACACAAAACAAACAAAACCTCTAGAAGACTTAAAACGAGACAGGAAACCAACCCAAACCAAAGATCATCATATTGGAATTGAAGCACAGTCAGATAACTTGAGTTACAACAGATTATTTCCTTTTTTTTTTTGCATTGCAATAGCCAGTGTATAGTGGAAATACACTCCTGCACAACTACATACACTCAAAGTCTGCTTTCCTTCATTGATATATTTCCATATCTGATTCTCACTTATAATAAAGATGTCCATTTTCTCACACATATGTATACTTGATTTCTGCTCTTAAGTGATTCTCTGGCCATAGTTGTGAGATTGTCATGAGGATTCAGTTCCATTTAATTTGTTACTTCCTGTTTAAGTTTACTGCATGAAAAGGAGTTGGCAAAATGTCACTCAGAAATATGTGAGTGAGGAATGGGGGACAACGTTAAGTTTTGTTTTTTCTCTTTAGTTTGCCATATCTGAAATTATGAAATACATAAGTCTCAGTCCAGGTAAACATCTGAGTCTGAAGAGGGAGAGATGCCCTTGTGTCCTAGTCCTTTAGTGAATGCTGTGCCTCACAGCATAGACCGATGCATTCCGATTACTGTCCTCCACAGGAAACTCTCAATAAATGTTATTAAATAAAGTGATATAGGATCTTCTTACTGCCAAGAACTGGAAGCTAAGTACAAAGAGTTCCAATAAAGTATTCCATCCCTTGCTTTCATAATGCATTTATAATAATTTATAGACATGTCTATTATCAAATAGCTCTTGGGATGGTGTAAAGCTTTGGAGATACACAGAAACTGCATTGGAAAACCTTGAAACCACTGACGGTATAACAAGTATCACAGTTTCTGATTTACTTGAACTGGGGTTCTGCCTGGGTGGCTTTGTTGCTGTTTCTATTTTGCTCTTCCCAGATAAATAATGTTCAATCAGATTCAGAACCAATATTAAGATTTTACAATAGCAAATTGTTCCAGGATAAATGAACCAGGAAATGTAATACTATGAACTATGTATGGACAATAACCTTCAGAGAACACAATATAGACAAGTAAGGCCTCAAGTAATTTATGACCTGGGACATGGATTGGAATTTTCACCATCATCATTATTAAATAGAATTTATTGTGTCTACTTTCACCACATTGCCTCTTAAGTTAAACAGCTACAAAGTTATAGCTTTGCATCTTTTAGTGGCTGTTTTAAAGCATTAGTTACTGCCAACCATATAGTAAAAAATTTAGTTTCTTCTAGTAAATGTGGGTGGAAAAGACCAAAGAATCACCTAAGTCCCCCACCAATAAATTTATCGAAAAAGAGTCAGATAGTCACCTCTCAAACACAAAATGTCAAGCTTGTAAAAATAGTGTTCTTGGGAGTTACATTTGATCATTTGTTAAATATGGGGATATAAAATGTGGAAATCCACACACAATGCTCCAAATCCCTAAGCTGGTTTCAAAGGTCGGTGGAAGCCTAAAAGGACGTGACATTTTACCTGGAAAAGTTTGACTTTTGGACTTAAGACTTAACAACGTTTCAGCCTGAATGACCTGAAGGATAAATACAAAGCTGGTATCAGCTGAACTACTTAGGAAGCAGGGGATCTTCTAATTTGTAAGATGGTATTCAGAGAGCCTTTTCCATTAAGAACTCAATCGACTGAAAAATGATTTCCTTGGGTATTCCACAATCTTCAGTGCTTGTGTAAATTCTACGCAGGAGATGGGCAATGTGTGAGGTTCAATATATAAAACACGATGATACAAAGGAAGAAAACTAACGTATGTGGCACAGATAGCTGGTGATCACCTGTAAGCAATGCACACTGCCTCTGCTTATCAGTTTCTTCTGCAGGTAAACAACAGTCACATAGCAGATGGCCATTGGCCTTTCATTTCTTGAGGCAAATTCAGTGACTTTGTCAAGTGAGTATTATAATAAATTAGTATTTATTGGGGTCCTACCGGGTAGGTGCTATGATAAGACTAGAAAATAATTATATAACAAATATCTTAGTGTAAATTATACTTTATGTATATTTACAATATTTTGGTAGGACCAAGTGACTGCCTCTTCCTTTGCATCATTTGCATAAAAATGTCCCTGTGTATAAGGAATGACGGATTAGAATTAGAATTCCAGAATTCCTTTTGCATATTGTTTTATGATTTCTGTTGCTGTGAAGAGACACCATGACAACCAAAACTCTTATAAAGGAAACATTTAATTGGGATGGCTTACAGTCAGAAGTTTAGTCTATTAACTTCATGGCTAGGAGCCATTTATACAGGCAGATGTGGTGCTGAAGCAGTAGTTGACAGAGCAAGCAACAGGAACTCAACTAAGATACTGTGTGATATCCTGAGCATAGGAAACCTCAAAGCCCACCCTCACAGTGACACACTTCCTCTAACAAGGCCATACCCACTCCACCAAAGCCACACCTCCTAATAGTGCCACTCCCTATGAGATTATAGGGGCCAATTACATTCAAAATACCACATTCCATTCCCTGCCCCCATAAGGCTGTTACAGTGTCATAATGCAAAATTCATTTAGTCCTACTGCAAAAGTCCTCATAGTCTATCACAATCTCAACAATGTTTTAAAGTATAAAGTTCAAAGTCTTCTGAGATTCACACAATTTCTTAACTGTAATCACCTGCAAAAATCAAAATAGAAAAGCAGTTCACATACTTTCAACACAAAATGGCACAGGATATACATTACTACTCTAAAACACAGGGAATGGAGCATAGGGAGGAAATACTGGACCACAGCAAGACTGAAAACCAGCTGGGCAAGCTCCAAACTCTGCATCTCCATGTCAGATGTCAAAATCCTCTGCAGATCTCCAATTGCTTTCAGTTTTGTTGACTGCAAGGCACTTCTTTCTCTTGGGCAATCACCCTGTTAGTATGGCAGGTATCCCATGGTTCTGGCATCACTAACATCTTGAGGTCTTCAAGGCAATCCAGGCTTCAACTTCACAGCTTCATTCAGAGACATTCCTGACACATGCCTGGTTTTAGCAGCTTTCTTTAAGCATGGAGGCAAATTCCATAAACTGTTTCTTCTATCCTTAACTTTAAAGCCAGAAAGACGTGGCCAAAGCGGCCAAGTTCTGCTGCTTGCTAGGGCTGGAACATGACCCCTCATTCAACTATATCTTCACCAGCTTTCTGTCTTTCACTGCCAAAGCTTGGCTGTCGTAGAACTTGCTCTATAGACTAGGCTGACCTCAAACTCAGAGAGATGCCAGCCTTTGTCTCCCCAATGCTGGGATTAAAATCATGCACCAATATACCTGGCCCTAAGCTTTTCCTTAATTCACAAGATGGAAACTTAGCTGGGTGAGATCTTTCCTGGAGGTGATCACTCCCTTTATTACCTTTCTTTCTTTTATATTATTATTTTCTTTATTAATATTTTTTTATTCATTATACATACTAATCACAGATCTCCCTTTCATCTGTCCTCCCACTCCCCCCACCAATCTTCCTCCCCCAAAAACCACTCCCCTTCCCCTCCTCCTAAAAGTTTAGACCTCCCATGGGGAGTCAGCAGAGCCTGGTACATTCAGTTGAGGCAGGTCCAAGCCCCTCCCCCTGCATCAAAGCTGTGCAAGGTGTCCCACCATAGTTAATGAGCTTCAAAAAGCCAGTTCATGCATCAGGAATAGATCCTGATCCTATTGCCAGGAGCCTCCTAAACAGAACAAGCTACACAACTGTCTTGCTTATGCAGAGGGCCTCGTCCAGTCCCATAGAGGCTCCACAGCTGTTGGTCTAAAGTTCATGAGTTCCCACGAGCTTGGTTCTCTTGTCTCTGTAAGTTTCCCCACCATGATCTTGATGCCCCTTGCTCATAGAATCCCTCTTCCCTCTCTTCAATTGGACTCCTGGAACTCAGCCTGGCGCTTGGCTGTGGATCTCTGCATCTGCTTCCATCAGTTACTGGATGAAGGCTCTATAATGACAGTTAGAGTATTCACCAATCTGATTACTGGTGTGAGCCAGCTCAGGTACCCTCTCCACTATTGCTAGTATTGTAAGCTGGGGTCATCCTTGTGGATTCCTGGGAACTTTCCTAGCACTATCAAGGTATCTCTTTCACTGCTCTCCCCCTCCGTCCCTGTTCATGCTCAATCATCCCATTCCCTAATGTTCTCATCCCCCATTCCCTACCCTCTATTATCTCCCCTCACCCCCAAGTTCAGGAGATCTCATTTATTTTCCCTTTCCAGAGCAATCCATGTGTCCCTCTTAGATTCCTCTTTGTTAGCTAGCTTCTCTGGAGCTGTGGATTGTAGTCTGGTTATCTTTTGTTTACATCTATTATCCACTTATGAGAGAATACATACTATGTTTGTCTTTCTGAGTCTGGCTTACTTCACTGAGGATATTTTCTAGTCCCATCCATTTGCCTGCAAATTTCATGATGTCATTGTTTTTTACTGCTGAGTAGCACTCCACTGTGTATATGTACCACATTTTTTTCATTCATTCTTCATTTGAGGGACATCTAGGTTGTTTCCAGGTTCTGGCTATTATGAATAATGCTGTTATAAATATAGTTGAGCAAGTGTCCTCATGGTATGATTGAGCATTCCTTGGGTATATGCCCAAGAGTGATATCATTGGGTCTTGAGGTAGATTGATTCCCAGTTTTCTGAGAAACCACCATACTGATTTGCAAAGTGGCTGTACAAGTTTGCACTCCCACCAGCAGTGGAAGAGTGTTCCCCTTGCTCCACATCCTCTTCAACATAAGCTGTCATCAGAGTTTTTGATCTTAGCCATTCTGACAGGTGTAAGATGGAATCTCAGAGTCGTTTTGATTTGCATTTCCCTGATGACTAAGGATGTTGAGCAATTCCTTTAATGTCTTTCAGCCATTTGAGATTCTTCTGTTGAGGATTCTCTGTTTAGCCCATTTTTAAAATTGGATTGTTTGGTATTTTGCTGTCTAGTTTCTTGAATTCTTTATACATTTTGGAGATCAGCCTTCTGTCAGATGTGGTATTGGTGAAGATCTTTTTCCATTCTATAGGCTGTTGTTTTGTCTCATTCACCATGTCCTTCCTTTATTCCATTTGTTAATCTGTTTATCTCCTTGAACTTAGTTCCATTTCAGTTTTGGTGTTCCTTTTCTCCTTAAATTTTACACCCGTAATTTACCCTTCTCAGCTTGCTCCTTTTCAGTATAAATCTTGATAAGCATGAACACTAATAACCAGACAGCAGAGTCTATAGTAGACTGTTTTCGGATTTTGTTTGCTAACAGAATTAATCCATAACTCTTCATTTTAGCCTCAGGCAGACTCTTCAGACAAGGGCAAAAGGCAGCCATTTTCTTTACCAAAATATCACAAGGATGGTCTCTAGGCCACATACTAAAATTTACTCCTTTGAAACAAATTCAGTGAGCCCCCAACAGTTCAAATAACTCCTAGCACCATTTTCTTCCCCATGAGTATAGCCCATTAAGCAGTGCTTAAAGCGTTCTGCTGCTTTCATAACCCAAAGTACCAAAGTCCACATTTCTTCAAACAAAAACATGATCAGGCCTATCACAATATCCACCTCCTGGTGCCAACTTCTGTCTTAGGGTTTCTATTGCTGTTAAGAGACACCACAACCACAGCAACTCTTATAAAAGAAAACATTTAATTGGGTTGGCTCACTTGCAGTTTCAGATGATAAATCCATTGTCATCATGGCTGGGAGCATGGCTGTGTACAAGCAGTAGTTACTGAGAGTCCTACATCTTGCAGGCAACACTGAGTAAATCCTGAGCTTAGGAAAACCTCAAAGCCTGCCCCAATGACACATTTCCTCCAACAAGGCCATACCCACTCCAACAAAGCCATGTCTTCTAATAGTGCCACTCCCTATGAGATTATAGAGGCAAATTCAAACTGCCACACATATGTTGTGCATAAGTGCATATATGTTTGAGTAAAATATTAAACATAGGTTAAAACTGACTGAGGAATGCTGTATGTTATTTTATATTAATTAAAATGAAATCTGCTTTTTTATCTCACTGATAAGATCATTGACATTCTTTTACTAAATGAAAATTTAGAGAGAATGATAAAAATATAATTATGAATTATCTACTCAGAATGTTGCCTTTAATAACATAAAAATAAAGCTCTTTTGAAGAGATGGATCTGTGCTTGTCTATGATGGTAATTAAACTGATACTTCCATAAGATTTTTTTTCAAAGCATATTTAAACATAAATCAGGCTAATGGACATGTTTCTCTTACTGAGAGACACTCCAGGCTAGATTCTAAAACTGAAGACACATTTACTCGTCCCAGCTAATATCACATTGCAAAACATGTGTGAGGCGTTAAGAACCTTGGGTAGATTGCTCAAGCATCATGTAAAGTTTAAGAAATTTCATGTTTTCTGAGCATCTGCTTTAAGTGCCTAACTAGTATTTACTGAGACTGAATTGCATTCTTACACCTATAATATTATCTTCTATGGGAATACAAAGATAAATATGTGTTCTGCTTTTAACCTAACCATATAAATACAACAGTTTTTAATTTCCACATTATTTTATAATTCTAAGCATTATTAATCAGACACCCTTCATATAAAATCTACTTGCAGATATCAATAATCTTTCAAGTACTAAAACTGTGAACTATTAATTTGTGGAAAACAAATTACAGAGGCTTTAGCTGTTCAATGTGAGGTGGTACCTAACTTTCATGTTTAAATGTTACATTTTCATCTGCATAATACAATAGAGGTAAGAGAGAAGCAGTATTGTACAGACACAAATGATATCATGGAATTCTTCAGTCTCTTTGAATAGCTCATTCAATGGGAAACTGGAGTAGGTTTTTAATGGTGAAGGAAGTATGCAGGTTGGTGCCTGAATGGAAAAATACCATCTTTCCAGCTCTCTTGGTATAACTCAGTAGCATGTATAAAGTGGGATTAAAATTCAGACCCTGGGAGTAGGGTGAGTAAGAAATGGATAGAGGTGCTCTGTTCTCACCTCCTTTAATGTTTTGAAGATGCATTTCATAGTGTTAAAGGAAGGCACCAGTTGGTAAACATATTCCAAGAAGAGAAATGGACCAGAGCAAATCAAATTCTATTTTTAAAAACAATTATGTCAAAATCAGTCAATTGGTGTAACAAAAATAAAGTTATTTTAATAGAACATTATCACAGGATCAATGTCTCTCAGCTGAAAAAATGCCAGTTTCTCCTTCATTCCGACAGTTATTTTTGATAAATGCCTCTGCTTCACCTCAGTATAATTTCTCAGCCAGGTATTATTATGCGGTGACAACCTTCCATTCCATTGTCATTGTGTCAGGTTATTGAAAAGGATAATAGGTAGATATATTTGCCTTTAGAATGTTAAGAAATAAGTGGCATTACTATTCCTTATTTATAGACACTACTTCTTAATTATGAAGAGTGGTTCTGTGATAATTAGATTTTTATATTGGTAAAAAAAACTGGAGCATATGGCAGTAGTACAGTTTTATATTTCTGAATTATTTTTCTATAAGTACAGAAATTTAGTAATCATCACTCAAGTGACTATATTTACTAAAATATGAAAATGTCTCATTATCTCCTGGAATATCCGATCCTTTATTTCCTAATTAAATAATATGGGAAGATGTCTGAGCTTTCTCACACTCAAATGGCAGTCAGTTTTGTCTCTGGCCTGTTCTTTCCACATAATGAATTTCTCTTTTTCTCAAACTGTTTCAACAAGGAACAGCACAAGTCAGTGTAGAACTCAACTATTTCATGTACATCGAAAGCTGTTAAAATCCAGTAACTTGAGAGATGTGACAACTGTTTTGATTCATGATTAGTGTTGTAGATGTTTTCTGTGCGACTGTTGACAAAAATAAGCAAGGACAGCAGGGAGCAAGCTGGGCAGTCACCACTCCTCCACGAGGAAACAACAAAGAAATCTTCATAGTTACTACATTTATAAAAAATGTAAAAGTCTGTCAAAAATAAATGTTAATGTAGGGATATATAAACTCAATTCATATGTCATTTTCTAGAATTTAAATTTGGAAAACCTTTTGGAGGATAATCTGTCAATATATAATGTAGAGAAGATAAATTTACCATCAAATAATCTATAGAGGTTAAAATAAATTAACTTCATATTTTTTACTTTAACAGTAATAGGTACTAAAATAATGCATAAAGAACAAGTTGAAAAGGGATAACAAAAGATATTACTTAGTTAATTTTTAAAGCATGCAAAAATTATGCCATGTATTATTTATAGGTACATTTATTTTTAAAATAGCCTGGGATGATGCACACCTAGAATGAGGCATCCTAATTTCAGAAACAGGGTTAGTTCTCAAGAGTAAAGCAATAATGCGATGAACAAGGATAAAGGAACTTCAACATCACTTTAATGCTGATTCCTTGAGGAAAAAAGTGTGCTGTCACAGAAGCGAGGCAAAGTTGCAATTCTTTTACATAAGTGCATGGATGCTCAAGTCAGTGCCTGAATTTCTTTTTATGTTTTAAAATATTTTTCATAGTAAAAAATATTAGGGAAATAGTTGCATCTTTTTCTATGCATCACCCTGAATATTCCCTACATTGAGGTGTTTTCCTTTATTGATCTTTCACTAAACAAAGGTAATGGAACAACTGTACTTCTTCAAGCATGGGGCTACATTTTAGGTATTTGAGATCTAGTAAGATGCCTTCAGTGCCTTAGATCTAGTTAATCTGTTATATCTAAACCCTCAACTGTTCCTTAGAATTCTACCCAGACCCGATAATAGTTGTTTCTTTGGTTAGCAAATGCACTATTATCTCTTAACAATGCCATCTTCACCTTTGTGTGTCTCTGTGAATTAGATTTGTTGATTTTGTTGCTGACTGGAAGATACACTAATAGAATTAGCATCCTTTCTTTCTATAGGGATTATTAGCAATTGTAGCCTCAGATAGAATCTTGAATCAGTGGTTTTTAGGCCTCTGGATTTTCTAGCCTCTTCATGTATATATGGAGACTAGAATATATATATAGTGCATTTGCTAACCAAAGAAACAACTATTATTGGGTCTGGGTAGAATTCTAAGGAACAGTTGAGGGTTTAGATATAACGGATTAACTAGATCTAAGGCACTGAAGGCATCTTACTAGATCTCAAATACCTAAAATGTAGCCCCATGCTTGAAGAAGTAAAGTACAGTTGTTCCATTACCTTTGTATATATATATATATATATATATATATATATATATAGAGAGAGAGAGAGAGAGAGAGAGAGAGAGAATGTGGGTCATTTGTAAAAGACTAGCTAACATACATTTTTCTTTAATAATATTACTACCTACCACCACTGTCATTTGATCAGATCTTGATGTAAAAATGTAGAAGTATGGTCCTTTAAAATGAATGAATTGGAATTTAAGAATATTTATTTAATATTCAAACATGTATTATTATGCTTTGATCAAATTCACCCCCTCCTTCTCCTCTAGTCCCTCCTCGGTCTTTCTCTTTTTTTCCCTTCCAACATCATGTACTCTCTTTAAATATAAGTTTGTTTAATTCTTCTTATGTTTTTTTTTTCCGTTTTGTTTCCTGAGCTAGTAAAAGTCTTAATATAGGTTAATATAGGCTGGATCTTGGTTGTAACAGTCATTTTGCCTACCAGGTTACCATAGTGCCCATGGTAAACCACATAGGATTGAAAAAGTCATTAGTGAGCTGGCCAGATGGTTTAGTGAGTGAGGGCCTCTCCACCAGGGCTGACAATCTCAGTTTGATCCTGGGATCTACAGGGTGGGAAGAGAACTAACTCCCACAATGTGTCCTCTGACCTCAGCAGGTGTTCTGTGACACATGCATGTCTATTTTCATGGATACACATCATAACCATATATATGTGCATGCACCAATACACAATAATAGTAGTACATGAAATTATTTAAAACCTACATACATGAAGAAAGCCATTAAGATAGTCAGCAAGCACATTGTGCAGCCCAGTGACACCCAGACTGCTTACCTGATGTTTGAATATTCTAATAGTCTTTGAGATAGGCCACAGCCTGCTTTTGTTCATCAGTGGCATCCAACCTATGTTGCTGTCCTACAAGCCACACTTGTCTCTATGTTCTCAGTGAATTGTGCCTTGCATTTACCCCGCCCCCGTCCCCTTCTCTCTCCATTTTCTGATTCAGCAATTCAGAGCATGTAAGAATCAGGCCTGAAAATCTGCAATTTTCCCTAGGGTGGAATAAATGGGGCTATTAACTAGCACGAAGCTAGTGTATTCTGTGACAAGAATCAGGAGACTGAAAGGTACAACATGTTTGAAAGTATTATCCAGGTCATGAGAAAGATATGAATGACGAGAAAAGATGCTGATATCTTAAGGCCTGTGGTTTTCAGCATGGGACACTAGCTTGCCCCACCAAGAGGGTGGTTCTGGTACTTTTCCTGGTGCAACCCTAGGTGAATGCAGTCAGCACTGTGACCCAGTAAATAAATGTATCCCCAAACATGAAGATTTGCCTCTTTGTCTTTAAAGGACAGGTCACACACAGACACACAGGCATATAGACATGTTGATACATACATACACATACCTAATTAATATAGCAAGCCTTGACTTTGGAAAACGATCATGGATTTCTGACATGTTGCTCTTCATTACCTATTCTACAGGTGATAAGAACATTTATGGAAAGCTATGGGATGTGAACAATTGGTGCTCAGAGCAGCAATGCAGCCAGGCTCTAGTTTATTCTTAAGTTTACTGGGGTCATGGCTTCCTTTAAAGGCCTTCTAGACCAGTGCTGCACTTGAAAAGAGTGGCAGTCCATACATACTGGACAAGGACTGGTTACCATTTCATTTTTTTCCAAGTCTTTCAGGACAGCACATGTTACCAAAATTTGTATTACTCCAGGATTTCCATACATCTCAAGATGTGAAGTTGAGATGTTCTGAGGTTCCTTCGAAGACTACCTATGTTTAATAAGGTGGAACTTAATAATAGTTTATCTTCTGAATTTATTAAGGACAAAGATGCAAGAAATTGGATAAATCTTTAAAGCTGATCATAAATGCACATAAAGCAAACAATATAAAAAGTAAAAGAGACTGCATTCCAAAATTCTTTGTCCACAGAAAGGACAGGATCATAATTTGTAAAATGACCTCCCAACTGTCTGTTTCTTGTCGATGTGTGAGGGTGGGTGTACAGGGCTCAGCCTCCAGATGCGTTGTGTTTTAAAGCACTTCTTTGCAGGAGCTTTTTGAAGTTAGGCTGGTACTACTTTACTCAATGACTCATGTTTAGATTTCAGAAACAAATGATCAAGCTGAAAGTCTTTCTCAAAGAAAATTCCTTCCCCCACAACATAGTCCATAAACCGAGCTGCAACCCTTGCATTTTTCACCATCTGGTCCACAGTGTGAGATGATATTAGTAGCATGTCAGGGAATTTTCTCCTCCTCCTTTCAAGAGAGAAAGAGAGAGTGGGGACAAAAAGAGAGAGAAAGAAAAAAATAATCCCAATCTATAACATGAAGAATATTAAATGAAACATCTGCCTCCCTGAATGAGTCGATGAACTTTGCAGTCTGCAAGCTGCTGGTGTTTGTCAAGCACATGTTTACATTGCTGACTGCTGTAAATTTTCAAGATGGTGACATGAAATTGACTTACTAAAATATCTTATTCAAATTTTTTAGAACACATGTTTCATTTTTTTGTCATTTCCTCCTTTAATGTCCTTGTTCCTGATGAAAGGCTTTGCCAAATGAGACAGCAAGATATTGTTGAGAGCCCCATGATGCTGACGTATTTGATCAGAGGTAAATGATATAATAAAATCTGCCAAGAGCCGGTACAGGCTCTCAATATAATCTTAAAGGCTAACAGACAGCAACAAAAGCCAGAATGTAGGGACAGGATGATGTTACCCATGTTGTCAAAGAAAGTTACTTCTGCTTGATGGCTGATTATAAACTTTACTAAACTAAGTCCTACACAATGAATAAAGACCAATATGATATTTTTTCTCATAATTATTTCAGCACACAACTTAATAAGAGATTTATTCAGTCTGAGAGATCTTAATCTATCTGTAAACACATTTTTCTTGTGAATGCCACTATCAACACACACCTGAAACAAATAATTCTTTTCTAATTTGTACAATTTGCTCTCCAGAAGTCTTTATTCTGTTTCCTCTTTCTGTCATAAAGCCTAGTTAATAAACTCAAAGCAAACATTAACATCATAAATAGAGATGTAACTAATACTCATTCCACTCTCTGCTCTTGAATCAGGATGACCTATCAACAATTGCCAGTAAAATTCACCACAGAAGACAATTTCTTGCTGGACATACATATTCTAAGATTCTGTGGATGCCTTGTTATATGATACTGCCTTGGGTTTAATATCTGCTATAATCGGCTCCTCCCTCTGTGCTTCACCTCACAAAACACAAGTTTAATCTCAGTCTTATAGATATAAGCAAGTAAAATTAATGCAGAGCAATATAGTGGGCAGTAAGAATAATTATAAAGGAATTGTAGGATCCCAAAAGAGAGGAAATTAATCTAGATATGGATGTCACAGCAGGTCTGTAAAAATAAGTAATATTTAAAGAAGGATAAAAAGACAAATGTGTTTGGCTATCAAAGTAGAAAGATAAATTTATAAAGGTTTTAGGTGAAGATATAATTCAAAGGACAGAGTGAAGAAAGATTACAAATCACTGGGAGAACCAAAAACAACTCAGTGTAATTGTGTAGCCTGGCATATAGGTAGAAAAAGTGCAAGGAACAAGTTTAGCTAACTACCCAGGCAAACTAGTTCATCTAGAGATTTTATCTTTCAAAGGTGATTGAAAACCATGGAAGCTTATTAATGTTAGAATTGTATAATCAGACATCCAATTGTTCAGCCATCATTGGTGGATCTTCTGTTGGGGTAATAGATAAGGAAATCAGTTCCAAGAGCTAGAAGTAGATGGTAGGGTAAGTAGGATGGTATTCTGGGAATTGAAACAGAGAGAAGAGTGAATTAACATTGGAAGCAGCCTTGAGCCGTTTGAATGGGGCCGTATTTATAGCACTGCTATATAAAGAAGAGAGAAGAAACAGAGCCGGAGTCACCCCTACTACCATTATCATTGCTCCCAATCACTTCTTGAAGTTCTTGAAAAGCATGTCAGACATAAGCAGTAATGTTAGACCATGCTACAACCAATATAAAGCAACTTGGTAGCAAAACATACTCAGGCCAAAGCATAATCCACAACTCCTGGGTTCTCTTTCTTCTTACAGCTGGTCTTCAGGTCTGACTCGGATTCCACTCTGGCTTTTTCCATTCAAAGGTCATCATTTTCCCAGAGTAATGACCAATGTATTCTGTCTGATAGTTCGTTATTTCTCACAGGTTTCTGAGGCCTCCTTTAGGGCCTTCTTCTACATAGCTTACCCCAGCAGAAGCTTGTGCACAGTGGATACTCAATGAGTGTTTGTTAGGTGATTTTTTAATGCTCCCTAAGGTCACATTTTGCAGGAAGCACAGCTTAAAATAAGCATTGGAGAAACCAGGACTGTCAATGACACAGGCCTATTTTCTACAACAGGAGGAAATGAACGACGCCTATCACTTGGAATGCCAGAATGAAAAGTGGTCAGTCAATCTGGTGATTCTTTGCTATTCTATGAGGACCCAGCCTCCACCTGAACATATAACAACAATATCCTGAGTATTGTTCATGCCCCAATTCTGCAGTAAATACAACACATCTCTATGAAAGAGAACCCATGTACTTCGCATCCTCTACCAATAGAATCTAGCCAATAGAATTCATTATTATTGTAAAGGTCATAGGTCACACGTTCTGATATGTTTAAATGTCTAAGAAAAGTAAACCACAGGGTCAGTCCCTAGAGAATGCTCTCAAGGACAGTACTGCCTCAGCACCATCTCCAGTTGGAGTTTCATTGGCATGCAGAGGG
Source organism: Peromyscus eremicus (assembly GCF_949786415.1). Lineage (NCBI taxonomy): Eukaryota > Metazoa > Chordata > Mammalia > Rodentia > Cricetidae > Peromyscus > Peromyscus eremicus. The sequence continues at coordinate 16,100,084 of NC_081417.1, forward strand.
AGTGGGGTGGGGGGAGGTGCATGTGGGGGTGGGGGTGGGAGGCAGGGCAGAGGTGCCCCTGACAACATTTCCACAGCTGATTTCAGGAAAATCTTGTTCTTTATCTTTTACTTTTTTCTATCCAAAAGGCTAACAGAGCAGAGAATTGAACAATGACTGGAAAGGCTAGAAATGATAACATAAAGAGGCTTTATTCACCCACTAAGATTTAATTTATTATGTTCTAGAAAAGTGAAAAGTGATGCTCCAGCCAATATGAGCCTGAGTGAAGTGGTGGTCTGAAGAAGGGGTACAGATTATTTGCTAATGATCAAATACTGCTATTTCTACTCATAGTATCTTTTGCTTTCACGTATTAAGTTTGGTAATTATGTCTTTTTAAAGGATGCCTTCAGTGGCTATACCACCCTAAACATACCCAAGCATGTCTTAAAGCAGTGGCTTAATCTTTTCCTTGGTGTGGAAATGTGGGCCAATGCTGTATCGACCAACTGAGAAGCTCCCAATAGGCAGAGGAGACAAGAAAATAGCTTCTTATATAAGCCAATCAATGACCATGCCAGTTACAGTGAAGATGCTAATTTTTTCTCATACAATACTGGAAAATACTTTAATAGAGCAGCTCAAAATACTGGTGTTTTCAAAGCTTTCCAGAATGTCCTACAGCTTTGAGAGAGTTTCCCTTTGGGTTTCTTCAGGGAGGGAGGGAGGGCTGTGAATGTCAGGAAGCACTGAAAGATTCCCACTGCATTTCAGCCCTGGCATTTATTTCTTAACTTACATTATTATTTCTGTGAGGAAATACTTTTTGGGGGGGGATCTGAACCTAAAGCTACCCTTCTTCACTGAGTGATGGAAATGTTGCAGTCTGGACAGAATACAGTTGAAGCATTGTGTAGGACTATGTAGCAGAAACTTCAGAATTTGCGTCCTAGCAATGCTGCTTGCCAAATGTCTTAGTCTATCTAGGCTGCTACAACAAAATGGTGCAGATTATGTGCTTTACAAACCTAGTGATTACATGTCTGAAGAGTGAGAAGAAACAAAGGGAATGAGTGGCAGTTCTGGAGAGGGCTGCTTTCTGGTTTTTAGAGAGCATTTTGTTGTGCTCTCGAATGGCAGGGGGCGGGTTTTCCCTTGGCTGCTTCTTCTTCTTCTTCTCTTTTTTTTTTTTTTTTTTTGTAATGTTGCTGATCCTTATGACCTAACCATCATCTAAAGTCCCTTCCTACTAAAATGATCACATTAGAGGTTAAATGTTAGCATTCGAATTTTTGCTATGAGCAAACCTTCAGGCCGTAACCTCAGACAAGTCATCCTGGAAAACAAATAGACAACATCAAAACAAAACCGACCTCTTGGGCTTCTGGTTCCCAATAAGTGACATGATTATGAAAGGATTAGACAAAGCAATCACATCCCACAGTGGCTGTATATAAATAACAAAGCAAGTCATACTTGTAAGTGTTATTAAATAAGTGCAAAAGTAACATTAGCTGTTAGGTTAAATGGAATATATGACAAACTCTGGTTGGTATCAAATGTCTTCGAACAACATGTGATGACTTGTACGGTAAGATATAAAGGCAGGACTAGAATCCACACCAGAAAATAAATGCTGGGGTCTTCTATTCACAAGAGCCTGTGTTTGATATTCAGGAAAATAGCTTTGTAGCATCAAATAAAACTACTAAACAACAGTTAAGAAGTCAAAGAGGGCTTGTGCTCATCTGTAATTTACATTTTAAGTCATTGCAAACAATTAGTTCTATTCTGTGCATTCTTCCTCAGAGCTGCAGTGTTTGCCTGAGGATTGGTGAAAATGAATCAAAATTCCTTGGAGAACTTAGACTTCAGAAAAGTAATATTGAAAGATTTAGAAACTTAAAATCTGTGCTTTGCTTTCTTCTGGACTTATGGCTTCTGTTCATTTTAATAAGTGATGCCTAATTTTTATTGCAGCAGTGAATTAGTTTTGTCACTCTAGCAGAATCCTTCAGCAGTTTCATCAAGGAACATTCATTTAACATCATCTTTCAAGGCTTAGTGATGCTTCAAATATCATATTGAAAAGTGAATGTATTTAAAGAAATGACTTTGATATTTTGAATGTAATCTATATATAACATTTCATTCTCCCAAGGAAAGAAAAATGTCTACAAATTTATTGAGTTTATATACACTAGTAATAAAATTGGTATAATTAAGCTTTAATCATATAATTAAGTTTTAATTGGTATAATTAAGTCATTTTTACACAAATTTGAAAATCCTTGTTTGAGGCACCAAAAATGCTTTTTTAATAATGTTGTTTTGAAAGAATTTATTGAGAGTAATATTTGACATGTAAAATGTATTAGTCTCACTAGACATTTAAAGTGAAAAGCAAAAATGAATGAGTAATTTTTTTCTATAGGGCATGTGTTTGCCTGGATTATGAATGATTAAAATTTCTAGATAAACTCAGAGCTTGTGTCAATGCTAACTTTGAGTTCAAGTATACCCAACAAGCTGAGTCAGGTAATAATGCTCTCACAACATTGCTCAAAATTGACTATGGCAAACATGTATGTTTGTGTTTCTAATGGCGAATTTCGCTTGTATATCAAATGTTAAAATATTGAACCCATAGAAGCAGAGAATAGAGTAGAGGTGCCAGAGACTGGGTGAAGAGAATGTTGGAAATGGGAGGCTGTTGGTTAAAGGGAATACATGTTTAGTCATAAGATACATAAATTCTGTAGATTAAGACACACAAGGACTATGGTTAATAACAATGTATTGTATGCCAAGAGGGACATCTGAACTATTGTCACCATGCCAGAAATAAGACAAATCCAATTAAATTAGCCATAACTGTGTGAGATGATGGGTATGTCTGAGTTTGCTTGTGACAATCATTTTACGGTATATCTCTGTTTCTCAAGATGGGTCATAGATTCATATTTGTTACTTTTATTTTACTGACAAACACCTGACGGAAGCAGCTTATGGCCAGAAAGATCTATCTTGGCACGTGGTCAGAGGGAAGGCAGTTTGAGGTGGCAGGAGGTTATGGCAGATGCTCCTTTCTTACAGTGACCAAAGGGCAGGAGAGGCCAGGGCTGTGGACAGGGCTGTGGTTCCCAAAGGCTAACTTCTGGTGATCTGTTTCTGCTGTCTAAGCCCAACTCCTAAAGGTAACTAATCCCCTAAAAACTGTTCAGCAAGCAATCAAACCATGAGCTTGTGATAGACATTCCAGATTCAAAGAATTTTAACTTATCAGCTACATGTGAGTAAAGGTAGAAAAATAAACAAAAATATTAACAGTTCCGAAGCCTCCCAAGTACTCATTCAGAACAAAGTATACAGCTGCACACTGTATTAATCATTGGGGTTATCTACTGACAGTACAGAAGTGACCCTGCCTCTAACATCCAATATTCTAGTGTCAATAAGAGAAAAGCGATAATATGAACATTGCCTGTAATAAGCAGAAAAGGAAAAAATAAGGGAAAAGCAATAAAGAAATAGTAAGCTTCATTTTATAAAACCAAACTTAATTCCAGATGGATTAAACAATTTAATTGTGTAAAGAACTTTAAAAGAATGTATATAAAATATACGTGAACATTGTTTTGATCTTTGAATATCTAAAGCCTGTATAAGCATTAAAGAAAATTTAAAACCCAAAATAAAATGATCAACACATTGTGCTTTATAAACATTAATAACCTCTCCACTAAAATTGATCCTGTAAAAACACAAATGGAGATATTTTGAAAATGAAAATATGCCGGGTGGTGGTGGCACATGCCTTTAATCCCAGCACTCAGGAGGCAGAGGCAGGTGGATCTCTGTGAGTTCAAGGCCAGCCTGGTCTACAGAGCAAGATCCAGGAAAGGCACAAAGCTACACAGAGAAACCCTGTCTCAAAAAAACAAAAAAAGAAAATGAAAATATGAAGAACATACATTCATAGGAAAGATTTAGTATATATAAATAACTACTAAATTAATCAATTAACAAAATTAACTTCCTTATAATCAAGACGAAAAGTTAAATACTTCAGATCCAGAAAAAAAAAAAAAAACTTAAAAGTATACACTCTGGCAAGGCTGTGATAAGATGAGCAGTTTTACTTAGGACAGAAGTGTGAGTCAGTGGCCTGTGAGATGGTTCAGAGGGTAGAGGCCCTTGATGCCAAGCCTGATGATGAGAGATGGATCCCCAGGACACGTAAAGTGAAGCAAGAGAAGTGATTGCCCATAAGTTGTTATCAGACCTCTACATGTGTACCATGGCTTACATGCATATATACACAGACATGGGGGGAAGGGAGTAGGGGGAGGGGCACAGAAATCTACTTTTTAAAAGAATTTAAAGAATTAATTAGTCAGGAATCAGTAACTTTCACATTACAAAAAGTTACAGGGGCTGGAGAGATGGTTCAGTGGATGAGATCACTTGCTGAATGAGCATGGGACTGGTGACTTCACATCTCCAGAACCCACATAAAAAGCTGGTTATGGCCATCAGCGTGCCCCTGTGCTGTTCACTGGCCGTTAGCCTACTCTAGGTTTAATCAGAGACCCTGTATCAAGAGAAAAAGGCAGAGACGTAGGACAGCGAGACAGCCTTTGTCCTTCGTTGGCCTCTAGACATGCCCACACCTTGTGCACCCACACACAGTCATGGACATGCACCACACCACACTTCCAACATGAGCACAAAGTTATCTGTGAAGGTTGTGGAAGAATAATTTTTTCTTTCCTACTAAGGCTACTGAAATAGTACAATGATGCCAAGAATCACCATGGTGATATTGGGAGAAAGATGAGCACAATTCAGATATATTATAGCTGAGTTAGAAGATTCTTAGTGATTTTACCTTATTTCATTTTAAATAATATTTTTATTTATTGTTTAAAAATTCATACATGTATACAATATATCTTGTTCTTATCCATCACCCTCCAACTCCCTCCAAACCCCCTTGGTATTAACAACTCAAGTTCCTCTATAATTCATTTCATGTTTTTAAAATACAATATCATTTCTAGAATTATTAATAGTACACTGAGTCCAATTAGAGCTGACTATGTGAAAATGAATGTGGGGGCACCAACTGGGTCATGGGCAACCTACCCACAGCCACATCCCCAAGAAAAGTGATTCTCCTTCCCCTAACAGCCACCAACCGCCTCAGCTAGGCTGAGTTGAGAACTTCCCTCCCTCCCTGCTTAATCATTGCCTGGCTTGGTCTTGTGCAGGTCTTGTGAGCCACAGCTGCTGTGAAGTAATGTGTTCATCAGCCAGGCTATGTTTCATTTCCGTATTTTAGACATCTTCTGCAAAGCCTTTTAGTATCAGTAATAACAAAATATAAGAAGAAAAAGGAACCAAAAACCCAGAAGAAGAATAAGAAAACAAGAGAGATTTGCTTTACAAGTCTTTTCCTGTACATTCAAACAATCAGAGATGTAGTCAACTATTACAGAGAAAATACTGAAGTTTGTAAGAAAAAGTGACACTAGGCCGTGAACTCAGTTAGGAAAATAATGAAGAGCTCAGGCTTCTCAGCACAGCCCTGGAGCTAACCATCATGGATGACTCCTGTGAGACAATGACATCATTCAGGGCCATTCAAACACAGACATGAGAGAAACCTGTGGGAACTCAGCTCTCTTTTCTCCCTTAAGCTTTAGAAATTTCTGGGAAGATCTTCAAGCAACTTTACCTGCTTTTGGGTTGTAGATACTCAGAGAAATCAGCCTTTGGGTGGGGTTGAAGGAAGAGAGAGAGAAGGAGAGAGAGTTGGTGAGATAAACCATTTATTTCAATTTCTAAACATTCTGTCTGAATTATTATATTGATCTCACAATTTAGCATCTTTGGTATTTTACCAGACTTTTTCTGATTGGCATTTAGTGTAATCAGGGCAGCTAGACTGATTTCCTGATTTGCTTCCTCTGGGTTAAAGAACAACACAAATCGAAGCCCTCGGTCTGCTTGTTTGTCTTCCTTCTTCACACTGAAGGAAAAAGAAATATTTGGTTTAGTTTTAGGATTAACAAGGATTGATCTGGTAACTGTAAACACAAGGACAATCCGAATGTGTCCTAGAATAAACATAACGTTGAAATCAAGTAATGGTTTGTTTTGTGTAGAGCTTAAATTATCTACAATACAGAAAAGAATAAATAAAAGTTTCATTCTAATGCACCATCTACAAAACAAACAAACAAACAAAAAAACCCAGAGTGGGACAGCAGTTAAAGCAATAAACTCATGTTTTAATCAGAAATAATGGAGTTGAGAAAAGAAAAAGTCACCAGCATGGAACCAGTGTTCTGAATATAAAACATGGGACCTGCGCGAATTGATAGTCACCAAGCGGCATAGAGGACCAGTGGAATAAAATACGAGGAGGGAACGTTAGAGGACGGAAATTCTGTTTAAGGCAAACGGTAGATGGAGGACATCAGACATGCCCTGGGAATGGTCACAGATGAATAACCTAAAGAGGTATTAGGCATAATGAGATAGGGGAAGTGACCGGATGTGAGGCAGTCGGGCCTAGGAAGAGGATCGGGAGCCTTTCTAAACTTCAGACAACCAAAGCATTTATACCAGTTTTAAGATTTTTTTCCAAATTAATTTTTTTCCAAGTATTAATATTGTCTTGTTATTTATAATATGCTCAAAAATACACAATTTGTACTATTAAACAACACAATCTTGATAGAAATGTATCGGGAATCACTGAGTACGTCAACGTCTCTCTTTGTACAGTGCAACCTTTCCAGGTCAGTGCCAGAGGTATTTGAGGGCTGTGAGCCCGTACTTACTCGTTAAACAGAATCTCCCCGGCACACAAGCTGGTTCTTTGCAACCTGGCCTTGGTCCAAAGTTTCAGAGGTTAATGATATCATTGGTAGGACACTATTTCTGCAGCATGCTTCCTGTAACTAGTTAAACAGCTGAGATTACTTACATGGTTGCCTTACTTTAGGGGGAAAAATCAAGATTTTACTTCCTGGACCCTTCCAAAATCAGTCAGGAAAAGCCCTGAGGACCATGGTTACAGGGTCCTTCACAGCGCTCTGCCAGTCACTTCTCTGGGTCATTCACATTCTGATTCTAGTTTCCTACTTCCTTCTAACTCACAACAGCAACTCCTTATGTTCTATTCTTCCAGGGCAGGCATCTCTCTCTGCTTACTCTCAGTACCAGAAAATCATTAGTGTCCAGGGACATGTAAGAGCTACTGAATGAAGGGTAAAGCCATATTTAAAATCAAAACATGGTTGTCTCACAGAATCTGAAGGGTAGTTACCAGGGTTTGAAGTTAGTTGGGGATAGAGAAAGAGATGTTGACCAGTGGGTACTAAATAGTTAGGTAAAAATATGGTCCAGAGGGGTGGGGTGACCACAGTAAAAAAACTAGAAGAAAGTATTTTGAATGTTTTTCTATCATAAAATGATAACCATTTGAAGAAATATATTTAACCTGATTCAAAAATGATGCAATTATACATTCTCTGATGTGGAGCGCATTAACATAACATAATGTTTGTTTTTATGCATCAGTTAGAGTTAATTGAAAAACTTTCCAGAAAGTGGGCATGGTAGTGAGGCTTTGCTGAGCTGTGGGGTCCGGTTCTTTCTTTGCCATGAGGCAGAGAAATCAACTCCTCCTTATTGTCATTAAAGAATTTCAACTTGATTTTTAAATAGTTTCAACTACACATTGCATAAATTCTGTGTTTTTTTTTTTATTTTAGGAAGTCAATAAAAATAATAGAGCTCAGTATAACTGTAGAAATATATGTGACTTTTCACACATTACCTTTGGTGTATTTTAATAAAAATGATTGAATAGTATATATATATTTCATAATTAGTTATTTTCAAATGTAATCTACAGCACGGCACTAAAATCGGACTAGAAAAATAAACTCTTAGGGAAACTTGTTCAGTTTTACGAGTCCCTTTGACAACTATTATTTCGTCCCAATTACTAGTGTGAGATAAAGTCTGTGCTCACCATGATGCTAAAAGCTTAAAGCCGCTCTTGCCAATGCGCACACAGAGACCAGGGTAAACGTTTCACTAAGCACACAGCTTTCCTAGCAGGCTCCATTCAAGTTGTTTCTGCTTTAAGAGTTTATCTAAAAGACACATTCTGAGAAGCCTCTTCCTTGTTCCTGCAGGAATTTGTCTGTCCTGTTTACACAGGTATCACAGAGCAAGGTTCTTGATACAGATTGGTTCAGCTGGAAAGAGCTTTGCCAAAGAAAGCAGACAGGCAGCTGTTTGTACAGTGCATATTTTTTTTTGTTAAATATGGCTGCACCTGTGTAAACATAAACTTTATTTCCAAGCAGCTGCAGACTTTCAGACCTAGCCTGAGTAGTTATTTTTATTAAACCATATAATGTATTTAATAGCTTTTGGTCAGTTGTCAATTTCAAAAATTATATAAGAAAGCTCATTTATTTTAATATAAACCTTTTATTGTATTTTTCTACAATCTTAATAAATATGAGTGTGACTTTACTTCCTATTTGTGCTTCATAGTGACTTAATTATGCAAGTGAGATTTTATTAGCCAAAATGCTCTGGTCGTGCCCAGAAAGTGACACAAAAAAGAGCAGTGTTCTTTACTCATTCACTCATTTTTTTTTTTTTTTTTTTGTTTTTTGTTTTTCAAGACAGGGTTTCTCTGTGTAGTTTTGGTGGCTTTCCTGGAACTCACTCTGTAGACCAGGCTGGCCTCGAACTCACAGAGATCTGACTGCCTCTGCCTCCCAAGTGCTGGGATTAAAGGTGTGCGCCACCACTGCCCGGCAAAGATTTGTTTATTTATCATGTGCACAGAAGAGGGTGCCAGATCTCATTACAGATGGTTGTGAGCCACCATGTGGTTGCTGGGAATTGAACTCAGGACCTCTGGAAGAGCAGTCGATGACTCTTAACCTCTGAGCCATCTCTCCAGCCCCCTCATTCACTCATTCTTAGCCTTTCATTTTCCCTAAAGCATAGTTGATAAGTGCAGTACTTGTGTGTATAACATGTTGATACACACCAATCATATTTTAAAGTTACTTTTGTTGCTGCAGGTCATGCTGCATATGAAAAATGGTAACAACAAGACCGTTACATAACACTTTTGGATTCCAGAGAAATTATGTTCAGTGAGTTGTTCATCAATATTGAATTCTATTAAAATATTAGAAACAAACTTTAATTTTAAAATTTACTATATTTACTCATTTAAGCAAATTTATGTACCACTTTCTTAATAGGTAAGCAATTACCTTCTTTATACTTTTCCTTCCAAACTTACTGAGGTATAATTGACTAATAAAAATTATATAAATTTAGCTTGATGGTTGTGGCACTTGCCTTTAATCCCAGCACTCTGAGTAAGCAGATCTCTGAGTTCAAGGCCAGCTTGGTCTACAGAGCAAGTTTCCAGGACATCCAGGGATATACAGAGAAACCCTGTTTCAAAAAACAACAAAATATTACATAAATTTAATATGCAAAGTACATATACACATTTAAAAATATTTCCCACTTCAGGTAGTTATAGTTTGTGTAAATGTGTGTGTGTGTGTGTGTTATGAAAATATTCAAAATCTTCTCCTTTAGTAAATTTCAAATAATAATATACACTATTGTTGACTAGAGTCACCATATTGCAATATAAAATCTTCTGATCTAATCTTATAATTAAATGATTGTAGACCTTGGCCAAGACTCTACATTTCACCCCACCCCATGGACCCCTAGCTAACCATAATCGTACTCTGTTTCTATGAGTTCTATAAGATCATACAGCAGAAACATATTTTTTATTTTCAGGGCCTGATGGATTTCAATTAGCATTCAGTATCATTCAATGTGTAATAAAGAACATTTTTCCTCATTTTAAAGATGAGTAATATTCAATTGTACATATTGCGTTTTCTTCCCATCCATGCTGATGCTGATGGACAGTCAGATCCATCCTATTCCTTACCTACTGTGAATAAGGCTGCGTTAAAAATTGGAAGAGTTGCTATATCTATGAGATACTGATTTCATTTATTTTAGACATGAAAGGCTTGTTGGTCATTTGATAATTCTACATTTAATCATCTGAGGGAACTCTATATGACAACAATGATACATTTCCACTAACAGTGTGCAGAGGCTTCTTCATCTTCACATTCTTATAGACAGTTGTCATATGGTTTTGATTATGGTCATTCTCATGGGTGTGAGAGGATGACTCTACAGTCTCTCTCTCTCTCTCTCTCTCTCTCTCTCTCTCTCTCTGTCTCTCTCTCTTCTTCTCACTATTTTTCCTTTCTTGTTATAGCCCTGACTGACATACAGTTAACTATGTATTTTGTGCTGCATTTGTGTCTGCTTGCCTTACTGTCTCCTCCCGTATGCTAGGATTATAGGCTGACCGCCATGCCTGGCTCTCGCCTTGACTGTCTTCATGACTATGATGTTGAGCACCTCATATACATGGTGGCCAGTTGTTAGTCCTCTCAGAAGAAACATGTACTTAAGTCGGTTGCATCTATTTCAATCAGATTATTCATATTTTTGTGTATACATGTGTTAGGGTATGTTTGTACATGTGTGCATGGATGCATAAGGAGGACACAAGTCTACATAGGTTTCTTTTTACGCTTTGCCTTTTGAGACACTGTCTCTTACTGAACATGGAATTTGCTGATTAAGGATAGTCAAAAAATCCCATGGATCTTTTAGTCCCCACCTCGTCAGCACCGAGATTACAGACATAATGGCCCCTGTGTTTTGATGTGGGCACGCAGAATCTGAATTCAAGTCCTTGTGCAGCAGACACTCAAGATAGAGCCAGCACCCCATCCAGTCATTCAGAGTTTTCTTATTGGCTGAATACCTTTGTGAAAGCCTTCCTGAAATGTCTGACATACAAGTGTCTTCCTCCTTAGTATAGATGGTGTGTCTTTTCTTTTAACTGTTTCTTTTATTCTGCAGAAGTCTTTTCATTCTCACTTGTCTGTTTTGTTCCCTGTGACTTTTAATTTCCTGAATTCTTGTTTCACGTTTGGAGACTCAGCCACCTACTCCAGTCTTTGGTGACTGACTTAGAAAACCCACCAGCTGGCCCTGATAAGAATTCTGTTTGGTCTTTCACATCATTTCTATGGATGCATCACATCACTGTGGATGTATCACTTCACCTCTTTGGTTCCTTTGGAGATGAAGGATGTCATAATTTCTTTTCTGTTGATGTAATAAAATATCTCGACAAAGGCAACTGAAGGAAGGAAAGATTTACTTTAGCTCACAGTTCCATACACCCAGTCACAGTGGGTGAGAAATCAAAGCAGCAGGCATTTAAGGGAACTTGTCATATTACATACAAAATCAAGAACACAGAGCAGTGAATGCATACATATATCACAGTACTCAGCTAGTTTTCTCTATTCTTACACAGTCTAAGATCCTTTGCCCACAGAACAGTGCAGCTGGTGACTCTTCCCACATGCATTAATAGAATCAAGGAAATCCCCCAAATACAAGCCCAGAGGCCCACCTCCCAGGTGATTCTAACTTAAGCCACTTTGACAATTAGCACTGTCTCTAACATAGGATTGTGTATCTTTTCTTTATCCTGTTCTGAGTCCTGAATTTCACTTTTGTTTTCTCTAGGGTGCTGCTTTGCAGTATTCAAAGCTAAACATCTTCTCCCTGTCAAACAATGTCAGGCCTGAATCATGTCTGTGTTCATATATGTTCAACTGAGGTTCATACACAGTGTTTTCTATGATGCTCATAAGATGTCTCATGTAGCAGGTTACATATGGGCTAACTGAGGCATATCCTGCAGTTGATTATGTCCCAGAAGACTTAAGGAAATGTCTCTTAGTGTCATTAATAAGATGGTAAGTAGATAACACAAACTTTGGTTGACTCTACTGCCCTGGTTCCTATCAGCCTCCAACTCATTCACCACCTTTAGCTGCCTTTCGACTATTCATGAGATCACTGCAATGTTCTGGTTGTGAAGCAGGGAGGGTGTTCCTTGAGTAATTGTAGAAACTGAGCACTCACTCCTCTCTCACTTTTCCTCTTGAGGGAAATATCAGGACCACATGGTCTCTACTGGCCTTGAGCTTGAACTTGAACTACTGGTCTCTGCTGTCCTTGGGTAGAAGTAACACAGGACACATGAAATTGCTCCCTTCAGTGTATCTATTCACAGAATTTTTCCTCTGGGACTTCTCAGTTAGATATCCAGGCTCCTAAAAATTACTTTTGCCCATGGGTGATTATCAGAATTGATGTTTTCTTGGAAGAGGGATGGTGAGTGATAGAAACACCTACTCAACCATTCTGCTGACATGTCCCTTCATAGACTTGGTCCCTCCATACAGTTCTAAACTTTCCATTATCATCTTCAAAGATATTAAAATTATTTTTGGCTCTGTAGGGAAATCAAGAAAAATACTTAAAACATATTTTCAATGATTTTTCTATTTGAAAAATTTAATTTATATAAGAACAACAAACATGCAATGGAATGCCTTCTCTGCTTTAGAGTCTAGAACTGATTTGCAGCTTCTATGCATGGTCCAGGGCATGGCAATCTGCCTCTTAGAGAAATGGCCTGATTCTCCTTGTCCCAGATTAGAATGATACTTTTAATCTCACAAAGACCTCAAAGGAAATGACAGTTCATCACTTCTCCATGAGTGGGTCTGACATCACTGCTGAGTCTCCCAAGTTACACTATGTTTATAATAATACAAAGATACTATTTGATGATTTGTCAGTGCTGGATGATATAAAATAAACTATGTGATAAAAATATGCAAAACACACAACAGAACCAACCAGAGTTGCATTATAACATGGAACAAAAGATTCTATTGATATAGTTTTATATTCTATATTATAATTACTCTTTAAGAAAATACCATTTTGTACAGCAAAGAAAACCTTTAGCAATGTACAGAGATACCCTACCAAATGGGTGATGATTTTTGCCAATTATGTATCAGATTGGGGATTAATATAGAATATAAGTAAAGAAATGTGAAAATTGAATACAAAAAGACATCTTTCAAATAATCTAAATTGATAAATAGTTCACTGAACTGAACAAGAAATACAAATGACCGTTAAATCTTTGGAAAAGTGTCCAATGTCCTTAATCATCAGTGAAATGCAAATGTCTACCCTAAGAAAACAAATTACAACAAATAGTAGTAAGGATGTAGAGAAAGAAGAGCATATCTTATTTACTGTTGGAAATGTGAAGTTGAGCAGTCACTGTGGAAATTTCAAAAAGGTACAAACAGAATTACCAAATGACCAGCTATCCTACTGTGCTGTACACACAGAAAGTATTTTTTTTTGACAGAATATCAGTGACAGTTGCATCTCCTAGAAGCTATTGTGGAACCAGCTTTCGTTTCTGTTTGCTGAGTGTCAGGAGAACCCAATCATACAAAGTAATGCTCCTAGAATACGCCTCCCTTTTTGTTGTTTGTGTGATATGAGATGTTGTTATATACTTCAACCAAACAACAAATCATTTGTAGATCAAATGTAGACACAAATATATAATCCAGTTGTTTTCAACTGACCTAAATATGAATGAAATCAAATATAATGAGAAATGATCATTCTCCACTGTTTCCATTTCCTTGTTTAGAAAAGTATAGTAACTTTATCATACACTTATAATTAATTGAAATAGTACAAAATTAATAAAAAAGTATCAATAAATAGTATTACTTTTAAAATTAGTAAGCAAGCCCAGGCAGCAGTGGCATATACCTTTAATCCTAGCACTCGGGAGGCAGAGCCAGGCAGATCTCGGTGAGTTTGAGGGTAGCCTGGTCCACAGATCAAGATCCAATACAGGCACCAAAACTACACAGAGAAACCCCATCTCAAAAAACAAAAATAAACAAAGAAATTAGTAAGCAAGTATTTGTGAAATTAATAGCAATTATCAATAGATACAGTCACATTAGAAACAATGTTATCTACAATGAGTTTTAGGAGAATTTTCTTCAGAATAACAATTTGAGAACTACTGTTATAGATCATGATTTTCCACTTTGAAGAAACAGGAATATGAAAAGGTCAAACACTGCGTTGACTTTTATTTTTTAAAGATTTATGTTTTATCTTATATATGACTGTTTTGCCTGTGAATATGTATGGGTACCATATGTGTAGTACCTGTGGAGCCCAAAAGAGGATACTGTGTCCCATGGATCTGGAGTTACAGGTGGTTGTGGGCCTCCGTGGGATGCTGGGAACAGAATCTGAATCCTCTGTGAAAGCAGCAAGTGTACTTAATCACTGACCATCTCTCTTATAAATAAAAGTATAGGACCTAAGAACACATGCTAAAAATTAGGTCAAATCATAAATTATGCTGTAATTTATATATCCCAAATCTCCCATTCACAATAGATTTTTCCTTTATAAAACTGCATGACTATCTTGAGTTGCTGCTTTCACTGGGGTTTAAGTAAGCAGTAATACTGGCTAACTGTGTCACTAATATAAAAATTACTATTTATAGCCGGGTGGTGGTGGTGCATGCCTTTAATCCCAGCACTCGGGAGGCAGAGTCAGACGGATCTCTGTGAGTTCGAGGCCAGCCTGGGCTACCAAGTGAGTTCCAGGAAAGGCGCAAAGCTACACAGAGAAACCCTGTCTTGAAAAACCAAAAAAAAAATTACTATTTATAATATTACCAAGAGTATTACAGAAAATACCTAATATAAATTAACCTCTGTTTATCCTCCATGTCATTCAGTTCAGAATTCATGGAGTTAAATTATGAACCAAGGTTCACTTGGTGAATTACCTCCTCAAGACTGGAGAGGGATTTTTCTTGCCTCTAAAAATGACAGGATCTTCAGCATAAAATCTTTAACTATAGGTAGCAAAATTGTGATCTTTACATTATTATTAATGATTTAACATAGTTTTTATATTCAATTCTGTACTTCTTTCTTTCCTTTATTAAGAAATTTTTTATTCATTTTACATACCAACCCCTCTCTTCCCTCCTCCAGCTCCTCCAGCCTCCCTCCGCCAACCCACCCCCCATTTCCTCCTCCAACAAAGTATAGTCTCCCATGGGGAGTCAGCAGAGCCTGGTACATTCAGTAGAGGCAGGTCCAAGCTCCTCCCCTTGCATCAAGGCTGAGCAAAGAGTCCCACCACATTAGTGGGCTCCAGAAAGTCAGCTTACACATGAGGGATGGATCCTGATCCTACTGCCAGGGGGCCCCTTAAGCAGATCAAGTAGCCCATTTTTTAATTGGGTTATTTGGTATTTTTATGTTTAGTTTCTTGAGTTCTTTATATATTTTGGAGATATGCTCTCTGTCAGATGTGTGTAGATGTAATTCTGAACAGTCTTATTAAATAAGAAACACAGAGCCAAATGCAGAGTTAAAAGCCCAGAGATCAGAGAGCAGTAGTCAAGAGCTGAGACCACCTTCTTACCACCTGCTGCTGCTGCCATCCTTCCCATGAAAGAGAGACCTACTTCCTGTGTGTCTGTCTTTTTATTGACTTTCTGTTTTGCCTTCTCATTGGTTGCAAACCCAACCACATGACCTCCTCATCACTGCCTGTCTATACAGACCTCCAGGTCTCTATGGTTGGTATTGAGATTAAAGGAGTGTGTCTCCATGCTGGCTGTATCCTTGAACACACAGAGATTCTGCCTGTCATCTGATCAGGATTAAGGGCATGTGCGACCACTGCCAGACTTCTGCTAAATGGCTTGATATTAGCTCTGACCCCCAGGCAACTTTATTTATTAACATACAAATAAAATCACATTTCAGCACAAATAAAATATCACCACAGATGTGAGGTTGGTGAAGATCTTTAATGTTTTTTCTTTAAGTTATTTATTTTTATTTTATGTATATTGGTGTTTGCTTTTTCCCATTCTGTAGGTTGCCGTTTTGTCTAATTGACCATGTTCTTTGCCTCACAGAAGCTTCTCAGTTTCAGGAGGTCTCATTTATTACTTGTTGGTCTCAGTGTCTGTACTACTGGTGTTATATTCAGAAAGTGGTTTCCTGTGCTAATGAGTTCAAGACTACTTCCCACTTTCTCTTCCATCAGCTTCAGTGTAACTGGATTTATGTTGAGGTCTTTGATCCACTTGGACTTGAGTTTTGTGCATGTTGACAGATATGGATCTATTTGTAATCTTCTACATGTTGACATTCACTTATGCCAGTACCAGATGTCCTGAGTAAACTGGGGGTGGAGGGGGGCAATAGAGGGTTAGGGATGGGGGATGAGAACATTAGGGAATGGGATGGTCGAGCTGGAACAGGGACAGAGGGGGAGAGCAATGAAAGAGATATTTTGACAGAGGGAGACATTATGGGGATAGCAAGAAACCCGGTTCTTGGGAAGTTCCCAAGAATCTACAAGGATGACCCCAGCTTACAATACTAGCAATAGTGGAGAGAGGGCCTGAACTGACTTACCCTGATAATCAGATTGGTGAATATCCTGTCATTATAGAGCCTTCATCCAGTAACTGATGGAAGCAGATGCAGAGATCCACAGCCAAGTGCCAGGCTGAGCTCCAGGAGTCCAGTTGAAGAGAGAGAAGAGGGATTCTATGAGCAAGGGGCATCAAGATCATGATGGGGAAACCTACAGAGACAAGAGAACCAAGCTCGTGGGAACTCATGAACTTTAGACCAACAGCTGTGGAGCCTCTATGGGACTGGACGAGGCCCTCTGCATAAGCAAGACAGTTGTGTAGCTTGTTGTGTTTAAGGGGCCCCTGGCAGTAGGATCAGGATCTATTCCTGGTGCATGAGCCAGAGTTTTGGAGCCTGTTACCTAAGGTGGGGCACCTTGTACAGCTTTGATGCAGGGGGCAGTGCCTTGGACCTGCTTCCACTGATATACCATGCTTTGCTGACTCTCCATGGGAGGTCTTACCTTTTCAGAGAAGGGAATGGAAAGTGGATTGGGGGGAGGGAGGGTGGGGGAAGGAGTGGGAGGAGGGAAGAGAGGGGGATCTGTGGTTGTTAGTATGTAAAATGAGTTAAAAGATTCCTTAATAAAAAAATGGTTTTAAAAAAATGAAATAAAAATAAATAAATAAAATGGGATACAGAGCTAAACAGAATTTTCAACAAAAGAATCTCAAATGGCTGAAAGACATTTAAGGAATTGCTCAACATCCTTAGTCATCAGGGAAATGCAAATCAAAACAACTCTGAGATACCATCTTACACTTGTCAGAATGGCTAAAATCAAAAACACTGATAACAGCCGGGCAGTGGTGGCACATGCCTTTAATGCTAGCACTTGAGAGTCAAAGCCAGGTTGATCTCTGTGAGTTCAAGGCTAGCCTGGTCTACAGAGTGAGATCTAGGACAGGCATCAAAACTACACAGAAAAACCCTGTCTCGAAAAAACAAAACAAAACAAAAAAACCAAACCAAATCAAACCAAACCAAACCAAAACCAAAACAAAAACACTGATAACAGCTTATGTTGGAGAGGATGTGGAGCAAGGGGAACACTCCTCCACTGTTGGTGGGAGTGCAAACTTGTACCGCCACCTTGCAAAGCAGTGTGGCAGTTTCTCAGAAAATTGGGAATCAGTCTTCCTTAAGATCCAGTGATACTGCTTGTGAGCATATACCCAAGGAATGCTCAATAAGGACACTTGCTCAACTATGTTCATAGCAGCATTGTTCATAATAGTCAGAACCTGGAAACAACCTAGATACCAATCAACCCAAGAATGGATAAAGAAAATAAGGTACATATGTACAATGGAGTACTATTCATCAGTAAAAAACAATAACATCATGAAATTTACAGGCAAATGGATGGAACTAGAAAATATCACCCTAAGTGAGGCAACCCAGACTCAGAAAGGCAAACATGGTATGTATTCACTTGTAAGTGGATAGTAGATGTAAAGCAGATAACCAGACTACAACCTAACCAGAGAAGTTAGCTATGAAGGAAGACACTAAGAGGGACACATGGATTGCCCTGGGAAGGGGAAATAGATGAGATCACTTCTGTTTCATTGTTAGCACAATCAGTGAACTTGTTCTCAGGCACAGAGTATAATATGAAAATTCCCAAGGGATAATCCACAGTCATTCATAAATGATTATGTGTGGAATGTGCTCTTGGCTTTCAGGACAGGGAGATCGGCACTTGCTCTGGAGTGTGCATTTCCCTGTTGTTTGCTGTCTTCACTAGCATACTCTAAAATCAGATTTCCCAATAGGAACACTGTCTTAGCCTGTTTGGAGGTCAAATAAAACCTTTCTACAATGAGAGCACGCTCCATATGTCTAAGTGTGAGACTCAACATCTTGTCTGGTGTTGTTCACATCATTTCCTATGTTAGCCTTTTCCACATTGATTACAGTTTACCATTGACTCATACACAGCAGTCTTTCAATATTCCCTCTGTGATTATACTCTCTCTTTATTTCCAGATGTTCTTACATTTCATCAGTGTTTTCTGTTAGTTTTCATTTCTATAAACTTTCATTTGCAGAATATACTGAAGATATCCAGAATGGACCAAATGTGTTCCAGGAAAGAATAGAGAGTGGTTTTCAAGGTACAAATTAAATTCTTAGTTTTATATTATTAAGATTTATTTTTCTTCATTTTAAAATTGTATTTTAACAAGTATTGTAGAGATAATGGCATACAAACTCAGAAATACATGTGTATATCTCGATATATTGTGAATGTGCATACAATATTCAGTTTCAGTGGCATGCACATTGAGAGTATTTTAACACAATTGATTATATTTCATGTGTTTTCTTTAGAATCCCATCCCATGGGTTTTTGAAATCCTCTCAACCTTACTTTTACTCTTTCTAATACCTGAAATCTTTGATACACTAGACATTAAGAAGTTACTGGTTCTAAGTATTTTATTAAATGTTGTTAAGCATCTTGATGTATTTTTTCATATTAAAAATAGGTGATGAGAGTTAATCAACAAAGTTGGTTGAAATTCAAGTGAAATTCAAAAGTACTAAGTCTGAAAATGATCAGGAGTGTACAAACTCAGAAATCAAGGCTTATTTCCCATAAATGCTACTACTGGTAATTTTGATATGATTTTTCTGTGGCAGCCAATAACTATTTTTTGGCTCTAGAAATTACCTGGAAAAATTTTACTGCCACTCATCCTAAACTAAAGAACCTATCACATATCACCACCTCTCCCCCTTCTATACACAAAGAACCGATTATAATCAATCACACATCCAGTATGCACTTTTCTTAGCTCTGAAAGTCTTTGTACTACATGCAAAAATGACCTAAAATTTGTGTTCTTCTAAAAGGAATACAGCCAGGTGGTGGTGACACACCCCTTTAATCCCAGCACTTCAGAGACAGAGGCAGGCGGATCTCTGTGAGTTCAAGGCCAGCCTGGTTACAGAGCGAGTTTTAGGACAGGCTCCAAAGCTGCACAGAGAAACCCTGCCTCTAAAAACCAAACCAAACCAAAACAAAAATCTCCAGTAATCTCTAGTACCTTTGAAAGTATGTACTGTTTAAGCATATTATCAAAGTATTCATAATGACATAGCTATGATTGATTACAAATGAAATGATAGAGTGAAATGTAACTTCAAAGGAGATCTGATTCCAATTTCTGCCTTTCCAATGTAGAAAATGTTAAGCAAAACATTAGAGAGTTATTAGAGATAGCAGAACAATCTTTGTATTACTGAGTAGTGGAGCTATAACTTAAAAACCCAGCCCCCAATTCCTAATCTGTCACACTTTTGTTAGACCAGGGATGGAATTAAAATTATTTAGGTAATATACTTCATTTATAATTTATTGTTTTGTTCTCCAAACTACCCAGTTATATAGTTCTTATCTCTCCTACATGTTTAGAGGTTAGAAGGCATCTATTTATCTTATATTGTAGACAAAGCTCCATAATAAAATTGTAGTGCACAGTAAGTTTGAAAGAATGAGCTCAAAACACACCATAATCATGATTATTCCAAAGCTTAGCATAGTTTTGCTGCAAGTAAATAGTTTTTTACTGCAAGTAAGCTTGAAAACATTTGAGAATGTACTCTCCCCAGTTGCTATCATCAGTTTTTTTACCCTAATATGAAGTGGGAAGATGAGAAAGCCCAAGTGGTATGGAGGTGTGTGTGCCTTGCCCAAATGTTACTCTTAGACATCCTCTATCACATCTTCTATGGTGTATTTTTCAATACCAAGATCTAAAGGCTCTTACTGTGTAATTTTTATGTAACAAAATTAAAAACAATTTTAATGGATTCTCAGTTATCTTTTAAAAATAAAGTTATTGGAAATTCAACTTAGAGTAAATATAGTTTCATTTTATTCATGATTTCACAAATTATAAAGTTATGTCCCTGAGTTCATATATTGGAACTTTTAAATGCATCCTTATATCAAATTTATAGCTATCTGAATGTTTCAGCAATTTCAATTTCAGTATATAAACTAGAACCTTTTTATGCATAGAATCATGTAGCTAAACATCCAAATACATT
This sequence comes from Peromyscus eremicus, assembly GCF_949786415.1. Lineage (NCBI taxonomy): Eukaryota > Metazoa > Chordata > Mammalia > Rodentia > Cricetidae > Peromyscus > Peromyscus eremicus. The sequence goes on from NC_081417.1 coordinate 16,120,672, forward strand.
GCCCACCCATGCATGATGATTAATTTTTTATTGAACAAAGCCTTAAAATATAAAGCATTAGTTGATTATGTGTAACCAAATGATGTTAGATGTCCAGAGGCAATTATCATAAAATATTAATGCAATTTTATCTCATGAAAAAGATAAAAATATACAGCCACATACTTTTTGATTCAGTTCCTTCATTTTTTGCACATTAAAAATGTATATGAGAGCTCCCAACTCAATTGCTTCAAATATGAAGTTACTTTATTTTTGAGAAACTCTAAGTTTGCTCAAGTGCATTTGAGATAGTAGGAGTCACACAAAGTTCCCATGGTTAAGCTTCCTGTAAGCCAGGGCCAACTCATGTTCCTTTTTTTAATAATACATTTAGAATACTTATTAGAAAATGTGCCACATTGTAGCACTCAGAGATAAACTACGTTGCAGTAGTTTCTTGAAAAGAAGATAGAAATAAGTTGTTAATAAAGTCTAAATCATTCCTTAGGTTAGCTAATAGAAGCACCCGTGGTTATAAAATTAATCAGTCCCTGCTATTACAGCAAATTGGTGAAGATTGTATTGACACATCTTCATCTGCATGTCTCATCAGAGGTGTCCGTGCCATTTAGCTATGAAACCCTGGAGGCTTCCTCTGCACAGAATCTTATAACACTTCAATTAAGGGACACCAAGCTGCCAGGCAGACAGCAGCACATTTATTTCTTGATGACTCCTTAAGTTGTGCCACAGGCCTATCATTAAGAGAATATTTTTCACAGCAGGTTGCAAAGATCCTCGTGCCATTAAAAGGAATTGAAAAAGCATCAATTTGTTGTTTCCACCTAACACAGATATTTTTCATTGCTGGAACAGCTATTAAAAACAATCTGTTTTATTGCGTTCTGAAAAGATCACATGAAGTACACATAATGATTTATTTTAAGGATGACATTAGGATTAAAACCACTGTGAAAATGTAGTCTTTGAAATAAATATTTAGGAAAACAAAGTCTCAAATATGCTTTTCTTTTTTACACCAAATTATTAGTAGGCATCTCTTGATACCTTGAACGAGAGTTTGAAAATGCTGGGAAAGAATGGCTCTTTGGAAAGGCTGACGGACACTGGAAGGCACGTCTCGGAAAGAATGCATGCCTTCAAACTGCAAATGGGAAATCTTCGGAAATTGGAAAAGCAGAACAGAGTGCCATGGGACCTAATGGATCAAGTACTTCTTTGGGACAACCGTGTGGGGATCTTTTGGAAGGAGGAGTTCAATGCCATTATACATTGTAAAATTCTGACTGAAGTACTAATTTTTAGTCACTACAGTGGCAGAAAAACACTCACTTCTAGTCATTTGCTTATTCTGAGGCAGCTGGGGACTCTGGTACCTATCTGACACTGTGGGAGACACTCAGATTTCTTTTGAAGCCTTTCTTATTATCATAGTTGGTCACTATTGGACAAAATGAGGAAAAATTTGCACTTACGGTGTCTTTTTACTCTTACTGTTAGGAAACTGTAGAAGCTTTTGGCAGGCTTTAAGGAAAAATGAAAGAACAGTTCATTCACTTTGGTTATTGTTCAATTTTCAGGTTATTTTCTAAACAAAGGCAATAAATAACACAGTAGAAAGAGCTTCATAAAAATGCATTTTATTCAAAGCTTTTTTTTTCTATCTAGTCTGATTCTCTCACAACAAAATGTTGACCTATTGAACATAGGAGCATGCCATAATAAATTTTCTACATGTAAATCTCCATGTCAAGTCCAGTCTCAAAGAACAGGCCTAAAATATCTTGCCACCTGCTTAAGGCAGAGGATTTGATTCTTTGTTCCTGAAAGGTTATACATTAGAGTAAAACAGAGAACTATGCTTCAGCGGATATACTTATATAAAAAGATCCAAGGAAGATCCTTTGTGGGAAATACATTCACATCATAAATAGAATTCTCTTTTGCTTCTGGAATATGTCCGTATCATGATTGGGTAAGGGCCTGGACTTTGAAAAAATACTTGATGGCTGAGAAGAGTGTGAGAGGAGACAGGCATATTGCATAGAACTGCTCACATAGTTACAATGGAAATCACAGGTAGGCTTAGGAGATGTGACCCAGAGTAGAGAAGCACTGCAACAGGGTCTTACTTAACTAAAGGTCTGCAGTTATTGTTTTGAGAGAGCAGTGAAAGATTTTAATAGGGGACACTGATTTAAAAGGTACTGTGCAACTAAACATGTAATAAAGCTTATATTCATGGCATGGATCTAGTCTCTCCATAGGGGATTTCCTTCCTTTCCGCCCCTTCACTGTCTTGTTAACTCTTTTAGGAATAATGGAACATTATTAACTTGGCAATTTAAACTCTCTGATCCACAATTTTCTCATGGGTAATGAGAGGATAAGAATTTATTTCAGGGGATCATTTCCATTAATTCATTCATAAAAACCTGATAATCACAACTATACCTGAGACTGAGGTAAGAGAATCACAAGTGAAGGCTTGTTTGGACAACTTAGTAAGGTTTTGTTTCAAAGTACAGAAGGGGAGTGGGGATGCTGGGAATATAATATATGGTGGTATAGGCCTCATCGAGGCCTGAGTTTCATCTCTAAATCTCTAGCACTGTGAGAACCGCAGGAGGAAGGGAGGCATAACGTATTCTTAAAGAAAAGGGAAAGGGGTAGAAATGATGCTGAGGAAGAGAAGTCAGCGAAAGGAAGGCAGGAACTAGAACATATGGGGACACTAAGGCTTTGGAAGTTGATATAACAAAGAAGCAAAAGAAATCCTCCAACAGATTCTAATCTGAGGAAGTAATGGATCTGACATCCAAACACTCCCTCATATTTGACTGGATGAAACTGGAGTTCTAGAAAGGTAAATGGGGTTATAATCTTGTGGAAAAGCATTGGTCTCATAAAGTAGCTCACGTGCTGAGCTCACGCAGTATCTGTAGGAGCTGGTTAAATTGGCTGCAGTTTCCTTGGCTTCTTATCTCTTGTGTATCTTCCTTCTCTCCTTGGCCTTCCGCTCTCCTCCATCTTAGTGCGTGTTAACATGTCTTAGGGAAACCTTAAGGGAATAAGATCACAGTATTCATAAATGAGGGATCATCATACACATCCCGTCATGCTCCTGGGAAATCTGTGCTGCCTAGAAAGACAAAAGGAGGTTTCCATGCTGTTCTACTAGAATTTATGAGACAATAGAAAGGCATCATGATATTCATGGTGGGGTTGGAGGGGAAGGAGGAGACATTAGGAGTCACTTGACAGATGAGATTATATACAAGGAGAGGTCAAGGGTGTTCAGCAAACCGGAAGAAGTGAGTTAGCCGTGGAAATGACAATGATCCATGAAAATGATTTCTGAATCCCAGGGCGTCAGGCTAGGAAGTGAACATATTCAGTTTTGAAGAAGTATAATGGAGTCTTTTCTTGATAAAAAAAGAAAATATAAAAAACCATTAGAGATGTGATAATATTGGTACATAAAATACCTACATATGTATATACATACTGTAAATTTTAATTAGTATAAAATTATTGCAACAAATTAGAAATATGAAAATATTTGCTTGAAATGTTTTAAGGCAAAAATATTAATAAAGATATATTTGAGGAGAAATAAAACAGAATTAAGAAAATTCTTGGATGCAGTGTACAGAAGAATCACATTCCTGATTTTTCATGAAAACAGTAAACATTTTCACTTCTGGCTATTAGAGCTGAGCTTATTAGAATTATCTCACTGTACTTTTTCAGCTTCACTGGGGTACACTAACTAACAATATGTGGAGTGTGTATTTTGGCCACTTTGATATGTGTTCCCCAAACTGTCACCACACTCTGGGAAACATGCGATCCTGTCACCCAGCAGTTCCCTGGCTCTCCTTTGTAGTGGGTTTCTCTCCTCATGCCACCCACAGGCAAGTACTGAAGGGCTTTCTTTGGTTCCCACGAGTTTGAATTTTCTAAGAATAGCATAATACAACACAATTCCAGCTTCTTCCACTTATTTTAATTATTTTGAGGTTCATCATTTTGTTTTGTGTACCATTGAGCAGTTTTATGTTTGCTGAACAGTATTACACAATCTGAATACATCACAAATTGTTCAGTTCACCTGTTAATGGACACTGGGGTCATTTCCACAGTCTATCTATTACCAGTAAGGCTGTTATGAATATTGATGTACAAGCTGAATATGGATATATGCTTTAATTTCTCTGGTAAACACTTAGGTGTGGAATGACCAGATGACATAATACGTTTATATTTATCATTAAGTAAATTTCCAAAATGTTTCCCAAAATGATTATACCATCTTACATTTCCACCAGTTGTTTTAGATAAATATTCCATAGAGTAGCCTTGTGAAGAAAAAGTTAAAACCCACCTGTAATTAGAATTTCCCTATGATGTGGAAAGTAACCAAAGTTTAGAGATGTCAACTAAAGTGCGGTGTCCATGAAGCCTGTAGAAGAGCTAGAGCCTAAACATGGGTCTTGTAGAGCCCAAGAACCTTTTAGAAGCTCCAGGGCCAGCTCGTAGGAATGAAGGGTCATGCTAACTTTCACTTTGAATAGATTTGATTCTTGTCCATGAATTTTCTGGCTTTTGTTTGCTTTGGATCAGTGAATAGAATGGTAAATTATTTTAGTTCAAGGGATGGCTCATTGGCTGTGCAAGGTCAAGGCGAAGCTTTCTATGACTGACTAGAATTCAAACTGGGACCTGTCATTGATTAGTAAAGAGATATGCAAGACCCTGTGATAAACCAACAATCTCCTTAATTTAAGAGAGTAGCTCTAATCCAGATGAAGTGCTACTTAAATTTGTAACCATACCCTTGGTTTCATCAGTTTAATGGCTTTTTAAAAAAAACTTTCATTGTTGATTTTGTTTCAAGGAACAGATAAAGATTCAAGGCCTGGCAGGGGGAAAACAGCTGGAGAAGAAAGAGGAGAAGGCACCTGGAGGAGGTTAATGGATGGAAGTGCTCTCTTTGTTTCCATTTTTAATAAGACAAGCACATTATGTAAAATTTAAAATGTGAGAACTGTACATAGATGGAGGAAAGGCAGCCTCCAAGAGGCACTTGTGGTTTTTGATGCTGCTGTTGGCACTGTTTCTTCTAACAGCTGACCAGCACTTTGATTTCTATAATGATCACTCGCAAAGCTTGCAGTACCTAAGACAGGGTAGAGGCAACACTGAAATCACTGTGCCTGCCTGAGCATAACAGTTTAGCACTGAAGCTTAAGCAAAACTGAAGACCATTTGCTCTTCAAAGAACTGGAAGGCAGGGTGGATTCTCCTTAGGTGTTAGTGACTACAGGTGCAGGCAGTCACTGCCAGCATGACCAGTTCTCATTCCTTTTACCACCAGCAACTGCCTCCTAATGAACTCATCAATGGAAACATGACTACGAGTTACAAAACAAACAAACCCAAACAAGTATAGTGTAAGACCAAGCCATGTAATATTTAGGAGATAGTTGTAATAAATTCGTATCTATTGTTTATTTTAAAGTCAAGTTTGATTATGCATGTTATACTTTTATTTGGCAATGCACTTGCATTGATTGTGCATCTTATATTTTTATTTGTCAATGCTCTTTTCCTCTTTCTCTCTCTATCCCTTGTTGCAGTTTCAGCAGATTGCAATATCAAAGCTTACAGAAGTGGGACACTACATTTAAAATGAGCCACCAAAGACAGACAAACTTCCATGTTTTCTTTCCAGCACAGTTACAGTGCCATCCATTCACAGAAGTGTAATATCAGCAATTAGTGTGTGATTACAGGCAGTGCCCCAAACAGTCATGTTGTAAGGATAACTATCTTTTTGAGAAAGACCCTGAAGTAGTACAAAGGACAACACTCAACATAATAAATAATCTAATAGTTCACAACTAATGTTCATGCCCTCTTTTTGTATTTCAGCTACTGTAAGGGTATTATATTAGTCCTAACACAACACAGGCTGGTGATGCAGTATAATAATTATTATTAAATATTCATTGCTTAGGAATAAGCCAAGAAGAAGATAAGCAGCCTCTCTATTATTTTCAAATTTGAATGGCTAAATATATTTATAAGTTTTGAATGTTTTCTTCATTTATTTTTGTTTAGTTCATTCTTAATTGGCACATGATTGTATGTATTTATGAGGTACAGGGTAATATTTCAGTACATGTCTAAAAAGCATTATGATCAAGTTAGGACAATTCTCTTACCTTAAACATTTACCATGTCTTTGTGTTGGGAAGCTACCAAAGACTTAAAGTTTACTTCACTGTTGTTCTCAAATCAATGCAAAATACAATGATATTTCAATCTTCCAATCACATATCTCAAAAATTTTGCAAAAATTATTATGAAGTTAATCTGAAAAGATTAAGATATTCAACTAAAGAAGAATAAAGTAGAGAGATGTTCATTCTATAAAATATCTATGACAGGAAACATAGATTTAAATACACCAATTTCCCCAAATTCATCTTTAAATGCAGTGCAGAATCATAAGAAGTATGTGGATGCACATGTAAATAACTTTGTAAATGTAATTGAAAACTCACATGGCTGAGATCAGTCAATGCATTTTTTTTGTGTTATTCAATTACATTTTTAATTTGTAGAAAACTAGTATTTATGTTCTTTTAAAACAACACCATTCACTATTATTGTAACCCATTTTCTTAGTGTTCAAAAGTCCAAGTTTTTCATAAATGAAAAAATAGTTTTGTAGTTTTAGAATTCAAATAAGGCTCACATATTTTAATTGGTGAAAGTCCATTTCTTTTCCACCAACCTTTTTTCCTGTAATTTATTTATTGAAGAAATTAGGTATCTCTCCACTAGCATTTCTCACAGTCTGGAACCTGCTAATTGCATGTTATACTATTTTCCATCTGCCTTTTGATTTTCTTGTAAATTGCTAATTTAAATGGACTAATGTTAAGACTAAGGTAATTTTTTTTTATTTCTTTTGGCAAGGCAATTTTCCAGGCTCTTCAATTCAGAATCATTCAATATCCCATTGCCTCTTTTTCCGATACACTAGTAGCCATGAGTGAACAGTCTACAGTCACTACATAAAAGAGCTTGCAAAATAGTGATAACTCTAATACTATAGTAGTAATAAGTCATCATTAATGGAATGCTACTTTAAAAAGCAACACTTCTTCATCTGGTATTTAATCGTCCATAGTGTAGTTTGTCTAGAAAAGACAGCACGAATGCCTCATTACCTTAGCTAACATAAATGTGACAAGTAGGAAGTTCACCCCACTGGATATGAAGACTTACTTTGAAACTTAGTGACTAAGGCAGTTTAGTATTGATGTAGACACATCCGGACCAAAGTAACTGAATGGAATAAGGATCCTCAAGTAAACATCTATCAAACTTAAATTTTAATAGAAATATTTAACATACTGGTGAAGAATGTAATTATTTACAACTAAGAGGCATCTTTTGTTCCCAATCTTTCCATACTTAATACAATTGGAGTGTCTTCTTTAATATTTGAGGTTTTAAGTTCAATGTTATGTTTACAAAACAAGTGTTTTTTCATATCATTCTGGATCATTTTATTGTCACCTGTGTAATAGCTCAATGTGCTAAGTGTCTTCGTAAGCACTAATGACGAAACAGATAGCAGTGAGGACAATTTCTATGTCTCTTGAATGTCTATGTCTATTGTATCATGAATACAGTATATGAAGATATCTGTACATAGGGAAACTCCAGAGATGTCCATACTGCCAGGCTATGAAATAAATTGGTGCTGGGACCATTAGTTATTCATTGGAACACACAAAAAAGTAGAATATTGCCTTGTGGTATTAAAAAAAAAAATCTGTGTTCAATTCCCAGCACACACATGGTAGCTCACAATTGTCTGTAGTTCTAGATCTATGTGTCCAATGCCCTCGTCTGGCCTCAATGGGCACCAGGCACATACAAGAAACACAGATATACATGCTGGCAAAACACAATACACATAAAAATAAAATAAAATTTAAAAGCTACTCGTTAACTGATATAAAGAGAAACAATCCTATGCATGATGCCTAAAAGATTTCTTCTTAGTGAAAGCATGGTCACTATACTTTTCTAAACCTTGTTCCTCAAACTTAGTTACTTGCTTTTTAAAATAGGATCTTTTGTGGTCAACACTCTGTTCTATAAATATTCAACTAACTTTTTACTGAGCACCTATGGTATGTCAAACATTGTTATAGGCGCTGACATTCAAGCCATGAAAATATGCATTTTTCATAGCACTCGTATAAGAGTAATAGAAAGTAGACCATCACATAAAAATAATGTCTGATTTTCTGAGCACATAACTTTGAAAGGATCTGGAATAGAGTGATGGAGAGGTACTATTTTAGGTAGACTGGCAAAGAATGGATGAGAACAACCACTTTAAACTGTTAGAGTAAATGTATTTGAACTTGTGTGAGGACTTGTAAGTTACAATGAATAATTTAAGGTTTGGCTTCTGTAAGTTTCCAGGGGTCTCAGCTATCCTCCTTTTGCAGTATTCTGTTGCCAGTTATGGTCACACAAGCTCACTGCATGCCCCCTGCCAAGCTACCAACACACATACTTTATTTTGAGTCACTCTGTGTTTCTAAGGGACACTTAGGACTAAAACAGAACATCTTACCCAACCAAGTATTTCTTGGTAGATATTGTGGGCACATCACAAGAAAGGACAATTTATGAAAATATGTCAAATACGGTTAAAGAAAAAAGGTATATAATAAATATTTAAGGTATCTAGATTACAAACTACACATAAAAAGTCATCAGGAATCATTGGGCTACTTAACATTTACTATCTAGATATCCATTCATTTTTTAATTTATTAAGCCATTCTCTTTTGAACAAGCACTTGCTAAGCATCTGATATTACGATGATCTATTATCAAGGAATTTATCAAAACATAAGCATATGATACTGTAGATAATGTAGACACCTAAACTGCTGTAGCACAATTTGATGATTACACTGTTAACTGTATATACCCGTGGTTTGGAGGGTGGTGAGGAGGGCCAAAACTTCCCTAACTTGAGCAAGAGAGAGAGCATCAGAAAAAGCACCCTGAAACCATTTTCCTTTGGCTTAAATGATAATTCTAGTGTTACTAAATTAGACCTCTTTAATTCTCCATGAACACATAAAGATGAACATACTTACCTTTAATTCTGTCATTAATTATAGGAAAACAGTTGGAGTCACCACCTCTTCTGGCCGTTCCCAGAAATGCTCACCTCCTCCTCCCCTCTCTTAGCCAGTGGTTTTTCCAGGAATAAGCAATGACATAATCTCAAGTGCATAACAATCATGTCAAAGTGTTAGGCCATTCCTGGAAATAGGACATTCAGAGATTGAATGACCAGAACCTGAATGGGGCAAAGATTTTACTTCAAATGCTTGAAAACCCCAAGTTATCTTTCAAAGTAGAGACATCATGTCTGTTGAGAACTTTACAGACTTCCACAGGGAAGAAATAGCCAACTGGTCTATAAGACACTGTTGGTTTCTGTAGCAATTTCCTTCAGAAGAGTAGACGAGCATCAATAAAGGCTCATTCATGCTGAACTTTTGGTAATCGACTCACAAAGAACTTTAATGTAATTTGTTTTTACATAAGGCAGGGTCATAAAATGCATCATTTTTCTTAGTCAGTTCATACTTGGAAGATTTATCATTAAGAGATTTTATTCAAGGCCAGACACTTAAAAAAATCGGAGTGTTTCTTTCTCATTCTAGCAGGACCTTCCTGGTAAAGAACTGAAGTGTTTCAAACACCCTCGTAATGGTACAGTAAATTACATTTTCTCATTTGGAACATTGTAATAGATTTCTCTACAGAGTGATTTATCATACAACAATTAGGAACCCAAGGGAATTAGATGACCATTTTAAATTTTATCAGCTTGTTTCAATAAACTGTTAATGTGACCCTAATGTTTGGGAAGCACTTTGATATAATCAGATTTTGGTTGTTCAATCTACTGACATTAATGGCTACCTCATTAATCATGGCATTCTCACTGAGACCTTGGAAGCTGAGCTAAGTTCAGTGGACCAATTCTTACAATAATAAAACAGGCAATTTTCAGCAGGGAAATATTTTTACTTTAACTACAAAGTGTGTTGTTATTCCTTAGCAGGGTAACTGAAACCCTAAAAAGCTCACAAAACAACAATTAAGAAACAGACTCAATTCCCAAACTAATCAGTTAGGTCAAGATCTTCTTTAATCCTTAGCTATAGCTATTTTTATTATTTAAAAGTATAGATCTATACAACAAGATCTAAAATTAGTCTGATGATGGATACATAATAAATGTCTGTTCCCAAACCCTCATAGAGTTTGATGGTTTGTGCAAATCCTGTAGAGATAAAATATGTCCTTCTGTTTAGAAACACACAGCTAACTCTCAGTCCTCTTTCCTGAAGGAAGCAGGGGAACTGAGATTTATAAGTTTTTGGAAAACCATGTGTAAATATAGAGGCTGATTTTAGTACTTCTGAATTGTTTTTATTTTGATGACATTCTCCCAATCTTTTAAATGTCCACAGAGCTGAAAGAAACTATAAATATTGTTTTTATAGAAATATCACTAAGTTTCCCACGTGGATTACTTGCAAAGAATGATTGTGAAATATATGTCATGGCTGTTTCTAAAGTTATGACTTTGTTTTATTAATGTTTCTTGTTAAATTTAATAGAATACGTACCTATTGGAAGCAGTTTATAAAGTCTAGTGTGGTTAGCTGGAAAGAAAAAAAAATCATAAATCCTCAGGTCAGCCTGAAATGTTGCTTTATAAAGATCATTTTCAGTTTCAAGGAAATCTCATCATTCAATGTGTGGTTTGTTTTCTGGATTTATACTATTCTCAAAGATTAAACTATAGGAAACACAGCTATGAAAGTGGAGTATTAACTATATAAACATAGAAACAAGGCTCTCTTATCCCAAAGAATATTTTGAAAATGTAATACTCTTTAATCACCAATCACAATTTAATATTTTTCTATTTATAATGTATTAACTGACTATACATTCTAGGAAGAGGCTTTTAACAGAACTCTGAGCTCACTGAAAATATTCCAGTGCAAAAACATTCTCAAGTTGATGAGGAATTCCATTGTATATAATGGTTCAGTTTCATCAATTCATTAATATCTGTTGAGTACTTTCTGCTTGTTTAATGCTGTGTATTCTAGAATTTGTGTTATGAAAATACCTTGGTAAATTAATTTAATAACTTTTATTACAAATTTGTACAATTATGTGCAAATTCTACAGAATATGAAAATGCAGCCAAATATGGCCTTCAATTGAAGACCATTGTTTTAGGATAAATTCTTTGTAGGGAAATATTTTCTTTGATGAAAGCAAAAACGAAGGTGAGTTGTTTTACACACTGATAAAAAGGCACAGCTAGATTCATTATGTGTCAGGTTGCAACTGTTTACCATTCTCTAAAAACAGTCTTCCTATTCGGAAAATATGGAGATCATGGAAAAACACTGTGCATTCTGCGGGAAGGAGCACAATTGACTGACAGACCTAGCTGCCATCCCTGTCAATATAGAGTCACTGTTTGCCCAGGGCCACTCTTTCCCCAGGTGGATTCTAGTACAGGTTTTGGACAATATGGGCTGAGGGCCTCCACTCAAGACACCAGAACTTTCTTAAGCCCGTGCTACAGTGCAAATATTCTTTCTGCCTAAGTACCTTCCTCTCTCTTCTTTCAGAGATACAGATCTGCCCTGGGGTCTAAAAGCCGCCTTTGCAGCTCCCTCCCTTCTTCTGCCCCAAGTGTCCTTCTAGTAAATTTTAACCATGCCTTTTACACCTTAGAGGGCTGCAACACAGAAAACTCTGTTCACTCATACCTACAAGCTCGTGTGTGTGTGTGTGTGTGTGTGTGTGTGTGTGTGTGTGTGTGTGTGTATTAGTAAATTCATGCCTACTGAAAAGAAAAGTCATTGCTCTCAATTTGTGACTCTCTCTGCAAACACGTACAGTAAGTATCTTCAATCTCATACCTGTTTGGTTTCTATGAGGATGAGATATTTTCAATAGATGCAGCTTACAACTGTGAAAACCAGTGCTGACATCTATTAGACAAGCTTTGATTCTGTTGTTTGGCTCTGAGTTAGGGATTGGTGATATGTAGATATGTTGTAGAACTATGTACATTGTCCATTTGATGGCCCGAGATTCTACGTAGATTATATAATATAAACTGTAGAGATGAAGGCTTATTACCATTAAACACCTTTACCTTATATTCTGTTAATTTCTATTAGATTATACATCTCTGATTTTTTCTTTTGTCTAATTAGTCCAGGGATTTTCAAATCCTTTCTTTGATATGGCATTCTCCTCTGCAAAACAAATAATATCTACACACAGAAAATGTTAATATGGGTATAGATATTCAGCCATTCAACCTCTCTCTCTTACAGTGGCTCCTAGAATTTTACCTTAGAGTTTGAAAGCTGCCATTCAGATCATTGTACTCTTTTGGATCTCACTCTAAATTTATACCCCCACATGCTGTAGGAAGGTATTTACGGACCTTACTCCATATGGTGCCTTTTTTCTACTGTGACAGAATCTTCTATGAATGACAGTAGAAATTACATATCTGAAGCTGCCACCAAAGTTCTAGGGAGACAATTGTCTTTGTTTAGCAAAATACTTCGATAAGTCTTTTATAGAGTAGCATCTGAGTCTCAAGTCATGGGCTTTGACATCACATTTGAAAGTGACAAGTAAACTTCTCTGCCAAAGAAACATATAAAAACTAGAGACTTTGACAAGTATGAAGGAGAAAGGCAGGGAGAAAGAAGAGTCAAACAAGAGTCAAGCAGCAGAGAGGAGCCTGAATTTTATTTGTAAAAGCCAAAATGCATAATATTTACCAGTAGAATTTCAACCCCTTAGAACATTTACACAGGGCTCCCGTTTGGGAATGTCATCTGCAGGCTACATATCTTCATCTTGACTGAATTCTTATCAACTTTGTAATCCCCTAGTATCTGATATGGTCTCACTTTACTACTAAAATGAATAAGAGTAAGGCATCCCATTTATATATTTATACTTTGAAACACATATTAACAGTCATGTTTCTAATTAATATATTCTAGCAAGTGGGGGGAATATGTGTAGATGAAAGGAGGTGTCATCCCAGCTTCATGAATTATATTTATCTGCTTTATGCTTGTGCAAAAGACTCAATTATACATATATATATATACACACATATATACATACATATATATTTTTCAAAAGGAAATATGTTCTAATAAGTCAACTCTTTAAACAAGGCCACTGCTGAAGAAGTCAGTAATCTTGGCTTTTCTTCTTCTCCATGTCTTAGAATAAACTCAAGTGGGTGGATAACCTACCAGAACTGTACACCTTACCATGTGTTAGTGATTACTCCAGGCACCTTTCACAGCTAGTCACAGGACTTGGAACAGTGCTTTGAATTTCAAATGTCTTCTTCTGTGCTTGATGTGCCTAATTATGTCAGCACCAGCTGGAAGGAGATACTGACAAGACAGTACAACACGGCTGTGTTCCCTACATAATTCAAATTCAGTGGCAGGCTTCCACCTCCATCTCTCCCTTCCACCTTCATCAGCATGAAGTCAAGCAAACAGAGTTCTCTGTATTAAATGCACACAAAAAGAAAGGGCATGCAGGCAAGCTTTGCAATGTTTTCTATTCCTTGGTATCAAAGGTCTCTAGTATCAAAAGCATCATCAAAAATTAAAGGCTATGATAGCCACAGGAAGCACATGTTATGGTGGATCTCACATGATGTTTTAATGCCTTATTAATTTGGACCTCTGATGACAAATTTTGATTGCTTTCTTTTTCCTTCCTGGAATGAACACCAAGCCATCCTATCTGCTGTTGTCATCTTTGGAGCACAAGGGCCTCCTGAGTCCAACAGTGGCTTAAAAAGTTGTAGTTCTGGCAGCATTCAGTTTCCTTAGAATATCATTTTTAGTTCTTTAAACCGTGGTTCTGTATGTCTTATGTATTTTTCCCCTGTGCAGTTTAACACATATTTATAGGATGTCCACTAGGCTCGTGATACTGGGGAAACAAGACACAAGAGACACAATTTTATTCCTCTAGGATGCCCAAGCTACTGAAGGACACTGACAAGCACATAAATAGGTTGAGAGATAGAACAACAAAAAGAAAGACGGAATTTAGATAATGTGACAGGCTCATCTGAGAGAGCAACCTATTCTTACATCGGGCAGCCGGCCTTTCCATTTACAGTTGTTTTTATTTGAAAATAAAATTTTACACTCAGACACATACACACATACACATGAACACACACACATAGACACACAAAAACATATAGACACATGCAGAGAGTGACACAGACACACATAGACACATACGTACACACACACATAAAATATCATTTCCGTATGTCAAACCAAAGCATCACTATATAGCTAGAGTGTCTATCTACTGTATAGATGCATATCTATCTACAGTATATACATACATATACATAAACACATATATAAACACACACACATATATACCTATTATATATATATATATATATATATATTGAAAATTTTAAAGGAAATGAACAAAATCTCCAGCTGAAACTGCTTTATACAATTTGTCAGAGATCTACATATTTAAACACTGAGGAGATAAATCTCTTTTCTTATCTGTAAGTTAAACCACATTCTTTAGAAATGCTATAGCCTTAGATTTTTGTAACATAAAATATCAAAATATGAGTATGGTTTTAAGATAGATATATTATAATAGGCATGACATGAAGTCAAAATAAAATGACCACTGGTTTTTATCCTTGTGTAAGTCATTAAAATGGGGATTGTTTCTGGAAAAATACTCTGATTTGCCAAAAGATTATGTACAGGAAACAAATAACAAAAAGAAGTGTTGTATAGAATATAAAAGGTTTCCCAGTACTGTAGGTCTAATACTGGAATTTTTTTTCATTACTGTACATAGGTATAGTAATATAGCATATATGTTTGGTACATATTTTGAGCCCCAAATTTAAAAAATTTTGTATTATTTTAGTTCAAAGATTCATCACGTCACCTCATGAAAGCAGTACACTAATATAGGGAGAAAGTGAACTATTTTCAGCAAGAATAGGGATGAATGAATTGCCAAGCACTGTTGTTAGTAGAATGCAGTCTTTGCCAATTCACACCCTACCAAGTGACCTCATTCTTTGCTCAGCCACCAGAGGCCCATCCTTCCTCAGTTAGCCTCCATGTCTACCTATCTGGCTTCCTTTGCATGTTTTCGCTTCTGCTTCCAACCAGGCTTGAACCACTTCTGTATGTGTACCTATTCATTCTCACTCAGAGGGAGACTTTGAGTAGTTCAAGGTGTCATTGTTGCCAGAGGCAAGACTTTCATACCCTGCCACCTAAAGTCCCAGCTACCCTGAAGTGAATGCAGTATCCACCCAGTTAAATTCCAGGGATGAAAATAGTGGGTCGTATATAGAACACGATTGTCCATGACTGACATGTAGCTGTCTGGTGCTCCTTTGAATGAGACTTAATGAATTAACTAATATCTGCTTCTAATCCTTGCCCCAGTGTATGACAAGGAACCTTTATCATTTTCTGAACCAGTACTCTTTGTTCAAGAAAAAGGTAGGTTGTTCTCAAATGCTTCCATTTTTCTAAGAAGAAAATATACAAAATTGAAATTAAAAGCAAATACATTATCTTCTGCACCAACTCAACTAAAAACTACTAAATATTAGACAATATATCATACTATTTATGAAATAAAAACAGGGCTTGAGGCTCTGGGGATTTCCACAGTGAGGCTCTATTATTATGGAACAATTACTTGCTTCTCTGACTTAATTAAATGAAGTCTAAAGCCATGAACTTAAATCAATTGGATAGGTTTTTTTTATTATTTTTTATTGTTACCAATGTGTTTGGTATTAACATACCATTTTGACTGGACATAAATATCCAAAGTCATGGATTACTATTAATAATTTTAAAATAAAATAACTCATTTGCCAACATTTGTCTAGTTACCATGTGTGAAATAGTCTCCTAAGTTAGTCAGGCTGCAGTGCTGACACTCAAACCTAGGGCTTCCAGCATGCTACGCAAATGCTCTCCCAGTGAGCTCTACCGACAACACATTAACTTATCCAGAGTCCCTAAACCAATAAGAAGTCGCTATTAACTCGCTTAATCTATAATTGAGGAAACTATGCTCTAGGGAGGTTGAAATACTTAGATCCATACATATCTATCAAGTGTTGAGGCCACGATTTTGTTACACCCTGGCTGAATGTAAAGCCTCCTTGCATCACAGGGCCATGCTGCACTTGAGAAAGCAGTGCATAAAGGGCCAGGTCACCGTGACTTTGAGGGACATTTTGCTTATCTGTGTGATCTTACTGAGGAGTAAATCTTTCTTTTCAGCTCTTCAGTATCTCAATGATCAGAAGTTCAGCAAGTAGAAAAGAAGCTAATTAAAAGCAGAAACACTTAAGGAAGTTAATCCTGAAGACTGATTTAAAGGAAGATTGGGTTGTTCTCCCAATGGGATTCTTTCAGGTTCCCACACTCCTGCAAATGTGTTCACCTTCCATCTTTGGTATTGCTTTTAGAAACATCATCTCTTATGCACATCAACACACCTATCCCATCTTGTTTTAGTGCTGTTGAATTCTATCTTCCACGAATTATTAAAAAAACAGTTAACTTTTACTAAATTCATGTTTTAGAATAATACACATCATAGAATAATCAATTGAATTAACATATCCATCTTTATAACTTCACATATTTACTTATTGTGGTGAGAATCTTAAAATTCTACTTTCTTAGAATATTTGAAATGTACATTATTATTATTATTTTATTATTATTTTTTATGTGCATGCATGTATGATGTGTATGCATGTTCAAAAATGTGTGTTGGTACATGTGCACATGTGTGCCTATTCATGCAGAGGCCTCAGTCTAACATCTGAGTCTTCCTTTATTGTCCCCCATTTTACTCGTTTTGAGTCAAGTTATCTAAACTGCAACCCAAGTGTGCCAGTATGGCCACTTACCCTGAGCACTGGGATCACCAGCAGACTGCAATGAACAACAGGCATTTACATGGGTGCTGGGAGGGCTAAACTTGTTTGAATGCTTCCATGGCAAGTGTTTTACCCTCGAGCTATCTCTGCAGCTCTGAGGTAGATACGATTGACTATAAATGCCATGCTCGTCAGTAGACCTAAAAAAAAAAAAAAAAAAAAAAAAAAGACTGTGCTTTCTGGTTAACATTTCTTTATTTCTTAACCCTCTATCCTACTGTCCATAACCTGGTAATCACCAGTCCTCTCTATACAAGTCTGACTTTTTAAAGTTTTTATATATATATATGAGTGAGTGTGTGTGTATTTACTTATACATACATACATACATATGTATATATATATAGACAGACAGACAGACAGACAGGTAGATAGAAGTGTTTGTCATTTCGTGTCTGTCCTATTTTATTTTAAAAAAGTCTTTCAGGGTCACCCATGTTGTTAGAAATGACAGGGTTTCTTTTTAAAATGATACCTAGTATTCCAATGTATATGTAAATCACACTTGCTTTACTCATAAGTAATAAGATCTTATTGATGAAATGATACATATTTGAGTACCTACTGTATGCCAGCCAGTATTCTTGGTGCTGGGAAATCTACTAGTGAGCAAGACAAACCTCAGTCTTTATTCTTGGCAAGTGTGCATTCTTTGGAAAGTCTTTTCAACCTTTTAGAGGAGAAATAATGACTCCTCGCCCCTGCTGTTTCCTCCCGGTGAAAGTGAGTTCCATTAGCACAGTAAGGCAGTGCTTCCAGCCTCTTTTAAGACGAATTGCTAAACAATCTTATTAATAAAAGACCCAGAGCAGGATATTGGGGTGCAAGCTGAGAAATCAGAGGAATAGGACAAGCCACAGCCAACCTCACCTTACCAACTCTTCAGCCTCCAGAGAGACCTACTTCCTGTATACTCATGCCTAATATGCCTTTCTGTCCCTGCCCTCTTACTTCTTCTCTCCACCCAGCTACATCGCTTCCTCTTTCTGCCCAGCTCTGTCACTTTCTGTTTGTCTGTACAGACCTCCAGACCTTTATGGTTAACTAATGTTGAAATTAAAGGTGTTTACCACCATACCTGGCTCTGTTCCCAGCATGGCCTTGAACTCACAGAGATCCAGATGGATCTCTGCCTCCTGAAAGCTAGGATTAAAAGCGTGTGCTACCACTGCCTGACTTCTATGTTTACTATAGAGCCTGGCTTTTTACTCTGATCCTCAGATAAGCTTTATTGGGGTACATAGATAAAATATATCACACCTCTTGCTTTTCTTTTGAGAGCAAGTAGTTTCTGTTAGGTGATTTGAAGAGAAGCACCTGGATCAGTTCTTCTGTCCCTCCTAGCTTTCAGAAAGCTATGCCCTGGGAATGCAGGCATTGCTCCACAATAACACAGTACTGAGTGCATGGGAAGCAGCCTTGTCCTTGCATAGGTGACCTGGGTAATACCAGAGCTGTGGGGACCAGTGTCCTTTCAATAGAAACAAGCTTATTTTTGCCATACTCTTGCTATACCTCTCAACTGAGATCTGATCAGAATAGTGGCCAGACACTTTGATATCCTGCCCTGTATTTTTAGTTTGGTTGCTTGTTAGACTGAAGGCTGGAGGCCCTGTTGGATCTTGTCATGCCTTTTGAATCTTGTTTCTTTTTCATTCTCTCAAAAGCAACTTTCCTGACCTTGGTATTTTTCACATTTGTAATTAACCATAAAACGGCATTGTTTTTGTGTACTGCTTTAAATTTATATAAATGTGCCACATATTTATTATTCTGTAGCCAATTTTCTACTGCATTTTTTATTAAATTGTGTCCACACTAGTTTGTGAATAGCAAGTTTATCTTTAATTACTGAATAACATTAACCATAGGAATATGTGGTAAAGGCTTTATCATTCCCCTTGGGGTAGAATTTTTTGCGAGTCTTAATCTTTTTTTGCCTATCATACTTATTTTCCTGCTATACCAGAGA
This sequence comes from Peromyscus eremicus, assembly GCF_949786415.1. Classification (NCBI taxonomy): domain Eukaryota; kingdom Metazoa; phylum Chordata; class Mammalia; order Rodentia; family Cricetidae; genus Peromyscus; species Peromyscus eremicus. Next base: position 16,139,838 of record NC_081417.1, read on the forward strand.
ACAGGTCTGGGCTTTTCCACCTGCTACTTCTGCAGGCACACTCCTTCCACTAACCTCAAGTCCCATCCATCTCTCCAGGGCCCAAGGCCAGCCTAATTCCAGTATTTAGCTTTCAGCCTAGACATTCTTCTCTCATACATTCTTCTCTTATCCTCATCATGGCTTGCTTTTTCCACATGACTGAGAAGATCCACAGTCCAACAATAAAATGAGATGTAAAAGCACTTGACTGAGTTCTACAAAGAAGTAAAATATTTTAGAGGTCCAACTGGTAAAGCTTTTGCACTGTATTTCAGCACAATTAAACTTCAAAGAAGACATTTATTTGGTAGATCAGCATTATTCATTGAATATTCCCTTTTCTATATGTTACAGTGCCTAATTTCTGACTAGAATAGTAAACAGCTAGTGCCTTAAAAAGTCTTTATGAAATCAATACTGGAGGACATGTATATACTTTGAATAAGCAAGTAGGCATTCTTTTTAAAATTCAGGGGCATTGTTTTGTGAAATGTGCTTTGTTTCTTGTGATAACTACTCTAGCACAATTTATTTATGAAAGGATCTTCTACTGTATTTTATAATTACACTAGTTAGTCTGAACTAAGGTTCCTGTCTAATCCATCTTTGCTGCCAGGTAGTCAAGATTATCAGTTCTCTGTAAGAATTTTCAAAAGTAACAGAAGAATTAATAAATAGAAGTACATAGCACAAATGCTAAGTCAATCCTGAAAAACACAAACATCGATTATAGCCCAAATTTTTGCTTTATTTTATTATTTTCCTTTGAGAAAATAGGAAAGATTTTTGTTTCTAATACACGAGGTATTTTGTGGGTAACACTCATTAGGGTTACTGGGACTGAGATGTAAAAATGCCTCTTGCTTTGTGAAATGTACAGGCCACATAATGTTTCCAGGAGGGACACTCTGAAACCTTCATAAAACATTCATATCACTTGGATATGAAAAAAGCAAAGAAAACCTCCTTTAATAAAACATTTGCCCTATTACACTACACTGCTTTAGAATTTTATTTATTCAAGCATCACATGCAATAAATTTGAATGATATGTGCATTTTGCGCAGAGTGAGAGCCTGCCAGGGCTTTCATTTTGTAAAGAAAGAGCTTTCACACAACAGAGTTAGCATTTTGGTAGAAACTTGCCTGACTCTCCTCTGTCCTGAATGCATTTGTATGCTTTTCCTAGTTTGGACTTAAGTTACTTTTTAAAATTAATTTATTGAAGAAGAAGAGGAGGAGGAAGAAAGTTATGTTTTTATAATTTTCTGAATAAGGAGCTGTTAAAATTTAAAAATATGAAATAAGGAAAATAATGACTTTTTAAAAAAAGTTCTTGCTTCATAGTCACAGACAAAATTTGCTTGATAATATTAACACAGAACTTGACTGGAATTAAAAGGCATGTTAGAATTATAAAGCAATTTTAATACACAAAGAAGTTCTTTTGAAAGTCTCTAAGTACAATATAATGTTTTAAGTCACAAAAGGATAAACATACACATGTGCTTACGTATGCATAATTTCACAATTCTCACAAAATATTGTTGCTGACCAGCTTTTCAAAAATATTGTTGACATTCTGATAGTTTTAAAAGGTACAGCAGTATGCAATTAATGTTTGTGTATCTTGAGTAAAATATGCCAGCATTCTAAAGGAAATGTTAAAATGTTGAACATCCATGCTCTCTACAAGTAAATAACACATTATATAGCTACATTATGACCAGATTATATCTATTAGTTACTGCTGTGCACCATGTAAATCTCTAGATTCCCCTGGGAAATGAGAAAATCATTTCAGACTTCAATAACTAACAATCAGTTATTGCTCTGGGCAATAATAAAGCTGAATGCAATTACCTAAAGTGAAGTTAGCAGTGTAACAAATGAAATACAGAGTGCTTTTTCCCCCTCTCTCTTAAAACAAATGTAGCATCCCCTCATCCCATGTTACTGTGTATTACAATAGGGTCTTTCAAACAGCATTGTCTGAGTAGCCTATTTGAGGTTTGAAATACATGTGATTACAATTTATAAAGTTACTTTTTATGATATCATTGACTTGGTTGATATTCAGAAACATCAGCAATAACAAATAATAACAACAGTAAATAAAAATATCATACTAGCAAGACCCAAAACTGTATACTATAAAATATTTGCTTGAAAGAGTTGTTTTTTTTTAAAAAAAAACATTACTTTTATTAATGAACATAATAATTTTTTGCTAGTATTTATTCATATAGTGAAAAACCCAGCACAAATAAGAATAATAGAATCACCTTTCTGAGTTAGTTAGGCTGGGCTTGCACATGTTTATTGTCTTTTGTTGTTAAGGTATTTGCTGAAATGAATAGTGAAGAGAAGGAAGTAGTGAAAAAGAAAGGCTAATTTAGAAGTTTTACTCTTATAATTACTTTTTTCTGTGATACTATTCACTTATCCAAAACTGATTTCTAATTCATTGTTTGCGCATATTTCCTATTGGCCACAACAGAATGCAATTATCCTGAATAGGATTTCCCAGTAGAAAGTTAATCCTGCTGTTTCCCATTTTGTTTAACCATTTTTTACGTATAAATGTAGTTATGTTTTGGCATGTCTGCTCCTGAAAAAATGGCTTTTCTGGCAATTTGACTGTTAGCATCCATTTGATGGTGAACATGGCCTTTCTTTAGCTCTGTATTCAGATAGCTCTGCCAAAGTATTTTCCATGTTCTTTACTCATTTATGTTTATAATAAATCCTTGGAAGTTTGATGCTAACATCTGCTTTCTGAAGTAATCCTTTCCCTTCCTCTGCAAAAGCACACCCTGACTTATTACTGTCCAGTTGTTTATTAGAGTTAGGCTGCTAGCAATTATTGTTGTTTAAGAAAATGGATTGTTTCAGAGGGAAAAGCATGTAGGAAAACTGCAGGAATAATAGTATTAAAGGTTATGTAAAATTGGCATTCACAAACATTGAGAGCATCTGCTTCCCCGCAGATTTATATTCTGTAGTTTTATTACATGTTGAGTGATTAGAGGGATGTTCCTATTTCATGGACCACACTGTTGGGAAATAAAATTCATGTATCAGAGTAAAATCATTATTGAATTTTCTTGCTTGCTTAGATGTTTTATTTTAACTTCTTTATTTAATTCTCATTGGTCTTTCTGTCTTCCTCTCCTATCTTTCTTCTTGGCTTTCTTTCAATTAATGATTATTGGCAACACACTATGCCTTGGGTCCATAAATCATAATTCCTACTTGCCATAATAAGTAAAAAGGATACATAAAGTGCTGATGATGGCTGTTTTTTATTTGTTGTTGTTGTTTTGTTTATAGTGCTGGCATTAAACTCAGGGCCTTATGCATACTATGGTCATTATTCTACTGCTGGACTACATCCCCAAACCAGACAATTATTTTTTACATTGAATGAGAGTCAAACCAAATATTTAAACTGTTCCTTAATAAAGTCTCATTGAATATTTTTCTATTTATTTGCAATATTTTGAGGATGGACTATTAAGAATAGTGCACTTTGTTTTTTCCCTCTGACCTCCACTGAGAGGTCAAATTCATTTATTGACAGAGAACTCAGCAAAGATTTAGCAAAGTTGGTTTGGTTGATCACTCTTTGTAAGATTTCACATTTCTTACATTCTCCCTTCATACTACACATAAATTCACAAACACACGTGTGTGCAAATGTGCATGCACACACACAGCAAGAGCACTGGTGGCTTTCAGATTTAACGTGCACCTGGATCTTCCAGAGAGTCTATGAAAGCATAAAATACTGAGTCCACATGTGTGTTTCTGTAATTCAACAGATCTAGGAAAAAGTCTGAAAATTGTGTGTTGAACATGTTTTCAGATGCCAGCTCTGGATTGAAGACCTGCACAGTAAGAACTGTAGCATTTGGGAACATGTTCTATCCTCTGCTTCGAGGGTGAGGTTGATAAATCAGATCTACTAGCACATGCTATTAATATTAAGCTCAAGATGGAGCTAATCCATCTGTGTCAGTGGTATTCTGCCACTGCTGCTCTGCTCCTGTCTTTGTGCCAGTCTCCAAGTATTAACAAGTCCTGGAATTATGTCTGAATTTTGGATTAAAATTGAGCATTTGAATAACAAAACAGAGTGAAAAGCCAGGCCCCTTTTCTCTAATTTGTGTAGTCCATTTTTTTTTTATTCATTCGAGTGTGACCTAGTAGGGCACAGTATATTTATAACCACACAAGAGAACTCACCTTGCTAAAACCACCGTGTCTTTCTATGATGGCACCTACATCAGTTGAACTACTGACAAGACCAGCATCTGTACAGAATATTTAAGGTATTGTGTACTACCAGGAACAGACAGAAAGATAATTATGTTTAATACAAAAAGCAAAACTGGAGAGGAAAAACTGTTGCCACTTAAATCAGGTTTCTGATTCAAGACTTACAGAAGGATAATTGATTCACTCAATTTTGAGGCCCAGATCACCTCTTATGGCCATCCCACCTCTAATTTCTGTCTCATCAGCTTTGGCTGTTTTCCCTTTCCATTTCTTGCCTTCATCATCCAGTACTAGATATTCTTCACAGTCTCCCTAGATACATTCTCCTCTCCTTCCCACTCTTGATCATCCACTTCAACATTTGCATTTACCAAGGCTTTGATAGATGTGCAGCAAAAGCTAGTAAAAATGGAAAGGAGTTTGAATTTAGGGAGGGTTTGAGTCCCATCCCTGCTCATTAATTGCATTACTTTATCAAGTTTTTTAGGTTTTTATTCCTCAGTTCTTTATCTGTAAAACAAGGTTCATTGTCACTCTACAGCTACATGGTAAAAGTTGTTTGTCACAAGATGAACTAAAACACAGTGTTTGGCACAAAGTAAATGCTTAACCAATTATGACTCTTTTTATTTGTCTTTCCAACAAATTTTAATTTTTAATGTATTCATTTGTATGTGTGGGCAAACTTATTACATGGCATGTGTGCAGAAGGTCAGAGAACAACTTGTGATAGTTCTATTCTTCCATCATTTATATTCTGGAGATCAAACACAGGTCATTGGGAATAGGGGACTGAATTCAGACCATAAGCATTCATTGAAAGCACCTTTACTCACAGAGCCATCTCGAAAAAGACCTTTAGTGCTATGACATCACTTTCTCCCCTTTTATATCATGTCTTCACCATGAAGTGGGACCTGAAAATGCTGACGGTATTTTCCTTAAAAGAAATAAGCTGGGTCTGAGTTACCTCATTCAGGATGATCTTTTGTAGTTCCATGCATTTTCCTGCAAATTTCATGGTGTCATTGTTTTCAGCAGCTGAGTGATACTCCATATTGTGTAAGTGTACCATGTTTCCTTTATCCATTCTTTGGTTGAGGGACATCTACATTGTTTCCTGTTTCAGGCTATTATGAATAAAGCTGCAATGAATATGGTTGAGAAAATGTCCTTGTGATAGGAAGAAGTGTCCTTTGGGTATATGCCCAAGAGTGGTATAGCTGAGTACTGAGGTATATTGATTCCCAACTGTCTGAGGAATCACTATATTGATTTCCAAAGTGGCTGTACAAGTTTGCACTCCCACCAGAAATGGAGGAGTGTTCCCCTTGCTCTACATCCTCTCCAGCATGAGCTGTCACTTGCATTTTTTATCTTAGCCATTCTGACAGGTGTAAGATGGAATCTCAATGTAGTTTTGATTTGTGATTCTTTGAAGGCTAAGGATGTTGAACATTTAAGTGTTCTCAGCCATTTGAGATTCCTCTGTTGAGAATCCTCTGTTTAGGTCTGTATCCCATTTTTAAATTGGAGTATTGGTTTGTTGATGTCTAGTTTCTTGAGTTCTTTATATATTTTTGGATATTAACCCTCTGTTGAATGTGGAGGTGGTGAAAATCTTTTCCCATTTTGTAGGCTGCCATTTTGTGCTATTGACTGTATGTATTCACTTGTAAGTGGACATTGGCTGCTAAGTAAAGGATAATTATGTTACAAACCACTGATTCAAAGAGGCTAAGGAACAAGGAGGGCTCAAGGGGGAGATCCATGGATCTTCCTATATTACTGAGAATGATATATATTTGATCTTTCTGACACTACTTCCCTAGCACTTGGATTTAAGGCATGCATCACATTAGTGCCGAGACTACTTCCCATGATCCAAATACACTAGAAAGACATCTCTCAGCTAAAGGAGCCACCACAAAGGGTACTTCTGGGGAATTGGGGGATCTTAAGAGAGTGAGAGAATCCACCTACCTCATGAAATGCAAAATAAGTGTGGCTATTAGAGCATACTTCCTTAAGCCCTGATGGAAATGGAATAGTCTCTAGCACAGACAAGTAACAACTAAGTCAAAGGAAGTACAAAAGTCAGCAGTGCCCTGGATGTGGGCTCCCTCATGGGTGCACTGTGCAGTGTCCTGGATATGGGCTCCCTCATGGGGGCACTGTGCAATGCCCTGGATATGGGTTCTCACATGGGTGCACTGTGCAGTGCCCTGGATGTGGGTTCCCACATGGATAAACAGCATAGTACTCTCCAGTTTTGAAAGCACAGAAGAAAAGTGCTTCAACATTTTATTTGCTTTTTTATTCTTTCTGTGTGATTCATTTTTTAAAAGTATAAACTGTAAATAAACTCTTCTCAAATATTATCCATAAAGTTAAAGACAACTGGCTTGTTTTTTGATGTACATCCAACAAATTAGACATGCTACCATAGTAGACATTAAATATATATTTGTTTACACTTCAACCAACTTTACTTTGTCAGTGACTCAGGTTCTGGATACCCTCAAAACCCAAATACTTCTATGAGAAAATCCTTATCTTTTCTGCTGTAGTCTTTCTAATGGTCTTTAGAAACATTTTGGAAAGACTGTCTCTCAAATGTAAGCTGTTTTTGTTACTGTTCCCATCATCCATTGCTCTTTACCCATTAAAGCATTTCAGGTTCTCTGAAAAATGGTGACTTACTTGCTGCCAGTATCACTCCAGTAAGAGTAACTTAAAGCTATCATTTCATTTCCATAGTGTCCATGTCTAAAATAGTATCAAGACCAGGTCTTTAATAAGTACCTCTCGCCGGGCAGTGGTGGTGCACGCCTTTAATCCCAGCATTTGGGAGGCAGAGACAGGCGGATCTCTGTGAGTTCAAGGCCAGCCTGGACTACAAGTGAGTTCCAGGAAAGGCGCAAAGCTACACAGAGAAACCCTTTTTCAAAAAACAAAACAAAACAAAAAAAGTACCTCTCAACGAATAAAAAAGTAGTGGAATAATCACTTTCTTTGATATTCAAAAAACAGTCTGCCAAAGTTCTAATATAATTACATACTTACCTACAAGTGACCTTATATTATTGTTGAAATACTTGCCTTCAAATCAAATTAGGGAGTTTTTCTTTACTCTTTTTTTCATGAGAAATAAAACATATGGATTGAAACTATTAACTTTATGCTCTGCCTTCTAATTGTACAAACACTAATCCCTCATTTCTTTATGTAAACTATTTTATTATTTATTTTTCTATCAACTTCTTTCTTTCTTTTTCTTTCTTTCCTTCTTTCTTAGAGAACTGACAAGTCTATTCTCAGTGTAAAATAATATTCAGCTTAATAGTGATAATAGATTTATTTTTTTGCAGATAGGAAAGTAACCAAACTTTAAAAGTTGCAAAGCCAGCTGGCTACATAAAGGACAAAGAACAAACTAGTTTATAGAAATGCTAAGTCCTTAAGAGAGAAGGCTTTCTATCTATAGTAAGGTATATAGAAATATATGCTTAACATTAAAATATTAGAGTACTCAACGGTGCAAGATGAAAAAATAAATACACAGTACAAAATGGCAGAAGTATGTTTAGTGTCCATTCAGGAATATTTATTTATTTATTTATTGGAGGGTTGGGTGGGGAGAACAATTTATTTGACTCACAATTTCAGGTTATAGTCTACCATTGCGGGGACGTTGAGGGAGGAACTCGAAGGAGCTAGTTAAATGACATCCAGGGAGAAATCAACAAATACTTGCTTACCTGCTAGTTTGCACTCAGCCATCTTCTTGCACTTGGTGGAATGGGTCACTTAACAATCAAGACCCCATCCCCCAGACATACCTACGTAATTCCTCTTTCAATTTCCCTTCCAGGGTGTTTCTACGCTCTGCCAAGTTGACCTGTGACAACCAACTCTAATTGAACAAAGGAAACACTCAACAAGAGGCGAAACACGCCTGGGGCTTGAGAGAGCTAGCCAGCTACCTGAGGCTAATGAAGTCATGGGTCTTGGAGCAGCACCTATAGCTGCCACTTTATTAAACCAACACAACCCTAACTACATCCTTCCCCCTTTATTGAAAACAGATACTTTCTCCTAGAATATTTCCTGATTATGTTTTGCCCTCCCTTTACTCCACCCAGTTCCTCTCCACTCTCCCTCTCATCCAGATCCACTCCCTTTCTGTCTCTCATTAGAAAAGAACAGGCTTCTAGGGGATAATAATGAAATAAAATAAACAAAACTAACTCATCAGAATAGGACAAAACAAACAGAAGGAAAAGAGCCCGGGAAAAGGCACAAGAAACAGATATGACACCGAACCACACTCATTCTCACATTCACGAGTCACATAAAACACTAAGCTGGAAGCCATAATATATACATAAAGAACCAGTAGGGTTGGAAAAGAGATAAAAAGTAAATATATAAACAAAAATTAAAAAAAATATTTTTTAAAAAGCCCTGATATGACACCATGAGACAAGGAATTACAAAGATGCCATTGAGTTCATTTTCTGTTGGCCATTTGTGTTTGGGCAGCCTACTCTTAAGGGTGGCTTGTTTCTCCAACAAAACTCAACTAGAGAAAACTAAATTTTCATTTGATTGTGGTTATCAATTAGAGAGAGCTTCTGGTTTATGATGAGACGTGTCCGTTTCTGTGGGTTCATATGCATCCCTCACAACATAGCTCCAATCCATTTCTCTTTGACTTTCCACTTTAATATACCTGATGATTAGTGAAGTCAAAACAAATATATAGAGAGGAGAAAGCTGTCATTAGTAAGAAGGCTAAACAGGCAGTCCACAGCAGAAGGCAGCAGGTGGGAGACCTGCCTCCATGCTGCACCACCACCACTGCAGTCCATGGGATTCTGTTCCCCCAAGACCCACTCCACCAACCAAACCCACACACCTGGTCATCTTCTCCATGGCCAGTCCTCCCCAACAACGCCAGTAGACTACAAAGTCACAGGCACAACACACACCAATTGGAAGAATAGGTGAGTGACTGGCATCCCAGTTGAACGGCCCCAAGGACCAGACACTAAACCCCCAAGGCACATCTGTGTCTCTCCCCCTTCCATCTGAGCACTAGCAAGGCAGCTGGGCCCTGCCCTCAACTCTGGTGGAACTCCACTGCTCTAGTGAAGTCCCCAGCAGCCAGCAAGCAGGTGAGAGACCTGCCCCCAGGCTGCACTACCACACTGCCACCCACTAGATTCTCTTTCCCCAAGACCCACTCTGCGGCCCAACCCCACAAACCTGGTCATCTTCCCTGTGGCCAGCCCTACCCTACAATCCCAGCAGACTACATAGGCACAGGTACAACCCACATCAGTTGGAAGAACTCATGAGTAAATGCCAGAGTAAGAATACACTGAACAACAGAAAGGGAAATATGGCAGCACCAGAACCCAATGATCCTACAACAGCAAGAATGGAACATTCCAATGTAGCTGAATCATAAGAAAACGATCTTAAAAATAACTTTATGTAAAGATGATAGAGGCCTTTAAAGAGGAAATGAAAAAGTTCCTTAAAGAAATTGAGGAAAAGGCAAATAAAAAAATTGGAAGAAATCAACAAATCCCTTAAAGAAAGCCAAGGAAGAAAAGAAAAAAATCAAACAGGTGAAAGAAACAGTTCAAGATTTGAAAATTGAAATTGAAACAGTAAAGAAAACACAAACCAAGGGAATTCTGGAAACCAAAAAATCTGGGAAAGCGAATAGGAACTACATATGCAAGCATAACCCACAGAATGCAAGAGATCGGAGACAGAATCTTGGCTATTTGAGATACAATAGAGGAAAAAGATTCGTTGGTCAAAGAAAATGTTAAATCCAATAAATTCTTAACACAAAACATCCAGGAAATCTAGGACACCATGAAAAAAACAAATCTAAGGATAATAGGAATAGAAGGAGAAGAATCTTATTTCAAAAGCAAAGGAAACATAGTCAACAAAATCATAGAGGAAAACTATAGTGATATATTGTGTACCCTAAAAAACTTGCATGAGGATCAGAGGAGAGAGCCAGCTGCTTGATTAGACATAGAGGACAGGCAGTGGTGGCATACACTTTTAATCCCAGTATTGGGAAGTGATGTCTGGGCGGAGAAAGGTATATAAGGCATGAGGAAACAGGAACTCACTCTCTTGGGGCTGAGGATTTTGCAGAGGTAAGCTAGTGGCTACCTGTTCTGCTTCACTGATCTTTCAGCTTTCACCCCAATATCTGGCTCTGGGTTTTTTATTATAAGACCTTTTAAGATTCATGTTACAGAAAGCTTTCCCAACCTAAAGAAGGACATGCCTATAAAGGTACAAGATGCTTACAGACCGCCAAATAGGCTGGACCAACAAAAATAAAGCCTCATCATCATATAATGATCAAAACACTAAACATACAGAATAAAGAAAGAGTATTAAGAGCTGTAAGGAAAAAGAACAAGTAACACATAAAGGCAGACCTTTCAGAATTACACCCAACTTCCTAATGGAGACTGTAAAAGCCAGAAGGTCCTGGACAGACATTTGGCAGACACTAAGAGACCACAAGGTAAGGTCTCTCATGGAGAGTCAGCAGAGCCTGGTACATTCAGCAGAGGCAGGTCCAAACTCTTTCCCCTGTATCAAGACTGTGCAAGGTGTCCCACCATAAGTAATGGGCTCCAAAAAGCCAGCTCATGCATGAGGGATGGATCCTGATCCTACTGCTAGGGGGCGTCTTAAGCAGATCAAGTAGCCCATTTTTTTTTAATTGGATTGTTTAGTAATTTTATGTCTAGTTTCTTGAGTTCTTTATATATTTTGGGGATCAGCCCTCTGTCAGATGTGGGGTTGGTGAAGATCTTTAATTTTTTTAAGTTATTTATTTTTATTTTATGTGTATCAGTGTTTGCCTTTTCCCATTCGGTAGGCTGCTGTTTTGTCTTATTTACTGTGTCCTTTGCCTTACAGAAGCTTCTCAGTTTTAGGAGTTCCCATTTATTAATTGTTGCTTTCAGTGTCTGTACTACTGGTGTTATATTCAGGAAGTGGTCGCCTGTGCCAATGTGTTCAAGGCTACTTTCTGCTTTCTCTTCTATCAGGTTCAGTGTAACTGGATTTATATTGAGGTCTTTGGTCCACTTGGACTTGAGTTGTGTACATGGCAATAGATATGGATCTATTTGTAATCTTCTACATGTTGACATCCAGTTATGCCAGCACCAGATCTCCTGAGTAAATTGGGGGTGGGGGTTAATAGAGAGTAGGGGATGGGGATGAGAACATAAGGGAATTGGATGGCCAAGCTGGAACAGAGATGGAGTGGAAAAGCAATGAGAAAAGATACCATGATGGAGGGAGATATCATGGAGATAGAGAGAAACCTGGTTCTTGGGTAGTTCTCAGGAATCCACAAGGATGACTCCAGATTAGACTACTAGCAATCGTGGAGAGGGTGCCTGAGCTTACCCAGGTAATCAGATTGGTGAGTACTCTAGCTGTCATCATAGAATCCTCATCCAGTAATTGATGGAAGCAGATACAGAGATCCACAGCCAAGCATCAGGCCGAGCTCCAGGAGTCTGGCTGAAGAGAGGGAAGAAGGATTATATGAGCAAGCTCATGATGGTGAACCTACAGAGACAACAGAACCAAGCTAGTGGGAACTCATGAACTTTGGATCAACAGAGGTAGAGCCTCCATGGGACTAGAGTAGGCCCTCTGCATAAGCGAGACAGTTGTGCAGTTTGGTCTGTTTAAGGGGCCCCTGGAAGTAAAATCAGAATCCATCCCTGGTGCATGAGCTGGCTTTTTGGAGCCCATTACCTATGGTGGGACACCTTGCACAGTCTTGATGCAGGGGCAGTGGCTTGGACCTGCTTCAACTGAATGTACCAGGTTTTGCTGACTCCTCATGGGAGTCCTTACCTTTTTGGGGAGGGGATGGAGGGTACACTGGGGGTGAAGGCTGTGAGAGGACTGGGGGGAGGAATGAGAGGGGGACCTGTGGTTGATATGTAAAGTGAATAGAAATTTCTTAATAAAGAAAAAATAGTGTGTTTACATTTAATATTATGATGCTGGCATGTTAGTAACACGCAAAGTAAGCCTGAGTTTTTGGAAGAGGTGATATGGCAACAAAGAGTCCTCAAAATAGAAGCTCTAAACTATCTGTGCAGCCAAAAAGTTAGGGCAGGAGTCTAACAAAACCACACACACCCTAAAGAACACACATCGACAGGTTTGAGACAGTAGGCAGAAAATACACCATGGCACAATGAAGTCACTAACTGTATTTGCTTTGATGAAATACTTTAAATTGTTGGAGCATCGTTAAAGAAGGGATAAGAAACACTAAGTTAATGCAACTAAAGGAGGGAATAAATAATTCAGGAAAAAAAGAAATAACAGAGTAATAGTTGTAAACTTAAAATTGAAAGAGCAGAGACAACTTTATCCACTGTTCCTCTACCTGGGAATGGACTGAACTTCTATTAGAGTTCGTCACAGTCAGATATGTTCCTGATCTTGTGTTGGAGCAAACAAAGAACAGAGACCTGAGGGGACCAGTGTCCTTTCTCTTGCCAAGCTGGAGGTGCAGGGAGTCCAGTAGTGTTGAGACTCACAGGATCTATTCAGGTTTTGTCAATGTTGCCATCACCTTCAATATGTCAGGACACACTTTCTTCCTTAAGTGCGATGTGTTTCTGTGGCTTCCTGAGGGATCCAGGCTACTAGCACTTCTTCTATTTGCTGCTCTACTCTCAGCTTTCAACAGACCCTGTTCTCTCACCTAGCAGAGCACTGTCCCCTCATACTCCAGGGACAGACAGCTCTCCTGGTCTGTGAATGACTACATCCTATGAGGAGGACTTGGTAGTAGCAGAACAGTGTGTTTATCTTTTGTCTCATCCATCAAGGAAGGATGCAGCTTTGAAAAAGTGAAAAGGAAAAGAAAACTACAGGGGGCGGGGGAATTCTAAGTGACAGCCTTATCTTTGGGACTCAGATCTCTTTGTTGGAGAAGTACGGCTGTCTCAGCCTTCCAGCCACTTCTCTTGTGGCAGCCAAATTCGTTTTCCATACTGAATCTGAAGCCTGAGACAGCACTGTATTCCTCCCTCAGCAGTGCTGGATACAAATGTATGACTCCTCTTCTCTTTGCCGGGGCAGATGAGGTCTGTCTTTGCCCTTGCTGGGGGGCACAGCATCTTTTTCTGGAACTTGCCAGTGGACAAAGGGTACTGATACTAGCACAAGCGTTCTTGTGATGGACAGAGGTTTTCATGTCCACTCTTAAGTGGGAGAAGAACTCGGCTCCTGCCTGTCTCTCTGACCAGCTGTCTGTCTCCCCCAAGGGGAGGTGGTGAGAGTGTGCCTCTCCTTCTCTAAAGGCGACTTCCTCTCCCTCTCTAATCCAGGAGCATCCTGTTTCTTCCCCCAGGAGATGATTATATGTGCTTTGTGGAAGTGATGGAAGGTTTTGAGATGTCATTCTAACAGACATCTCATTGAAGCTTGTGGGACAATGCCACTAATGAACACAAGTCCTTTTGTGTTTATATGAGGCATCTCACGGACTCAAGAGAGATTCTAAATGATCAAAATAAATCACATTTAGTCTCAAAATAATTCATTAACATGTTGACATTTTGTTTGATTTTACTATTATACATATGAAAATCATCTCATCACTTATGTTCTGCCAATCATGAATTTAGTATATTAGTGTTTCCATGGAACAGCCTGTCGTTACTGAAAATCCAGTTTACCTGGTTGTGTGCGGCTTTGGCTCTGTGATGGGCTTAAGGAAAGATAGGCCATTGGATATTCTTTGTCCTTTCTCATTATTGTTGGGGAGTAACTTTTCATATCTTGAGTGAAAATAAAATTAGCCTGTTTAAGAAAAAGAAGAAACCCATCAAATGACTTTGAGGCTTGAGCATGATGCTCTTAGATAACTTACTATTTAATATTTGTTAATACGACTAAATGGAACAAAATTTAGAATGCTGTTGATAAGACTATTCACAGGACTTTGAGATGGATCCAGAGATGAGTTCCTTTTGAGATAGATACAAAGACAATGCTGAAAAATTTACACAACATATTTTTTGAAAATCTGAACTGTGAAACCACAAAGATTCACTAATCAGTGTTACCTTTCTTAAGGCCCTGGCTGCTTTTAGCTATAGGAAGGAGATGACTTATCCTCCAGAAAGTGCTTGTGTTAAACACATCTATTGCTGTTGGGGTACAGACCAAGAAAAAACCATCTCAGTGAAATGTGTCTGAATCTGAGATTTGAGACTGAGAATTTCCTGCCAGGGGCTCAATGAGATGATCTTCATCTCAGTCACCAGGTGAAGCAGGGTATTTCCTGAGAATGGGGAGGAACAAAGGAAAAAGGAAAAGAAAAGAAAGGGTAGAAGAGGCCCCACATGAGAGCAGGAATGTGCTAGCAACGTCCAACAGGGTGTTTTGCTCTATTGTACTGAGAGCTGAACCTATTGCTGGAAAGCAAACAAAAGCGGGTGTGAGCCGGGCAGTGGTGGCGCACGCCTTTAATCCCAGCACTTGGGAGGCAGAGCCAGGAGGATCTCTGTGAGTTCGAGGCCAGCCTGGTCTCCAAAGCGAGTTCCAGGAAAGGCACAAAGCTACACAGAGAAACCCTGTCTCAAAAAACAAAAAAAACAAAAAAACAAACAAATAAAAAAAAAAAAAAGCGGGTGTGTAAGCTTTTAAGAACTTCAGGAGGATTCCGCAGTCTACTGCAGCAAGGCCATGAAGTATCAAATAGTCGGAAACAATGACTATGATGAAGCTGCAAACAGTGACAAAACCAAGACAGGCCTGTGGTGTAGGCAAGGAAGTGATGCTGCTCTGTCCCACTACCCCCTGAGTCTCACAGCACACTCCTGTGTGCATGCACTGGATCTCAGCACTGGTGAAGATGGTGGGAATAAGAACTATTGTTCCTGATAAAGTGTGCTCTTGAGAATAATAAAGTAGCATCCTGGCATCCCAGTACCCTTTAGTGGCCCGCTCCTACTGTTTTTCTTCTGTTGATATCTTCTGATTTCTTCAGTGTCCTCTCTTGAGCTCCAGCATTCAGTAGCCGGAAGACCTACATCCTATACTGACATGAATTGAAGGTGTTAAGTTGTGAAATTTCCTTTATTTTATTTAAAATTCATGTATCAATAATAGAGTGCAGTTCTATGCAAAATGTAAAGAAACAATTTGTGCACATGAAAATAAATAGAGGACTTTGTAAAATATGTGTAAAATTTTCTTTTTATTCTTTACATTCTTAGTAAATATAGAATAATTAATCCTAAATGGATACAAGGAGAATTTCACCAGTTTTAAAGATGTAATATGCTGTAGGATATATACTATAATGTCAAAATATATAGTAATGCCAAAATATTTCTATACTAGGTATAATTCCTTATTATTCATTATAATGAGTATTTATGAAACTGAAACTCTAATTAGAAGCTAATGGGCAAAGTGCCACATTGCACATAATGCCCTAAATAAAACTAAAAGTTCTACTAAGAGGAAATATCATAGATTTAAAACCTTTTTTATATTGATAACATAATATGAAAATAAAGTAACAGTGATCTGAATAAATAAAAAAGCAGTAGCAAATAAAATAATATAGAATATAGTAATAAATTCTAAGTTGAACTCATGTTCTTTGGAGATAAAAGATAGTTACATACCCCCCCCCCAAGTAAAAATACTTGTGATTTGAATATGGGCATGAAAACAATAAAAATTTGTAATTAAAAAGTTCTAACTCTTGATATGAAACTGAAAAATTAGCAGAAGTAAATGCCTTTCTAACAAAATATATAATATTTGTGTCAGTCCAAGATGTAGGACATATGAGTTAGATCATAAGAGAAATTTGAAATCATAATATCAAACACTGAGGGACCAATGCCAAATACATTGAGATATGATGTGTGACTTTTCAGTGACTCTGTTAGCCTGTGGGTGCTGGTATTTACCCATTACTTTGATGGCTGCCTGCTTCTATACATACCTAATCTTCATAGAACTCCATACTATGTGAAGCTTCGTATAAATACTAGCTACTGTTGTTAGTGAAGAAGACATAATCCTAATGCTATCTAAAGAATTGGCAAGGAGAGAGTTGAAATATTATTAATGAAAAGTACTAACTTTTATTAAATTAAGACAAATGTAAAATTGGAAAACATGTACTGATTTTACTTATAAAAAGAAACCAATGAAATATTAGTTAGGTAGACTTTGTAGAAACACTACTCATTCTAAAGGGTGAGACTCAAATTTTTGAAATTAGGAACAAAACAGGGAATCATTCTGCTATTTTTCTTTTCAGCTCACTTGCAACAATGCCCATGCCTTTCCATGCTCTATTTTTATTATTCACACTTAAAATACAAAACATCCTGTGTGATTTACTTATTTTTCTAGTTTCCTGTTGGCATGATATCCTTCAGAATGTGAATTTCATGAGGACAGAGTTTTCTCTGTTCTCTTCTTTGCTATATCTTCCAGGCTTTGACTAGCATCTGGAACAAGAATTATGTGGGGCAAATACTTTGATCAGTTACGTTATAAATTCCATGTTATATTTGAGGTAATAGCTAATGAGAAATAGCATTGGAATAGACAAAATTACTTGATGATTGTTACATATATCAAGAAAGCCAAGGAGCTTTAACAGAAAATATAAAACTACTCAAATTAATGAATATTTGACAAGGAGTCGAAATCTTTCTCCTAGGACTTTGAGTCCAAAGGGGTCCAATATCTCCACAGCGCTAGCTGCGACTGGAGTTGAGCTGCTGTTAAGAGCATCCACAAATTTGTTCAGGGTTGCTTGCTCCCAAGGTTCTTGGAGCTCCTCTGTCCTAGTTTGCTCTCTGTTGTTGTGATAAAACACTAACCAAAAGCAACTTGAGAGGGAGAAAGAGTTTATTGGCTTATAGGTTGCAGACCATCATGGAGGGCCTCCAACGCACTACCTCAAGGCGATAAGCTGGAGGAGGGGACTGAGGCAGAGACAGCAGCGATGGAGTGCTGTTTACTGGCTTGTTCTTCCTGGCTTGCTCAGACTGGTTTCTTATGTGGCCCAGGACCACTAGCACCACTCACGGCAGTCTTGGCCCTTTAACAGCAATCTTTCATCAAGAAAATATTCTAAACATGCCCATGGGCCAATCTGATGGAGGCAATTCCTCAACTGAGGTTCCCCTCTTCCCAGGTGTCTATAGCTTGTGTCAAGTTGACAAAAACGTGCCCTCTTTCATGTCTATTTTTAATTCTGTGAATTCACCAATGAACAAATATGTATGTATGTATGTGTGTGTGTATGTATGTATGTATATATGTATACAGAAACACATTTTTGCTTTAATTCAAAATTAACTTTTTGTCAATTGTTATCAACAGATTCTATTTGGTAAAAGAAATAAAAAATGTTTTTTTTTTTATTTTAACTTAAACACCAATGATACAGATTCATCTTGGCAAGCCTTATCATACAAACCATAGTGCAGACACAAACATAAAACATAGAGAGTGTAAAAAGAGCAGCGATGCAAAAATAGCATCCATATTAGTACATAATTGACTGAGTTCTTAGAGCAACAGATGTTCTGGCTAATTTAATTTTCTTATAAATTGACAAATAAGACAAGAAGCTCCCAACATTTGAGAAAAATCTTTATGTGTCTTGCTTCACTTCATTGTATCAAAAAAACAAAGAGCACACTGCACTGTTTTGTTGGTGATTCCAGGTTTCCCTCTATCCTACATCATTCTGACCGTTACTGAACACAGTGATAACAGTTTTCTATTTTAAATCCATATTTTAAATTGCCTCCTATTGAATTGTTAGTGGTTCCAAAAAACCACTAATATGATGATTAATCTTGATTATCAACTTGACAGCATTTAAAATTCTCTTGGAGACACACCTCTGAGTTTTGAGCCTGTTTCCAGTGAGAATTAACTGAGAGGGGATATTCTGCTTTGAATGTAAGTGCCACAATCTCTTAGAGGGCTACCTGGACTGAATAGAAATGAGGAAGTGAGGTGAGTACCAGCACTCACTTCTCCCTACTTCCTGACTGTACATGCAACATGACCAGATGCCCCAGTTAGAGACTCTTATTAGCAAGCTCTCTGTGCCGTGATGAACTAGATCCTTCTAAAACAGCCAGAACACACCCTTCATTAGGGTGCATCTTTGGGCACTTTATTTCAGCAGCAAGAAGAGTGATTAGTACAGAAAGCTGGTACTGGGAATGGGCTGGTGCTTTACTAAAGTGCTAATACATGCAGTATAGGCCTTTGACGTAGGTTGCAGCTACAAGCTAGAGAAGTTCTAGAATTCTCTAAGCAAAGTTTAGTGGGCCAGTCTGGTGGGAGTTTGGAAGACCAGAACACTAAGAGAAATGAGAATGGTGGAAACCTGACTCGTGAGGTTCAGAACAGAGCAAGGATTCTATTGGGAACCGGGCTAGTGTTGCACTCTAGCAAAGAGTCTCTGCGGGCAAGATTGAGGCTGAACTCAAAGGCGATGGATGGATTAGTTTGGATGAGGAAATTACAAGAGAACATGGCATTCAGCTGTCATGGTTAGGTCTTATTTCTCTTATCCATGTTCATGGCAAGATGGAGCAGCAAGTGAAACAGAAATACATAAAACTTAGTTTGATGAGGAATGTATGAGTTTGAAGTTGTGGTTGAAAGGATGCAGAGAATGAAGCTGTAGTTGTTAGAACAAATAGCACAGTTAAAGAGAAACCCCCACTTTGAACTAAAACAAAACTCCACTCCAGACTCCACTCACAAAAATGCAAATTATTTTTTTCAAGACAGGGTTTCTCTGTGTAGTTTGATTCTTGTCCTGGAACTCACTCGGTAGACCAGGCTGACCTCGAACTCACAGAGATCTGCCTGGCTCTGCCTCCTGAGTGCTGGGATTAAAGGCATGTGCCACCACCGCCTGGCACAATCATAGTACTTGTTGAGGTTGAGGCAGGAGGATCTCTACGAGTTCAAGACCAACCTAGGCTACATAGTGATTTCCAGGTTGACTTGGGCTTTAGTGTGGAAACCAATTTCAATTTAAAAAAGGAACATAAGAATGAAATAATAAAAGAAACTAGACATAATTTTATTAGGATCAGAAAATGTTGCTTCACAGCAGATAATATTATCAGAAATAAAGAATACTTTATAATGTGTATCAAGATGTTCAAATGTCTTATTATACAGTCTCTACTGTCCTGATTCTCACTATCTAACCCTAGCTAGAATGAATGGGGTTGGTATTTATAGACTCATACATTTGTATGCTTAGTCCTGAGCTAAGCTGTTGAAGAAGAATTAGGAGGTGTGGCTTTGTTAGAGGAGGTGTGCCACTGGGGGTGGGCTTTGATATCTCAAAATCCCATGCCAGGGCCCGGGCCAGACCCAGTCTCCCAGTCTTACTCTCTGTCTTTCTGTCTCTCTGTCTCTGTCTCCTCCACCCCCTCTGCTGCTGCTACCTGAGGATCAGGATGTAAAAGCTCTCAGTTACTGCTCCAGCACCATGCCTACCTGTGTGCTGCCATGTTCTCAGCCACGATGGTAATGGACTAAACCTCTGAAACTATAAGCCAGTTTCAATTAAATTTTTTCGTTTATAAGAGTTGCCATGGTCATAGCGTCTCCACAGCAATAGAAAACTAACTATGACACTGACCTAGAAATTTCAGTAATTCTTCTCCCTCAGCCTCCCACATGCTGGGAACAGGAGCATGTACCACCACACCACCTTTCAGTTTATTTATTGCTTGTCTCCAAAATATATTTACCTATTTATTTGGTACTTGGTCAGTTATATTTGGATATATATATATATATATATATATATATATATATATATATATATGCTCTTCCAATATACCTTGTGTCTATGCAAGAATTACAAGTGTTGGAGCAGAAATATCAAATGCAAAATAAGTAACTGAGGTCTAGACAGCCTTAAATTCTTCAGCTATGAATGTAGGAAGCATTAAGTTAGTTGGAGCCAATCTTTTTAGCTTAATTAGTTTTAAAAACTGGTGTAAGGCTACCTTCTAGTAGTTACTATATACTACTAGATGTGACCAATGCCACTTTATGCAGCAGTAAATGCTTACACAATTAGTAATGTAACCAAGCCCAACTCATAAGAACATTCACAGTTAGTAATGCAGCAGCAGAGACTTATTATTTGTTGTTCTTTGCATATGGAGCATAGTGTTTTCTCCTGGATGTGTGACTAAATAAAAAGGTGCAGAGTTCCAGCAATCAGAATAAATGCCTCAAACATCTGCAGCTATACATATGTGGAGCATACAGCTGTGTTTATTTCAAAGATAACACATTTACATGCATACAATACATTTGCTTAAATGTATATTTTATGCATGTGAGAAATTCAAACAAAGGCATTTTCTCTATTTGAATATGCATTTGAAAAATGACTCAAAGACATTCTCCACATTTATTTAAAGCTAAGAGCATTTATTTATACAGTGTACTTATTAATACACAATCATAACTCTTTCAGACTAAGACATTTTAAAAGATTAAAGAAACTGAAATGGGAGCATAAGTCACACACATCAAAAAAGTTTTGGGTAGAGTTATTCATAGTTCAATCTTTCAAAAGACTTTGAAAATTCAGCAAGATAAAAAATAAAATAAAATCATTTGCAATTGGAATGTATTCATTTTATTCCAACAATTTTGTCACAACAGGGTGGGCATTTTATTTGAAAAAGGAAGCATATATCTTGAGTTATTTATTTTTCTTTCTACTATACTATCTGACAAGATACACATTCCTTGTTTTTGATGTAATAAATGATAAATAGAATGCTTCATTATTTTAAACCCTTCCCTGAGAAAAATACATACACAAGTCTGGTTAAGAACATTAATATAATCTCATTTAATTCTATCTTTGCTTAGGTTTAAAGAATTGGATATCAGAAAATAATTGAGAAGTAGAGAAAATAAAAACATATTTTAAATTTCATTTCTCAAGATACCATGAGAGATTTTGGAGAAATTTTTATGTGTCTACATTCTTTCTGTATGGTATTTTGCCTCTTACAAAAGATGTGATGGGTTAGCCAGAGGAGGATAGCAAACTTTAGTAACAAAAATTACAATTGAAGGGATTTTATTTATTATTGTATTATATTTTTCTTTTTAATTAAAAATAGATTCTCCCCTAATACCATACATTCCAACCAATTTCCCCTCTCTCTATTACTCCAGCTCCCCCAACCACCCCCAAAGGTCCTCTCTCTTCTAGATCCACTACCCCTATATTCCCTCTTCATAAAAGGGCAGGCCTCCAAGAGACAATAGTCAAACAGGGCAAAACAAGATAAAACAAGACAAGGCAAAAGCCCTCATATCAAGGCTGGACAAGACAACCCAATAGGAGGAAAAGAACTTCAAGAGCAGGCAAAGAGTCAAGAGATACACCTGCTCCCATTGTTAGGAGTCCCACAAGTACACCAAGCTAACAGCCATATGTGCAGAGGACCTGGTGCAGACCCATGCAGGCCGTGTGCTGCTTCGTTTCTGTGAGCCCATGTGAGCCCCGCTTAGTTGATTTGGTGGGTTCTCCTGGTGTCCTCCACTCCCTCTGACTCCTACAGCTTGGATTTTAAATTTAGTTTACATCAGTATAAAGAGAACCACTGCTGGCCCTTAGATTTGGTCAGTGATTTAAATAAACTTAACCACTTCTAGTCTGTTTCCTACACTGTAGATAATAATCTTTCAAGAGGTTTTGTCAGGATTGTAGAAAGTGTAATTTAGAAAGCAGTCAATTGTCAAATACATTCCCAATGTTAAATACCTCAATATTGTTTGTTCCTATTTTACCGATGCGAAAACTGTTTCTGAAAAAGACCCACAATCATAGTCACTGGTCACATTCCAACAATTACTTTTCCTAAATTGACTCTCTTGTTAAAAGTGAAAAATTAAACTAAGAGTTTCACATTCATTCTCTTTTTTGAATCTCACTACATCTCCACCCCTTGCCTCTCACATGTTCTCACTGTTGGAAAGTTTTCCTAAGGATATTCCCCTGACTGGATTTGGGTGTGTTTGCGTGTCGAAGGTGGAAGTTGGTCACTCGTTAAAATAACTTATTATGTTTGTGAAAAAGTCAGACTCCTCTAGGTTAACTTGTGCATCCTCAGAAGCACTGAAGCTTTCCTGTATTGAGAAAGGATGGGCCTAAGGGCTGGCGCCATCCGGCAGGCTCGCGCGGGGAAGGTCCAGCCAATCAGAGCGCAGACTGAGGGCTGGCCCCGCCCCTCCTCCTATGGTCCTCCTGGAGCAGGGGTGTGCGGCTCCTCGTCCCGCCCCTGCCTCTGAGTGACAGCAGCGTGGACAGCTGCCCACCCGGCCGGACCCGCAGTTGGGCCGCCCTCGCTGTGCTCCGCTGAGGTGTGTTTCCGGCGAGGGCTGGGGGTTCGGGGTCCCAGTGCTCAGGACGCGGGCCCGGGGCTGGAAGCGCGCTTCCTCAGCGTCTCCCAGCCCTGTCTCCGGAGACTGTAGCTCCGGCCCGGGGGCGGCCCCAGGCGCGGGGCCTGGGCGTTGGGGGGCTCTTCCAGGGGAGCTGGGCTCCGGGGCCTCCTTTTCCACGGGTCTCTGCCTCTGGCTGGGCTGGGGCGGGGTGGGCGTGGCCGCCTCGGTTGCCGAGCAACGCGGGGTGCGCCCTGCCAGCGTGTCTTGGAGCTCCTGGTCTTGAAACTCAGTCCCACCCACTCCCCTCCGCCCCGGTCTTACCCTAGGCTGGGGATTCGCTCCCTGTGCTGTCCATTAACTCGAGGGCCTGTTCATAGCTGAGTGTAACTCTAGTTTCTACAAATTCTTCTCAGGCCTCCCTCTTCTGTGTTTTAACTGCTGTATACCCTATTTTGTCTCCCTTTTATGGAAACAGTCTCTGAAACCAAAACATTTGTAGAGAAGAGTTGCTTTATTGGTTAGTGCTCGTGGCAAAATGGGGTTACTTTTCCTGATGCTTGGTGAATCCTTGAACCCAAACGATGTTGCTGTCTGTGTGGATGCCTAGGAAAAGGAGTTCTGCGATATGGTGTCTTCCATTTGACCTTAATCAACTTCCTTTGGAAGTTGCAACTCATTACAGGAAGGGCTTTCGTATATGATCTTCCTTGCAGTCTACTGTGAAGCATATTAAACATCTAAGCACCTACTATTGGACCCATATTTAATAATGAACTACAAGTGCAACACAGATAACTTCTGCAGATCTCTTCTTCCCCATATCTTTTGGCCCCACATGATTCAGCAGAACAAACATTCTATAGGAAAACACCAAGGAGAAAGAAGTGGGCCTTTCTGTCTCTGTGCTAGGTTTCCAATGTAAATCCTCAGGAAGGGAGCTTTGCTTGTTCGGCTGTTCACTAGCCAGTAAGGCAAGGTTAGTTTTCCTTATGTGAGAACCCTCAACCATTTTTCATCTCTAAAGTGTTCAATCTAGTGTCTACCCTAGTAGGATTAACTGATTTAAAAGTATGATTAAAATAGTGATCTGTACAAATGCAAGGTGTTACTGATTACAATTTCCATTTGTTTAGCTTAGAGTACTTTAAAATGTTCTCTTAGTCCTTTGATTTGTTGAGAAATGAAAATGAAGCCCTTTAATCTTTCCTTTACTGGTTCAGCCTTGTTACTGCTTAGGTAGCACATGAGTGTCTTGCATGGCAATTTTTCTGCCCTTAACAACATCAGTTCCCCACCTGATAAGAATACTCAGAAGCGGGGATGTGGTCGTGTGGGGGCTCATGGAAAGATTAGGAAATGTTAGTGTTAAATCTAATAATTTCCAAACTTTTTGATGTCACCATTTTGAGAAGTCAAGGAAAGCTGTAAGTAATCCTTTAGATGGGGCAGAAATTGAAGAGTAAGTGGAAGCTATATTGAGACCACCTGTTTTAATTTAGGGACAAGATAATTACTTTCTCCCATGACTGATTAAGGAAAACTTGGAGCAGAGATTTTTAATACTCTTTCTTCCAAAGAGCCTCTTACCCATCTAACTCTCCATATAGGATCATTACAATCCATCTCATATTTATTAGTAATCAACCAACATCCAATGCTGAATAACGTGTGGCTGTGTTAAAGTGTAAGCTGTGTTTCATTCCAGATCTCCATTGATCTTGCCTATGAAATCGTATTCAGGTATTTAAACAAGTGAAAAAAATTAGTGTTATAGGGCAGTGGTAAATTGTATTTTGAGATAAACATAAAATGTGTAAAATTTCTCTTGCATCAGTGTTCATTTGGACAAAGAGAGGCTGATTATGTTTAGTTCATGCAACTGTAAAATCATCACCTGGTTCTTTTTTACAGTTCAAGTGAAAGATCTTTTGTGTTTTAATTTACATAGACTAGCACACATATCATGGTTTTCTTCACTGGTAGCTGTTTTCCTGACTTTATTTTCAAATAGAAGACTTTAAATAAAGTTTGATATTTTTTGCTCAGATAACCCACAAAAGCAGATACCAGTTGTAGACATGCTACCACTGGATAGAGATAGCATCACAGTATGAAATATGTATTTTTTTGTAGTAAGTGTTGAGTATACAAAAGGACCTGGTATTTCTTAGAACTATTCATATGAACTCTGCTTCTTTACTGTGCTCTCAAATTTTAGTAAATAAACTAGATCAAAGAAAGATAAACTAGACAGAGCATCAATGGCTTAAACATTTTAAGACTTAGAAATGGATTTTTATTTCTTGTCCTGAGTTTGTAAACAGTATTTGAACATCAGTCTTGCTATTAACAAGCTGACTGGGGGTTAGTGCTCTTGACAGGATAAAAAAAATGGCTAGTACTCTTTCCTAGCCTCTCTAGCCTAGCCGTCTATTCCCTTTCCCAGAGACTAGACCTTCAATCACCTGCTGGAGAAAACATTTAGTTTTCAGAATAGATATGCTTACTCAGACTTACGGTTTTGTATCCCCCATACTAGCTCCATCATGGGAGTGATGTAGCCTGGTGGTCCCAGTCACTGATTAGACAGTGTTCTCTGGTAGTTCCTGACCTTGTTGCTGACAAATACCTGACTACAGCAACTGAGGGATGGAAGGTTTATTCTGGATTAATGTACCAGAAGTAGTCAGAGGTGGGGAAGGCCTGGAGGCAAGAGCATGGGGCTGCTGGGAATACTGTATCAACAGGAAGAAATGAACAGTACATGTTTGTGCTCAGCTGGCTTTCTTCTTTTCATGCAACTCAAGACCCAGCCCAGGGAATGGTGCTGCCCACTTTTAGACTGGGTCTCTCCACCTTGACATAATGACGATAATCTCTATAGACAAGCTCAAAGGCCTGTCTCCTAGATGATTCTAGGTTTTATTAGGTTGATAGTTAATACTAACTATCACATTCTCTTATTTAGAAACTATGAGTGAATGGAATCTTAGTTGAGGATTGTTAACCTGGTGCTCTGGTTTCTTACAATGAGTGATATTTCTTAGTCATTGGATGTGTGTAATAGCATTTTTACATTTGCATGTTTCTCCATGTCAAATTGTGAAGTGACAACGTGTTTCCTCCAGACTTTGTACATATATCCTTGTTTTGATTTCAATAGCATTGGCTCTATGGATGTCTTAAACATACTTTTTTGAATATAGTATTTTTGTGTTCTCTCAGAATGTTAAAATGATGCTAATAGAAAATAGTGATTCATATTTACTCATATTTGATTTCCTCAAGAAATTTCTTAATTGAACAAATAGGAATCATTTAGTCTAGGAACTAATTCTTTTTCAGACCTTTTAAATATACTTAATCTTTTTTTATATGGTAGAAATGCCAGGTGTCTTTGAAACAGTAGAGTGATTTGTGTATGTATTTTAGTGAAAAAGAATTCTTTTACCTCATAAATTTGAATAATAATAAAAAGGTAAACATTCTGTACTCAATGATATAACAAACCATTGTGTTGAATCACCAGGTAAAAGAATTTTATAAGATGAAGGTTTTTGTCAACAGCATGTCTTTGAAGTCATGGAAACCCGGCAAGAATAAAGTAGCTTGCTTCTTTTATAGATTCTCATAGTTGCATAATTGCAAAAACAGCAGCCCAGTTAGATTGTAAAATGTAAAATTTTATCTATTACACAACAAAGATGACTCAATCTGGAGAACACTTTGTTTTGCATAATAATGTCATATTTAGAATAATAAATTATATGGCTACCTGTGACAAGATCCTAATTATGGATTATAGTTTATACTCTGATTCAGATGGGGAGTATATTGGATGGAAAGCTTTAGATTTGACTCTGGTAGCAGAATATTATTTATTGGGTTTTAAAACATTTCTAGTCATAAAGTTATTCTGTGTAGGAAGGCCTGGAGATTAGTGGGTTTTGTTATTTTTTTTCCGCCATCATATTTGAGCATTCTTCACTGTGACTCAGTGTAGCACTCAGTTTCTCTGGGTAGGGTTATAGCAGATTGTTTATTTTCTGATTCTGTCCCTTTTCTGCTTCTTGGATCCCATTCTATAGATTCTTTCCTTTCCTCAAATCTGTTTCCTCCAAAACACTGGACTATGCAGAAATGTCCTGTACAGGTTTTTATGTGGTATTCTGGAATACATAGCATTTGGCAGTGAAATCAAGTTGAAGAAAACACCCTATTGAACCAAGGAAGTTAATGAACAACTCAGAGGCATGCCTGAAGTCAAAGAAGACCAACTCAAGGAAATGTTTGATGCTGATGTGTTCATAATGCATGGCCTCTATGTTTAGAACTCCATCCAGGAAGGACAGACAGAGATAAAGTGATAGTAGAGAGAGAGCAGCAAAGATAAAAAGATTACAAGAAAATGAAAAATATAAGAAATATTGAGTCTTTACTTTTGGCATAATGACACTTGTTTAGTGGTTTATAAACAATGCAGTTTCATTAACTTATACTCGTGTAGTTTGGGGTTAGATATGTATCACATTGGATGGTAATAACAGTGTTATCAGGGCTGTATTCCTTTGTGTAACTTCCAGTAGACAATCTTGGTTTCTGTGCCTTTCCCATCCACCCACATTCCTACATATCTGACCCTCTTCTTTCATCTGTTAAGACAGCAACATTGCATGTGTCTGACTTATCCTTTGTAGCCCCATCTCCTAATGACAGTGTGGACCCATCAGTAACTTATTCCAGGTTCTGTGAATTAAAATTTGTACATCTTTGGGCCTAGCGAGTGTAATACCATCTCTGGTATAAGTAAGTCAGAAGTTCACAATGTTTTATTCTCATTCAGATATATATTGTCACTACTTAATGGATTTGTTTCTTTAACACGTGCTGTCAGTTTTAAATAAGACTTAAGTATTTGAAGACACTGCTCCATCAGCTTAAGTAGCATACACACACACTTTTATGTTCCTGGCACACGTCTTATAAATAGTACCGTACCAGACTGAGTTTTCCCCAAAAGCAAACAAGGTAGCTAGACTCTCTTATACTTATAGCAGTGGATTTCTATTGCTCAAACCCTAGAAATACCAGACACATGGGCATATATTTTAAATTCCTAAAATACTGCTCTGCTGGCTTTGTGGAATTAGACAATGCAAAGTGCAGATGTGAAAGTGGGAACTTTCCATTCCTGAAGGTACATTCTTTTGTTTTCATGTGAAAAATTTTTTTCTCTTTATGATTGCAATTTGAAATTGTTCTTTCTTTGAGTGGTCATATCTTACATAATAAAGATGCTCTTTGAATTTCTGGTTCGTTTTCAGCTTGTATAATGTTTTCAACTCCTGGCCTGAATGATGAACGTTAATATATAAGACTGAATGATGCCTTTCCATTCAGTAGATCCAGATTTACTCCAGATGTCCATCAGTGTTTTACTTGCCTCAGCATCTTCTTGATCTTTGATGAACTGTGCCAACATCAGAAAAATCTACTTTGCTTTACATTTCATACTGGTGCTTTTATTTTTATCATCTATAGAAATGGGTCAACATTTCCATGAAGATCTTAGACTTTGCTTTTGAAAGGCAAAAATGTTACTACCCAGATATTATAAATATTTGACCATTGTATGTTAAAACCCTGTGACTATAAAGGTAAGCATTGTAATATTTAATAAGAGAATCACTTATTAATCATATAATCAAAGATTTGTCTGGGAAGATTATGTAAATTATACAGAATAAATATAAAATTTAATGGAGTTTTTAAGACTTCCAGTGAATTCGAGATTGATAACTCTAGGAAGAAGCTTGCACTGAGAGAGAATACAGCTGTGAAGGTGCAGAAATTGTGAAAGCAGGCATACCATTTGGTTAGGAAACAGAAAAGATGTTCATAACTTGGTTAAAGAAGGGGCCATAGGGACCTAGAGCCACATGAAGAAGGTTGACATAGACCATGTAAAAAAATCTGCGTCATGTTGATGAGGAACTACTGGAGGTTTTAAAATAGTAGAACACACAGCCGGATTAGCCCTTTAAAATATTAGTTCTCAAACCTTTCAAACACAGAATTCTCTAAAATTATTTAATTCTGTTATCACATAATTGAGGGTAACCTTGACAAAGTCTGACCTCTATATTATTGATAACACTCTCCTTTAAAGGATTGTATGTAAAGTTTCTTAGCTGCCCTAGGAACACCTGGAGTATATAAAATGCTGTCATATGTAAACATGTGCTAAATAAATCAAAATCATTCAAAATTCAGAAGATTAAGTTATCTATAAGCTACAAAATGTATTATTATCTGGTCTTCCTAGGTATATCAATTTAGATGAAACATAATCCACAATCATGTATATTTGCTTTCTGTGATATCTTTAAATTTTGCCTATAGAAAGTTCATGAAAGCTTACAGTTCTATTTTGATTAGAGGGCCACTTGGCAGTATTTAGATTTTATAGTTTAGGTGTGGATAATACAATATCTAAACTAATGCTTAGCATTTCTTTTGATAAAATTAACATTTAAGTGCCTATGAGGAATTTGACTACTTGTGCTCCACTTTTAATATTGGCTCAAGTGATAATGAAGTCATTTTCTGGATAATATTTTATTTATACATATATTGGCATTTATATTTCATTTATAAAGTGTTTTTCTTCCATTTCACTGGTGGAATGTCAGTCCACAGCTCAGAACACATTCCCTGTAAAGAGTGAACGCTGTGGATAGATTTCAGTCCTTCCCCTCTCAAGGTAGCATGCTCAAGTGGGTCGCTTACTGAGTCCCACAGGAACCATTTCTTCAGTTGCAACTAATTGTACTTATTCCAGAGGGACATAAAGACAAGTTCTGACTGTATAGCTGAATACATAATCACAGTGCTTGCCATGTTAACTGCCATTTTACAAATGCCAACTGGTCAATATTATCACTAATTTCATCATCATTTATAAAGGGTCAGTACCTGTTATTTACATTTTAAAAATTCAGTAGTTCCATTAAATTACCATTTCTGGAGCTTTGCATAATCTGTGATTGATGTGACAGCCAGGGATGGACTGTCATTGGCATTCTAATGCCCTCATTGGGCATGAGATTTCTCCAGTGTTCATCCTTGCTTCTCTTTGTGAATTTCACATACACAATTAGGAGAGATGGACATGTTACCTTTACATAGTCTAAAAGCTTCTAAGATACACGTGGCCCCCAAGTTTTTAGATAGGGACTTCATAATAAGTTATTATGACACTTTTATTTTAAATTCCATATTGAGATATATAGTTCACAAACATAAGATTTGCCATTTTTAAAATGATACATTTGAATAGGCTTAGAATGTTACAGAATTGTACAACTGTTAACACTAATGTTGAAATATTTTTTTCTATTTCAGCAAGAAATCTTTTCTCCATTGGAAATTATACTTTCTCTCTTCTACTGCTACACTATAAGCAACCCTCAATCTTTGAATCTCACTATTGATTTTCCCATTCTGAATATTTCATGTAAAGTGAGCAATAATAGCATTGAGACAGTTGGTGAGCTCCTCTGCCTGCTGTTTTTCACTTAGCTTGTTTTCTAGGATCATCTGTGTTGTAATATGCATCAGCATTTGATTCATTTTTCTCACTAATATTCCATTATGTGGCTGTGTCTTGACTTTTCAGTCTGTGCATTGTGGATTGGTTTCTCTTTTCAGTTGTTAAAATAATTCAATTCTGAAGACACATATGCATGTTTTGTACAGAGATCCTTCATTTCTCTTGAGTGTGCACTTAGGAACAGAAAGAAGTGTTGGTCATATGTGATTCTATGTTTGGGTTTTTGAGAGCAGTGACTGCTCTCTAATGCATGAGTTCACTCTTTCACTTTCCCAACCAGTGCATGGGGTTTCTAGTCTCTCATCACGGTCATTGTTTTCCTTTTGATATAGTCAACCATACAGAGGTGAAGTAATGTACCATTGTTCTGAATTTCTATGATAAATAATGATGTTGAATATCTTTTAATGTGCTTGTTGGAAATTTGAAAATCCTTTGGAAACATGTCATTTCAAATATTTGATCACGGGAAAATTGGATATATATTTTTTAATTGCTAAATAGTAATTATCCTTCATATGATCTGAGTAAAAAACTTTTATCCAATAATGGATTTGTAAATGTTTTCTTATATTGTGTGGATTATCTTTGTACTGTTTTCCTCTTTGAAGCACATAGTATTTTAATTGTAGTTAAAATTTTTGTTTACTCTGGACTTAGTCTCTAAGAAACTGTTATGTAGCTCAAAATCGTGAAGTTTATCTCAGATGTTTTTTCAAGTTTATTATAATACTAGCCCTTGCATTTAGGGCTATGATTTATTTTTTGTTATCTTTAGTCTGTGGTATGATATAAGCATTAAACTTTATTCTGCAACAGCAGTATTTATTTAAAAGCCATTCTTTCAAGTTATGACTCTTGAATTCTTATCTGTATTTATAAAAGGTCTTCAGGCTGGATAGATGGCTCCACAGGTAAGAGTGCTTGCTGCTTTTGCAGAGTACTGAAGATCAGTTCCCAGCACCCACACTGGGTGGCCTACTGTACCAGATTCAGAGGATCTGGTACACCCTCTGGCTTTCACAGGCACCCTCACTTACATGCCTGTGTTTGTCTGCATGCGTACTTGTGTGTGTGCATGTGCACTGACCCACTCACTCACCCACCCCTATATACACACAATTTAAAAGAGTGTTACCCAAAATTGTAGGATATTTATATTGATCATATTGGAATTGAAAAATTTATATTCTCAAATATATGGTTTTTAGTTTTCAGTTAGTATTATTAGAAAGCATCTTGGATTCACAAAAATTTGATTCTCATCTATACGAGAGTAATTTCAGTATAAACTAGAGAAAAATTCAGTTTGGTGCAAAATATATATGTAATACATATTACTTTTATGTTAAATGAACACATGTATACATTGAACAAAAATGGATACATTACATATATATGGTTGTTTTCCATTATTACTGTTAATAAATGTTTAGGAAATAATATGTACTTTAAAGTTTATGATTAAATACTATTTTGTGAGTCAATGATACACAAATTGAAATTGCTGAAAGTAATTTGAAATTAGTCTTTTATATTCATGTATAACTCTAGTGGTTCTCAACCTGTGATCTCAACTCCTCTGATGGTCACATACCAGATATCCTGAATATCAGATATTTACATTACAATTTATAACAGTAGCAAAATTACAGTTGTGAAGTAGCAACAAAGTAATTTTATGGTTGGGTATAGCTGGAAGCTTTTCTATGTCCCGCCTGCCAGTTCCCAATCCTGCCACCATGTGTAAATAATCACCATAACATGAGGAACTGTATTAAAGGGTCGCAGCATTAGGAAGGTTGAGAACCAGTGCTCTAGAATGTAGTAGAACATCTCCCACTGCTTTTCAGATGACCTTTGCACCTATATTAGATCAAGTAAATTTCTGTAATGATTTCCTAGCCATTGTTATGGAACTGTGTCTTATGAAAATGCATTGTTTTCTAAATTTTCTGGGGAAGTTAAATCGGTTTTAGGTTAAATAGGTAACAGTTAGAAACCAGGAATCAAGGAATGAAACAAGAAGAACCATACAAAACTCCAAATACTCTCATCTTTTTTGTTTCATTTTTAAATTATTTTTTTTGCTCATATGTGTGTATGTGTCACATGTTTGTATTTGTATGTATGTGTGGGTGTATGTGGAGGCCCAGGCTGACATTAGGTGTCTTCCTCAGTTATCTCCACATAATATAATGAGATAGGGTCGGGCACTAGAGCCCAGAGCTCCCCCATTTGACTAATCCAGCTAGTAGGCTTGCTTCAGGGATAGCCACTCTCTCTGGTTCTCGAGCACTGAGATTTCTGGTGGGCCCCTCTACTCCCTGCCATTTAATACGTTCTGGAAACCTGAACTCTGGTCCTTATATGTGCACAGCAAGCTCTTTATCGGCTGCACTCTTTCTCCAGCCCCTTCAACGTGTCTTGTTTTTAGTCAATTAGGTAACTGGAAATCATCCATTTAATTTGTCCATATAGTCTCATCTTAAATTACAGTAAGAAAAGTCAAGCAAGAGTGTAATTTTTGGTGACTGGAATTGAATTTGCCAGGAATGCAGCTCAGCTTCTGAGGCCTTGCTTCGGGAAACATCTCTTTTTTGGCCGCTTTCCAGAGTTTAGACTTGGCAGCATCAAGGACACAGTGTAAGGTGTGTGTTCTTGATTGAACATGTGGAAAAAGGTGTTTTGATTTGTGGTTTGTTTCCTTTTACTTTGTTTTTCTTGGTTTGAGTTATTTGCTTCTGGCAATGAACTTGGGTCATGAACATGGCTTTTTGTTACAGAGGGCACAATTATAATGAGAAAATGTTTTACATGGTTTTATTTGTGTAATTTAGACAAAAGTAAATCAAGATTCATAAGCTGTGGATTTTTAATCTAACTTATTTGTTACATAATATTGTGCTGTTATGTACTGACTTATTACCACATTTAGCATGTAGTCTCTTGATGTTTGGTACATTATTATACTTTAGTAGATTACAATATTTTGGTAATTACTTATTGGCTTTAATCAATGTTGCAATATATTAATTAGTGAACATAAAATTAGCTATACAGCATTACATTTACTGTTCCTTGGTATATTGACACATTGCTTCAAAGAGTTATAGAGAGGAAACACAGCATAAAGTCAGCCGCTTACCCGTTGGACCACACTTTTCCTTTCTTACTCCCGATTCACAGCTTGTCAGTTATTCCAGCTGAAAGCTGAGGCTCTGAAGTCGGCTGGACTTTCTTTACAAAACCTGTCCCCTTGTTTACTTTCTAATCTCATCTTTGCCCTTGTACCCATTCGTTTGTTCCAGGCTTAGCCCACACTCTTTGAACATTTCCAGGCTCTTCCCCCACCCCATTTCAGAAAGCTTGAACTTGCTGTTCTAGTCTTATTTTTTTTGCACTGCATTAAAATGTCACCATCTATGTGTATTAAAAGGTCACTTTTCAGTTAGAAGGTCTGCCATCAACACTGTATCATTCTCTGTCTTGTAGTATTAATGAGTATTTAATAAGTCATACATTTGATACTTACCTTGCTTATTATGGTTGTCACCAACAAGAATGTGAGATATAATTGTGGTTTCATTGTGAAATGTGCCACAAAACCTCATGTATTTGAACACTTGGTGCTTTGTGAGGAGGCTGTAGAGTCTTTGGGAGTTGAGGTTTAGTGGAGGAAGTAACTCAGTGGGCCATAGGATGTGTAGGTGAGCCCTGCTTCCTGCCCTGTCTGTCTTTCCTGGGTCCATGGAGATGTAAGCCAGCAGCATCCTGCCCCTGCTGTCACACTGTGACATGTACCTCCCACCATGCCTGCAGGGCTGCAGTGGACTGTGTCCCTAAAAGTGAACCAAGATAAGTCCTTCCTACCTTAAGTCATTTCTTGAGAGGTTGTTTGGTCATAGCAAGACAAGCAAATAAATGCAGTATGTGATGGCTGTGTTTTTACTCAGTCTCCATTAACTAGTCTTTGGTTACTAATAAGTGAGTGATGAGTGAATTCGTAATCATTTGTAAAGTATATATATATACTATATATATATATACTAAGAGTTAAATACTGCTAGATAGTGATGATACTAAATGCTGTGCACAGTTCTTGTTTTAATAAAGAAAAAATAATTACAACAGCCATTTTATTACAATAGTGTGTAATACAAATATGTAACAAAATGTTGTATTGACTTAATCAGAGTATAGTGTATTCATGAAATGCTTCCTGGAAAATGATTAGCAGTTAGGATAGCCTTGGATGTTGATATATTCATATATGCATGTAAGCAAGACCATAGCTCAGTGTCTTGAAACCACAAAGTTTATTTCTTACATGGACAATATGCCCAAAATGGATTAGTAGGAAAGCTTAAGTGCCCCCAACACTTGAACATACCCAGTGATCACTGCAGCAGTGAAGGAGACCAGCTCTTTGGGCGCTGAATTGAGAGTTTCACTAGTCAAAACAAATGGCTCGCTTCCAGATGTAGGGCTGCTTAGTACAGCACAGCCTCCTAACAGGAGGAAGGATGGAGGAGAGTAGAGTCAGGTTAATAGTGGACATAGCTTTCCGCCATTTTGTGTGGGGGTGTGTATTGTGTGTATGGGGGGCTCATGTACCAAAACATGTGCATGGAAGTCAGAGGACAATCTGCAGGAGTCAGTTTTCTTCTTCTGTATGTGTCCTGGGGGTAGAAGCTAGGTCGTCAGGCAGGATGGTAGTGTCTGTTTCTACTAAGCTACCTCACCAGCCCTTTTCTCCTGCTTTGAAGGAAGAACATTAGATTAGTAGGTAAAGAAGAATTTAAAAACCTAAAAATCCTATTCTAAGAAAGAGAATATAAGCACAAATAGTAAACTGTTCTGTAAGTTGATAAATTCAGAGTTGTATATAACTCAAAATAGTTGGAACACAGTGTTT
Source organism: Peromyscus eremicus (assembly GCF_949786415.1). Taxonomy (NCBI): domain Eukaryota; kingdom Metazoa; phylum Chordata; class Mammalia; order Rodentia; family Cricetidae; genus Peromyscus; species Peromyscus eremicus. The sequence continues at coordinate 16,175,210 of NC_081417.1, forward strand.
GTGTGTGCATGTGTGTATATGCATGTATGTGTGTGTGTATACGTGTGTGTGTGTGTGTGTGTGTGTGTGTGTGTGTACACATGTGTATGCAAGTGTGTGTGGGCTGGTGGGAGCTAAAAAGGAAAAAAGATTGTCAAGAAAAGAAAAGCCAGACTACATACACTAAACTGCACTCACAGATAAAGATGAACATTGAACTATAACCCAGGGGATCTTGACTAACTTTAAGTGTGTAGAGCTTATTCTAGAAGTGCTGTAGAGATGGATTTGGGGGGAGGGAGCTGGAGTTAGGAAAACCAGTTACAGTATGAATTTAGTGAGCAGATGATGTCTCTGGTTGGACATCAGCAGTGAAGATAGAAAGGAGGGGACAGAGGTGGAAAGGGTGAGACTGTGTGGGGACATCTGAGCACAGAGGACAGCTTGACAGAGGACAGGGTGCTGTTTGCTTTGAGATCCAAACAGAGGCATGACTGCAGACAGACTGTTTCTGAGGATGTGTCTGAATTGATGTGTGTGGAAAAGAATAAATTATGGCAAGCTTGCAAAATGAATGATTACTACTTGGTGTATATTTGTTTGACCAGGGGAATAAGCCCATGTGTCTAGACTGAGTGAAGGTGGCTGGGGATTTGAGAGGCGTGAGCATGAGGATAAGTATGGAGTAGAATGGAAGGCAGCAGAACAGAGGCACAGAGTAACAGCACAGTATTAGGCATTTACTAAGCCCGATTGCACAGTTTACTGCAGAAACTGCCCTAGAAAGCTCATTGTTCTTTACATTGTTGTGAGGTCAGCAAAGTTTGGAGATATATTTCTTAAAAGAATTCTGTGTGGTTTCTCTCAGAATCACTCATGAGATGCAGTCTAGCTCATAGACAAGAATCTTTCATCATGTAATAATATTTCTTAAAAGAAAATTTTCTGAAACTTAAATAATTATCTAGTGCTTTCTAGAAGCATTTTTATGTGAGTCTTTTATTATAAAACTTCTTTGTGATCAGTCTTAGGATTACAGGAAATTAGAGAGAATGATATAGAGATTTCCCATGTATTTCCTGTCCCAGCACTCATGTAGTCTCATCTGTGATCCACATCCCACAACACAGTGGTGTGTGTGTGTGTGTGTGTGTGTGTGTGTGTGTGTGTGTGTGTGCGCACAGTAGCCTAAGGAGTGCACAGTGGTTCACTCCAAGCTCACTGCTCTGTAGGCTTCACTGTTGGTACCATCTCTGTCCCTATGTATAGGGACATGTGTCCCCAGAATATATTTACAGCTCTGGGAGTGTCTTCATCATTCCAGGAGTCACAACTCCTAGACACCACCACTTTGCTTTTAGCTGTCTTCATAATTTTGCTTTTCCTGCTGAATATCATACAGCTAGAGTAATAGAATTTGTGGAATACTGAAAAAAATCCATATTGGCTGTTTGTGTTTCTACTTCTGAATACTCTTTATTATGTTCATTAGCTCATGTACTGGCAGACAGATTGTTTTGTGTTTTTAATTTTTGGAGTTATTTATATATTCTATATTTAACCCCTCTCTAAAGTATAGCTGGAAGAGATTTTCATTCATCCTATAGGCTGCCTGTTCACACTGCTGATAGTTTCTTTGCTGTTCAGCTTTTAAATTTCATGTAAGCCTTAGGGTTATTTTCTGTGTGATTGGAGTCATCTTAAAGAAAGTTTGTCCTGCCTCTATATCTTGAAGTGTTTTCCTTAAGAAGTTTCAGGGCTTAAGGTCCTATACTGAGGTTTTTGATCCACTGGAAGGTTATTTTTGTGCATGATTAGAGATAAGTATCTAATGTCTCCTGCATTTGAATCTGTCCAGTTTTCCTGGCTTCATTTATCAACAAGGCTGTCTTTTGTTCTAATGTATATTTTTGGCATATTTGACCAGAATTAAGTGCTTAGCTATCAAGGAAATGCAAAGTAAAATTGCTTTGAGAATTCATTTCACTCCTCTCAGAAAGGCTATAATCAGCAAAACGACACATGCTAGTGAGGATGTGGTGTCAGAGGAACCCTTATACACTGTTGGTGTGAATGTAAACTAGTATAGACACTATGGAAATCAATATGGAGGTTTCTCTATATACTAAAAGTAGAAATATCATGGGACCCAGATATACCCCTCCTGTATACATACTCAAAGGACTGTCAGTCCTACCATAGAGACCCTTGTATATCAATGTTGACTGCTCACCTATTCATATTAGCTAATAGAACCAATGTATATGTCTATGAAGAGATTAATGGATAAAGAATATATGGTAGATCTATACCATGTATTTTATTCAGTTATAAAGAAAAAATAAATTATGACATTTGTGGAAAAATTTATCAAACTGACAGTTATCATGTTAAATGCAGCTAGCCAGATTCAGAGAAACAAATATAACATGTTTTTTTCTCATATGTAGCAGAAACAGAGTAAGGTGAGGGGGAGTTAGAGGGGAATTAATAAGAACAAAGTTTGCATGTACATGAAATAGCTGTGATGAAACCCATTACTTGGTGTGTTAATTAAAAATAATAAAAAGAGTAATAGCTTTTTTTATACTAGTTTCTTTCACCAAGTAGTTGGTTTCTGTTCAGTTGTTTTGCGTTTGGTTTTATCTATATCTATATTTATATCTATATCTATATCTATATCTATCTATCTATCTATCTATCTATCTATCTATAGTATTATACTTCTTTGTGTGAAAGTGTCATAGTTTGAAAATTCACCTATTGATGGATATATTTGTTGCTTCTAAGTATTAACGGTTATGTGCAGGGTTTGTGTGAACATAAATCTTTAGCTCCTTTTAGTAGATACCAAATATTGTGATTGCTGGTTCAATGGTAAGTATATGATTAAGTTGGCAAGAAAATGCCCAGCAGTGACTTCAGTTCTGCTTTTGTACCAGCAGTGAGAGTTTGTGCTGAATAACCAGAAAAGGCTCCTCCCTGGGAGAAGCCACTCTCCCACTCTCAGCAGTCAACAGTTGCCTGTAGTTCCTTGTCCAGGAATGTGACCCCATGTGATTTTACCCTTTCCTGTTAGCATGTCTATTGATATTACCATTGTTCAATTTTGTTTATAGAGCTTTTTCTGTGAAATCCTCTTTTACAGCAGATTTCCTAGTGTTCTGGCTCTTACAGTCTTTAAGCCAACTCTTCTGCATTGTTCCCTGAGTGATAGATGCAAGAATTGTGATGTAGATGTGTCCATGGGCTGGGCTTCCCCATGATCTGTCGATCTCTGCATTGTTTCCAATTGTAGTTGTCTATGGTAGTCTCCATTTGTTGTAAAAAGAAGTTTCTGTAGTGAAGGATGATAGTTAGACTTATCTGTGGGTTTAAGGAGAAGATTTGGAATGTAGTTAGGAATTATGTTGGCTAACAAAGGGGCAGTAGTATATTCTCTTCTAAGGTCCATGACCTCACCAGCCCTGGAACATTGGCTAGGTTTCTAGTACCAGCCATGATTTCTCTCCTCTTGAGTGGGCTTGAAATCCAATTAGACAGCAGCTGGCTATCACCTACATGTGAGTGCCACTTATCACATCTTTATGGATATCTTGTCATACTGGTCATTGTTATACTTCAGAGTTGTCACAGCTGGTTGGGACAATTAATTGCTTTCCTCTCTTGGCAGCTTGCATAATATTTTCTGGTATGATGGAAGCTGGACCACAAGAAGAAGGAGGCTTTAGGATTAAATTCAACATGAATCTTCAGAGTTCTGTTTTCTGTTTCTTCAGCAATAGACACTTCCCTTCAGCCTCTGGGAGGCAACTTAGGGCAACAGCCATAGTTAAATTGTTTTGGGAGTCACATGAACTATTCTGACCAACCATTTGAAATGAGGGTTCTCTTGCCTGGCACCGATTTTTTGTTAGTCATTTGTTCTTGTGAGGAGCATTGTCACCCTTAGTGGCATCACTTGCATATGTGCATGTGTGTAAACGTACATTATATATGTATATGTGTATATTATGTGAATAAACTTGCATAAGATTTTTTTTATGTTCATAGCAGCTTTATTTGCAATAGCCACTCTCTATTTTAAGTACATACAAAATAATAAGATTGCTTAAGGTTTTATCAAACAACCTTGGGATTATTTGTCCCTCATCTCTTCTCCTTCCTTAATGACCTCCCCTCATCTCTACTTGGATCCCCAATCCCTGGTTTTCTGTGTCCTGTTTCACATCAGTCATATCATATCATATATCATATCATATCATATTATATCATATCATATCATCTGCTTCCTGCTATTCCCCCCTCAAGCCGCTCTCCATGGTCCCTTCATATTTCCCTCCTCTTTGTGTTTACCCTATATTGTATATTCACATCTGAAGATTTACAGCTAGGAAATGAGGGTTCCCTTTTCCCAACAACCTCATCAGCCATCATTTGTTGTCAACTGTTTTGTTGATCATAGCTATTCTGACTGGTATAAGGTAGGATTTCAAAGTTATTTTAATTTGCAGATCCTTAATTGCTAAGGATGATGAAAACTTTTGAGGTATTATCCCTAATTGCTAAGGATGATGAAAACTTTTGAGGTATTTCTTATCTATTTTTATTTCTTCTGTTGAAATCTCTCCTTTTAGGTCTCTAGTTATCTTTTAAAGAGTCATGTGTTTCCTTGGCTGTTTTTTGTTGTTGTTATTCTTTGTGCATTAAGAAATATATTAATCTTCTGTCAGATGTATAGCTGTCAAATATTCTCTTTCATGCTGCGGGTTTCTTTTTTACTTGATTGATTGTTTCCTTATTGTTCAGAAGCTTTTTAGTTTTATGAGGTCACATTTGTCAACTGTTGGCCTTAATTCTTAGGCAAATATAGTTCTGTTTAGAAAGTCTATTCCTATGTCTATATGCTGTAGAGTACTGAGTATGCTTTCTTTTATCAGTTTTATCATTTTAGGCTCTAAATTGAGGTATTTTATTTTGTGGCATTAATTTTTGTACAGGGAAATTGATAGATTGGAGTCTAATTCCGTTCTTCTGTCTGTGAACACCACTTTTCCCAGCACCGTTTGTTGAGGATGCTGTCTTTTCTCCAGTGTGTGTGTCTTGACACTTGGTCAAATGTCAGATGGCTGTAGTTATGAGCACTCATGTTTGGGTCTTCTATTTTGTTTTATTGGTCTACATGTCTATTTTTGTGCCAGTACCACTACTGTAGCTCTACAATATATCTTAAAGTTAGGAATGAAAATTTTTTCTAGTATTTTTCTTTTTGCTCAGTATTGATTTGACTTTCTGGAGTCTTTTAGGTTCCATATGAATTTTAGGATTTTTTTTTATAGTTCTGTGAAGAATGTTGTGATATTTTTATTGGTATTGCATTGAACCTATGAATTGCTTTTGGTCAATGGTCATTTTCACAATATTAATTAATTCTGCCATAAACACACATAATTTTCCATTTTCTAGTGTCCTTGTCTAGTGATTTGAAATTTTCATGGTGGATGTATTTCTCCTCCTTGGTTATGTTTATTCCTGGGTATTTTATCATCCTTGAGGCTGTTATAAATGGGAGTGGCCGTGACCTCTTTCTTGTGTGTTTGTTGGTGGGAGAGAAAGGTACTGATGGTTGTAAGTTGATTTTGTACCTTGTCACTTTTTGTGACAATTTTTGTGATCTCTTATATATAGTATTGTGTCATCTGTGAATAGGGGTAATAGACTTTTTCTTTTTATATTTCTATTCCTTTAATTTCCTTCTCTTGCCATATTGCTCCAGATTCCGTGTCTAAAACCAGTAGAGATAGTGGATAGCTCTGTCTCATTCCTAATTTCAATGGATGGCTTCAAGTTTTTCTCCAATGAAGACATTTGCTGTGAGTTTATCATATATGTCCTTTATTATGCTGAGGCATGTTCCTGCCACTCATTTTCAATCTAAGATTTTTATCCTGAAGACATGTTGGATTTTGTGGAAGGCTTTTCTGCATCTACTGAGATCATCATATGATTATTTTAAGTTCATTTTTATAATTTATAGTGTTTACTGACATGTGTATTGAACCAACCATCCTTGTATTTCTGGGATTAAGCTAACTTTATCATGATGACTGAACTGGATATGCACCTGTATTTAGTTTGCTAGTATTTTATTGAATATTTTTCCATCTAAGATCATTAGGGATATTGGTTTGTAGTTTTTGTTTGTTTTGTTACTATCAACTTTATCCATTAAAATTTTTAGCCTATTAGTCATACTTATTTTAAATTCCTTGCCAGTTTAGTAGTTCATGTCTGCAATCTCAGTATTTAGGAGGTGGCAGGAAGAAGAATACTGTGAGTTTAAGATCAGTATGGGCTACAAAGTGAATTCAAGGCCAGCTTTAGCTACATGGCAAGACCTTGTCTCAAGAAAACAAGAAAGGGCACAACAAGCAACAGCCAAGCAAATAAAATAAAACACTCTGGGGATTCCGATATCATTGCTCTGTTTGGTTTTGGTGTTTACTTATCTCTTCAAATTGTTCTTGTTTAGTTCTTTGTTTTTGCTTTTGCTTTTATCTTTTTGTGTACTTATATATTAAGCTAGATGTAATACACTGTATGGAAGGAACTCTTGCGAAATAGTCCTTTAGTACAATATCCTTTCTCCTTTTCATGTATTGGATATGTTCTAAGACTATTAGTGGGTACTGAAACTGGGTAATACCAAGCTGTTCATATACTGTGCATTTCCTATATATACATATATATATATCTAAACCTAATTTATAAGTTAGGAACAGTAAATGGTTAATAACAATAACCAACAACAAAATAGAGCAGTTAAATCAGATAGGATAGTAATATATTAAAACTTATGTGGTCTCTCTGTCACCCTCTTACTCAAAATATCTCATTGTTCTTACACTTTTCTCTAACAAGAGGTACTTGTAATGTATAATTAGTATGTATGAGCTAATAGCACATATTACTTTTATGGTTTGGGGTCATTATTAAATAAAATAAGGGTAGTTGAGTACACAGAGATAGTAATGATAATTCATTACTAAAGGACCAATGGGATGGTAAAATATACAATATAGATACACTGAGCAAATCATGACCTAGGCAGAACTGAGTAGGACAATATGAGATTTCATCACACTTCACAGAACTATGGGCATCTTAATACTTACAAGTTGTTCAAGTAAATGTCCATTTAATTTATACAGAAAATAATTGACTATGTAACTGAAACATTCAGAAGTTGAACTGTGGGTAAGAAGCTTGAGGCTGCCTGGATGTGATGGTAGCACATGGGGGAGGGGGCATCATTCTGCATTCTTATAATTGGAACTTTCTTTTAGTGAGTGTATGCTCCTGAATTGGGTTCTCATAGCTATTCCTTCACGTTGTGTTTGTGTTTGTTTTCTTCCACTCTAATAGGCTGGACATAACAGAATGGCTGTAGTGACCTGGAGTTAGTTATTTCCCTTTGCTCATCTGAAGTCTGGAGTAGAATTGCTTGATTCTTCCCCCAATATCAGTTAGGTGCTAGTTAACTAGTACCTTGAGAGAACAGAACTTGTGAAGAACAGAGTGCTCTGACGTATTTCAAAATAGCAACCTGCCACCAGGAGTGGAGCCATCTTTCTTTTGTATTTTCTAGGAGAACCTAATTAACCTCCTTGAAATGAAACTCACAAATGTTCACCAATGCTTTTACAATGGAGGATGTATTTATCAGTCTTGTGTTTCTTCTATTTTCCTCCAAGTTAGTTTCAGTTTATTACTATAGTAGGTATTTCTGTCTGTGACCAGGCTTCGTACGCCACTCTGAACCTTGTGTTTGGTAGGCCAGTGTATATTTATCTTTTTAGTACTTTTGTGAATTGATAATGAATGTAGTTTATGAACTTCATTATTGAAATATTGTTGTAGTATAGTGAAAAACTTAATTATTGAATTGGAAGGTCATTGACAGAGAAAGAAAAATTTTAAGGGTGAAAGAGAAAAGAAGATCATAAAAAATACTGTGCTTTCCCCAGTGAGATTCCATCGGAGAAACTAGTTTTTCATTTGCAAGTGGTTATCATTGGAGATACTTCTAGATTAGAGATGGAGGCATGTGTCCACTTTTCCTTTCAGCTCTAGGACCCCATCTGGTGCAGTTCTGTGTATGCCCTCAGTATGTGACCTTGGTCTCTGTGAATTCATATGTACATCAGCCATGCTGTGTGTAGGCTCCTTGGTGTCTTCCATTCCCTCTCGCTTTTATAATCTTTCTGCCCCATATTCCACAGGGTTTCCTGAGCCCCAAGGGGAGGGATTTCATGGAAACAACCCCTTTAGAGATGTGTTCCAGCGTCTCTCACTCTCTCCATATTGTCTGGCTGCAGGTTTCTGTAGTTGTTCTCATTTGCTCTAGGTAGATGCTTCTCTGTTGATACCTGAGCAAGGCATTGATCTATGAGTATAGCAGAGTGTCATTAGGAGTCATTTATTACTATGTTACTTTTGTAGAACAGTAGTATTTGTCTTTATCCCAAGTCCTGTTCCATCTTGTTCTACTCTTAAGGATAGGCCACATGCTCAGCAGTAGATGGCCAGAAAACAAACTCAATGGCATCTTTGATGAATCCTGTCTTATAATGTTATGTCAGGACTTTTTCTTTCAAATTTTATCTTTATTCATTCATTCATTCTTTCTTTCTTTTTTTGTTTTTTTTGAGACAGGGTTTCTCTGTGTAGCTTTGCACCTTTCCTGGAACTCACTTGGTAGCCCAGGCTGGCCTCGAACTCACAGAGATCTGCCTGGCTCTGCTTCCCGAGTGCTGGGATTAAAGGCGTGCACCACCACCGCTCAGCTCATTCATTCATTTATTCTCTCTCTCTTTCTCTCTCTCTCTTATTCTACAGGTCCTTTATGCATATATTATGGCTTCCTGTTTTGTGATTCTATGCAATTTCTGCATCTATATCTGTTTCTTATGCCTTTTCTTGGGCTTTTTTTTCCTCCTGTTTGTTTGTTTTGTCATATTTCTCTGTGTTTTTTAATTATCTCTTTTTATATTTCATTGTATATTATCCTTTAGAAGCCTGTTTGTTTCCTATTGAGAGAGAGAAAGGGAGTGGATCCAGATGGGAGGGGAGGTGGGGAAGAACTGGGAGAAGTAGAAGGAGAGGAAAGCATAATCAGGATATATTATATGAAAAAAACTACTTTCAGTAAAAGAAGAAGAGAAAAGAATATAATTTTGTGCTAAGAGAGACAAAGGCATGCTTTCTGCATAGGACAGAGCCCATGTTAAGAGAAAGTCCCATTCTGTTGAAGTCTTCATTTTTATGCTATGCTAGATGACATGAAACTCTTTGAAATAAACTTTGATAACTTTGGAAAAAGTAGAGGTAACAAAAGTGAGACAAAATTTAAAAAAATCTGACATATTAAGGCTGGGCGGTGGTGGTGCACGCCTTTAATCCCAGCACTCGGGAGGCAGAGCCAGGCGGATCTCTGTGAGTTTGAGGCCAGCCTGGACTACTAAGTGAGTTCCAGGAAAGGCGCAAAGCTACACAGAGAAACCCTGTCTCAAAAAACAAAAAAACAAAAAAACAAAAAAAAAAAAATCTGACATATTAAAGAAAAATAAATTGTAACCAGAGATTATAAATGTTAGCAGTACATGAAAAATTTGCAAGGTAACCTTTTTCCTTGATTGATTTATGTAGTTTCTTCATGGATAAAAGTTACTTATTTTCACAAAATCCTTTTTTTGTGATCTGAGCTACCAAACACAAGTGGAAAGACTAGGGCTGAAAATAATCCATAGGCCTTTTACTACATTCATTTTTAAATGCTTTATTTGAAAGGAATGCCCTGGTTTGTGATTTTCATGGTTTTCCCTGTTTAGAAAAAGGCAGATAGTATGAAAACTGGACTCCCTTATTTAAAGGGAGTGTTGATATTTATAACCAAGCTTATCTCCAGCAAGATTTGTTTTTTGCAGCTGTTCCAGGTTGGAAAAAAATATTATATTAAAGTCCTGGCTTGCTGTGCTTTCCACATTTAGGGGGGAAATTTTCAAAATGTGAAAAAATGCTGTTTAATTTTAAACATGAATGTGATGTAAACTGTGAGATTTATGTCTAAATGTGAATTTTCTGTTTGTGTGCTGTGATACTACTCTTTTTGTTTCACTGGTCTACTTCCTCGATACATCACACTTAAGAAGTAATTTTCTCATTTTGCACATATCATCAAAGCATTCTAGGAAGTCAGTAGACGTTTTTAAGAGTTAGATTATATCATTAAACAAACCATCTTTTTCACTGGGAAATTAGCTTTGCTTCCTCTTATAGTTATTTAAGATAAATATATTTATCTTTATCTTTTACTATTTGCTTCTTTTTTAATTATAAATGGTACTGTTTATACTTTGGCATAAATTAGATACTTTTGATTATAATTTGGTTGAGAATTAACTGCCTTTTATATTCTAAACAGTACATGAGGCTATCTCAGTGGGTACATGTCATTAAAGACTGAATTTCTATGCCTACGTATGCATATCATCTGTGAGCATAGGTATGTCTGTATTCATACTAACACACACATAATATTATATAAAAAATGGCTTTGTAATTAATATGATGTGAATAAATATATTGATTATTTCACTAATGTGGCAATATGCTTGTCAAATGCAAGTAGACATTTACACAGGGATTATTTTCTAGAATATGAAAGATTATACAAATTTTGATTGAGTAAAATTCATTTTTCCTTTTTAATTTTGAAACATGAAATTTTATTTAAAAGTTTCTGTTTCTTCTTTGGCACAAGTCAGTTTCACTATTCATTTAGAAATCATGCAAATCAGGATATTGCTTAAATCCATAAAAACAGACAATTGCTAGGAGCCACAGTTTCGTTATCTCCAGAGATGCTTTTTACTGTTTGATGAATAAATCCTATAAACTTGGATCACAGCTCAGAAAGTGAAGACTCATTCCTTATCTCTTTAGTCAGAGTACTTGAGTATATTTAGTTTATTAGCACAGACTCTTCTATATCTGTGTTATGCTGTATTTACTCTCTATAAAAGCTTCATGATTCCAACTGGAGAAGAGAAGAAGGCAAATTCCTGTGAGCATGTTGTCTGTCTTTTCTGGGATGTCCTTATTGTAGTATGATACTGTATTACACATATATTATTCTTTGCTTGTATAAGTATTTATTTTGTGAGTTTATAAAAATTTAAAAGAAAATTTCAAATTTGTGAAAACGGGTAACAATTAATTGGAATACCTAATATTCTATAATTTTTTTCCTGACCATGTAATGAAACTCATAATCCTGTAAAAGGTACATGACTTTGTAAATAAAATGTTGCAAATCTTTTATTTCTGGTTTTGCTGTTCATGGTGGTTTGAAAGAAAATGGCTCCCAAAGGGAGAGTGACACTATTAGGAGTTATGGCCTTGTTGGAGGAAGAGTGTCATTGTGGGGGTGGACTTTTAGGTTTCTTTGGAGCAAGCTTCCCTCATTGTGATTGTCAGTTGACTTCCTGTTGCCTGCAAATGTAGCACTCTCAGCTCCAGCACCACATCTGCCTTCATGCCGCCATGTTCCCTGTCATGATGATAATGGTCCGAACCCCTGAAACTGTAAGCAAGCCACCCCAATTAAATGTTTCCTTTTTAAGAGTTGCTGTGGTCATGATGTCTCTTCACAGCAATGAAAACCCTAAGACCTGGGCTGTTTGGGGATTTCCGTGGGACCCCCTTGGCCAACAGCTCAATTGAATGCAATGCAGTCCCACCCCTGGAAGCCTTACCTGGGTATAACTGATGACTAGTTGAGACTCCATATCCCCATTACTTGGCACCTTCATTAGGATCAATTTCATACATTCTAGGAAGTTTCTACTGCACTAGGTCTCCTCACTACCTTCTTAATGTCTCCTAATTCCTGCCATCTCTCCCAAACTCATCCCCTACCCCACCTGTTCCCATCCAATCACCACCTGAAGCAGTCCACCTATAAAATCTATTTCTCCTTCCCAGGCAGATGCATGCATTCCTCCCATGGCTCCTCTGTACTCCACCTCTCTGGGTCTATGGACTGTAGCTTGACTATCATTTACTTCACAGCTAATATCCACTTATGATTGTCTTTCTGAGACTGGGTTACCCCATGTAGCATGAGTTTTCTGGTTCCATCATTTGCCTGCAAATTTCATGATGTTATTTTTTTTTAGTAGCTGAGTACTACTCCATTGTTGTAGAGAACATTCTTACATTCTTTTATTAAATGACAAGGCTGAACAGATACTGTGTCTCATGAAATAAATATAGAAGTATCAGCATATAAAATATTGAAATAAAATATATTTATAAGCTATATTAATAAAATGGGATTTGTGGAGAGGGAGCCTTTATTACATGAGGCCATTTCATTAGTGTCTCCATATAACTAATATTATAATGAAATTTTGTCCTTGTTATTAAAATTATTTTATAAGCATCACTTGTATTTTTAATATATAAATTACTTTTTTTTATAATTGTATTATTCAATTCAGGATACATTTTGAATTCCTTTGCTTGCAGCTTCTCATTTTTGAACATTAGTAATTGTTATTCTGTTAGTTTACTGAAGCAAATAGCAAGCCACTGATAATCTCTTTTGCAAATATCCCACAAAGCCCATCGCAGATGTTAGACATTTGCCTTCCTGGTAGATTGGATCATCACTGGCCTGGCTAGCAATGGAGAATTTCTCATATTTACTTGGAAATTTAAACTCCTCTAACTGATTCATAGACCTAGATTTAATGTGTTGATGGTACAGGATCAGTCCCACTAGGATAATATCCATCTTTTAGAAACATCTGATGTGCAAACTTCATTGTAGCTTGATATTTTTGTGCTATTTACACATAGCATAACCACAGAATTTCCTCATAGCTACAGGATTTATTCTGTATGAAATAAGGATGAGGAGGCAATTAAACTACCTGAGTTTTTAAGAAAATAATTGTTTAACTTAAATTTTTAAAAATTTCCTACATGAGTACTGTATTTATGTCATTTTCACTCCTTCCCCTCTCCCCTCCACTTCTCTCCTGTTCCCCAACTCCCACTCAAATCCATGACTTACTTATTATTGTTTTATATATATATATGTATATATATATGCGTGTGTATGTATGTATGTTATATAGTATTATATATGTATACTATAACAAATATTTTATATTGTATATATACAATGTGTATTTTATATATGTGACATAATATATATGCATACATTTTTATATATGGTATCTATTGAGTCTATTTAGTCTTGTTCATATGTACATGTGTTTAGAGCTAACCCTTTGGGGTTGCATCATCTGTCAGGTGGCTCCTCCCTGGGATTCTCTCTCAGTGGCCATTCACTGCCTATAGCTCTTCAGTTATGAGTAGGACCTTGTAAGATTTGCCCACCTGTATTGGCATGTCAGCTGGTATCATCGTACTGGTCTTGTTTAAGCAGCCAAATTGTTGAGATTTCATGAGTGTAGCTTTCTTGTCATATCTATGTGGTACAGTCTTGTGTCAGACTTAAGGTCCTCTGGCTTTTTTCTGTCCCCATTCTACGATATTGTGTGAGCTTTAGATGGAGGGGTGGTGCTATAGATGTATCATTTGGAGCTGGGCATCCTATTGTCTGTCAGTCTTTATACTTTAACCAGATGTGAATTTCTTTAATATTTCCTATCTGCTTTGTTTGGGAATGCTAGTAATGGAGTCTAGTAATAAGCTGTATCCCTACTCTCATACCATATTTTTTTCATTTTACATTTGCTTATTTATTTATTTATTTATTTATTTATTTATTTATTTATTTGTTTGTTTGTTTATAGGCACTGTTTCTCTGGGTAGCCCTGGCTGTCCTGGAACTAACTCTGTAAACCAGGCTGCCCTCGAACTCAGATCCTCCTGCTTCTACCTCCCCAGTGCTGAGACTAAAGGTGTGTACCACGACTGCAGGCCCTTATACCTTTTTAAACTTGCACATAGAAAACAAAATAGGCAAGAGTAACTGGTTTTCCAGGTTAAGTTCTGTTAAACATTCAAGTAAAGATAATCCCTATAAAAATCCACTGATGTGAACTGACCCATCATTTTGAAGCACACAGACAGGAACAGCACTTCCAAACTTATTTCTTGGGCTGACACAATTTTGAAATAAAATCAAGACAAGCACATTATAAGAATGAACACTATCTAGTTTAAATGTTTTCAAAAACTTCTTTTTAATCTGTGTTAATCATCTCTTTGAAATATTTCCTATTTTATATAGCTTTTTAACTTATTGTTTTACTACCTGTAATTTGAGACTTCATACTTCTAGCATGTTCTTTCTAGTTCATCATTTTTTAATCCTTTGATTTTTCTAGTAGTTTTTTTGTAATTTTTAGGTACATTCATTTAAAAAAAAACATTTCCATGGTGTATAATATATATCTATATCTCTCTGCATATACATGCCTACAGCATCATAGTGTATTAGGCATATTTTCACAAAATGAACATTCATATATCTAAAATACTGATTATTTTAGCTGTAGTTTTTAGACAGTTTACAGGTTACCATTTGTTGTTCTCAACATGGCTGCAATTTAAAGTCATTTTACTTTTAGATAATGTATTTCAAATATTTATTGACCATATTTTCATTAACTAGAATTGTATTATTTCTATTTTTAAAACTGAATGCTTCCAAAAGGTCAATCAGTTCTTTGACATCTTCGGTAAAAAGGTATAGTATCTTTGATGAAATAGAAAGGTTGGAACAAGAGTTGGTGGCTAGAAACCAATGATAGTAGAATCTTCAGTGTTCTTGTTCTTGTATTATTTTATATATGATCAGTTCTTTTTTTTCTACGATATATTTTAACAATGGTTTAATTATGACTTTTAGTATTTTTTCTTATTCTAGAGTGTATTTGTATTATTGATGCTGTAGTACTTCTCCCTATTAACTTTTTCTGTACTATTTTCCAAGTTTCCTAAACTCAGGACTCATTATTGCGTTTCTCTAGTATAATTTCATGGCTTTTAAATGTGTAATTTGCCTCATGGTTTGTAAATATTAAATTTAATATTCCAATCTGTTTGGAAACTACCACTCTGAGAAATTCTTGCATTAGTGAATTGGTAATGATGGTGTCACATGGGACTTTCATATAATGAATGCTTTTAATGTAACTTTTGTCCAATTGAATGCATACTAGTTTTTCTGTACTTTGACATACTTACTAATAAAGCTCTTTTTAAATAAGTCATACAGAATTTCAAAGTTACTAGAAACTAAATAACCACAAAGGACATTCTGATGGTTCACTTGAGCTTTTTGTTTCCCCTTCTACATTTAGATTAGATTTGCTTCATATCTTCCATTTGTTTTAGAAGATGTATATTAAAATACTATGTATTGTTATTATTAGGCTTTTCCTGATATGCAAAACATGTTTCCAGGCGTTAGAATAATTATTCTCAGCCTAGTACATAGGGTCATGCATGCTAAGTTCAAATGTACAGAAGGATTTAGGAATATCTTATGAAGAAATTTGTCAGGCCATCTATCCTTTTACTCAAAAGCAATAGCTAACCTAAGGCCTCATGCCTTCTAATCTGTGTCTTTATACATTATTTCCTGTCTGTCAAGGAACATAGGATGAATGTCTTTTGGAAGCTATTCGGGAACATACCTTTACATTTCTGTTTCAGTTTATTATCCCTGAAGTAGTTAGATATACAAAGAGATAAGAAAGAGATTGTCTAATAGTTAGATATGCAGAGTGATAAGAAGGAAAGAGATAAGGCTGTATTTCCTAGGCCCTCAGTGTTGACCCGCCTGACTTCTCTTAGGATAGTTCTCTGAAATTTGGAGGCCTGGTCATTTGAAATAGGTGACACATATTGAAATGACTAGCAGTGAACACATATTTGTTCTGTCACTAAAAATAAATCCAGGAAGCTCAGTGTAATATGATACATATATTTTTTGAGTCAAAAATATGAGAATCATATTTTAAAGATCTTAGATTATGATAAAATATATATTTATAATTTCACAATAAATATCTTGAATTTTAGCAATTTGATATATGTGATTACTTTATAATTTATACTTAGTAGGTAATTTTTAAAGTCATAATTTCTTATTGAAAATAGATTGTTTTATACAATATATTCTGATTATGGTTCCCCCAACTCCTCCAAGATCCTTCCCACCAACCCAGATCTATATCTTTTCTTGCTCTCTTTCATTAAAAAACATACAGGCATCTAAAAAAAATAAACTAAGATAAAATAAAAACAAACAAACCTGAACTATAAAAGAAACAAACAAACAAAAAACAAAGAGATAAAGAAATAGCAGAAAAAACACATATAAATGTAGAGACACACACATTGGCACACATAGAAATCTCCTAAAAACACAAAATTGGAAACCATAATATATAAGCAAAAGCCCTGTAGGGTAAGAAAAAGAAAAAAGCCCAGACAGAGCATTATGAGAGGAAAAACAAACAAACCAACAACAACAAAACCAAACCTCCAAAATTACTATTGAGTTTGTTTTGTGTTGACCATCTACTTCTGAACATCGGCCTGGCCATTAGAGTTCTTTGTATACAGAGTGAGACTCTGTTAGAGGAAAGTTGTTATTCATTTGCCAGTGGTAATCAACTGGAAACAGATTCTTGGTTAAGGATGGGGGTTTGTGTCCACTTTCACACTCAGTGCTGGGACTCCATCAGTCCCAGACCTGTGCATGCTGCCCGTCTCTGTGAGTTCATATGTGTACCAGTCCTTCTGTATTTAGTAAGCCCTGTTTCCTTAGTGTCTTCCATCTCATTTAGGTCTTATAATCTTTCCACCTCCTCCTATGCAGGGTTCCCTGAACCTTGAGGTGGAGCATTTCATGGACATATCCCATTTAGGACTGAGTGTTCCAAGGGCTCCCACTGTCTGTATATTGTTTAGCTGTGGGTATCTATATTTGTTCCCATCTATTATAGAAGGATGCTTCTCTGATGATGGCTGAGCAACTCACCAATCTATGAGTATAGCAGAATGTCACTAGGAGTCCTTTGTTTTGTTGCCACATTCCTTTAGCAGAACAGTAGTCTTTGGTTTTCTCCTAAGTTTCTAGTCTCAGGTTCTTGGGCACCTGAACACTGTTGGGTAATGGGGGTAATGGTTCCATCTCATGGAGTGAGTCTTAGATCAGATATTGGTTGCTTAGTCCTACAGGCTTTGTACCACTGTTGCTGTAGCACACCTTGTAGGCTGTTGTGGATATCACTCTGTCTAAATAAAATGCTGATTGGCCAGTAGTCAGGCAGGAAGTATAGGTGGGACAAACAGAGAAGAGCATTGTGGCAACAGGAAGGCAGAGGAGGAGACACTGCCAGCCGCCGCCATGAGAAGCATGATGTAAGATATTGATAAGTCATGAGCCATGTTGTAAGGTATAGATTTATAGAAATGGATTAATTTAAGATATAAGAACTAGATAGCAAGAAGCCTGAGCCATTAGGCCAAACAGTTCAATTAATATAAGCATCTGTGTGTTTATTTGGATCTGAATGGCTGTGGGCCTGGGCAGGACTGAAGATAACTCTAGCTACAGTAGGCAGTTTATCATTGTAGATCATAGGGTTTGTAGCTAGGTTGGTGTTTATGTTTCTCCTTTGATAGTGTGCAGAATACCTTCCAGTATCATAAATGCCAGTCAGTAGGGATGAAAGCACTGGTAGGAACCAGCTTGACTTCTCCATGCTCAATGAATTGTGTAGGTTTTTTCCTTTAGCCATATGGTCTGGCCATCAGTTTGTGGAGAGCAACCAATATCAGCAACAGCCTAAGTTATTTGGGGGTTCCCTTGGAGCATCTTTGGTCAACAACTCAGTTAAATGTAACCCATTCCAAGAACTTGAAATTCCATTTGGTAACAAGAAATGTCAAATTGAGGTCCATGTACCCTGTTATTTGGCAATTTCATTTAGATCACTAACGTGTGTGTGTGTGTGTGTGTGTGTGTGTGTGTGTGTGTGTGTACATATTAGGAAGCTTCTACTTTATATGACTCCTTAAATAGCCCTTAGTTTTAGCTACCCATCCCCATCTTCCCTCCCTTAATTCCCTCTTCCCTCACCCTCCCTGTTTGATCCTCTTGGTCTACCCTAGTCAGAATGGCCAAGATCAATAAAACAAATGACAGCTCATGATGATGAGAATGTGGAGTAAGGAGAACACTTAGCCAATGCTGGTGGGAGTGCAAACTTGTCCAGTTGCTGTGAAAGTCAGTGTGGTGGTTCCTCAGCATGGTAGGAATAAATCTACCTCAATATCAAGCCCTCACCACACTTGGGCATATACCTTAAGGTAACTTTATTCTACCACAGAGACATTTGCTCAACTACATGCATTGCTTCTCTATTCATAATATCCAGGAATTGGAAACAGACTGGATGTCCTTCAGTGGATAAATGGATAACAAAAATGTGCTACATCTATGTGTGGAATATTACTAAGCTGTTTAAAAATAAAATCATCAAAGTCATAGTTAAATGGATGGAGCTAGGAAAAAAATATCCTTAGTGAAGTAACCTAGACCCCAAAGACAAATATTGTATATACTTACTTATATTTGAATGTTTGTAGTTAAGTATTCAATAAGCAAGGTACAGTTTATATAACCCTCAGAGGTTAGGTATAGCATAAGGAACAGAGGGGAGGATTGAATCATACTAGGAAGAAGAAATAGTATAGATAGTTATGGATGGATAGTTATACATTTAAAAATACTTTATTTTTAAACATTTTGTGTATATGTAGGTATCTGAGTGTGCGTTTGTGGACATGATGCCAGCCACCTGGCCTGGATGGTGGGAACTCAATCCAGGTCCTCTGCAAGAGTAGTATGTGTTATTAACTGCAAAGCCACATATCCAGCCACTGAAAACACACTTTAAGTTTCTTATCTAGAATTCTTATCCTTTATCTTCCAGGAATTATAATTTCATTCTATTATATAGACTTTACACAGGCCACTATATGTTTAGAGGAAGTAAATCATAGGTCCAGTTTAAGTAATAAGCTGTGGCACTGTTGTGAGCGGTTGTAGAACCTTCGAAGAGGATCGAGTTATACTGAGTGGGTTTCTTGGGGGTGGGGTGGGCCTTATAATAGGCCCGTATAATAGCCTTATAATAGGCTATAACCTTCTGATTCTGGTGAAATGTGTTTGCTGACTGACTGTACCATAGAACTAGGTTCCTCTTGTTCCCACTCCCCAAGCTTTAACCATGATGCACTATTTTCTTCCAACCCATGAGCCAAAATAAATCCTTTATCTTTTAATCTTCTTCTTTGAAACACTTTATCCAAAAGCAAGCAAGGTAGCTAGCTACCATCAGTACGGTCCATTTAAGCTGGCAGCGGATGACTCCCCTGGACATAAGCATATCTTAAATGCAGACCTCAACTTAACAAAAGATCAGTAAAACAGAACTAGGCCCTTGGGAAAGTGGCAGCTTCTAGGATAACAAATAAGGAAGTGCTTTAAAAAGGATAATAAGTTTTCAGTAGGACAAAAACCATCTTGAAGAACCATCAAAATGATAAAAATGAATTCTTATATCTAAATAAAATAGTCTTCTGTGAATGTATACTGATAAACATGTATAAATAAATAAGAGAATGTTATATGTTGATTGCTAATATCAAATTTGATGAGGAGCAAGATGAAAGATACACAGTTTCAAGGCTTATTGTAAATTATAAAATACAAAAACGAGCATTTTAGATTCACAGTGATGAGAGAAGAATACCCCTGTACATCCTGGGATGGTCCTGGCTTTCACCTGACATAGTATAATGGAGCCCCTTTTCAGTTTTGAAAGTGGATTGGTTAGATGGTAAATTGTGTGGTTGACTTTTTTATATGTCTCTGTTAGGATTATTTTACAAAACTAGTAGATAAGCATATCTCATGACAGTCTTTGTATCTTTTATAGTAACCAACTGCTTATTCTTTTTAGTAAGAGTCCTTCTAAGTCAGATCCTTAATAACTGAGCTCACTATTTCCTAAACTTTGCATAGAACAGAATTTACAATGTAAAATTATATATAATTTTAAAAATCAGAGAATTACAAAATGGGGACTTCTGTGCATCATTAATTTCCCCTTATAGCTTATATACCCCAGCAAAATATTTCAAGCAGTATAAAAATTACAATGTGTTTACATTCTATTTTCAAGTGAATGATTACAATGAATATAAGTAAAAAACATGTTTCCCATTTCTCTTACATGATTAAACATTTTACATATCACAGGTGAAAAACAAATTATCCCCAAGAACCCATATACATTCATGTCCAATCAACTTGTTATAGATTAACAAAGTGTAAGCAAGCAAGATATTTTTCTCAGTCAGTTCTTTTACTGGCAGGCTGCATATTGTGATTACAAAGAAAGGATCTATTATTTTATTATTTATCTCAAAAGGTAATCTTATGAAAAATCTTGAGTGAATCACAAATCTAAACTTTTATATATGAAAAACAACCAGTCAGCTCTACTTTAAATCCTCGTCAACAGATTTTTTTTTTTTAATATCAGGAAACTGAGAGCAGAAATAGTTGCAAGGAATTAATCATCACCTTTGATCACCAACCCATCCTAGTAAGAAAAGTATTCCAGCCAGCAATAGCAAGGCTGCCATTGTTCCTGTTCACTGACCTCAGTGAATCCCTTGTTCAACTATTAAAAGTTTTTCTAAACTTTAAATTGTTCCTCAAGATTTTCTTCCTTAAAGCCATTAAATTTTTTTACCCTAACCTTAAGTCATATTTAAAGCTTTGTTTTAACTACAATGCACACCAAAACCCATGAACACAGCTCTCAACATTAAGGTTAAAAGAACTTGAGCTAACAGCCGGGAGGTGGTGGCGTACGCCTTTAATCCCAGCACTCGGGAGGCAGAGGCAGGTGGATCTCTTTGAGTTTGAGGCCAGCCTGGGCTACACAGTGAGTTCCAGGAAAGGTGCAAAGCAACACAGAGAAACCCTGTCTCAGAAAACCAAAAAAAAAAAAAAAAAAAAGATCTTGAGCTAGCCTAGATTCTGGAACTCAATTTTTTTCCTTAATCATTAACACTTCCTTGCTCGTACTTTCTGTCCTCTGAAGCCCCTGCTTTATCAGGGGCAGGGGCAACACCATATCCTGCCTTTACTTAGATTAATTTTCCCACTAAACTAATCCCTACCATAATCTCTTACTATATTTATTGTAAACCCTCAATCATCAAAATTCTATTTAAACCCTGTAGTGGTATTTGCTCTGCCCATAACCCTGGGTTATACAGCCCAAAGGAGGTGGTGCTTCCTGTGGTGGTACTTGACCTCTGATATGGAGCTGGAAAGGGTCACAGCCCCTTTTCCTGGCTCCTGGCTATGAGGTGGATTCACTTCTGGTCAGATCAGAGAATGGCTTCTGCTGTCTACTCCCTCCGTTCTGTAATCATGACTGTATATCCTCAATTTATATCTTAATAAATTCTGTTACCCATTTAATAGGCTCGCGTGGATTGATCTTAATAAAACAGTATGGATTAAAAGGAAATCATCTTCATAATAATCTGCAGGTAAAAGAAATGCTCAGTAGAACAGGATATTTCCATGAGATAATCACACTACATTAAAGGTAGTGGGGATTTCCCCACACCCATTCACACCATTTGAGACACCAGATGAATAATGGCAGTGGTAAACATGTAAAGGCACAGCAGTAGCAAGAGACATTCTGGAGCCAAAGCCTTAGGGGCCTTGTCTATTTGAGATTCACCCATCAGTGCCTTACATTCTGGTGGGCCAATCTCCTGAAGTCAATTTCCATCAGCTGTTTTAATTAATGAAAGTTGGTTAAAAGTAGTGATTCTTATAGATTTAGAATCTATTAGAAAATTTCATCTGCACAGGAAACATATTTAGAAATTTCTTGCTAAGTATATTTTCCTAACCTTGTTTTAGAGAAATGTATCAAAAACTTTTTTAAAAGATTTATTATGTTTTTAATTGTCAGGGGAATTGGGGAGAGGGGAGGAACTTTGTGTACATGTAAGTACAGTGCCCATCCAGAAGAGGGTTGTTGTGAGCTGCCTGATGTGGGCACAGAGAGCTGAACTCTAGTTCTCAGCAAGAGCAGAATATACTCTAAACACTGAGCCATCTTTTCAGTATCCATTGTAAACATTCAATCATTACAGTTTGCTAATATTATGTTAGAGCCTAAGATGTTAAGTTCACGTAGAATTATGATAAATAGATATGTCTGCTGTCTTGGGTTGTTACTTTTTTCTATTGAGATGAGGCATCCCAAGAACAGCAACTCAAGTGAGAGAGGATCCGCTTTGGCCCACAGTTGTAGATCAGAGTGGGAAAGTAAAGGAACGTCCCTCAAACAACTAGCTGCATCACATCCACCATCAGGAAATTGGAATGAGTGCTTGCTTACAAGTGCCCTGTTCACTCTTTCCACACATACAGTCCAGTTCCCAGGCAGTAGATGGTCTTACCCACCAAAGTTGGCTTCTCTGTATCAACTGGTGTGATCAAGATGACCCCTACCAGCATGCCCAGAGTTCACCTCTCAGATGATTCTAGTCTCTGTCAAATTACAATGAACGCATAACCATCACATCTGCTTATTCAAGAATTATGGAAAAAGAGAAAATGACATCTGAGATGGCCACATCTATGGCTTATTGCTTTCCTTTTTCATTTGGAACCAACATTTGCTATCAAATGAATAATATGGGTTTCATATACATCTTTTAAAGGAACTTAAAAGGATTATAAATATGGGAAACTCTAGGTTTAGACTTGTTTCTATAGCCCTGGTTTCAATTACTCTTTGTGTTGTTAGGATCTGAACTGTTATTTAGTAGCTATGGTAAACATTACCCTGCCTTGCTTAACCTTAGAGTCTGCTTTAGTTACTTTTCTATTGATATGAAGAGACATTATGACCAAAGGAACTTAAGTAGGACAGTATTTAATTTGGGGACTCTCAGTTCTAGAAGATTAGAGTCCATGACCATTATGGTAGGGAACATAGCAACAAGCAGGCAGGTATGGCACTGGAGTATTAGCTGAAAGCATACATCCTGATACACAAGCATGAGGCAGAGAGAGCTAACTGGGAATGGTGTGGGCTTTTTGAAACTTTAGAGCCTATGCCCAGTAACATACCTCCTCCAACAGGGTCATACTTCCTGATGCTTCCTAAAAGTTCCAACAACTGAGGACCAAGTATACAAATAAATGAACCTATAGGAGTCATTCTCATTCCAACCACCACAGTGTCCCTAAATCAATATCCAGTCTTACTTCTCATTCTGCTTGCCTCACTAAGCACTTCTATGCAGTGGTCCAAGTTGTCTACCTCATGAATTTTATGATAGTATGGTGTAAGTCTGTTTATTTTGTAGTTTTATTTATATGCCTTCTTAATTCAGCACTACAGTGAAACCAAGA
Organism: Peromyscus eremicus; assembly: GCF_949786415.1. NCBI lineage: Eukaryota > Metazoa > Chordata > Mammalia > Rodentia > Cricetidae > Peromyscus > Peromyscus eremicus. The sequence continues at coordinate 16,198,773 of NC_081417.1, forward strand.
TGCATTTTTATTTTTAATTTCATATTATTTGAAACTTTAGCAACTAAAATAAATATATTTGCATTATTTTATTAAAATGCATGTTGTGACTGCATGTGTGCTGGTGAATGCTTGATGGTGATGGTAGGAGAGGTTAGGAAAGAGTGTTGGATACCCTATAACTGGAGTTACAGATGATTATGAGCCACTTTGTGGTGCTTGGAACTGAATCCTAGTCATTTGGAAGAGCAGCCAGTGCTCTCGACCTGAACCATTTCCTAGTCCCCTTTAGAAACTTATTTAAAAGAACAATTTACATGAAAAGTAACCTTTACTTAAAGGATAATATAATTTGTTTGATTAAAGATTTTTCTTTTCCCCTTTGTAAATGCTTGAATTCTTTTTATTAGGCATATGTACACCTTTGGAAGCATAGTTACACCTTTAGAAACATAGTGTATGTGTGTTTGAGGAGTGGTGTATGAGCACATGTGTCCCCACACATGTCCCCTTCCAGCATGCACATTTGATGAGTAGAGGAGACTATCATGTGTGTTTTTCTTTCTGAATCTGTTGCTTGCAATTTTGGCTAGGATTAATAATCCTAGGAATAATAATGGCTGGCTAGCAAGCTCCTGGGATCTGCCAGTTTCTGCTGCCCATTCTTTGGATTACAGGCATATATGACCATGGTTTTTTATATTCATGTTGGATATTAGAACTCAGGCCTTCTTGCTTTTATAAGCACTGTTATTCACTGAGCAATCTCCCCAGCACAATTAATGACTTCGGCTTGATAACCGCAAGTTCATATGAGTAACCTAGACAATTTGTAGTTAAATAACCTATCTCCTTTGAAAATATAGTACAAGAAATTATTTGAAGTTCATTTTTGCTTTCTCTAGTGAGGGTTTATTGATTTCTAATGGCTACTTCATGTTTGGGAAAATGGCCACTTATTACAGGTTGTCTTCCTTATATGGCATTTCAGATTTGTAGTGCCTCCTCCTGTTATATTTTTGCAAAGTTTAGAATTATAAAAATTATTTAATGGGTCACAGGTAATGCAGCATCAACCTCCCTCATAAAGAATGTTATTAATGACACCCACAAGGCAGCTTTCTGTCTATTCTGGGCAGTATAAATTTAATGTGTTGTTTTCAAGTATGTCATGTGTCCAGATGCTACAACAATCTGTGCATTAAAAGGCATCAAAAGAAAAGTAAGCAAAATATTTGTGGATATCTTTTGGTGGGTACTGAAGGATTTCTGATACAATTATTTTGAAACAGCCAGTTCTGTTAGGTTTGAGAAAAATCAAGTCCATTGTTTTCTTGTGGTAGTTATACACTTTTTATCAGCGGGGTTTAAAACTCTCCCCACGGTCAGCACAGATCCCGTGTATCCTTCTCCTATATTACTTATATCTGTTGGTGGTGTTACCATCTGTGTAGCATAGTATTTTGGCAAGCACAGTCCATGACTAGTTACATTTGAAAACTTTGGCAAGGAGTAGGTGTTTGTTGAATATACTTGGCCCCTCCCCCCGCCTTACTGAGTATCTCTAAGGAGTGAGTGTGGCCTTGGACTCTGTATTTTAATGAACTATACTCGAGGTTAAGAATCATTGCTGTTATCAGTTGTTCTGCCTCATAGACCCATCTATGCTGTTTCCCAATTCTAAACAGCCAATTTATAAATATCACTTTGTTTCTGTGTGCTGCTCCTATGGTGGATTGCCTTTGGAATTTTCTTAGCTCTGTGCTACTTCTCAATTCTATTAATTATCTTCTAACTTCCCAGTCTAAGTAATGCTAGTAAAAAGATAGTAAAAACCTATTGAATTTGGTTTCCTTACTGCACAAAAACCCTTTGATGAGTTCCTGTTGCATCAGAAAGCCTATCAAAATTAAAAGCCTCAATAATTTAGTCCTGCTGCCCAAGCAGCTTTCCATCCAACAAAGAGGCTGAAGGGCATCACAGTCCCCTGTCAAGCCTCATGCCTTCATCTAAGAGTTGTGAAAATGATAGCATGTAGAAGAATTTACCTGTGAGCTTGTTAAGGAAGAAGCAGTGGTCATCAGAGTTGATGCTTACACCAATTACTTGGAGGTCTAAAAGTGAAATAGCACTGAAGCTCTGTGAATCTTAGTCAGCGAGATTCTGCTTCATCAGGGCTGGCTTAGTAGGAACCTACTTCTTGATGGATAATAAATGAAGGATGGACAGACATTTTGATAATTGCTGACCTAGAGCCTCTAGTCTGTCCTGGTTTATGATGTCCCTGCTCCTGGATACCCAAGATTTCCTCTGAGGGGCTGACTTCTGCGTAGCTAACCTTTCCCAGGATTGGATGTCCCCATTTTTCCCAGCCCCCACATAACTCTTGAAAGGTCCCAGTATTCTCTGGAGTCTTGAGATAAACCTAATTCAGGATGGGACACTTTTGTTTATTTTACTCACATTTCAGTATGACCCATTTGGTCATATGTCCTCCTATGAGCATTCATGTCCCGTATAAACCCCCGTTATTACATTCTTGAAATCGTTCCATCCTTAAGCATGTCATTTTCACCTGTTTTCATTTAACCAGATTCTCATAATAGATATCATTTTCACATAGTCTTTTTGTTTGTTTTGTTTTTGTTTTGGGCATTATTTTAGTAGCCTAGCCTGGCCTCAAGACTGACCTTGAATTCCTGATGCTTCTGCATCTACTTCTAGAGTTCGGTAATTAAAGTCCTTTGTGCCACTAAGCTCATCTATAATTAATATGTGGATTGCCGGGTGGTGGTGGCGCACGCCTTTAATCCCAGCACTTGGGAGGCAGAGCCAGGAGGATCTCTGTGAGTTCGAGGCCAGCCTGGTCTATAGAGCGAGATCCAGGAAAGGCACAAAGCTACACAGAGAAACCCTGTCTCGAAAAACCAAAAAAATAATTAATATGTGGATAATCATATTAATTCCATATTTTTACTCCTATATCATTTACTTTTAATATAGATTAAAACAAACAAGAAAAGTCAAACAAAAATTCCAGCCAATTTGTTTATTACACTTGACTATTATTCTTTCAACCTTCCTTTTTATTATCTGTGGTTATCTCCATCCTTCTGTAGTCTTCTTAATTCAGAGTTTGTGTTCAAGCTTACATGTAGCTATATCCAGGCCCCTTCACTATTTACATTCATAATGAAACTTTATTCTGTCTCTCAGTTCCTCTATGTATTTGCCATATGTTGTCTACCACTTTGGCTACTATTGGCCATAGTTGGCTCCATGTCAATAATCAGTCACCACACATTCTCAGATTTTCAGTTCTTCATTAATAAAAAGGACATTTAGTTCAAACATTTGGTTGCTTTTAACTCCAGAGATTGGCTTATCATCTCACAAGAGCTTTAGTGTCTACAGATGTATCTACCAATACATTCTGATTAACTCTACACTCTGCCAACTCTACTTCTGTAGCTTTAGACCCAGAGTGTGTCACTTGGCTCCTCTTTATGGTCCCTACACCTCTGTTTTCTTTGTTCTTTCTGCTATGCCCATCCTGGAAAAATCTGAACTCTACTCTATCACACTTTCTCTATGTTAGCATTAAGCAGTTGAGAATGCCAAAAGAAATGTATTATGTGTCATAATATAGCCCAGTGACTCATGGTCACCAAATTCATGTTTTTTGGGGTACCACTCCCCAAGTCTGTTTTCTTCTCAAAAGTCTGCAGTCCTCCAAAGCATCGATTCCAGTTTCTGACTCTCCAATTGCCTGAATCCCCACCTTCCTTTTCACAAGTAGCTTATAACATTGCTTCATATTTCACAGTGAACGTGGTCTACCAAACCCTCTTTCTTATTTGCTGTCAAACCTCACTTCTTGGATGTGTTGTTGAGTGTATGATAACTTTTTAATCGATATTAGTTAAAGGGGTAGTTTATGATGATTATTATATCCAGTATGTTTCACCTCTTTTATTTTTGTCATACTGTTCACCTCTTTTTTTTTTTTCTGTCTTATATGGTTTATGCTATTTGTAACCTCTTTAAGCAGCATTGCTTCCATGGGTCATAAATAGAATCTCTTTTGGCCTGGTACATTTATTGCTTTGGCTATTTCCTTGATGTTTATGATTGGCTTCAACTGAGTATGATGTGAAAGATCATACAACTTTTGTATTCTGTTTTGTCTTATTTCTCATAAGAAAACACAGTAGTTCTTATTCTACTCATTGGTACTGTATTTATTTTAGTTTTGTAATTTAGTTGAAGAGTCCCACAACTAAGATACATTTCCTAGAACATGACTTCTTGGGTTTATAAAAATTGTTATTCTGTAGTTATTTTTCTTATAAGTTTCTGTATCAATGTTTGCAAGTGATTGGAATTTTAGAAATCATCTTTTCACATACTCAACATTTTTAGATATATTTTGTAATTGTAAGCTAAATCAGTTAGGCAAAAATAAGGTGAACTGATTATTCTGACTACTCTGATAATTAAAAGTACTACTATTCCAGAGCCTCCTTCTTATTCTAATGAATTGTATCAATGCAGCAAGCCCTCTGTATCCAAGTGTATAATATCCAAGGCTTATACATTAATAGTTTCAGCCAAAAGCAGATAGAAATAGTTTCTGTACTGAACACACATAGACATTTTTCTTGTTATTATTTTTCTCAAAGTTCAATAAATGTTTACATATAATTTACATTATTATAAAGATATGAACTAATCTCAAGAAGATTTAAAGTATATGAGAGAATGTATGAGGATGTTATCAATTAATATTAACAAAATTTGTTAATTGATTAAATCATTAACATTATTTAGCATAATACTAAATATAGGTCATAATAATGCACATTGTCTGCTTTACACTAATAGATTTTCAAATTGTGTATTTGTTATCATGTTTCTACATATGGAGAATCATCTCTAGAAACCTGAATCATAGATAGTGCCATTTAGGCAAGATCTGAATGATTTTTTTCAATGGAAATGACCCTGGTATTTATTATTAAAAACAAGTTTAACAAGTAAAAATGTATTGAAAATATATTTAAAACAAATTTTAGAGCTTGAGTAGATCCATGAAAATGAATGAGCTAGTTACCATCATGGAACTCAAAGGTAATGTGAGCCAGGCTTGGTCTTGCATGTCTGTAGTCTCAACATGTGGAGGAAGAAATAGAAATATCAAAGTTTCAAGGCCAGCCTTGGCTACATAGTGAATTCATGGCCAGTCTAGGCTGTGTGAATCACTGTTTTTATGTTGTTTTGTTTGTTTAAATAAAACTAAGTTTGGTAGCACAGTAGAATATAAATAGGAAACAAATGATGAAATTGGATTTTTTTCTTTACCTTAAAAAAGTCTTGTCATCCTTCAGAAGACTCAGATATATTAACTGCATTGTCAAGTTTTTGAATATTCTAGAAACAGTGAATGTGTCATACAATCAAGAAGAAATATCATCCATAATCACCATTGGATCCTGCATGATGCTATATTTTTGTGACTTTTTAAAAAAAATTATTTTAGATGTACTGTCTTTTTTGTTTAATTATAATTTGATGTCTAATGAAGAATTTTCATAGGTTAGGGTCTTTCTTTTAGTCACAAACACTAAAATAATTATCTTTTCCCTGGCCAAAGGTTAAATATTTTACTAACCTATGTTTTGATATGGATTTGAATGTTACAATCTGGATTTAATTTTTTTCTGGAAGAAGAGACATATACAAAAGCTTTGGGTTTCCTCCTTTTACATTTATTCTTTCTGGACTTTATAAAAATGTATAGCTGAGCAAAACAACATTGTTTCAATGTGATTGACCATATGAATACTTTGCTTTTTAAAGGTTCATTTTGTGTGAGTGAAAATAAGAGTAGATATGTGCATGTGAAAGTGAAAGTGGATATGTGCATGTGAATGCCAGTGCCCAGGATGGTCAGGAGCATCCGGTGTCCCTGGAGCTGGAGGTGCAGAAAGCTGTGAGCTGTACAACATAGGTGCTAGAAACCAGACTGAGGTCCTCCGCAAGAGACTATGTGCCCTTAACCACTGAGCTATATTTCCACCTCCACTAAATAACACAAACTATGTTTAAACATACATAGGACAGAAATTGCTGTTTAGTGCAGGTTAAGAAAGCATTTCTAAAGAGTAATACCATCTTTGGGCTTAAAAGTTCTAGAGTGTAAAGTTTAATTAATTAAAATTTTAATTATGAATTATTTCAATATGTAATCTAAATTTTGAATAATATTGGCATTCTTTCTTCCTTAAGTATGTTATCAAGTTTCAAGAATGTTAAAAAGTTCTCTGATGACTTAATCTGTAATTGTTCCTACAGCAAAATACATAAATAATAAATAGTAGTTTATTAATCCATATTTTAGTTGAGCTGGGTGTCAGAGCAAGTTACCTCCTTAGGGAAAGCAGTGTTCTTTATAAAAGAAGGTGATGAGACATAGTCTCTATGGAATTAAATTGTGAATATGATGTTGGTATTGTACACGCTAATATAAATCTGTTATTCTCTATCACAACACATTTTAAATTGTGGCTGATCTCATATGCAAATAGCTGTCTTATTAGAAGTCGTGTCTGTATGTGCTAATGTCTCCCTGGATTTCTTAGGAGTTTGCTATCATGTCATCAAAGCAATAGAAATGAATGATGATTACTGCAAAGCTTTGAAGAGCAAAGAATGTTTTCAAATTTCTAGATGATTGAAGCATTGACAGTTTGTGCCCTACAGACGAATGGGCATGTCTTTAGATCACATCAAACAGAATCAATGCACTTATTAGTAAAGTAAAATACTTTTCACTATTTTCTGTTTGTTTCTCCTAACAAAATTAAGTCATGTTAAAAATGTTTTGTAGGTTTCTTTTATTTTTTTACTCACCATTTGGTTGAATATGTTGTTTTGTTTTGTTTTTCTGAAGGAATGAACTATTTCAAACAAAAGAAGAACGTTGAATTTTTGAAATTCTCATCAAGTATTATTATCAATCACTGAAATAATTAGGAACATAATTGAAAGCCAGTTTTTTGTCTTTTGTCTAGATCTTTGAAATTCCTTTGGTTTTTATCTAAAACAATTTTATACACACACACACACACACACACACACACACACACACACACACACACACATATTATACAGCCTATAGACACTTATGACCATTTAGATTTTTTAACTTTTTGGTATAATGTTATGAAAAAATGAATAAGGTTCAATTTCTTTTAATCAAAAGATACTGTTTTTGATTACTACAAGTAATGGATCGATATAATACTTGCCTTGTAAGTGTTACTTTTGTTAAATGACTAGGAAGAGAAGGGTAGTATAATGACAAGGAAGACAAGGTTAGTGTAAATAATAGCCATTTGGCACACAGACTTAGCAGTTGACTGTGTTTTATGTGTTTAACTTAAACATATTCCATGAAGAAAAAAATCTATATTAAAGGAAGAATATTATCTTGTGTTTTATTCATGTAAACTGACTTCTCTCTTGATATGGATACATCTTCAAGCTCCACACAATTAAGATTAAAATAATGACTCCACTTTACTATTAATAAATGCAAACACTATGCAAAATAGAACTGCTATGTGAATACATTATACCTATTGACATTATTTACAGCTTGTCTTGACAGAACTATTTTTAATGTTTTGATTTATAACAAGTCAGACTATATAGGATTAGGTGATATTTTAGTTTCACTTAGAAAACTTTAAGTATGTGTCATCTTAGATGTAATAGCCCCATGGTTTATTAGAGGTAGAGACTTAATTCATTTGACTTTCTGTTGTCAGAGATATTTTACATTCCTAGATTTTGTTATACCATCAATCTGATATTATTATAAAAATAAGCTTTTAGATGAGCTTATAATTTTCTTACACATGGGGAAGTTGTTACTTTGGGGATGTTTCGCTGTGTTGAATGAGCTGATTGTTGGCTGTGAGGATATGTAAAGAATGTAGTTGAACTTGAACAGGCTTCACATGTACTTGGTATCTGAGAACCCTTAATAAAGTTCATTAGGAAAAACCCCATCAGTTTATTTATAGCCTGAAAGAGCTCCCCTTTTATTAATCCAGTCCAAACCTGAGAAACTAGCAGAGATTGTCCTGTCTCAAATTCTGTTCTGAGCTCCTTGAGGTTTCCAGACTATGAAACTCATCTGTTACCACTGCCTTTTGTAGTATCACCCATAGAAATGTGTTTTTGAATCAATCATGATCATTTTAGAGGAACTCCTCTGTGAGTTACTCTCTGTGATCGCCGCCTCTGGATGTCTCCTCCTTCAGCACAGCAGACATCACAGCGCACACTAGCCGTCCGTGGTACAGCATCAGCTCATTCAGGGGGCGAAGACCTGGCATTGTTTTCATTCCCTACTCCTTTACATAAAATTTTTGCTTCCTTACAAAATAATTTCCTCATCTTTTGCTAACTTTCTTACCACTCACAGGTAGTTCCTTGCGCCTGTAATTTTGCCAGTTTCTTTTCTCGATATAATTCCATATGTTTTTCGTCTATTCTTTGGGACTCTGGACTTCTGTTTATCATCCACTAATTTTGACTCTGCGGTAACCTGAGTGATTCGATTCAGGGCGCTAGTATTGCTCATCCTCTGCTCTCTGATTCTCCCCTCACCATCTCTGTATCCCTCTCTTCCCCCTTTTTCTCTCCCTGCTGTCTCTCAGGAGAGAAATCTTAACTGAACTTTGTTCTTCAAATATTTTTGATTTTTTCTTCCTATATACATTTTAGAAGTTAGCTTTTCCAGCCTCTTTAACCCCAAGTTCTTAGAATTCCTGTCTTTATATATTTTTATTTATTATTTTTAATTAAAATTTAATTATATAACTTCTCAGCTTCCTCTCTTCCCTCCCGTCCACAAAGATCTACAAGCCCCTAATGACTGCTCAGGGAGGGAGGGTTAGCTTCTTCCAGGGATGCATCCCCTAATTGGTACCTAGTACAAAGTAGGCAGTCCTGAAACCGAATATGCTCAAGCCACACTAAACAAACAAGACAGATTGTACTTACATATTTGTGCATATATATGTAACAATAATTAGAGACCTTTATCGTTTTAATCCTAAGCTGACTTCCTGCTTGACCGTATGTTTTTCACATAGAACTACAGTAAAAGGAGTGGGGGACAACTTCCAGCAACCGATGTTTGCATTAGTAAACATTTGTGACTCCAGTAAATATGGCCCACAAGTATCTAGAACTCACAAGAGAATTTAATTCTTTTCTCAAGGATGACAAATTATTAAAAATATTTCCTCCATCCTTTGGATAATCATGTTTCTACAAATGGGACCTTCCAAATATGTCTGGGGGCTCATTTATATTCCAATACATTAGATGGAAAGGAAGAGAATACATGGTCATGCTTGGGAGTTTTTCATACTTAATTTGAAAATGATACATTCAGACTCCTAGATCAAGAACTTAATTACATATTTTTAATTCAAGCTAGGAAATGTAGTCTAGCTGTGAAAATAAGAAAAAGTGAGTGTAGATTTGATGAGAAGAGTATAGTTTCTGGTACAATGGTTAACTTTAATAAAAATAGAATTTGAAAACTGATTTGAGGATTATAACAAGCAGCACATACTGAAAAAGCGAGAATAATAATACATGGAAGTGCTTTCTGCTGTTATATTACAAGGAGCAGAGCGGAGCCTAAACCCACCCATCTTGGCTACATTTGTGAGGCATTTCAACACAAAATTCCAACTGTCCAGTTCACATACTTTTAGCCTTTCTGTTTTAATGTAACACAGTGGAAAGCTATTTAGAAATTTGCCATTGGATACTATTATCCAACATTCTGGTTTAACCAAGCTTAGTTCTTGATGAAATTAATGTAACCTAGAATAAATATGTGGAGATTTTATCACCAGTAAATGTATATCTGATTGTTTATTTGAAAGTTTTGTTTTCTTTGTAGAGATCTAATTGAAGTTAAGTCAGCAGCATTTTACCCACTGTTAAAAAAAATGATCTTAAGGAACTTTTGGGGGAGTTTTCAAGTAGTTTTTAAAAAAGTGTTTGATTATAATTGTTTTCTTTCTTTTTAGCAGATATTTTGGAGATCAAAGATGGGTAGAAAAGACTCTTCCACTACAAAACTTCCTGTCGATCAGTACAGAAAGCAAATTGGTAAGCCATGCACTTTTGTGAATGGAAATAAAGGAAAAGACAGTCATGTATGTCGATTAAGGAATACATTTTCTGTAATATATGTGACTCACAAAAGTGTAAGACTAAAGAAATACCTTATATGTTATTAGGAGGAAAAGCAAATATAACCCTGCCTCCTAGCAAAGAATAGACTTCATGTTATTGGCTTTTTCCAGTGCTTTTGTGATTTTATCGATGGAATAAAACCAAAATTATTATTATTTTTAGGAATAGATGCTGTTTTATAGTATTTTACATATTATTATTTAATAAGTTAGTCCTTTATAGCATTTAAAAAATTAATTCTGTTGCCTCACAATGACAGTGATTTAATTATTCCAGAATAGGACATTAGAATATACTGAATAAAATATAAATGCCATATGTAGAACTGAGCTTAGAAAGACGAGGAAGAACTTTCCAGGAGGCATAAGTGAAGTCTTCTGAGAGAGGAGACGCAAGACTCTGGTGATAAGATCCCATGCGTATCTGTAGATCCTAAGACAGTGTCCCTGGGGAAGATGGCCGTTTAGAGAGAAGACAGCACAGAGACAGACAAGAAGCAGCCTCTTTGATGCATGCTTTCTCTCTTAGTGCACATGACGTGCTTGTCTACAGAATACACATGCACTGGTTAGGTAGAGCATGAAGGAAGACCTGAGATTTCAGAACGTTTGTAGCCTAGGGCCACAGTCTTTAAAGAAAGTGTAATAAAGTAGAAATCAGACACTAAATGAAAGCTTCCACTTCTTAACATAGCACTCTCTTCCTCTACTCTTTACCTCTATCCATTTTTTAAAGAAAAAAGTAATTAATAACTATATAAAATCTACATATATTTATATGTACATATACACACATCAATATATTTCACTATCAAAAAGCCAATTAAAATATACATTATTCCACATAATGGATAAATACACCTAAAATCTACTCATCAATTTTCTGTTGTACATGGCACAATGTTATTAAATGTAGCCCATATTAGATCTTTAGATGCTGGGACTTGTTTCTGTTTGACTTACATATCCCCATTCCTGTCCTTCAACTTGTGTAGCAACCAAAGATATCCATTACTTCTTTTTTTTTATTCTTTTCTTTTTTAGATTATACTGTAATTACATCTGTTGTGGAATATTAGTTGAAGATGTGTTACATTTGTCTATGCTTTGAAACATTTGCAAAGATGTGTTGCATTCTTTTACTTTGCATTTGTTTAACTCTGTGAAGCTGTGTTATTGTGCCTGACTAAAATACCTGATTGGTCTAATAAAGAGCTGAATGGCCAATAGCTAGGCAAGAGAAAGGCTAGGTGGGGCTGGCAGGCAGAGAGAATAAATAGGAGGAGAAATCTGGGAATGTGAAGAGGAGGATGACATCAGGGGTCAGCCACCAAGCTACCCAGCAAGGCATGGAGTAAGAAGTAGAGAAAGGTATATAAAGTAGAGAAAGATAAAAGCCCAGAGACAAAAGGTAGATAGGATAATTTAAGAAAAGCTGGCTAGAAATAAGCCAAGCTAAGGGAGGGCATTCATAAGAATGAATAAGCCTCCTTGTATTTATTTGGGAGCTGGATGGTAGGCCCCCAAAGAACAAAGCCAAAAGAACCAAATAGTAAAAAAAGAAAAAAAATCAAATAGCTATATACATAATTTCCTCCTTCCTTTGCCCCCTCTAAAATTTCCTATATATCCCCCTTGCTCTATTTCAAATTCATGACTTTTTTCATTTATTTTTGACATATATATATATGACTTCTTAGTTCAATTGACTCAAGTTATCAGGCTGTTGGCAGAATGCAATGAGATTCTTTGCCAGAATGCAACTTGAGTGGCCTCTAGCCCATTCCAGACAGATTATTTGTTGTTTGAAACTTCATGAGCTGGGCTTCCACTAGCCACATTTCTCTAACATTCTGGTCTTCTGAGCTATACCCCAAAATTGTCAATTAAGCTCTACTACAATGTTATAGGGTTCTTCTTGTCTGCAGGTCCAAGCTCTTTCACATTCCTCCTACAAATTAGTTCCAAAGTCCCCCAAAACAAATGAACAGGTTTGCCACAACCAAAACCCCTCTCTTGGTAACAATTTTCTGTTAGTTCCTCTCATCATTGCTGTGATGAAATACCTGACAGAGGCCACTTAAGGAAGGGTTTATTTTGAGTCACCCTTCAAAGGATATGGTCCATCATGTGTGAGAGGGCATATTAGTAGTGGTGTGTAGTAGCTGGTCACATTGCATCCACATTCAGGAAGCAAAGAGGGATGAATGGTGCTCAAGTCTCCTTTTATTCAGTCAAAAAGCTCAGCCAATGGATGCTCTTTTCTGAATTTCTGGTAGAATTCATCTGTAAAGGCATCCAGTATTGAGATGCTTTTAGTCAGGGAAATTCTGATTACTGATTCAGTATCTTTATTTGTTATTTGTCTCTTTAGTTTTTCTATTTATATTTGATTCCTTCTTTGTGCCACGAGCTAACAACTGTTTCTAGGAATATATCCATGTTTATATAAATATCCTCATTCCTTCTAGTTATTCAGTTTGTTGACATATAATTATCCACAGTAGCCTGTTATGATATTTTATGATTGAGTTTATTTTCTTGAATTTTTTCCCTGTCTTCATTTTGGTATTTGTTCACTCCCCTTAGTTTAGAAAACCCTTACTCTCTCTTGTTAATGTTTCTCATATTGCATTTAGTCTGTATTTCATGTGATTCTTATCTAGTATTTTTTATTTTAATCTCTCTGCTTATTTTGCACTTAATTTACTGTTTGTATATTTTTGAGCTATTTTGAGTTGTTTAGTTGGGATGATTCTCTTTTTTTTATTCAGAAATTTTTTATTCATTTTACATGCCAATCACAAATCCCCCTCTCCCCTCCTCCCACACCTCCAGCCTTCCCCCACCCACGCATCCCCATTCCCTCCCCTACAAGAAGGTAAGGCCTCACATTGGGAGTCAGCAGAGCCTGGTACATTCAGTAGGGACAGGGATGATTCTTATTAATGCAAGTAGTTATTATTTTAAACACTACTCCATGCAGTGTCAGTCCATTTCCTGCTGCTTTAACAGAACTAGACTAAACCTAATAGTATGTAAAGAAGAAAAGCTCGAGAAGGTATGCACATGAAGAAGAAAAGCTCAAGAAGGTATGCACATGAAGAAGAAAAGCTCGAGAAGGTATGCACAGGCTGGCAGCTTGTGTGTGCCTCACTAATGTTTCTTAATATACCATCAGATATCACGTGGAAACTGAGAGAAATCCTAAATCAACTCAGTCTATGTTTCTGTTCTACAGTCACCAGTCAATCATGAATCCTTCTTGATCCTGCATAACCCTAACTACCTCCTACCTCCAAGTATTAGTACCATTTGGATTGTGAATTACATTTCAGTGTGAGTTTCTAGCTGTGGCACCTACTTTTGCTGCATGGAATTAATTTGTTCATGTGTCACAAAATGTTTCTTTCAATCAGTGATTATTTAAGAGTTATTTACATTTACATCATATTTGTGAATTTTTCTATTTGGCTTGTGTTACTGATGTCTAATTTCTTTGTATTCAGAAAAGATACCTTGAGTGAGTTTAGTTTTCTTGTATTTCTTAAAATTTATTTTGTGCTCTAGCACATCCTGCAGAATGGTAGCATGCCCTCAAAAAATGTGTAATCCGTTGTTCCCAGATTGGATACTCTGTATTAATCTATGAGGTATATTATCTAAGTCCACTATTTATATTTTGTTGATCTATCCATAAATAAAGCTGCATACTATCAATATATTATTTCCTATTCTAGTGATAATTCTGGTTTCATGAGCTGTTTGTGTATCATCTATCTATCTATCTATCTATCTATCTATCTATCTATCTATCTATCTATCTATCTATCTATCTATTTTGTATGTCTGTATCATTCATCTTTCTCTCTCTTACCTCCACACACATACATATATGCATGTGTATATTTATGCATATATATGTATATACTTTAATGTTTAGTACATATAAAATATGCCTGCTTAATCTGTAGGTGCACATGGATTCAACTAAGCTCAGAATGAAAATATATTAAAAATTGTCTCTGACCTTAACATGATGAGGGCATGTTTCTTTTCATCTTGTAAATAATACAGCATTATAGGCTTTGTACTGCATTCGGGACTATACAAAATCTAGAGATGTTTTGAGTTCCACATGTTAGCTCTGTGCTAACAGCATGTGTAGACAGCATCTGAATTCCTGGATGTGAGCATCTACCGAGTGTCCTGGCACTACCCTCTGAAGACTAGGGAACAACTACAAACATTTATAATAACTACATCCTTCTCTTGAATTGGCTTTCTTATAATTACATTATGATTTGTTCATTTGTCACAGTTTTTATAAAGTTTGTTTTTGTCAGATGTAAGCCTCGTCACTCCCGTGCTTATCCTCTGGCTGGCTCAAGTGCCTTCTCTCGCTCTCAGTTGCTCTTGCTCTTCCTCTACAATATCCTTTCTGTTTCTGTAATGACACAGCTTATGTATCATTAAGTCTAAAGTGACTCATCTTGAAGGACTTCCTTTGTGTCTCTTTGTTTCTTTATCGATGCATGTAATCCATTTACATTTAAAGTAATTGTCGATAGAACAGGAATTATGTTTGCCATTTGATTGTTTTCTATTATTTCCTCCCTTCCTGTTTCTTTGCATTTGATGATTTTTTTCATGCTATAAAGTCTTTATCTTTTTTTGTATCTACTATTTATGTTTGTCTCTGGACACCCAGAAGCTTACATGAAACATAAAAGTCTAGCTCATGGTGGTAACAACTGAAATTCATACAAAAACTGTGAAGAGTGATTTCTGTGTCATCAGGTTTTGTAGAAGTCTTCTGTGTGGTCAATTTTGGTGGCTTATGTTTAGATACAACATTAATACTGATTATGATTTTCAGACATACTTTGTATGTTATATATATATTTAAGTGCCATTGTTTAAGAAAGAATAATTAAACTGTTCTAAAATTATGACAATTTCTAGTCTATTTTTAATTAATTTCTATTATTTTGTTGCTTAACACTGAAAATTTAATGTTTATTTTTATTTTATTATCCCATTTCTCTTATGACTTAAAAAAGTATTTGAAAAGTTTTTTTTTTTCCTGAGCTGTTTTTGTTTTAAAGTAGTATTGGAAATTCCCCTTCTAGCTTTTGTTTAATTCTCAAGTATGTTTCTCATTATTCATTTTTACATGGACTTTAATATTTTGATTTTATGCTTTTATGTATAGCCCTCAAAATCCTTATTTTTGGGCAAACAAACTTACTTTATAACATTTATGGTAAATAAAAGTTCTTTATTTCTCCAGTTTCATTTTATATTTATTTAATATTAATTTTCTTCACTAGTTTGCACCCTATCTACATCTCTAAAATATTTGGATTACATCTGTTTATTCTTAAGTATTTAAAAACTTGATTTTCTTTCTCTCTCTCTTTTTTTTCTTTATTTTTTGTGATTTTTATTTATTCCCTGTTTTTATCTGTCACATTGGGTTTACTAAAATTTAAAGTTAATCAAGGTTTTTACCATATAGAATATTCTTATTTCTCATATATAATTATTTGTATGTATTAAATTTTAGTATTCTTGAAGGCAGAAGCTCTTATTTTTATTTGTATCTATTGTGATGTTCACAGAAGGTATTTAATAAAGATTTACTTATATAGCTTTAATTTTTCATTTTTGAGATTAATATAATTACAATATTTCTCCCTTCCCTTTTCTCCCTGCAAACTCTCCTGTTAAACTCTACTTTCTTTCTTTCAAATTCATAACCTCTTTTTTCATCAATTATTATTACATGCACATATGTATGTATGCACATACATATTTCTAAATATAAGCTGCTCAGTCTGTATAATGTTACTCATTCGCATTTTCAGGCCTGAGCATTGGTACTGGATAACCTGCTGGTATTCCCTTTCTTAGAGAAGAGTATCTCTCCTGTTTCCATCATTCTTTAGTATCCTGTTCTTTGTGAGGACTGACGCCTTGTGGACTCTCTTTTTCCACTTTGGCATGTTATTGTTGTTGTCCATGTCAGTTTAAATATTTTTAACTTAGAAACTTTGCTAAAGAGGTAGTTGTGTAACATTTGTGAAATTTTTGTTTTTTTCTATGCTTAGTCTTTTATTTTATTTTCCTTTAGTATCATAAATCTTAGTGATTGCTTATTTTTATGCTTTTAAAATATGTTGTGGCCTTTGCAGTGTATGATTAATGTTAATATGTTCTGCCCAGCACTGAAAATTATTTGAATTAGCTCAAAGTTTGTCCTGAGATTTACATGTTTAGGGACTAATTTTCCAGGTTGTTTGTTATAATCCAGATGTCTGTAAAATTTTGAAGAATTTCTTTTTGAAATTTTACTATTACAAGTATATTACCTTTATATTTTAGGAAGCATGTGGTATCACTTTATGTGACTTGCAATGGCTCAAGTTGTATATGCTCACAGAGCAAGGTTTCTAATTGTTTCTTATTATGCAATAATATCACCAACTTGGTTACTATTTTAAATAGACATTTTCTTATGAGTATTTATAATTTTGCTTATCTTTAAGATACCGAAATGCAAATTGTTTGCTGATGTATCCACTAGAGTTTCTGATAGATACCCCTAAGAAAGCCTGTTGAGTTTTGGTTTCATAGTGAAATTTCTGTTTGTACATGTAAAATTCTACTGTATATACAGTAAAAATTCATATGGCAGGTCATATGACAGGAAATTATGTAACAAATTGTCTTGCTCTTATATTTAGTTCTGGTAGTACAAGAAAAGATTATAAAATATTTTTGACTTTTGAATAATGGAGGAGGGATTTGAAGCAGTTGAAAATTATCCTAAAAATGTTCAAGACAAGATAAATGTCTGTACTGTTGATTAGCAAATATTATTTGTCAGTACTTTTGGCATGCTGCAAATAACTCATCTTCCAATAATTCATTTGAGTAATTAAATTTAGATTGCAAATTTTCCTTTTCAAATATTTTGACTGTTATCTCTCTTCTTTTCTATTGTATCTTAATTGGTGTGGTCTATATAAATGGACAATAAATTATATATCTTTGTAATAGAGATCAGACAGTGAATAGAACTTGGTATTCATCCCAGACAGAATTATGATTGAATGTATTTGAAAGATTAAAGCACTGAATTTACTTTTTTCTAATTAAAGGCAATTAAAGATTTGCAGACACAAATAAAAGACAATGAATTGAGGAGGAAGTGTAGGAGCGAGTCCATTTGCAGGTGAAAGGATGTGCCTTTGAAGCAGAACCAGCTGCATTTCCATCGCAAGAATAACAGTTTAGGAAGCTTTTCTGCATGTGCTTGTTTGATAGCATAATGTAGTCATAAGCAGCTTATGCAGTATTCAGAAAATACAGAGCATTAATGTTTAAAGCACCAGCAAAGGCAGAAGAGCAGGCTGCCACATGATGATAATGAACATGGCCAATATGTAGTTGAAAGAAAAACAGTTTGCTTCTAAAAAGATGACCATTTACAAAACAGTCACCAGATATTCACATGATAATGAACCTGAGCAACTGCCTCAACAAAGGGCAAAGATACAGTCTTCTTTCTGGCCAAGGGTAAAGAATTGAATAGGACAGAGCCAAAGGCAGTTGTCTTGTTCTTGTTTGTTTGTTTGTACTAAACTAGGGAATTCCTACTTAAAGCTATGTAATATTAAAAGCAAATACTACTTTAAATATGAAATAATTCCTTACAAATAAGTTTTTATATTGATTTAGAGTATCATATAAATTACTGTATCCTTTCCTAAAACAATGTGGTATGAGGAATGATTATTGATAATGAGTATAGTATTAAAATGTATGATTTTTACTAAAAATATTTTGAGTATATATATATATATATATACATATATATGTGTATATATATTTGTTTAAATATTTGTTTCCTTTAAAGGAAAGTGTTCTTAAATATATTTTAATGTTACTGAATATATAATATGAAATTTTAAATAATATTTTATTAATTCTTTGATAATTTCATACAATATATTTTGATCATAGTTACCTCCTTAAATTTTCATAGGTCTACCCTCACCTCCCTACCTACCCAACTTCCAGTTTTCTTCTGTATCCACTTCTTATTCTCTGTACATTGACCAGTTGAGTTGGGGTCTTTATGTTAATTGTCATCTACTGCAAGAAGAAGCTTCTCTGATGAAGGTTGATAGATACACTGATTTATAAGCCATTAGGAGTTGTTTTAATACTACGTCCATTTAGCAGAATAATAGTATTGGCTTCTCTTCTCCCATGGGCCTTTAACCTTTTCAACAACAGGTTTTTTGCTATATTAATAGTGCTAGATAAGATTTCTATCTAAAGGAGCTGGTTTTCGATCCTTTCAAAAATTGTGGGTGACTTCCATACATTTATGCCACCATTGTACCCAGTGGGTATATCTTTAAACATAAAAAATGAAATTATGTCATTTGTAGAAAAAGGACAGAGCTAAAGATTATTATGTTAAGCAAAATAAGTACAACTTAGACAAAGATCATATTTTTCCCAAAT
Source organism: Peromyscus eremicus (assembly GCF_949786415.1). Lineage (NCBI taxonomy): Eukaryota > Metazoa > Chordata > Mammalia > Rodentia > Cricetidae > Peromyscus > Peromyscus eremicus. Next base: position 16,217,582 of record NC_081417.1, read on the forward strand.
ACAGAATCTAAATTAATCAATGCACACACATACACATCCACACACATGATTTTTTTAAATACAGTGTCATGCAGCAGACAAGATAGCTCAGTGAGAAAGATATTTACCACCTAGCAAGTGACTTGAACTTGATCCCTGGGATCAACATTGTGGAAGAAGAGAAGTGACTCCAGAGAACTGTCCTCTGACCTCCACACATGCACACCATAAATACATGAAGAAATCTTTTAAAAGAGTATCAGAATTCTATTGGAGAAATGAAGTATAAAACAATAAGAGTAGGGAAGAAAATTATGATGTGATTTTTCTTGAGTATACAGAAATAATGCAGAGAGTGTGCTAGAATGCTTATGGTGTATTGAAATATCTGTCAGTGTATCTTTGGAAAGAAGAATTTATTTTGCTTCATGGTTTCAAATGTCGTAGTCTATAGGCTTTTCATTCTAAGCCCATGATGAGCTTTTATGACAGCAGGGGCATGTGACAGAAATCAAAAGACAAAGGTCTGGGGACCAGTTCTAACCTTGGAAAGTTTGAATCCAGTGACCTAATTCCTCCAGGAATATCCAACTTCTTGAAGTGTCCATCACCTCCCAAAATTAGATGACCAGCCAAGAACCAAGCCTTCACTACACTTCATATCCAAATGGTAACAGAGCAGATGACTGAGGTCCCCAAATGGCTTCTTCTACAAACACGATAAATATGTTTATTATATATTTATGCATGATGTATATGTATATTTAACATATGAGCTGGCAACCTATACCTAAAAGAAGGAAAACTTGTGCTAACACAAAAATCAGTGTGATTATCTTCAGTTGCTGGAATATCAGGTTATTGTTCCCTATATAAAACTTAAGCAACTGTCTGAGAAATACTCTGGACATTTATTCTCATTTATTTATTGTTATAGGTGCTTGGAGATTGAATCCAGATTCCTGTGCATACTAAACAGTTTAGTAAATCACTAAAATACTTTATCCACCCCAATTGTATTATTCACATATCCAAAATCAAATGCAAGCTTAATACTTTTCATATGAAATCTAGATTAGCTAGTTTTAGTAACTAAGGACAAGTACTCTAAATACAAGGATATAGGGACTTCTGTGTGTTACAGTTTTTACAGTCATGTGGGCATATGTTTTTGTCTTGAAGCCATAAATATCTACTTTTTGTATACACATGAATATCACATCTGTAAGTACAGAATTAGGAATGGAAATGCAAGAGGATTGTTGCCTCAAGTTCAAGGCCAGCCTCATCTATATAACAAGGCAGTCAAAAAATTTAAAAAAAAAAATGCATTTGTTAAAAGTTTTCCTAGCCAGCCGGGCGGTGGTGGTGCACGCCTTTAATCCCAGCACTCGGGAGGCAGAGCCAGGCGGATCTCTGTGAGTTCGAGGCCAGCCTGGGCTACCAAGTGAGTTCCAGGAGAGGCGCAAAGCTACACAGAGAAACCCTGTCTCCAAAAACCAAAAAAAAAAAAAAAAAAAAAAAAGTTTTCCTAGCCAATAAGCCTACCCTGCACCAATTGGGAACAGGTAAGGCCCCATTGCCAGACTCAGAAGACCAGGTCCCTGGCCACTAGCCCTGGGGGCAAATCCATGCCCCTCCTCCAAGCCATTATAGCCCCATGGACCAGACAGCTGCCTCTTCCCCTGTCCCCTCATCAAGAAAACCATCACCTGCAACATCAGAAACCACCAGAAACATAAGCCCACCCTGCACTGATTGGGAACAGCTGCTCCTTGAGACAGAGCCCACTAGTGCCCATTGGACTAAGAGCTGCCCCCAGAGACACAGAATCCATCAGCACCAATTGAACCAAGAGCCCGGATTAGACCAAGAGCTCCCATTAGACCAAGAGTATCAGTCAGACCAAGAGAAGCTCCCTCAGACACAGACACCATTTGCATGGAGTTGGGGAAGAGATGTGATGTGCAAAAATACAGTCAACAACGTAAAGACCAATATGACACTATCAGAACCTAGTGGTTCTACATCAGCAAGACCTGAACATCACAACACAGAAGAAGCAGAAGAAATCAACCTTAAAAATGACTTTAAGAAGATGATAAAGGTCTTTAAAGAGGAAATGGAAAATTCCCTTAAAGAAATAGAAGAAAGGACAAACAAAAAATTAGAAGAAATCAATAAAGAAATTGAGGTAAAGACAAAAATTGGAAGAAATCAATAAATCCTTTAAAAAAAAGTCAAGAAAAAGCAATTAAACAGGTGAAGGAAAGAGTCTAAGATTTGAAAACTGAAATAGGGGCAATAAAGAAGACACAAATTGAGGGAATGCTGGAAATGGAAAATCTGAGTAAACGATCAGGAACTACAGCTGCAAGCATAACCAACAGAATGCAAGAGATGGAAAAGGGAATCTCTGGTGTTGAAGATACAATAGAGGAAATAGATTCATCAGTCAAAGAAAACACTAAAGCCAAAAAAGTCATAACAAAAAACATCCAGGAAATTTGGGACACCATGAAAGACCAAACCTAAGAGTAATAGGGATAGAAGATGGAGAAGAATACCAACTCAACGGCACAGAAAGTACATTCAATAAAATCATAGAAGAAAACTTCCCAACGTAAAGAAGGAAATGCCTATGAAGATATAAGAAGCTTAGAGAACACCAAATAGACTGGATCCCCCCCCCAAAAAAAAAAGTTCCCTTACCACATAATAATCAAATCATTAAACATACAGAATAAAGAAAAAATATTAAGAGCTACAAAGGAAAAAAGGCCAAGTAACATATAAAGGCAGACCCATCAGAATAACACTTGACTTCTCAACGAAGACTCTGAAAGCCAGAAGTTCCTGGACAGATGAAATGCAGACACAAAAAGACCATGGATGCCAACTCAGACTATTATATCCAACAAAACTCTCAATCGACATAGATGGAGTAAACAAAATATTCCATGATAAAACCAGATTTAAACAATACCTATCCACAAATCCAGCCCTACAGAAAGCACTAGAAGGAAAAATCCAACCTAAGGAAGTTAAATACCCTCACAAAAACATAGACAATAGATAATCCCACACCAACAAATACCAAAGAATCCAATTTAAAAAATGGGCTACAGAGCTAAACAGAGAATTCACAACAGAAGAATCTGAAATGGCTGAAAGACATTTAAGGAATTGCTCAACATCCTTCATCATCAGGGAAATGCAAATAATTCTGAAATACCTTCTTACACCTGTAGAATGGCTAAGATCAAAAACACTGAAGACAGCTTATGTTGGAGAGGATGTGGAGCAAGGGGAACATTCCTCCACTGTTGGTGGGAGTGCAAACTTGTACAGCCACTTTGGAAAACAGTATGACGGTTTCTCAGAAAATTGCAAATCCATCTTCCTCAAGACCCAGGTATACTACTCTTGTGCATATACCCAAGGAATGCTCAATCATATCACAAGGACACATGTTCAACTATGTTCATAGCAGCATTATTCATAATAGCCAGAACCTGGAAACAACCTAGATGCCCCTCAACTGAAGAATGGATTAAGAAAATGTGGCATTGCCGGGTGGTGGTTGTGCACACCTTTAATTCCAGCACTCAGGAGGCAGAGGCAGGCAGATCTCTGTGAGTTTGAGGCCAGCTTGGTCTACAGAGTGAGATTCAGGAGAGGCACAAAGCTGCACAGAGAAACCCTGTCTCGAAAAAAAAAAAAAGAAAAGAAAAGAAAGAAAAAGAAAAAAGAAAATGTGGCACATATACATAATGGAGTACTACTCAGGCAGATGGATGAAACTAGAAAAATACCATCTTGAGTGAGGTAATCCAGACTCAGAAGGATAAATGTGGTATGTATTCACTCATAAGTGGATACTAGATATAAAGCAAAGGATAACCAGACTGCAACCCACAGCTCCAGGGAGGCTAGCTAGCAGGGAGGACCCTAAGAAGGACACATGGATCACCCAGGGAAGGAGAAATAGATGAGATCTACATGAGCAAACTGGGGGTGAAGAGGGTTAATGGAGGGCAAGGTATGGGGGATGAGAACATAGGGGAACAGGAGGTTCAAGCTGGAACAGAGTTAGAGTGGGAGAGCAAGGAAAGAGATACCATGATAAATGAAGACATCATGGGAATAGGGAGAAACAGAGTGCTAGGGGAGTTCCCAGGAATCCACAAAGATGACCCCATCTTAGACTATTGGCAATAGTCGAGAGGGTGCCTGAACTGACCTACTCTGGTGATCAGATGGCTGAATACCCTAACTGTCATCATAGAACTCTCATCTAGTGACTGATGGAAGCAGATGCAGAGATCCACAGCTGGGTGCCAGTCCAAGCTCCAGGAGTCCAACTGATGAGAGAGAGGAGGGATTCTATGAGCAAGGGACATTGAGATGGGAAAATGTACAGAAATGACCAAGCAAACTAGTAGAAATGCATGAACTGTGGACCAATAGATGAGGAGCCCCCATGATACCAGACTAAGCCCTCTGGATAAGTGAGACAGTTGTTTAGTTTGAACTGTTTAGGGTTCCCCCAGGCAGTGGGATTGGGACCTGGCCCTGGTGCATGAGCTGGCTTTTTGGCGCCTATTGCCTCTGGTGGGACACTTTGTGCAGCCTTGGTGCAGGGAGGAGGGGCTTGGACCTGACTCAACTGAATGTATCAGGCTCTGCTGACTCCCCAGGGGAGACCTTGCCTTTGAGGAGGTGGGAATGGGGGGTGGGTTGGGGGGGAAGGCTGAGAGGGCAGGAGGAGGGAAGAGAGGGAAATCTGTGGTTGGTTTGTAAAATGAATAGAAAATCTCAATAACAAAAAAAAAAAATGAAAAAAAAAAGTTTCTCTGGCCATGATACAAAGAGAGTTTGAGTTTCAAGAACTTAGGGATGCCCTGTGAGTGCTCTCACTGTAAAATGCATTGTACAGTGTACGTTATCGCATGTCATGGACCAGAAGGGGGTGGGAAATTAATGCCAGATGTGTTGTTTGGAAATGTGCCAGATACACACTAATTTTAATAACATCCATTTTAAATACACTTCTAGAAATTTGTATCCACCTCGGTGATAATCGAGGTTTGTTCCGTAAAAGACTATATGTGGAATAGGGTTACTTAACTAATGGTTTTACGGCACCACAAGTTGAATGGCAAATTCTTACTGTCACATCGACTCTAATACCTATCTAGTTTATGTTATGATGGAGCATTATATAAAATAATGAAAATTACTTATTAATCATGTTTAAAATCATCATTCATACTTACTTTTCTCCATTTTTCCTTAAGATTCTTATAAGGCAATGAATGAGAGTGTTTTCTTTCTGCTGATATCTGTGATCTTGACATTTATTTTCGGATTTTCATTAGAATTGTGCTTGGTAGCCCTGAGCGGAGACGTTGTGTTGCCATTTACATTCTTCTCAACCGTTTATATCACAGTGAGACTAATGTAAGAATAACTTGACCATTGAGATGTGAAATCAGAAGGAACCCTTGTCAAGTTTTTTCCTCGTTTTTTTTTCAGCAAAATTAAATGTTACTAACTTAAAGTGGAACAGAGTCATGTTTTTCTGCTAATTATTTATTTAAACTTAGAACATTTGATATCTATTTTTTTACAATTGACTCTTTTCTGCATCATTAAATCCCATCAACAAATAACACTTATTAATCTTCTGCTGGTAGATGAGAGTGACTACCCTGCACCAGTGGGAAAACAGTCTCTTTTTAAGAACTAACACACAGCCCCTCAGCCAGAGAAACACTTGGATGTGTCTAATGAACTCAACTGGAGCACTTCTCCATCACTACTATCCATTTAGCTCACTTCTCTGCCATTTCTATTTCTAAAAATCTATATAAAAGTTAAAAGGTACTTTTGAATCATTAGCAGATACATTATGAAGCAGATGTATTTCACATTAATTTTTATGACATATTGTAGTTTAAATCAACTGCTTTCAGATTTATTTGTGTGACTAGGATGTGGAAATTTGGAGTGAAACATTGTATCATTTATATAAGGTAACTGTGTGGATAGGCTCTGGAAACTGACCTCTGGGAGGAAAGGGGGTAAGGTGTGAGCCAGGGAGCAGAGTGAGGATATGAACTATGCTATACTGTCCTGTTAACGGTTGCTCAGAAAAGTATGTTATACTTTTGTACTTAAAACTACAGCCACTTGTTTCTTTTAAGAGAATTTTTTTAAATATGTTTTTTTTCTTGGTAATCCTTTTGTTGTGAAATCTACTTTTTTTTTTTTCCTGAGGCTGAGCACTGCTTCGTTTATAGCTTGTCAGTGGGGTCACCAGATGGTACACCAAAACCAGAAATTTTGTGACACTAACTCAATGTTGCTTCTTTTTGGCTGTGAAATGTGGTGAAGAAGATTGAGTGTCATATCTAAATGTCACTATCCTCTGTCACATTAGTCATGTCTGTTCTGTCCTCTGGCGAAAGGAATAGAATTAGACATACTTTGTTCTAATGAATTTAGGGAGTTAAAAGCCAATTGCTTATAGATTCCTCTTTTAGTCTCAGAGAAAAATGACCAAATATTTCTTAATCATTTGAATAGTTAATGTATCCACAATATTATAAATGTAACGGGAGTTATTTTTATTTGCTAAAGCAATTTATTTAATAATTGATTATATATGATTTTATGATTATATATAATCATATAATTATATATATTCATTTGTTAGTGCCTTTATTTCAAAGGACACACTTACTGTGAATATATTATTCTCTAAAAAATAAAAGTTATAATTTTGTTTTGACATCCTGTACATCAAATCAAGATGTCTGTCAGACTCTTCTTCTGAAGTCAAAGGGTATCAGTCTTTGAGTGACATTTATGGTAGTCTCACCTGTGGGTATCCACACAGTTCTCTGTCCACGTTTTACTTTTTGTAAACATTCTTTGACATTTTATAGGTGATTGTGAAATTTGAATTATACAAAAACATAACTCATTGTCTGAAATTGTTTCTTTCTAGGTAAACAGGATTATAAAAAAACCAAACCTATTTTACGAGCAACCAAATTAAAAGCAGAAGCAAAGAAAACAGCACTAGGCATGAAGGTATACTTCCGTTTGATCAGGTTATAATGTGATGTATTATGTATGTCAGTTCATTTTACACAACTGAATTGTGTAACTGTTGAATTCTGAACATCTTAAGCTAGTTCAGTCTCAATAATGTATCAAAAGTAGGGTTTTTGTAAAAATAATTTACTTATTGGAAAACATCATTTCTATCTTGAAATTTTGAGGACTGAAAAGAAAAGTTACAATTAAAGTATATAGTATATACAGTACACAGAAAACAATTTTCTTCTAAAACTACTGTTCTAGCTATTATAACTATTGTTCAAACATTTCAACCATGTATGTGGGTTAGTCAGATCCTTTGACTCATTGAATTTCACGATATAGTTGTATATATAGTTGTAATACAACTGTCTTTTTGTTGTCTCTAGAAGTCTGTATAATGAAATTCTAATGATATCCTCAGACTTGTCCTTTAGGCCACCCAGTGTTCATCTGCTTCGGAGAGAGAAGTGCCACGGAGAATGATGGCAATGGATAGTCGTCCAGTGTGCTAACAAAACCAAAACGATTTTATTGGTGTTCATGTCAGATGTTCACCAAATATTTAGAATGAAGTAAACTAGGTAGGATAATCCATTTAGAACTAATACTATCGAATGTGTAAATTAAAAATGACCAATACAAATATTTTATGTAAATATTAAACTGCTAAAAGAAGATTTGGGTTTCATCTGGCAGATAAAAAATCAATTTTTCTAAGTTATAGCTTATAACAAATGCCAAGGTATTAGCAGCAAGCTGTAACAGCTGTTGAACTGCCAGATGATGTATTTGGTTATCTTCCAGAACTTGCTATTATGATCATGAACACTGCCTGCCTTTTGCCTCTGATTGCTGATTTTGATCAAGCTTTACTGTGTGGTGTGCTGTTTTCACAACACAGTCTCCTCAGTTAGTGTTTCTGGCAGGTTTTAATGTAAAAAAAAAGTTTTTTTTTTATTTGAAAGAGTGATTTATCTTTTTAGTTTTTTATACTTCACATGCAATTGCATTCATGTAATTCATGTAAAAGACATTATATGACATGGGGTTTTTAAAAAGCAATGCTTAGCTTTCATTTTCTGTTTGGCCACATGGTGATTGACTCTTATCATAGGAACAATTTTAATATTGTCCTCCAAGGAAACAGTTAATATTTGCTTTTATGTTTCACAACATACTAGGGATTTATAAAGGAAATATTAGTGTAACAAAGTATATTTCTAGCATAGTTTAATGAATAGTTATATATTAAGATTATTGAAATAATGCAGCCTTTCATATATTTATATACTACATTTTTATGCATACCCCTTATTTAATTTGCTATTACAATTTTGGTTTTGCTTTGAGGAAATAACTGTGTTCTGATTATAAGTTAAAGTAGTGTACAGTGCTATTAGCTAATATCTGTTTTAAAAACTGTGAAGAATTACTTTTTCTTAGCTTTCTTTTACCATAAAAGTATACACTGAAAAGTGTCTAACATTAGAGTATAGACCTATTTTAATAATCTAGCATATCATTCTGATTGGTGAGCCTTGAGAAACAAAGACTTTAACTACTATTTTCTTTTCATAAAACTGTGTGTTCAGAGGCCATTACCATTATATGAAACTTTTAAGAATGAGAACCATGAAGGTGTCTTACATTTCAAATCTAGCATACTAATTAGTTTGCCCTGTCAGACTTTGATTGCCTTGTCATTTTGCCATAGGATTTTAAATAACAGAGTTTCCTTCAGCAATTGTCTTTTAATGCTTTTTAATTTCCCTGGTGAGTGATTTTATCCATATTGATAATGTCAGAGAAGCAACTGAGAACTAATGAACATCAAACATGTTTGACTCTTATCTATTTGATACAGGATGACCATAATGTCATATTATGTTACTACTCTACTACTTTTGAGTGAGTCAAAGTTATACTCTTCAAATAATATTCAAATAATATGAATCTACAGGAAATATGAACAGGTGCATGGAAGATAAAAAGACACCAATGACCACAAAACTGAATATGTCATGAAAGGCCTGAGATCACATCCTTGTGAACCTCACTGTTGGCATGAATGATCTGACTAAATCTAAGAAGCTGTATTTGTAGTTGGAGACTATGTCCTTCACCTCAGAGCTGTCAGCAGATCTAAAGAGTAGACAGGATTGAACTTACCACATCTAAGGCGTCTGTGACTATTAAGTGATAGGGAAAACCCAAAATCAGCTGTGGCTAGTTTGTATAAATTTGACCCATGAATATTTGTCAAGGCCTTCCTTACTTTGACTGTCCTTGCATTGTGTAGCCATTATGATACAAAGTGCTCTTGGATTTGCTGTGGGGTTAGCATTACAAGCATTAGTGATTTAAATCCCTTAAAACATCACATACTTTTAATATGCTTACTATGAAAGTTATATTGGTATTACTTGATCCAATTTTACTTACAAATCTCTATAAGCTATTGCAATATTATAGAACCTCTAAAGAGATGAGTAAAATGTGATTGTCTTGTAAAGAGTGTACTGGAAATCACCCCCAGATTGAATTACCATATTAAACCAAGTGCAATGAGCCTTGAGATGACCAGTTGAGAAGTAGGCATTTGCCATTTAAGGCTTCTGGCACCTTGTTCTAAACATACAGTTGAGTTATAGAGAATGTTTTGGAGGAACGATGAATGGTTTCGGCTTAAAAATAAAATTAGTTTATTTTTCTTTTTTGGAAAATAATTTTTATACTATATATTCTGATTATGGTTTTCCCTCCCCCAACTCCTCCAAGAACCTCTCCCACCTTCCCTCCCATCCAAATCCACACCCTTTCTGTCTCTCTCTAGAAACCCAACAGGCTTCTAAAGAATAATAATAAAATAAAATAAGATAAACAAAACCAAACAAACAAACTGGAATAAGACAAAACAAACAAGTAGAAGAAAAAGAGTCAAAGAAAAAGCATGCGAAACACATACAGACGCAGAGACACAATTTGTTGTACATATCACTAAAATTCTCACAGAATACAGATACCTGTGCTCCCTGACATGTAGAAGGAAACAAATGTACATTTGCTTATTTTAAAGGTCTATTAGAAAAACATAGTCATCACAAAGAATAAGAATAGAAAACTTAGCTTCTCCACATCAATAAAATATTCAGTGTCAAGCTGATCCTGCCAGCATCCCTTTGGGATGAACAGCTTGAAATGTTGTTTGTTCTTTTTGTTATTTCTGGTTTAAATCTGAACAGCAGCCAAATCATGGAAAGGGCGTCATATGCCTACAGGTGTCTAAGGTTATGGGCACAGCCTCCGGCACCCTGAAGCTTAATTTCAAGATTTGATCATGGCATGAAACTTCAAAACAGTCATCTTCCACGGTGTTTGCCTCCACCAAAAGGCATTGTGAAGAAAAGTGTTTGTGACATCGCTTTCAGTGATTTGAAGTCATTTGCATGCCACACACTGACCAGACAGCATTGAAGTACAGGGGGGTTTCTATGCAAAATCTCGACTTTCTACCCTTAACATTCTTCTCAATACCTCTGAATATCCTGAATGCATTTAATGAGGGAATGACAGGTCATCGTAAGGTAGTGAATGGAAAAACAGCAATTAAGAGTGGTTATCAGTAAGATGAGAAACAGCCTTGAACCAGAATACAAATTTCATTCTCTCATTGAGCTTCTGGAAGTGATGGCTGCTGTTGATCAGTTGTGTTGTCCACTCTACAAAGCAGATGGAGTTGGTGGTTGTGTCGCTTGTTTATTACATCCTCTTAAAATTAGTAGCCGTTTAACCAGATGGGCCTGGGAGCACAGCTGTGGCTGGGAGAAAATAAATGAAACCTGTCTGATGCTGCCATGCCCTTTGGAGATGCCAAAGTGTTCCAGCTGTAACAAAGAAAATTTCACTTTCACTTGACATTACATTGATATATTAGATTTTAAAAATCAAATCCCACAAAAATTATTGACACAGTTTTCACCCTGTAGTTTCTATCAATATTTATTTTCATAGTTTGGATATCTAAATAAATGTAATCAAGAAACTGCAAATCTGTACATAATGTGTTTGTATTTTCAACATTCACCTAAAATTTCATGTTGATTATATATCAAATTCATTTTAATTTTTTAAAAGTTTAATAGGTGGCACATGTTGAATTATTTATTTTACATTCATATGAAATGTGAAATATATTCATACAAATGCAAATGAATTGCTTCCCCGTGAAACAATGCCAGGTAAGGGATATAATACAACAGTGAAATCAGCAGGGTATTTTAGAGCATTTTGGATCCTGAACTGGACTCTGTTCTTTTGTCAGTGCAGTAAAATAGCATATTAATATTGAGAAAGATATTTTGCAACACAGACACACACTGATATTTTTGAAGGAAAATGTAGTTTTATCATATGTTAAATTTTACCCGTTACTTAATATAAATGATTGATATAATCAACGTCAAAATACCAAAGGTAGAATATAATCCCTGTCTTCAGAGCTAAGAGGAGTTACACTAGCTTATACCTTATGAACTCAGAGTTCACTTTTGTACCCCACTGTGTCAATTACTGAGTTTAGAGTTATAAACAGTGGAATGCATAGCCAGGCATGTTGGCACAAACCTGTAATCCCAGCACTCTGGCTGGAGACTAAGGTGGGAAGTGAGGGAGCTGGAAGCCAGGCTCAGCCATATAACACGTTAGAGGCCAACTTGACTCAAAACGGAGGAGACAGAAGGAAACAGAGAAAAGAAAAAGGAAACCAAGCTCAATAACAATTAGTGGAAAAGGGGCCATGAATTGGAAGGAGAACAGGGAGAGACATATGGGAAGGTTTGGGAGCGGGAAGGAAAGGGCGACGTTTGGTAATTCTATTATAATCTCAATAAAATGAGTGTGAAGCTTATGTTTGTATAGGATCTATTTCCTGGAATCAATTATCAGGGCATTTCTTCCCAATAGGAAATAGAGTGATAATTTGTAAAAATATCTTCTGATAAATCCTATCACTAATAGATAATATAATATTTAAAAAAATAGTTACATGAGGTCAATTAGAGACCAGTTCAAATATATAAGCACAAACTACATTGATTGCACTTAAATTTTTGATGACAAAGTTAAGAAATATATTAAAACAATAAATTTAAATTTTACCAACAGAAAAATCTTAATAGAAATGCCTCACCTACTTATGTACTTGCTCTTGCAATATGTATTGTCTTATGAAAAATAGATTACTTATTAATAATAATTGAGTTGACATTATTTATCCTGCACCATGGAGTGATATTGTTAGTGTATATGATAAAGCTAGTCTCTCTTCGTCAGCTCAAGTCTACTGTTTTCTCCTCCCCAGGAAGTCGGCCTCATGCTTGCAGCTATCCTGGCCCTCCTACTGGCTTTCTATGCTTTCTTTTATCTCCGGCTGTCCACAAATATTGACTCTGATCTGGACCCAGATGAAGATTAGCTGAACAGCAATCAATAAAGAAAAGGAAATAATTCTGATAAGAGCATCCTTGGGGACAAATACTTTGCCAGTTTCCCAAACTAGAACATTTTGAATATTTTCTTCTTGGTACTGTCAGTTTGCAGAAATATCTTTGTACCTAGCGGCATAAGATATCTGGAGAACTTATCAAGCAATCTAGAGTCACGCATGCTACTCAATACTTTGTAAATCTTTCTGCTCTGGCAGATCCTCTATTCATGATATAGTTGGATAACACGGTTTTCAAATGTCTTCCCAATTTACATGTATAACTCAACCAGTTACACATAACTAAATCTGTTTTATCCTATGTATATTGTAAGAAAAGTATCCATTGTCATTTGTAGAAGCATACTCAAAATTATATTCAGAACCTAAGAATGAACAGAAAGTAATGGGAAATTTTTAGTTTACAAAGAAGCGTGCTTTCTCTGCAGACATATTTGATATCATTAGGGAGACTATCTGCACATACATCCACAGGAATCTTTTCCTTCCTTGCCAACTGTGAGTGCACATGCGCTGCCTCACAAATGGCACCTGGATGACAGAAGCTCAAAGAGTCACATATGTCCCTAAAATCGACTTCCTTTCCTCTTGGGCTGCCTGAACTGGTGTAAATAGAAAGTTCAGTTGATCTTGATTTTAATTAACTTATTACTCCATTAATGTAACACTGGAATTCTATATTAATTATGTTGTTCTGGCTGCCTGCAGTATTAGTTTGCCCCTCTTGTTAAGGAGCTATGTAACAATCTGCTATTTAATTGCGCAGGGTTTTTCACACTGCAGAATTAGCAGGGGTGTACCTACACTGAATCATTTTATTGGGTTGTCTCTTAAATCTAAGCATTTTAAAGGAATTTTTTTAAACTTACATTTTGTCTCTTTAGAATTAATTTCCACGCTGTAAAGAAAAATAAATAATAGAAAAATATATATCACATGTTACTTTCATCTGTACTTTTCTGTAAAATTTGTCAATATATTTGGTGTTATAGCATAAAGACTATTCAATACTTTATTGGCAATCAGAGTTTTAATAGAATTCTAAAACACATGAACACATAAAGCTTAGAAAGTTCTGTGGTATATACACACACACATATATATCCACAGAATTGATATTCACTCCTATCTGATATAAACATGTATAGAAAGTGGCTATCTTGAAATATATGCAGCGTTTTGGGGTGTATATTGACTTTCTGAAAAACAAATACAATTCTAAGAACATTTTCTTACTTGCCAAGAGACAGAAGCTCTAATAAATACTCTAGGAGTTCATCTGGCTTTATAGCATAGTTTCTAAAGAAAAGATATTCTTTCGTACTTTTGAGTATGTCAGTGTAGCATTTGTTCTGTCGAATCTTTGAAGTAGCGTAATTCATTTCATCGGTGTGAACAGCCAAAGGTTCCAGGATCCTCACAGATTATTTATGCCAAACATCTGAGGGCAATATGTAGCCAGTGTTCTTTGCTGGATCCTTCCTCTTGAATTCCCAGACTCAAGAGACAGAGGAAGAGTTTTGTATACTCACCACAGAGGACCCATCCAAGTGGCATTTGTAGGAAAGGTTGCAGCATTTTATGCCATGTGGTATATCTGTTCGCGAAGTGGGAGGCAAGGGAATATCCAAGCTGGCATTTTGGATTTGATGGGCCTTTTACTTTCCTGAGTGACATGCCACATGTCAAGAAATACTGCTTTCTTCCAGTCTCATCACATTTACGTGAGCAATTTTCATTTAGTTATTTCCCTCCCATATGGTGTTAAAAACAGTCACATCCAATAAAGCTTATTTCTGGTTTTCAGTGTAATTGAATTGAGAGAATATGTAATAATTGCTTATCAGGTACCTATCCAGGTTAGATGGTAGCACAGTTCACAGTATTCAAAATAGATGTGCACCTCCTGGAAATGTTTGACAAGTGGCTGTTCTGAGAAAAACTTCCCCATTCTGTTCTATTCATGAGATGTGCTTTGGAGAGAAAATGTTGTTTCTGTAATAATAAATATCAGTTGAAATGTACTGTAATAATAAGCAAGTTTCACCACCTGAATTTCTGCCTGTCCCACATCCGTTTGTGTAGCTGGTTGATTATGACATTCCCAGAAAACAAATCCCAGGCTAAAAGCTTTGATTTCAGTAAATAGCAGGTAAGCAAGATGATAATATTTTTACATAATACTATTTTATATAATAAAATGCAAATTTCTTGAACTCACATTAACAGGAAACAGCCAATCTCATGAACAAAGACACCAGGCTGAATGTCTAGTTTGAATATTTCGAGACAGAAAGATGTTAGCTCCCTACTGTTTCCAAGGACTACACTTTTGACTAGTGGTTAGTATTTGTTGTCAATGTGGGATTAGAATCAGGTTAGACATGGCTCTTTTCCACACAATAACTTACTCTGCTCAGAGTGATGGATGACAAAATCAGAAAACATTATAGTGACTTTTAAAGAACTTTGGAATCCTTTAATGTGTGATGTGACATAGATTTCCAACCAAGGCCAGAGAGCTAAGGTATAACCTGTGGAGAGTTGCAAATGAGGTGCAAAGGTTATCATTTCCAATGAAAGTTTAGATAAAAATCATTTAAATTTATTTGAGGAGAAATATTGTAAAAATATAACATCATTTAATATTTCTTTCTAAAAAAAACCAAAAACCTATTTTTAGTGCAAATATAGGGTGGCCTATTTTACAAGTATAAAATATAAAGTGTTTATGAAGAAGAACTTCTTCATAAACAGTGATGACATACTTTAACTTCAACCAATGATGGTAAGATCCTGAGAATATGAGTTTTCTTATTTCTGTCATTCCAGTGTGTGGTCATCTACCCATGAATTTAAATGCATGTAAGAATTTGGTTTAGTGCATTTTAGTTGCCTCAGAGTGATTTTTTTTTTATATAGTAGATGCTAAAAATTTTTTTTGAATTTAATAAATATATCTAAGCCAATATTAATCAGCCCAGAATTTAGCATTTATGGTTGACTGGTGTATTGGAAGATTATATATAATATATATTAATATATATTAGATATTATATATAATTAATTTCTTGCAGAATCAAACAACTAATACAAAGTCAATATGAAATAGGAACATCAGTCTTTTTTAGGAAATCAATGCATATTTATTTAAAAACATTCTTAGCATTTCACGTCAACTTACCATACGTATTCATTTCAGATGAAAATAAAATTAAACTTTTATTATAATGTTTATGTGAATACTAAAGCACTCAGTTTTTATGCTCTAAAAGTATATAGTCAATAATAATCATTGGAGTGAATTGTACATTAGATAGGCTTCATGAATAAATGCTTAGAAATTAACCATATTTCTATTTTAATGTACTACATCTGTAACACACTTCTGATCCAGAGACTACCAAAGCTGATTCTTTATTCTCGCTCTTAGCAACAGTGACACTTCTTTACACTTACCTGAGGCTTCTCTTGCGGGGGGGACCTTCCTACTTCTCCTCTAGTAGCATTGCAGCCTGTTATTAGCACTACGTCAATGTAGCCTGGATAGAATGATGTTAGCTAGGTGGTGTCCCACTGACACCGTATCTAGAATCACTACACTCTTCAGTAAAAACAGAGTTGTAGCAGATGAGTCCGACAATTACAGAAACATTCTCACCATTTTCTTCAGTTGTAATAGCATAGATAAGTACAAAGAGAGTTGAAGAGTCATGTGAAGAAGTGTACCACTCTGGAACAGTCATAGCGGAGCAGACTCTTTGAAAACAATTGAACTGCATCCCCATTCTGCATAGTAATGCCTTGTTACACAATTTTTGTATCCTTAGCAACAGATATGGGATGCTTATTTCGAGAAAAATAAGTTACTTTACATGCCAGAAGATTTTTGATGACAGTGCCCCCTCCTATTTTTCATTTTTTTAAACAACAACCAAATTGGTGGGGAGGCAGCCAAAATTTGAGGTACCAATGTTTCTCGAACAGATGTCGCACCATTATTTTTTAGCTCGTTTGGATGAATAAACATGTGAAACTGTGAAGTATTACATTTTAGATTTTTTCATTAAAAAAAGAGACAATCTGTTTACTGTCCTAATTGAGACAACAATCCTCGTGGTTGCCAGTTTTGGCAGTCATAACAATGAACTATAAATATTTGGACCAATCAAGTAAATGGTGAGTATAAAGGCTATAGCATGTGTAAAGTTCTATTTTCATGGGCACCCATCTTAGTATGACTTTTATTTTTTTTTAACTTCATTAAATAAAATTGTTTGTGTGGAGCTAAAGTTTTCTGGTACAGCTAAAAGAAGTGGATTTCAAGATCTAATTTCGTCCTAGTATGCCAACCTCTTCAATGTACAGCTGTCCATCTGCTGCTAAGAACTTGTGTCTGCAGTTGCTCTGCTGAAGGCAGAGGGCAGCTTCACAGTGGCCCTTCCTGAGTAATGTGTCTGATGATAGCATCAAACTCAAATGGTATTTTTCCTTAATTTTCTCAGATTTATAAAAAGAACACACACATTTTAAGTCTGAAGTTACAGCAATTGGTTTTATAGTTAAGTAAGGCTTTAGAGATAGAAAGTGTTGTCTATAATTTTTGCTATAATGACTTAAAAAAAGGAAACCATAACTCTCACTATTCCCATGATGCTTTACTTGAAACACCAAAGGAGGAAAATTAGTGGACTGGACAGCTACCTATGGTAGTGGTGCAATCATCTGTGATCCGAAGAGAGTTCTTCAAGGGACTCTTGAGTTCTCTATCTTCCTCCTCTGACTGCCCACCTTCAACTCTGTTTCCTTCTTTCTTCATTTGAATAGTTGCTAACATCCTTTGGAGTGTTTCTTGCTTGTTTTGTTTGACCTTCACTTATACATAAATAGTGTGCCTTTCTTATAAGAATGTTGCCTTTTTGTTTGATTGGTTAGTTGATTATTTAATTGACTGCATATTACCAAGGCACCATTTCTGCAGCTGATATAATTCAGTATTATTTCTTAGTAGCATCTAATACCAAATCAATACTCAAATGTTCCTAATTGTCTCCCAA
Source organism: Peromyscus eremicus (assembly GCF_949786415.1). Classification (NCBI taxonomy): domain Eukaryota; kingdom Metazoa; phylum Chordata; class Mammalia; order Rodentia; family Cricetidae; genus Peromyscus; species Peromyscus eremicus. The sequence goes on from NC_081417.1 coordinate 16,235,234, forward strand.
GTTATCTACTTTTAACGGACACTGAATCAGGTCTATAGTACTCTTGATTACTTTTTAAATTTCTTAGATAGCAAATAGTTTTGTTGTCATTGTTTTTGTCTTTGTTTTTTTTTTTTTTTTTTTTCCATTGACTTACAGATTCTAGTGATATCCATTATCACTGATTTGGGGTTTGTCATTGTTATTCATTTCACTTTTCCATTTTTGATATTTTTATGAAATGTGATGGTTACATATTACATCTAAGCCAAGAGTATTCATAATACTTCATGAGGAATGTATCTCATTATCTCACTTGATTAACTATGATTTATCAATGGGCTCATATGCTACCATTGTGATTCCTTATGAAATAAAGCTTTCAAATAGTATTTTGTCTGTATCTCTTAGTATACATTCAAATTCTTTATTAGATACCTTATCTCTTTAGATACTGCAAGATGCAATTTTCTGTCATTCCTTTGGCCTTTTCTTAAGTGGAATTATTTAATCATCATCATCATCACCATTTTTATTATTGTTGTTGAGACTCTATGTATCTATATGGGATAGAATATAATACTTTGATGTAAATAAATAATTTGTAATGAACAAATTGATTTAAAAGCAGGTTTATCTCCTTAATTGTGTCTATGTGTAGGTAAGTTTTATAGTTTTAGGGTTTCTTTTTTTAAATATAGCATTACAACCAATACACTATTGTGCTATCAAAAATCAGAACTAATTCTTCTGTGCTTTGGTGTTTTGTATGTGATTTCCTTCTGTTCTCCCTACTTTCTGTCTTTCACAATGTGTAAGGAATACTGTTCCATTTTCTCATGTAAAATTACCTGTGTTTAATTATAATTAAAATATGTAGCCATTCTAACCTATAGCTCATCTAGGAAGGAAGAGATAAAGACATAAATCTTTCCCATTGTCAATGTCATAGCTGTGTGTTAGCATTCTCTAAAGGTTGGGCAGTGCAGATTTACTATTGCTGTTGCTGTCATTTGTTATTATCATTGTAAGTTATAGATTTTATATATTTGACCTATTTTAGCCTATTGCAATTATCTTTTTATTACCAAAATGAAAAATCTATCATGATGTACATTAGAAGTATTTTTATTAAAATAATGGATTATGTTCCTCTGCATTACTTGACACTTTCTGAAAAGGAAGCCCAATGTAATAAGAATGTATGTATGTATCTATGTGTGTATGTATGCATGTATGGTATATATTTGTTTATTTGAGATGGACTAGTGTATCCCAGGAGGGCCTACAATTCACTATGTCTCTCAGCATGATTTTAAGTTTCTGATTCTACTACCTTCACCTCCAGAGTACAGGGATCACAGACATGCATCACTATGTTCAATTTAAGATTTTTAATCTAGCAAAATATTGAATATTATATATTATATATATGTCACTTTAGAACAAATATATGATAATTAATAGCTTCTTTGATCTACATGTATATGAAAATAATTCAAAAGTTAGTAAATATAATCTGAGATGTATCTTTCCTAATGTCAGTTTAAATTATGGCACACACACAAAATTAGGAAGTATGATGAGTTTTCACTAAAAAACAAAAACAACCAAAAATCTCTACAAAAGAGCATATGGAAGCTTTAATACAAAATAAACCCCCAGTCATCCTGGATGGAATGATTCAGTTATGCTAATATAAATATTCTTTTAATTTGAATACAGAGAAAGTTAATATATAAACTGTTAATATGTTATATAACATTATTTTAAAATATAGCATATAGTCATAATTAGGAAAAGCTAAACCATCAGGAGAAAAGATGCTTTATGTACTATGAGATCTAAACATAGATGTTTTTAAATGAACTATATATAATGATGAAAAGTTAGTCATTAAATGTTTTTTTTAATTGAGTATCCTTTACAAATTAAAATATACCTGTATACCATGACTTATAACTAGATTAATTTCTGATGAAATTTACAGTCTCTCTGAAAAAAATGAAATCATGTAAGTTATGAGGAGAAATAATAGACATTTTTAGAATCTTTTAGTGGAAAATTATTTCAGGACATTCATTTATGACTTAAAAATCATAAAGTCAATACTCTTAGATAAACACACATTAAACGCAGTCTAACATTGGAACCTTGAACTTAATTAAGGATCTGAAGAAAGAATGTCTTTCACACACTGCTTGAGAGTGATAATTGTGCATGTTTTCTGGAAAGCTCTTTTAAAGTGTACCTTCAAGCTCTAAATGCTGTCCGTACTTTATACATACAAGATGATGACAACAGTATTGTGCAAAAATAAGCACAGCATGTTAGCTACAGCACTGTTCGTAATGCTCAGAGTACTAAAAGCAATGTTAGTGCCTAGCCCAGGAGTACAAGTGACCCAAGTCAGCTCATAAAGTAAGCATGGTATAGTCTTCAAGTGATGAGTATTCAACTTAGTGATCACAGATTGGAGAGTTGCTTATAAAATTACATGGCATACAATTTTATTTTGTTTAAATGTGTGTCTCTATATATTTGTTTCAATGCACAGGAAGGACGTTTAGCCAGAAGTAAAGGGTATTAATCTCTGTGTACAAGTTAAGATTGATTTACATCATTATGGTGAACTGAATCCTTCACCTCTACTCTTCAGAGAAAGCTAGGTGGGAAATGTTTCATTGAACTACTTAAGAGTCCAAACACCTACTATGTATGTTTCTGCTTTTTCATTATCTTTCTTTTTCAGCCACTTAGTAGTCACTTAGCTCATCTCATGACAAGTAATATCGACAGAAGCCAATGCTCTCATCAAACAGGAAGGGAAAAAATTAATAAAAGGGTAAGATGACATGAGAAAGGTTGCAAAAAGTCAACAAAGGGTACAAAGGTATTTTGGTGCCTATTCCATTCTGTCTGGAATCTAGAATTAACCATGTGAGTGGTGCTGGAGGCATGAAAGGCTGTTAGTGTCCTTTGTGATCACTAGTTTTTCCTTTCTCTGCCTTAACACGACTTTCTCTTGTTTACTTTTGGAAATTCCTATATATGTATCATTTAAGACTAATCTGTTCCCAGGGTTCCTGGGGTTTCCTTACCCAAAGCCAAGCAAGTGGACTCGTATTGAAAAATTTCATAGAATACATTTCACACTAGTTATCTATTTTGTAACTGATTTTTTCACTCAAATCCAATGTTCTAAGGGGAATACAATAACGTACTGTTTTAGTTCTGGATCTTCAGTGCTGAGCTTTGCTCCCGACCTCTCAGACACCCAATAAAAGTCTTTGCCTGCCTAAGCACCACCCTCTGTGCCTGAGAATGGGCCCTCAATAGTGGCATCTCTATTACAGAGGAGAAAGAGTGGCAGGTAATTCTTTGTGAAGATGTCTGCTCTGTGTGTCCTGATGCCCTGGATCACCACAGTTCATCTTCTACTTTTTAGAACCAAAGCATTAAAACCTGTGAAAATCACAATCCTAATGACTTTTAAGTGGAAATTGGAAAGCATGGAATGACCCTTTCCAGTTTCTTTCTTTCGTGAGAGGCATTTTGTTTAAGTATAAGCATTCCTAACTTTATATTGGTTACTGAACTTGACCCTGTAGTAAAGATGGCATACGTGGGTGGTGGGGCACTGAGAGTGTCATGTATAGAACATTGCTGTCCACAGTCTTAGGATGTCTACTTGTTTTGTTTTAGTCTCAAAGGAGGGGAATGGGGAGACTAAAATACTCATTTTATCAATTAAATAAGCTAATTTTTTTTCAAGAAATTTTAGATTCTTAAGACAAATTTAAGAGCCTTGAAGTTTTCTTTAAGTAGCCATACATTCTGATATTCTGGGTTTTATTAACACCATATTGCTCACTATGAAGAATTTTTATGGAACTGTAGCTTTAATGGTGAGTCTTGACTGTCAGCTTAGTGGCACTTGGAATTACCAGCAGAACTGGAGCCTCTAAACCTGTGTGTAAGGGGTCTTCAGACTAGGTTAACTGTGATGGGGAAACACTGCACTGAATGCAGTGGGGCCTTGACTGAATAAAAAGGAGGAAGCCAGCTGAGCAGACACATTTCTCAGTGTGTTTCCTGATGTTTCAGTGTGACCAGGCCCCTCCTCCTGACACCGCTCGCTCTGTCAGCACCTTCCTGCTGTGATAGCACCTCCTTTGTTGTGGCAGACTGCAGCCCTCACTTTTGTCGGTACTTTGTTATAGCCATGCAACAACTAACTAACCCAGTAACCACATGATGAGTCTTAAAAATGTGCTTGATTCTTAGAAAGCCTTTGGGAACTTCCTGTGTGTGCTCTTTATCACTAATATACTGATTATGTCTAATACTAATTTTTAATTTAATCTCAAATGATTACACTTTAAAAATTCATGTAGTACATATATACCCACATGATATTGAAAGAATTATTTAAAAAATTAAACTCACTCATATACTTAATGACCAGCATGCTAATATATAGTATTTCCTATTTTAGTTTTTACCATTTGGAATATGAAATAGAACTTATATAAATTTTTACTTTACTGGTTGGCCTTGAAGTTAAACAACTTTTAATATATATTTCTACTCATTTACATTTTATCTTTGTTTATGTTTTGTCAACTGAAAACTTTGGGGCCCAGGGAGACAGTTCAGCCGTTAAGAGCTTGTACTGCTCTTCCAGAGGACCTGAGTTCAGTTTCCAGCACCCACATCCAGTGGCTCACGACTGCCTGAAATTCCAGATCCAGGGAGGTGAATGCTCCTGACTTGTGCGGGCACCTGCACACATGTGCACACATCCACAAACAGACACATAATTTACAATGAATAGAAATAAATCTTATAAACATGTTATTTCTAAAAATAGAATTTTTATGATTTACTAACAAATCTTATCAGCTATGTGGGTACTTGCTTGTATGTTTAAAATATATTGTTAGGATGTATGTGTTACAGTCTCACTTTCTTTGACAAGTCTGTTGATTAAAAACAGTTTAATGGGATTAAATGCTGAAACACATTTTTTAGCAATTATTGAGATCAGAGCAAGCCTCCTTCCTCCAGAGCCCTGCCAGAATTGATTTTTCAAAAACCTGGTGTAGTTTTAGGTGCCCCACCCAATTGGTTTAAATACTACTTTCATATTTTCAGTGATGCCTGGATCATCTCATATGTCTGGGAAGTCCTTCCTTGCCCAGCTCTGTTTTCTCCCCAGCACATCACAGTCAGCCTTGCGTGTATTGTCCCAATGTTATTCCTGGGCTGCAGTCTCCTTTATGCCCCAGTATCCTGTGAGACCTCTGTGAGACATCCCGGATAATGCTAAGATTAGGACTGCAGTCTGCTTCTGTGGGCATCTGTCAATCCTGGGGTTTGTTCCTGAGCCATGACCATGCAATCACCCTGAGAGCAGAGGGTTTGTATGCAAACATTGTCTGCAGAAGTGACTGTGTGACCTGTGGTCTTTTCAATGACTGTTCAACATTAGAAATGGTTGTTCTCTTTCTCTGATAAAATCTAATCATTTTTAATCTGATTCTATTAAATCAACATGAGAAAATTTGTCTGCTTTAATACAATCAAACCTAGCCCACAGAACATGCTATTTTTATTTATTTTGTTCATTTCATTAAAGCAGTTCCATAAGTTTTGGCCTAAAAAAATTGTAAGTGTTTTTGTTAGAGATATTCTTACATACATTTTAGTATTTATAGTATCCTGTCCATTTTAAATGAACTTATTCATTAACATTTTTCACACATGTCTAATGCATTCTGATCACATTCATCCTCTACCCTCCTTTATCCCCATCCCACAAAGCCCAACTAACTTTCTATCCTCCCACCAAGTCCCCATCCCATTTTCATGTAAACATTTTAAAATTATTTTTTATTACTATGTAGAAATACAAAGAATATTTGCATATTAATCTTGTTGATATGGTGGTAATACACAATACATTATTTCTAGTGTATAAATAATATATATAAATATAATAAGTACTTTACAGACTCTGGAATTTAGACATATGGCATTGTATTCAAATAAATGGTATCTTTGTCCATTTACAACTTTAGTACCGTTTAATTTTCCTTATCAGCTCAAGTTGAGTTAAACCCTTCAGTATTTTGCAGCATAGACTGTAACTGTAAGTCTTGACACAAGTGTTATCTCGTGAAGCCCACTATCAGATACACAATAAATATCTTTGATTGCCTACACACTACCCTCTGTTTCAGAGATGAGCCCTCAATAGTGGCATCTCTGTTATAGAGGAGGTAGAGTGGCAGGTAATTCTTTGTGAAGATGTCTGCTCTGTGTGTACTGATGCCCTGGGTCAGCACAGTTCACCATCTACTTTTCAGAACCAAAGCACTACAATCCTTCCTCCCCATATAACCCTACCTCCCCATCTTCTGTAGGGTTCCCTGGGCTCTGCCTAATGTTTGGCTGTGGGTCTCTGAATCTGCTCCTATCACCTGCTAGAGGAAGCCTCTCTGATGACAGTTGGACTAGGCACTTGTCTGAGTGTAGCAGAATATCATTAGGAGTCATTTCAATTACTTTTTTTTTTTTTTTTTGCAGTCCTTTTTGGTTCCACCGTAGGTCTCTGAGCCAGCTAGCTTCTGGATCCTGGATATCCAGGCAGTGTCCAGCATGGGCTTAGACCAGTCACTCATGGTTGGCCACTCCCACAAGCTCTGAGCCACCATTGCCCCAGCACATCTTGCAGGCAGGACAGGTTGTGGGTTGTAGGTTTTGTGGCCCAGCTGGTGTCCCAGTCCCATCACTTGGAGCCTAGCCTAGTTATAAAAGATGGCCTGTTCATATCTTCTGTTACTAAAAGTCCTTGCTAGGGTCACTCACATAGGTCCCAAGAAGTTTCCACTGCACTGGCTTTCCACATTGCCCTCCAGTGCCCCCCAATTTCAGTCATCTCTTGCAGTACTCTCTCCCTCTGTCCCTCCCTTCCCCAAGTGATTCCTCCTATTTTTTTCCCTACCCACCCCCAGTCCACCACAAAATCTATTCTATTTCCCTTTCCAGGGAGATACATTCATTTCCCCCCTAAACCTAACCTCTCTGGCTGGGTCTGTATATTGTAGCATGATTACCATTTACTTAAAAGCAAATATCCACTTTAAGTGAGCACATACAATGTTTATCTTTCTTGGTCTGAGTTGCCCCATTCAGGATGAATTCTTCTAGTTGCACCTATTTGCCTGCAAATTTCATGATGCCATTGTTTCTAACAGCTGAATAATACTCCATTGTGTAAGTATAGTACATTTTCTTTATCCATTTTTTGGTTGAGGGGCCTCTAGGTTGTTTCAAGTTTCTGACTGTTATGCATAAAGCTTCTATAAGCAAGTTGAGCAAGTGTCCTTGGGGTAGGATGGAGTATCTTTTGGGTGTATGCCCAAGAGTGATAGAGCTGGATCTTGAGGTAGTTGGATTCCCAGTTTTCTGAGGAACCGTCGTATTGATTTCCATAGTGATTGTACAAGTTTACATTCCCACCAGCAGTGGAGGAGTGTTCCCTTTGCATCACATCCTAGCCAGCATGAGCTGTCATTTGTGTTATTCATCTTAGCTATTCTTTCAGGTGCAGGATGGAGTCATCCTTATTTCTAGCATTACTAAATCATTCTATTACATTATCATGTAAATGTTTTATTGAATATAAGCGTGATCTATCCATTCATCATCATCTATCTTCTACCTATGTATCTATCTATTACCTATCATCTGTTTTCTATAACTCTATCTCTTCCCTATTACAATTTGAGCACACTTTCTCCAAAATGTTCAGAAACTAGCCTTCTTTAATCACTTTGTATCTGATGAGGATGTAGTGGGTAGCCATTCCAGCTTTGACCTGGAAATACCACCCCCTTTGAGGCTTCGGTAACTGTCACGCCTACAAGGTGGAGCTGAGAGAGGACCCCTGAAGACCCAAGATCCAGATGTGCTGGCTCTCTTGGTTCCTGGACCCTGGATGCTGGAGGTAGACTGAGCAGAGTTCTCCAGAGAACACCGCTGGACTGCGCCACACCTTTCCCAGACCCTGTTACCTATCCCTTCACTTGTAAGTTACCCCACAAAATAAATCTCCCTTTTAAATACGTGGAGTGGCCTTAATAATTTAACCAATGAATCCTTCATATAGACCATGGTCTTGAGATTTACCATTTGAGCTAATGTGAAATTTTTCCTGAAACAAATGAGTTAAAGCCACTAACACTTTGAAAATGGCTAGCATTTAAAAACAGTTAGTTTCAGTTCTTCATATTGTTTATGTTAGGAGTTGATGTCTATTTGTGCCAAATAATGTTTCTCCTGTAAAACAAATTGCTAAATGATCTTATTAATAAAAACTCGGATCCAGATATTGGCGTAAAAGCTGAGAGATCAGGGAATAGGACAAGCCACAGCCAATCTCACCTCATCAACTTTTCAGCTTCGAAAGACAACTGCTTCCTGTATACCTATGCCTATATTCCTTTCTGTTCTGCATCTCACTTCCTCTCTCCACCCAGCTACATCACTTCTTGTCTGTCTGTGCAGACCTCCAGGCTTCTATAGCTAGTGCTGGGATTAAAGGGATGTGTCACCATGCCTGGCTCTGTTCCCAGTGTAGCCTTGAACTCACAGAGATATAAATGGATCTCTACCTCCCAAATGCTAGGATTAAAGGTGTGTGCTACCATTGCCTGACTTCTATGTTTAATATAGTTTAATATTTTTCCTCTGATCCTCAGTAAGCTTTATTAGGGTGCTCAATATTTTGGGGGACACAATATATCACCACATTCTCTATTTGTTGATGCTTTACTATTTAGTAAGATTTTTAGAGTTCCTACCCTGGCTTCTACCAGGCTTCCTTCAATATTGGACTGTGATCAAGACGTGTAAACTAAATAAAGCCTTACCTCTACTAGTTGCTTTTGGATAGTATTTTATTATTGCAACACAAAGCAGGTGAAGACAAAAGGATATGGTTTTTATCTCACTTGTATTATCTTGATTATTTTTTTCAAAGTTCTCCCATTGAATTTTCACTGAATTCATTAAACCTTGGTTATATTTTAACTTCCTCCTAAGATGGACTTAGCCATCTGTTTCTCCTGTAATTGTATATTTTTCTTACTCTATTATGCTTTTTATTCTACTTATGTTCTCTTGCTTACAATTTTATTCTGGTTTATGCCAACATTCATCTATCTACTTACCTACCTTCTTATTACATATCTATATCTGTAGCTAATCTTCAAATGCTTTTTGAAACATTTTAAGTTAATACTCTGAATATGTTTGAGACTCTGTTTTAGTCCCTTTTGTGTTTGTTCTTTTTGTAGACCAGGCACCTGAGGTATTTTCAGTTTTCTTATTCTGTTACCTTTGTAAAGGATTGTTGTTTAAAATTTTTCAAAGCTGCTAACTTAGATTCTTCTCATTTCTTCCTTCTTCCCAGTAGCCAGTGTTAAGAAATACCAAGTATGAGACCCACCCTTACTATTTATCCCTGCAGTCTGTGGCTTGAACATATACTCTACCATTTCCCTGGACTTCTTGAGCTTCCAATGCACAGGCTTCAGGAGTTTGCCCCAATGTGGCATTATCTATCGCTTAATAATAAGTTGATAGCTGTGGCATTTTCTTTTTCTCAGTAATGAGAATGGGCTCCCTCTGAGGCCTTTGTGGCACACTGGGACACAGAGCCTTTGAAGCTATACCTTACCTTAGCTGCTGCTCCCCTGTCTCCCACTGTGTGTGGGTTGCAGTCTGCATTGTCTCCTGAACTGTTAGATTCACCCCAGCCTCATTGCTGGTCATGTCAAAACAGGCTGTCAGCTTTGAAGGGGGTTTTGGTTCCTGTTGGCCAGTTACACTTGCTCTGAAGATCAGGTCAGCTGTCAGTCACCAGTCGCATGCTAAGAAGAGTAAGCTTTAGGCAAGGGCTGGCCTGGCCCAGTACTGCTACTCAAGGCATCACCCCGAGATTACACCCAGGACCCACCACAAACTGAGAACTATGGGTTCTAAAATTGTGCCCACATAGTTGAATCATTTCTAGTTTTACTTGTCCTTTTTTTAGTTTTGGAACAGGGTCTTGCTATGTAGTTCAGGCTGACTTGGAACCCATGACTCTTCTGCTTTTGCTTGCCAGATGCTGGGATGGCAAATACCACCATCCCTAGTTCAGTCTATTTTATAGTATTAGTATGGGGCAGGAGTGGAATTTGAGAAGAGATTCAGATTCAAAAGAGCACTATTATCCTCAGTCTCAGAATTCCATTGGAAACAGATTTTAATTTATCATTTCCAAGAATAACTATATACAATAAAATTACCTTTCAATTTCCCCCATAGGTTTGTTATGTTTTGAATTTTAAAGTTTTTCATAGGTTTGAGTTACTGCACTCACTACTTTGATGAACAGGTCTTGCAGTATTGATTTTCATTTTCATGATATTATTTGACATAATATATCACATGTAGCTTTCTCAGTAAATTAATTATGAAGACTATTACTGCTATAAGAGAACTATTCTAAAGAAATTATATACGTGTATATATATAACATAATTGGCTCACTTATATTACATGTCCTCTTAAAAATTTCTTAAATAGATAAATACTGAGAAATATTTTATGAAAAAAATGCAATATAATCCAATTTCTTTAAAAGTCCTTTAAAATAATCTTTAAGGGAAATAATGCATATAAGTTCATATTCTTCTGACAAAACAGGAAATAATGAAAACTAATTTCTCCAATTAATATTTTCTCAGTGCTTTTTCAGTTAATAAAATAATAATAATAAAAATAAAAGCCCATGCATTTTATTTCTTATTGTAGTTCCTATGAAAATTAAGGCAGCAAACAATGAGAAAATATGATACATTATTTTAATCTCTAGTATTTATTAATTCATTTAATTTAAATGCAAATTATATATTTTAATAATCATAAATTGCCTGGCATCAGGTTGGTCCTCATAATGAGCAGTGTGGAAGATGGTACTTTTTGAAATTCTAATAAAGCATTCTGTGAACCCTCGCTCCTTTGTGAGCACTGCTGTTCCTTGAAACATTCTGAAATGTGCAGTTGAAATGACTGACAACCAGAGAAGGTGTTTAAGGTTGCAACAGGAACCACCCTGGCTTCATGGCTCAATCTGAACACTGAGTTAAGAAGCAATTTCACATCAATCTCTGGAAAGATTGTACTTGTGATCATGAACGAGCAGAGGCCCTCTCGCCAGTAGGTGTCAGAAGTCATGTGATGGACACTAATGATGTCTGCTGCCTTTCATCATCTGTCAGAGATGAGTCACAGTCTTTTCCACACCAACAGTTGAGAACATTTAATGAAACAAAACAGCGTTATTGAGCTCCAGGTTCCTTGTCTTCTTTGGCCCAGAAATGAGGCTCCAGGTTCATTAAATTGTGGCTTGTGGAGGTACACCACAATTAGAGTCTGTCGACCGAAGCAAAAATGATAATAAGATCCCAAGGCGAGTCTTTCATGTATACTGGCCATCCTGTCCCCCTCTCAAAAGTTTAGAGAAAATCAGCAAATATCACAGACTGAGGTCATGTGCATGTGTGTATTTACCTTTCTTTAGTATACAATAATAAGTTCTTTATTTAAAAATATAAAAAGAAAAAAGTTAAGGCAAATCCTTTTATCCAGATAGGATCTGTGATGTTATTTGATAATTTTTATTTTGATATGTATCTTTCCATAGTATAGGAAGTATTCATAGGCATACAAAATCTGCAGTTTATTTGTTCCTTGTCCTCTGTCTGTGATTATAGGAATATCCAGAATTTTTTTTTTTTTTGTCTTAAACCAAAAGATGTACAAATGTAGGCAGAAATTGGTGCAGGATATTGCTGTATTTCTTAATTCATTAACTCTGCAAACACTGGGTTTCTGTGAAGAACAAGGCACTTTATTGGCTAGAAATGTAGCAGTGAGTGAAAACTATGAGTCCCTCTCTCACAGAGTCTGTGGGCTGCCTGCTCTTATTCTGCATTCTCAGATTTCCCTAACATTTGTTCAAATAGCACCTTCTCAACCAGGTGCACACAAACTGCTCTATTAAATAATAACCTGATGCCTCATCCTTCCTCTGAGACCCTCAAACCTTTTGTCATGGTCATTTATTTCTTCACCCCTTAACAATATCACTTTTGAATATTATGCATATTTTAGTTATTAAGCATCTGTCTATTGCCAGTTTTCCCCACTTGAAAGTATGTGGACTAGTCCCATGCTTCTATTTATGGACTATATCAAGTCTCCCCTAAGGATAGATTCTATTGACTGAGAGTTAAAGAAAAGGTCTAGGGAGGGAGAGTCTGGGATAAACATTCTGGGGATTTGGCTCTGGCTCTACGGATAGCAAAGGTTACCAGGTCATTAACAACACTCATACAGAGCTTTCTGGGAGGAAAATAGGTGTTTATTTCCTCCATTGAGACCATACCCCTGAGTGATTAAAATTCCTGGTTTCCCTAGTGATCTGTGGGTGCAAGGACCTTTGTGCTCCCCACACAAAATAGCATATTGGTCTTTGGTGGTAATAATATTTTATTGTTAATTCCAATCTCATTAAAAAGTATTGTAAGGTTTTTTTTTTAATTTTGTAAAATTAGTCACATACATTACAATGCATAAACTGTAGTGTAATCTAACAAGTGAACAGAAAGTAGTTTGAATACTTTAAGATGCATAAATTTCACTTTAGAAATCACTGATGTAACTTTCCTTCTCCTCTCTCCCAGGCTCCTGTCCACCTACCCTTATCACAGCTCTATTTAAATGGACTCACGATGATGTTCCAAGCTAGACCCTACACACTCTCCCTCCAGCTGCCTTCATTTTCATCTAGCTGGACTTCATCAGCCATGAGGAGCTATTATCCAACATCTCCAAAACCCAGGGTGGTTGCCGATGGGCTGGGCCTTGAGGTGCCAGGGAAAATAGTAGGATGTAGGGTACCATTGATGATTGGCTCATTGATAGTTATTCCTCTACTGAAGGCCCAGACATTTAGACACCTAAACTACAGCATGGACTGGTGTTGATGTTGTCGCAAAGCATCACTTGCAAGAAAGCAGCCCCATAGAAGAGGCTTACTACATCAAATATTACTGAAAACACTGAAAGGCAAATTTGGAGAAATAGAAACAAAGAAGTAAATCCCTTTGTGACAGGGGCTGCAAAGCAAATCTAGCATCCTTGCTAAACTTAAGTAACTATGGAGTTATTATTGGTTGGTGGAAACATGAATCAAGATGCCCAGTAGCTCTCCTGGACCACTCTGAGGAAGGTGCGACTCCAGGTAGGATTTTCTTTAAGAGAAAGTATGAACAAAATGGGCAGTTGCTTCGGATACGTCCCCTGTCACTTTGGCTGCTGCTTATCACCCACACAAAACACGGATGGAAGACAAATGGAACTGAAGCCACTATGAGCTTGTGTGTGTGTGTGTGTGTGTGTGTGTGTGTGTGTGTGTGTGTGTAATTTGCTTGGACTGGAGACATTGTTTTTTGTTTGTTTGTTTTAAAGAAAAATATCATGTATATTATCTAAAAATAAGTTGCATTTAAACCAAACCAAACAAAACAAAACAAAATAAAAACATGGATCTAGAAAATAAGATTCAGTCTCAGCTCAAGATCAGGCACAGAATCCATTGGCATTCTGTTCATTTCTCTCCTGTTTCCATTCAGCAGTGACACAGGTCCTGTGGCTGCCTAGCTCTTCTGCTAGATCCCACATCCGTCCACCAAATGCTGAGTCCTCTGGACCATACATCCTGGCTCTCACATCTGTATCCCCACACTAGCTTTCTCTTTTTTCCTGCACACATCTTCTATCAGGTGTTCAATACTAGCTTTTCTTAATAACAAAGTGAGATGGGAAGAAGCATTTGATCTAGGATTTAGCCAAGTGCATGCTTTGTCTTTTTCATGTGCATTCACTCTTCTCATGCCTTGCCTTTCTGTCAGCACGTCTCCTCCACATCTGCTCTACCTGAGATCAATTATAATCTGTGGGATGTCTGGTTTAACTGACTGGTTCTGGCAGGTTTTACCACCTTTTCACTCACCTTCCTGATTCTTGCCTTGCCTGTTTGTGGCATTTTACACGGTGGAAACCATCTTCTGCATGATGCCCTCTGTCTTTGTAACTCCTGCCTCACTATGATTATCCTGACTCTGTTTTGATTCTCTATAGTTTTCCATGTTATTCTTTGTCTTCGCATCTAAATTACAAGAGCCCTCAAAGTTAAGTCTGAGATACTCCTTTCGTTTCCACAATCATTTAATCTGTGTGAACTACTTATTCCAATCCATTTGAATTCTCCAAAGTTCATCTACACATTTCCTCTCTTCCCTGCCATCATTCTGTCTCTACTTTCTAGTGCTTTCCCATTCTCACCACTAGCCCACTAACAGTGTCTTTTTTTCTTTCTCCCCAGGGCATGCACCTTTCCTAAAGTAAAATTATCCAGCAACTATTGGACTCATGTATGCAGATTTCTACCTTCCTGTAGGCTTGCTCCATATCTAAGTCATCTTTTCCTATATTGCAGTGTCTATAGCCCATATATGTTTATATTAATTAGAAGTCCAATGAGCTACCTGTTGTGCAAGGATGCCATCTATATATTTATTTATAAATGATATACAATAACCAAATAGAAATAGCTAATATTACGATATTAGAATAAGTCACTAGGCAAAGACAATTTGTATCCCAAATTGTATAATGAACTCCCAAATTAAGGTCAAAGAAAACTATTTTCACAATAACCTCAATGAGCAGTAGACATCACCCAGATTTACAGGGAAGTATGTATTTTTTCATAATTCTGAATAGCTGCCCACTAAAATGTAAAAACACAATTAAAGCATTCACCTATTAGTTGCTGTCTTCCATTACTTTCAGCAAGCCATTTATATATGCATTAATACATGTTTTTACAGTGTTTTAGACATTCATTATGTATGATTTCACTGTTCTCTGACTACCTTGGCAGAGCTCACCCTGAAATAAAATTAACATTAATGATTATTAATAACATTTTAATGGAGCATTATATTAACATGTGAGATTAGGACTTTCTCATATGATAATTTCTCTTAACAGTTTAAAATTTATTATGCCATTACACTAGCCCCCTTTTCCTTGAGCATTGTGTGGGCTTGCCACTTCCAAAACCACCAAATTTAATTAGCAAAGAATGGTAATAGCAACAACAGCTATCATTCACTGAGTGCTCTGCCACCCTAGGCCAATCAGAAAACACTTTAAGTGCATTGCATTCTTTGAGCCTTGAGAATTCCCATGATTAGTATTATCACTATTTCCATTTTACACTGAGAAACTGAAGCTTAGATATGTGAAGGAACCTTTTCAGTGTCATAATGAAGAAGCTATGATTCCAAGTTTCCAAAATGAAAGTGTCTGAGTTCAGAATGAGCCGTTCAGCTTTTGTTTCTCTCTGCTTTCTGTGAATGGTGGATTTGAGACTGTCCATCTACTCTACCTATTCTTGTATTTAACATCTAAGGATATGTTATAGTCAGTGTTCTAGTAGGAAAAACCCTACATATTAATTACCTAATAGGGAAATTGTAAATACTCCATGGTGTGCAGTGTTTACTACATTCCCATGGTACATTAATTGAGAACAATTAACTTAAAAAATTAACCTGGAATAGGTTTTTAGTGTATAGTGCCAGCTTCATTTGCATAAACATGCTCTCATGCATATGTGTGGGTGTGTGCCTGTACATGGGCTATGGAGGCCAGAGGGTGTCAGGTTTCTTCCTCTATAATTCTACATGTATTTTGTTTTCTTGTTTTTTTTTTTAAGATCAGGTCTATCACTTGAAACAGGAGCTCATTGACTGCATGGAAGTCTGGTTAGTGAACACTTGTGATCCCCCTGAACCGCCTTCTCAGTGTTGGACTTTCTATGTGGGTGTTGTGGATTTGAACCTAAGCATTCTTCTTCAGCAGGCAGTGTACTTGCTGAGCCACTTCCTAAGCTCCATGTTGTCTTTGCTTTAAGTCTTCCCCAAATAGTTAAACAGGATGGGTGTGAAATATGTATGAGACTCTACAATAAAAATTATTAAAACTAAATTATTTATTTTAATTAAATTGCCTTAATAAAATTTTCATTATCATAATGAGGATGAAAATGGGAAAATCTTTACAATGGTGTTTTAATTGGAATTTGGTCCAGAAGCATCCATGATTGAAAATTCTTGGTTTTTAGGCTTTGACATTGGGAGAGTATAAGCCAGACTCTCACTTGGAGTCAGTTTTCTAATATGCTTTTGAGTATCAGGCACATTTGCCTTCCTGTACTCTCATAAAACTTTGAAATAAAAACTACAGTTCTTCATGATTTCCTTAAAGATATCCAAGTAGAGTGATGAACAGAAGAAGCAGAGTTTCCATAAATCCTAAGAAAGGACTATTGGAAGTACTAGGAGATATAAGTGCAGCTGAGATATATCAGTTCTGTCTCTCTATGGAATTTTTACTTCAGTTTTCTCTTCTTAATCTTCACCCTGCATTTTCTGTCTGAAGATCATTTTTCTTTATGGGGAAACCGGAGAAGTCACAGGACCTCAAGCTGACAGCAGGCAAGCCTGCCTTCCTCTGCCCTCCTCTTATTTTGCTGTAAAATAGACTCTTTGATATTTATCCTTAGCAATTTTTAGCCACCTCAATTCACTCCAGGCCCTATGTTCTCTGATGGTATTCTCTAGAAGTCCCTGATTCCTTATTTAGGGGTAGTATGTGTTCTTTAATTTATACTTGTACTTTGAAATCTACTAGAAAGTTCCCTCCAGAGTTATGTGGTATCTAAATAGATGATTCTGGGTTATTTTAAATTAGCAAATGTCTGTGAAGTCTCTGGATATTCATCTCCATGCAATGATGCCTCTGAAGGCCAGATAAGCCAGGAGTTTACAAATGGGGAACTTTCATTCACAGTTCTTTCTGGACCAAATTCCAATTAAAACTCCATTGCTAGAGATATTTACATTCCCATCCTCATTAGAATACTTAAATTTTTATTAAGGTGAATTAATATAAATAATTTAGTTTTAGAATTTTTTTTTTGTTCTCATACATAGTTCACACCATCCTCACTGAGCAAATAGGAGACTGCTGTCATATGGATTAGTTACAGCCTATATTTTTAACTGAAACTGTTTGGGCATTATCTGTTCATTTAAGGAAATGTGTATGATTTAAAATTTGTGGATACTTTAAAACATGTTTTTCAGAGGGTGAAAAGATTACTCGGTAGTTAAGAGCACGTTCTGCTCTTCCAGGGAACCTGAGCTGGATTCCCAGAACCTATGTTAGATGGTTCACAATTGCCTGCAGGTACCCACACTCCTGTGCACACACACACATGCATACACATGCTACAGAATATTACTTTAACTGTGTAAAGGTGTGTTACATTTGTTTCTGCTGCATTTGTTTAATGATGTAAGGATGTGTGATTACTTATATAAAAATGTGTTGCATTTGTTTCACCTTTCCTATCTAATGTATCTGATTGGTCTAATAAAGAGTTGAATGGCCAATAACTAGGCAGAGACAGGATAGTCAGGGCTGGAAGTAGATAGAATAAATAGGAGAGGAAATCTAGGCTTGAGAGAGAAGAATAAGAGAAGGAAGAAGATGGGGAAGAGAATGAGGAGAAATTTGAGTCACACCCAGGGCCAGAAGCTAGGCAGACATAGAGGCCACAGGAAAGGAAGATACACAGAAAGAAGAGAAGGTAAAAAGCCCCAAGGCAAATCATAGATAAAGAGAAACAGATTAATTTAAGTTAAAAGAGCTAGTCAGAAATGAGTGTAAGCTAGGCAGAACATCCAAAACTAAATAAATCTCCATGTCACAATTTGGGAGCTGATTAGTAGCTCTAAAAGAAAAAAACCTGGTACATTAGTGTGTGTGTGTGTGTGTGTATGTGTGTGTGTGTGTGTGTGTGTGTGTGTGTGTGTGTGTGTGTGTGAGAGAGAGAGAGAGAGAGAGAGAGAGAGAGAGAGAGAGAGAGAGAGAGGAGTGAACTAATACTGGAGAGTAAGTGACTAAGAATGAATGATAGTGTGAATGTAGTCAAAAGTTTCTGGGGTCTTGCCCAGCCCCGCAGTTCGGCAGTCCAGACAAGTCTCTCTCACCCACGGTCCCACAGCTGCTCCGGCACAAGTAAACACACAGAGGATTATATTAGTTATACCTGCTCAGTCATTACCTCAGGCTTATTACTGACTAGCTCTTACACTTAAATTAACACATAATTCTTATCTATGTTTAGCCACATGACTTGGTACCTTTTCTCAGTTCTGCCTTGCCATCTTGCTTCTTCTGTGTCTGGCTGGAGACTCCTTACTCTCTCCCTTCTTCCTGTCTCTCTCTTTAATTTCCCACCTAGCTATAACCTCACTTGCCGTAGGCCAAATGGCTTTATTTATCAACCAACCAGAGCAACACATATTCACAGCATACAGAAAGACATCCCACAGCACTTCCCAATTTCTGTCTAATCAAAAAGGAAGGTTTTAACTTTAACATAGTAAAATTACATATAATAGAACAGTTATCAAGCAAGAATTATAGTATAATATATAGTCTATTTGTATTTGGCAAAATTAAAGAAATTATTCTATCTATTCTATATTTGTGAGTCTAAAGTTTCATATCTAATTTATCTTTTATCATGACTAAGGAAAACTATAATTATAACTATCTAGTCTTCAACTACATCTAAGTCCCCAGAAAGATACAATATTACCTAAGTAAACAGGAAATGCATTGTAAGCAACTTCCAAATCTCTAGAATGTAGAGAGAGCTGGCTGCCTAGACAGTCACCCAAAGTTCCTCTGCAATGTTGGGGCATCAATCTTTTGCCAAAATAAGGTAAGATGATCCTTTAGATTCCTTCTTTTCAGAGGAAACTGCCAGACATTCTACAAGACACAGGGAAAAGTGACTGAGAGACTCTAGGCCTATAGGCTGAATAATGTATGCCCCAATGTTGCAGAGGAACCTCGGGTGCCTGTCCAGTCATCCAGCTGTTTCTGTCATATACTGGTAAGCCACGTGGCAACTTATAGAGTAATAGAAATAGGTCAAGTTATAAGAGCTAGCTAGCAAGAAGGCTATGCAATTGGTAATTAATATTAAGCCTCTGAATGATTATTTTATAAGCAGCTATAGGATGTTGGGGCTCTGAGAGACCAGAGAAACCATCCGGCTACATTTGGCTGCCCAATGTGTTGGCTTTCCATCTAAAACTTTAGAGAACCTAAACAGAAATTCTAAAATTGAGCTAAGAACAGCTTTCTACTTCATATCTCATACAGGCTGAGATATAGAGACGCTAAGGTACAAAGACACCCACCGTGGCGTGCGGGTTCACAGTATGTGAGCTTGAGTGCAGCATGGTAGAATCCTGCCACGGTACACAGAGGTATCTCCAGGTCATGCAGTGCACTGCCTGGTGGATTTAGCATTTACTTATACAGACAAAAAGGGTTTATGGGCCAGCTGAACAATCTCTCATGACAGCATGGACCCCAGAGTTAGTGGGGTAAGTGTGACCCTCCTAGGTACCCCTGCCATGTTGAAAAGCTGAGGTGGGCAGTAAGAGCAGCCAAGGCTGCCAATCCTATCCACAGTTTAAAATCTCTCCTGGCCAGAGAAGGATTATAGATTCACAATGAGACAGATTCAGATGGCATAAAACTATAAACTGTTTACAATATGTGTGAAAATGTACATAGGCTTAGAATAGAGAAAAAAGAATATATGCAGTTATGTAAAGATATGCATAGTTTTAAAAATAAAGTCTTTAATAGGACAGTAAAAGTAATATAAAAAATAAGTCACATAAAGATGGAAATCACACACAGAGTCTGGATTATATTGGCTTTGGGATTTTTAACTGCAGAAAGACATTCAATTGTAGAGGATGCTGAGTTAAGCCAATATATGTATATGTATATGTATATGTATTTATGTATAGATAGATAGATAGAGAGATAGTATCTTGACTTCAAAATTTGGCCTGTGGCAAGTCAGGTTATAGCTAGGTGGGAAACTGAAGAGAGAGACAGAAAGAAGAAAGGCAGAGGTGAGATAGACCCCAGCACCGATAGGAGAAGCAAGATGTGAAAATACCAGTAAGCCATGGCCACATGGCAACATATAGATTAATAGAAATGGGTCAAGTTATAAGAGCTAGCTAGCAAGAAGCCTGCCATGGGCAATGCCATTAGTCATTAATATTAAGCCTCTGGATGATTATTTTATAAGTGGCTGTGGGACCTTGGGGCTGGGCAAGACTGGAGAAACCTTCCGGCTATATATGAGAGAGAGATAATTTGATTATTAAAGAGAGAGAGAAAGAAAGAAAGAATGTGGAATTGTGTGGGTACAGAGTTGGGGAGAATAAGGAAGAACTTGTGAGTGGGAAGCATGATCAGATATACTGTATGAAAACAAATCTCTTGCAATAAAAAAGGAAGGATAGTATTGGTATTAACTCTTCTTTGAAGATCTGGTAGAATTCTGTGCTCTGAACCTGCTAGAAGAGAAAGTAGGAAGTAGTCTTGAACGCATTGGTATAGGAGATCACTTCCTAAATATAACACCAGTAGCTCAGACACTGGGAGAAACAATCAATCAATGGGACCTCTTGAAACTGAGAAGCTTTTGTAGAGCAAAGGATACGGTCAACAAGGCAAAGCGACAGCCTACAGATTAGGAAAAGGTCTTCACCAACCCCACATCTGACAGAGGACTGATATCCAGAATATATAAGGAACTCAAGAAATTAGACATCAAAATGCCCAACAGTCCAATTAAGAAATGGGCTATAGAACTAAACAGAGAATTCTCAATAGAGGAAACTCAAATGGCTGAAAGACATTTAAAGAATTGCTCAACATCCCTAATCATCAGGGAAATGCAAATCAAAACAACTCTGAGATACCACCTTATGCCTGTCCAAATGGCTAAGATAAAAAACAATGAAGACACCTTATGCTGGAGAGGATGTGGAGCTAGGGGAACTCTCCTCCACTGCTGGTGGGAATGCAAGCTTGTACAACCACTTTGGAAATCCATATGGCGCTTTCTTAGAAAATTGGGAATCCATCTCCCCCAAGATCCAGCTGTACCACTCTTGGGTATATACCCAAGGAATGCTCAATCATACCACAAGGGCACTTGCTCAGCTATGTTCATATCAGCATTGTTTGTAATAGCCAGAACCTGGAAACAACCTAGATGCCCATCAACTGAAGAATGGATAAATAAAATGTGGTACATATACACAATAGAATACTACTCAGCAGAGAAAAACAATGACATCATGAGGTTTGCAGGCAAATGGATGGATCTAGAAAAAATCATCCTGAGTGAGGTAACCCAGACACAGAAAGACAAACATGGTATGTACTCACTCATAGGAGGATACTAGATGTGGAACAAGGATGACTGGACTGCTACTCACAACACCAGGGAGGCTACCTGGAAAACAGGACCCCAAGAAAGACACGGGGATCGCCCAATGACGGAGAAATGGATGAGATCTGCATGAACAGCCTGAACGTGAGTGGGGGTAACGAAGGGCAAGGGTCGAGGGAAAGAGAGCTTGGGGGAGCGGGAGATCCCAGCTGGATCAAGAACAGAGAGGGAGAACAAGGAATAGGAGACCATGGTAAATGAAGACTACATGAGAATAGGAAGAAGCAAAGTGCTAGAGAGGCCCACAGAAATCCACAAGATGCCCCTACGATAGACTGCTGGCAATGGTCGAGAGACAGCCCGAACTGGCCTACTCTGGTGATGAGATGGCCAAACACCCTAATTGTCGTGCTAGAAACCCCATTCAATGACTGAGGGAACTTGATATAGAGATCCACGGCCAGTCCCCGAGTGGAGCTCCGGGAGTCCAATTACTGAGAAAGAGGAGGGTTTATATGAGTGAGAATTGTTGAGACCAAGGTTGGATAAAGCACAGGGACAAATAGCCAAATGAATGGAAACACATGAACTATGAATCAATGGCTGAGGGGTCCCCAACTGGATCAGGCCCTCTGAATGGGTGAGACAGTTGATTGGCTTGATCTGTTTGGGAGGCATCCAGGCAGTGGGACCGGGTCCTGTGCTCATTGCATGAGTTGGCTGTTTGAAACCTGGGGCTTACGCAGGTACACTTGGCTCAGCCTGGGAGGAGGGGACTGGACCTGCCTTGACCGAGTCTACCTGGTTGATCTCAATCCTCGGGGCAGTCTTTGCCCTGGAGGAGATGGGAATGGGGGCGGGGCTGGACGGGGGAGAACAAGGGAATCCATGGCTGATATGTAGAATTAAATTATAGTGTAAAATAAAATAAAATAAAATTTAAAAAAATGGAAGGAGACACATAAAAGAGAAAGCTGGATGCTAAGAACAGTGGAAGACTACAGTGAAGATCAGTTAACAGAAATGACCTAACTGTATTCTTTTCCAAGACGATCAAATTATTTAAAAACATACTCTCCTACTGAATTGGTGATAAGAATCTTCCTACAGGAATGAAGTATTCAGAGTTTATTTCTCTGCCTGTTTTTGACCACTAAATTACTGGTAATAAGTGCCTGAGTCTCCCTTGGAGTTACACAAAGACTTCATGTTATTTAATAGTTTTAATGGTCCGATTGTTAGCCTGGCTGGACTTAGAATGAAATAGCAGACACACTTTGGGATGTGTCTGGGAAAGAGTTTTCAGAGGAAGTGAAATGAAAATGGAAAACCTATCTGCACAGTAGTTGGTACCTTCCAATAGATTGCTCAGGTAGATGAAGGTCTGCAGAGAAAGCAGGGTGACTATACTGAGTTTACTTCTTTATGGCGACCCCATTCATAAGAACTGCTGCCATCCTCTGCTGATGCCAAACTCCAGCATGGTCAGATTCACAATGTGTACTCAACTCTCTCTAACTTATGAGTATTACTGAGACATCCAAGCTCTTGGACCAAACAAATGCTGGATTCTCTGCTGGTCCAACATGGAGATGGACAAAATTAGAATATTTAGTTCTTTTATAAGCTAGTCAAATAAATTCTTTTTAGAATATATTTCCATCACAGTGGTTCTGTTCCTCTAGATAACCATGCCTCATACAGATTTGTTACCAGAAGTGAGGTAGTTCTTGAAAAACAGAATTTTAAGCACTTAATTCTCCTGGTTTTGGAGGTGCATACCTACTAAAGACACCCCATATAGTATGGAGAGCTGTGACAAAGATGCAAAGTAAATATATTTGATACTGCTGCCTTGCCACTTGTGAAAGGCAGAGAGTTTAGTGGATCTAGATGTAATCCATTTGAACATTGCTGGAAAAATCACCAAATATAATGATATTGACTAGTTTCTTTAAGCATCTCTGTATAAAGTAACAAATGAAAAGTATTCAAAGATGCAACTTTTCAACAATATATGTGCATAAAGAACTATAAAGGCTTCCACGTGTGCCCTGAGATAGAATCCTCACCATGCAACTGAAGGGCTGACCTTACTGAAGACTAAACACAATCCTTCACTGTGTAATTGGTGCAGTAGGCCATAGATTAAGTTTCAGTCTCAAGTATGTCTGAAATTAAAGTGAGACCACTGATTGGAAAAGAGCAACTCATGCAACATGCTCAGTAGTGTGTGGGAGGACTCTGATGTGGTAAGGACACAGAACTTCTCCCCTTCCTGACATCTGTATCCCCATGATACCTCTGCACTGTTTGTCTTTCCACTCTAGCTTGAGGAAATTAATCCTTCCTTCTCAATGGACACAACAATGACCTTCTCTTAGTGAGATGCCAAGCAAGACAACACTGATGCCCTTCAGTGCCAACCCTCATAAGCAACCTTTGCCCCTGCACTGATAAGGAGACGCACATCTCATCACTTTACAGGATGAGAAGTTCTATACTCACACACAACTCCTGGAGCTTTCTAAAACATACAAGCAGAAATCTGGGGAATATGTATGTAAATGGATTTTAAGGGTAAGAGATAACTGGTGGAAGAAATATGAAATGCATCATGTTGAATTTAGTTAGGTCCAGTCATCAGAGATTCTGATGTAATGTTACAGCTTTCACTGCTTAAAAAGTGCTAATAGCTCATTTAATTTGTTGGCTGAAAAGATAGTCTATTATGAAGGAGTTCGACAAGCCTGACATCCCTTGGCTTAACATTGATGAAGAGATTTGAAGACTCAGAAAAATGGGAGTGCTGGAGTAGATTTGCAATTTAAAATCTATTCCCTTGTAATGGGAGGGTCCAGAAGATACACCTGTCACTAAAAACAATCATGAAACAAATACTTCCATTTCCCATTCTCTATTTCCAGGTCAACTGGGATGTAAGAAATCCCAGCCTCATTTCCCTGCTGCCCTGGACTCTTTTGTGTCTTTATCACTATGATTCACTATACTGTCTGATCATGACACAAAATAAATTCTTTCTCTCTTACATTTCTTTGTATCAGGTATGTGGTCTCAGCTAGGAGAAAAGCAAATAATATACTAACATAATTTAATATAAAGGTATGTTCTAAGTATCAAAAACTCTGAGATTCATGTAATGCTTTCCCCCTTAGTCTGCTGATACTGGGCATCTATTTGCCTGACACCATTATGCATTTTCTGTGAAGAATGCCAAGGAACGGCCACAGGTGTCTGGCACATTTTGACTATGGTCAGGAGACCCATATCATTAGGATAATGACCAAGAGTCATCCTGTTTGGCTATGTGTTTGAAATCAAAACAAGAGGCAAAACCAACATAAGTGCAGTTAATTTAAGGCACTTTTGCTCTATTTATTAAGGCTAATTGCAAGTCTGGCTTACAATTAACAATTGCCTGAAGGATTAAAGTGCCCCTGGCACTTGACAGAACAGAGTGTCCATGGCACTGCCCCTAGATTTAATATTTCCAAGAATGGATTTCTGCCTGTGATGTTATGGCTACAAATAGCCTGCTGCATAATAAATATCAACACTATTTTGGCAATGCCAGAGCAATTGATGATTTTTTGTGACAGTCTATACTAGTGTCTAGTAGCAAAGCAATACAGCTGGAGCCTAATTAATGGATGCAGGTAGGATGTTCCATCCTGTAAGGGGGAGGCTGCCTGTTCTCTCACCGGCTGCTGGCTGTAGCTCCCATACTGATAGTATGTTGTTGCCAGTGTTACAACCTCATTAGAAAATTAGCTTTTAATTAACTTTGGAAGCTACTGCATGGGTTTCGATGGGAGGCATACATTTGTACACATCTTGTTGCAGAATTAAACCTCCCCTTCATGTTTCTAATGGGTCTCTCCTGCCTTACAGAAAAGCAGCAGTCTAGCTGCATGTAGGCAGCTGCTCCAGAGGTAGTGGTGGCCATGCAGCTTCAGCTTGTTCTCAATTACAAAGAGATGTCCTTTAGTGCCCTCATGAGCATCCCCTTACTCTAAGGCCACTTGAGACATAAAACAGCAACAGAGGGGACCACAATCAGATGCTCCCCTTTCATGCTCCTCACCCCCAACCTGGCATTAATGGCATATAGTCTGAGAAGAATGTACCTTACCTCATTTTTATGCTTAAACATTCTGCCTGAGCACAGTGGTGATAAAACTACAACAAGATAAATGGCTAGATCATCACTCTTCTCCCCAGGGAAAGCAGTGCTGTCAATTAGTCTAATGGGGGGGTTTGGGGACAGCTTTGGCATGCCCTAACACCAGGGAAGACTTCTGTCCTGGGTAGCTAGAAAGCCCAAAGATGGATTTGAAATGTGGCTGCAACACTAGGGTGGCCAGCTAGCAAAGAGGGAAGTCAAGGAGCCTCGTGATTAATCATCAAACATGACAATGGGAGGTCGAAGAAGAGGCCCAGGAGAGCAGATCTTTTGAGCTTCGTTATAATTAGACATTGCCTCTTTCAATTCTACTCGGTGGCTTAAAAGGAGATATGGGTGCGCTTGGTTTAAGAAGTGAGGCGCCATCATTTACCAAGAATAAGTGTTCTTTTGTTATGCTTTTGCAAAGCACTGACTGTGACATCTCATTTGACCTTATTACCAGTCTCAGAGGGATAGAGGGCAGCTGGCATTTTTCTAGTTTTTCAGATGATAGAGCTCTTGTGACACAGTAGAGATTGGTAATTTCCCTGTGATCACACAGTCAGCTGCTGGTGGTACCAGACTAGAGTCCAAATAATCCAACTACCCTTACTCCTTATTCCCAATTCTCTATTCTATTATTCCTCACCTTCCTTTCACAGAAACTAAATTACCATCTGCTAAGATGATATTCTTATATTTTTCTCCATTATGTTGTTATGCAAATAAGAAAAATGGAAAAAGAAACATATCCTGGCAAATACAGCCCAGTAAACATGAAATAATGTAATACAAATTGGACAGCATCATTTTAGACCTGATTTTTTTCCCCTACAGCTGGGGGGCGGGATAGAAAGAGGATTTATTTTTAATATCAGCAGAAAGGAACAGACTTTGCAATGTTGATATTTTTTATTTAGAAACAGGTTCTTTGCAGAATGGAGATTGAATTGTAAATTGTCTTCTCACATTTTCTATCCTGCCTGCACGCATCTCAAATTTATGATGCTGTCCAAAGACTCCAATGGTTTTAGAATTTGCCCTGAAAAATAACGTCACTCCAAATTTCAACCAAAATTTTAGCTTCTAACTTCATTATCTCTCTGAGGAATCCAACAAAAATACCTTAGCATTCGTGACCATCCAGGGCTTGTCTGAGAGCAGATGACGGTGGCAATGAAGACGGTGACACACACCAGACGTTCTGCTGAAGTTTTTGCTGTTCTTGTCTTCTGTAACCACCTCAGTCCTGTAAGATGGCGCTGCTGTTGCCAATAGCTTAAGCTGAGGCTCATGGCGATAACAACCTGCTCAAGAGACAGCAGCAAGGAAGTGGCAAAGCCAGTGTTTGAACTCATTTTCAGGTTTCAAAGCCTAGAATCTCAATAGATACGACTTTCTGAGAATTGCCAAAGTCTCAGCTGAACCCCCGGGCTACAGTCCCAAGGTTTTCTTCTTAGGAACTGTGACAGGCCACAGTAAAGCCTCACTCTCCCAGGCTGTTCACCAGCTTCATTTGAATGCATGCCTCTCATAAAACACATATTACTTTACCCTTTTTGAAAGTCCGACTTAGCAGAACCTAGGAAATTGTCGTCTAATTTGTCAAGTGATTCTAAAGCTAGGGTTCTTTCTTTCTTTCTTTCTCTTTCTTTCTTTCTTTCTTTCTTTCTTTCTTTCTTTCTTTCTTTCTTTCTTTCTTTCTTTCTTTCCTTCCTCCCTCCCTCCCTCCCTCCCCCTCCCTCCCTCCCTCCCTCCTTCCCTCCCTTCCTCCTTCCTCCTTCCTCCTTCCTCCTTTCCTTTCTCCTTTTTTCCTTCCTCCCTTCCCTCCCTTCCTCTCCCCTCTCCTTCCTTCCTTCTTTCTTTCCTTCTTTCTTGTTTTAATTTTAGTTTTTAATAGGCAGAAATAATACATTTATTAGATATGAACACACTACCAAAAATAACAAATTAAAGGGGCCCTGTTACCCCCAAACTCATGTTCAGGATACTGCCAGGAGATTCAGATTTAAATAAAGGAAGAATTGCATAAAGTTCAAGAGATATACTTAACTAATCAATAATGACTACCTGTGGTCACACTGAGCACTTGGTCCTTCAAGGTGCTCTGGAAAAGTCCTATTACTTGAGCAGACAAACTGGCTCTCAGTTATGACTTCTACTCCAAGTGCAGCATCACCCTTATGGATAAACGCCCTCACCCAGGGTGAGGAAGAGATGCTCTGTCCTGAGAGGTTCTACACTAAGTGCCTGTGCATGGATACAAAATTTCATAGGCACATTTCATATTTACTCATACAGATGAAAATAAAGAAATGAATGATGGCTATATAGACTGCATTTACATTCTTATAGTTTTATTTCCTTCTTTCAAATAGCGGTACTTTCAGAATTAACTCTGATCAGATGTTATTTTATAGTAAGATAGGATAGCAGCAGCACAACAGTGTTATCTGATTCTCAGGCTCTCCGTGAGCTTCCTCTAAAATGACAATCTGATGTCCGGTATTGAGGTTTTCGTTAGGTGTTGTGGGATATTTGTACACTATGTGAAAATGTATTGCTCTGATTGATGTAATAAAAAGCTGAATGACCAATATCTAGGAAGAGGTTAGGTGGGACTTCTGGGGACAGAGAAGACTCTGGAAAGAAGAAGGGCAGAGATGCCAAGAGACATGGAGAGGAAACAGGAAGTACGAGATGGAAGAGAGGTAATGTCACATCATAGAACAGAGATTATTATAAATGGATTAACTTAAGTTATGAGAACTAGTTAGGAGCAAGCCTAAGCTATAGAAGTCTCTGTGTCATTATTTGAGAACTTGCTAGAAGGACAGAGAAAGACTCATTATATTTGGGTGATCTTTGGCTCTTGGATGGAGCACAGTCAGCCCAGAGGAGAAAATTTCATTAAAACTATATATGTATGTTTATAGACTGAAATACAAACTAACAATCTGAGCACAAATAGGTCATCTGGGAAGTACCCACAAGATGCATTGATAGGAACTGATGATCACATAGGCTGAGTGATATTCAGTCCTACTAGGGATCTATTTAGAACCATTTAGAGTACAATTTAAAGGTAAATTGAGATGAAGGTTGAGACATTTGGGAAATTTATCTTCCATATATTTGTCTCTTTATCATATTGAACCTTCCTTATCCATTAGATTAAAATGTTTACTTGATGAGATAATGCCGTTTGGTTTGGAGATACAGATTTATTGTAATAAATACTGTCATCTGGGTTTCGGGGTAGAGATACTGCTGAATGTAAGAGACTTTACTTGATAGCTTAACTAACGAGTATGTTTTGTAACAGAGTTATAGCATTACGTCTTTAAGATGTTTCAAACTGAGTGTCGTGGTCCACACTTGTAATTCTAGCACATGAGAGGCTGAGAAAGGAGTATTATGAGTTCATGGTCATCTGGGTTATGTACTGAGACTCTGTTTCAAAAATAAAAACAAAAACAAAAAATATAGAACACCCAGATATCATAGTCTTATTTCTTCCTGATTAATTATTATACATTTCCAATTAGTCTGTATTAGACTTTGAGTTATATCCAAATTATATTCCATGTATAGGTCTTACTTTTTTCTGCTATATTTTTATCTTCAGTCTTGTTTAAAAAGCATAAATTTGTCCATTTGGTTATTGTTTTAAAATTACTAGTATATGGACATGGACATTGCACTTTTCACTTTCAGAGTGCAAGGTAAACATTGGAAATATCTTTGGCTTTTAAGGTAAGGAAACAAGAGCAGTCACGAATGTTGAAGAAAATGGAGTAGGGAAGATCTGGGCTGCATTCATTGTTCTGGCTTTCCATGGGAGAGCATAATCTTCCTGATACAAGGAATGAACATGTAAGAACTAGCGGTCACCATCCTTTACAGTCTACATGAGCTGAAAAGTTGCCATTGTTTACTGAAGAGCAGCAGCCAGCAGGCCAGCTTCCCACTGTCTCTAGCAAGGAAACCACCTTTGTAAATTGAATTCTCCAGGGAAAATTGACATTTTTTTTTCTATAAAAGTACCTGTCCCCTATACTCCCTCTAGAAAGAAACAAAATATATAGATATGAGAACAAATAAATATTAGGTCAACTTCATGTGCCTACTTGTATATATGACCCACATGAATCCATATCAAAGAAGAGTAAACTCTAGCCTGTCCAGAGAGGGAGGATGTTCCCTACCCCCCCCTCCTCCCCTCCTCCTCCTCCTTCTCCTCTTTTTGCTACCAGGAGTCCCCAAATAGCCCACCAGTTGTTTAGGTACCCATGAGTATGAAGCAGGTATCCTCACAAAGCTCAAGTCACCTAAAGTGTCACCACAGGAAGTGTCCTCTTCTTTCCTCCATGCAACATTTTGCCAAAGACATTGCAGTATGGGAACAGGCCTCTCTATTAAGAGCATATATATCTTCCCTTTTAGATCAGTAAGATCTTTAGTTAAATTTCTTTTCTTGCAGTATTCTCTCTGCTCCAAAATCTCTGCACTAATCTGCAATGTGGGAAAATGCAGGAGTCTACAAGATAAGATAGACATGCCCTAAGTATGTATAAATGCATAGAGACCAATAAATCCTAGCCATGGAGGAAACATCCAAAGAGAGGAGAAGAGTATCTCCACTCAGGGCTTCCCATTTGTTCTGTAATCTCAAGGTCCCTCACCCTCTCATTCCGGGCCATACCCTGGAGCAGTGTCATTGCTTCTGATGGATTCTGAAGTTTTGAAGAGATGCCTTCTTTCCTCATGCTATGTTTAACTCCACTCATGAGGGGGTTTCTCTTCTAACCGTTTTTCTTTCTTTGTGAAGAAGAATCCTTCCAACTTGTGCCTTGTAAACCTTCTTACTTCATACTGCACCTTCCTGTACTTTTTCCTCAAACTCGCACTCCAACACAGCCACTGAGAGCTTATCCCTCATGAAAATATCTAGAGTCATTATTAACCTTGTAATCTCAAGCAACTATGTATCTTGCTAAAATATTTTTTTCACTAATTTATGAAATTAGTAAGTGTACTGCCCCTTTATAATTTCCATTTAAATGGTTATTCAGTGAAACCCAGAACCTCTTACCTGATGCTCAGTGTGCTGGGTGGTGCGTCCTTCACATCCCCACGGGCCCTTTCTCTACTCAGTTATGCATCATCACGCACCAGCCTCCTTTCTTTGTGCCACGATCACTGCAATTTTCTATGTTGTCTCCATAATCTGTTCCTCACACAGTGCTTGGATTTTCTTTCTAAAGTACAATGTGACGATTGCATTGCCTTCTTCCAAAAATATTTTCTAAAAATAAAAGACTAGGCATATAAAAAGATCTTGTGTAAGTTCTGTGACCCTAGAGGAGGCAAAGAGCAACCTGGGGCATAATAGTGCCAAGCTGACTGATGGTGCTTCGTTGAGGTAAACAGGATAACAAAAGCTGACAAGATTCACTGTCCAGAAGTACATATGGTAGTTTCATGAGGTAGAAAAAAGTCAATGAAGTGATTCCCAGATGCCTATGGAGACCAATTTGCTGACTGGAATATCAGGGTGGGCAGAAAATAGTTATCATTCAGGACTTAGTAGTACTTAGGTTACTGGTGCATGTTTATGTGAGCACTCCTGGTTGAAAGTTATTTTGAAGGATCATGTTTACTTCGGCAGGAAGAACTGTTTTTTCCTCACAACACAGGTGAGGTCACAGGAGTAGTTAAACATGCAGAGGCAAAGGAGAGCTTTGAGCTCCAGTCTTCCATTTTACCCATTTCTCTTCTCTCTATTCTTCTTTTCTCCCTAATCCTCTTCATTTTCTCCCTTCTCTGCCTCTTTTGATTTCTTCTCTTTCCTCTTCTTCCTCCTACTTCTCCCTCTTTCCTTACTGTACTTTTTTGTCAGGACATTTCTATCCATATATACTCCTTTAACAAAATCTATCCCCTCTGGGCGGTGGTGGCACATGCCTTTAATCCCAGCACTTAAGAGGCACAGCCAGGCAGATCTCTGTGAGTTCAAGGCCAGCCTGGTCTACAGAGTGAGATCCAAGACAGGCACCAAAACTACACAGAGAAACTTTGTCTCGGAAAACAAAACAAAACAAAACAAAACAACAACAACAAGCCAAATAAAATCTATCCCCTTCTCTCAAGATGAAAACCGAAAGGGCTTATCTCTTTTCCAATTGTATCAAAAGGTGCTATGAGCTTCTGACATTGTCCTGACTTCACAGCTCAATTGTAAACTAAAATTTCTGAGGAGCATATGGAAGGGCACTTCATTGGCAAGCTCCTCAGTAGCTTATGGCTGCAGGTGAGGAACAAGAGGCCTCTCTGAAATAAGTGAATGCTGGGTCTGCAAGAGAGCTGGGTTCCCAAACTAAAGGAAACTTGTTCTATTTAAGAGGAAAAGGCAAAAGTAAACACAGCCAATGCTAAATATATTTAATTGAGGCATGTTATGGATGAAATATAAACACATACCACAGGCTAATGTGTTCAAATACTTGTTCACCAGATGGTTCTCCTGCCATGAGACTGTGAAGCCTAAAGGAGGTGGCGCTAGCTGGCCAGCATGGGCTAAAGCTGGACCATAGAGTGCTTCAGCTCAGCTGTGCTTTAAATCCCTCTCTGCCTCCTGGTACACCGAGCTTCTTTCCCTACAAATTGTTCTTTTAACAGTATATTGATTCGTATAAATATGGAGGCATGTTAAATTTTTATCAAGACATCAACAACTGGGTTGTCTATTTTCAATGCTGTAAATAACCGCTGAAACCTGATATCTTATAGGTTGCTTCTTCAGATAAATGAGAATGAGTTTTGAGATTATTATTACACCATTGCCCACTTTCCTTTCCTCCCTCCAGAGCCTCCCATATATCTCCGTTGCACTTTTCCAAATTCATGGCTTCTTTTTACATTAATTGTTGTAACATGTATTTATGTATATGTATATACAAACATATTCCTAAATATAACTTGCTCAGTCTATATAATGTTAGTTGTATGTGTTTTCAGAGCTGACCATTTGGTTTTGGATAAACAATAGGTATACTCCTCCCTGGAGAAGACTGTTTCTTCCACTCTGAATTCCTTAGTTGCTTGTAGATATTTGTGTAGAGGCCTCATTGGCTCTCCCCCATCTTCCTTGGCATATCTATTTGGCATTTGGTGAGACTTTATGAGTGTTGCTTCTGTCATTACTAGGAGACACAAGCTCACAGAAAAATCCCCTATCCTCTGGCTCCTACATTCCTTCCATGGGCCAAAAGCTCAATATCTGTCATCTAAAGTACCAAGTGCCAAACCAGTTTTAACACCAAAGCAACTGGAAAAAAAATGAGAAAACTTTAATATAAGTATGGCCAAAGAACACACATCTCTAAAATAACCAACTGACTTCCAGAAAAAGTGTTTGCATAAAGTCAGGTGTAGCAATGACAGCATGTAACCCTACAATTCTGGAAGTGTCAGGAGGATTGTTAGGTCAAGGCTAGCCTAGCCGGCCTTGCACAGAAAGATCCTGTTTCAACAGACAAACGAACCAATCAACAAATAAGCAAAGTTCGCTTAAAACATTAAGATCAACAACAAAAGCAGTATCATTAGATCATACAATCTGTGGCTTGTAAGGAACATGTATGTACATATAATCGATATAGGAAAAGAGAAAGATGAGCATGGCGGAAGAATACTAACAGTCTACTGTTAAGTGTAGGAGAATTAGTTCCCCCAGGGAAGAGGTCCTCTGTTGGTTATACAGTACCAAGTAGTCAGCCCTGAAGACGTCTACATACAAGTCAGTCTATACTGACTGAACAGATTGTCTTCTTATATTTAGGGATGAATACACACACACACACACACACACACACACACACACACACACACACACATACACACACTTAAATTAAAAGACCATGAACTTGAAAGACAGCAAGAAATGGATATCTGGGAGGAGTTGTAGAGAGGAAAAGGAAAATGATTTAACTAAATTTTCACTTCCAAAAATAAATACAAATAAACAATAAATGATAATGGAAGTAATTCTTTCTTTTGAAAGTCAGAATTTGGTGTTGGGTAAACTAAACTATCATGTTCTAATTATGTGAGAGATAATGTCTAAAGAACTTGAAAATTTATAAAAGAAGATTGACTGACAAAATTAAAGACAAGTTAAATTTTGATGTTAGATAATCAATAAATATTTCTAATTTATGGATGTTTCATGGGACAAACTAATATATTGAATCTTAAAGCTAAAATAATTTTAATCTAGCTATTTTAAATA
Organism: Peromyscus eremicus; assembly: GCF_949786415.1. Taxonomy (NCBI): domain Eukaryota; kingdom Metazoa; phylum Chordata; class Mammalia; order Rodentia; family Cricetidae; genus Peromyscus; species Peromyscus eremicus. The sequence continues at coordinate 16,269,233 of NC_081417.1, forward strand.
AAAATGGTTCACTTTTGAAATTTTTTTCAATAGATACAAATAGCAGAAGCCATATAGTAACTGATACATCATACTTCATCAAAAATTTAAAATAAAATCATGATAAAATAAGTCACTACAAAGTGAAAACACAATACATAGGTTGGAAGAAGGTATTTTAAGCTGATAGAACAGGTAAAGGGTTAAAATCAAGAATTTATAAATTGCTTATATAAATAGGAAGGGAAGAAGAGAGGGGAGCATGAAGAGACAGGGAGAGAGGGAAAGAGGGAGGGAGAGAAGGAGGGAAGAGAGAGATCAACTCATTAGAAAACAGATCAAAATGCATAAAGAGGCCATTTCAAATGGAAAATCAGATAGTCCACATTATAAGATAACAAACTCCATTTGTTAGGAAAACTAAAATTAAACTGTCCAAGAGCTACCATTATTGGTCATCTAACAGTTAAAGATTAAAATCTGACAAACCAAGTATTGGAAAGGCAAATGATGAGAAGTTGATCAGTTTTGGGTACTAATCACTGATCAGTGTTGGGCACTAACTCCTGAAAGCTAATCTGGCAATATGTTTGAATCTGTCTACAAAGAAGCATACAGATGTGATATTCTTTGAATCTGATCCTCTGTGTGAGGTGTGTTCCTAGAACTATGCTGTCCAGTACAGAACATAGTGATACTTAATTCAAATTAAATAAAATATAAATTTTGATCCTTGTACCAGCTTTCCAAGTGCTGAACAGCCACATATGGATAATGCCTGCACTTTAGGGTTGAGAATTATAAAGTACATCCATTGTCACTGTAGACAATGACCCTGATTACTTAATATAATTTCTATGAGGATATATTTGTTTTTCTGTTTTCTCTCACAACCTGGCAGAACTGTTTGTACCTTAAGCAGCAATTACCATTCTAAGACAATTCGCCTCAAAGACATACTCCCTGTAATTTAGCTCAATAACACTTAGCAACATTAGAGAAATGTCTTACTCCTGTAGAAGTATATAAAGAAATGAATGTGAATATAGAGTTTGGGGAGAGGAGATGAAAATGGCCCATCTACCTAAAACAAATTACCAAATTGTTTGACGTGAGCCTGAGGATTTGTTTTGCCAATAGTTTGTTTTTGCTTTTTAATTGAATTTGTGCAAAAATTTATAGATTTTTCTCTTCAAAATGTTTTCTTTTTTAAAAAGTAGAACAATTTACAAAACCGAGTCTTCCTCTGTTGAGAGAAAACCATTGACAGTGTTCTGTAGAGGATGCTCTATATTGGTTTATCCCATGCTTCGCTGTTTCCTTCATAACAGCATCTGCCTGGACTACAGAGTCTATGAGGCCTACTATCAATCTAGAAAAATAATTGTGTTGCATTTTAGCATCCTCAGGCACTCAAATATCCTAGCTATGTTGTAGTTGTGTGTGGCTGACCACATGAGATGGCATGAAACTTAAGATAACACACACTTGAAAAGGAAGAGCATCACTTGATTGAGTTAAGGAATTTAGTATGAGCTTATGATTCTCTGCACATTTTTATTTCTGGGGTTTTATTTATACAGACATGTCTGTATTTATGTATCTGAAAACTGTTATTTTGAGGAAATGAGGGAGAGGTGAAGGTCCAGGCATCTTGGTTGCTAAGACTTACTGCAATTTTCACAGACGCGCTAGAAAAGGCCAACGCTCTGTCATTTGCTTCACACCTGAGTGGGGTGGGGAAAGCATCATGTAAATAAATAAGCACAATATTATATTTTCAAGGAACAGCAACGCCAAAGTCAAGGGCCTTGTTGCCTTTTTGTGGAAAGTGGGTGGCTGCCTGTTACTGCTGAGCTGCTTTCCTTCTTCTAATTAATTAGGCAGCAAACGCGGGATAGCAGCTGCCCAGCAGAGGTTAGACAGCCGTTCTCTGGGGCTGGTGTAAGAAGAATTGCTAGTTTATTTTAGTTTGGGCATGATTTAGCTTAATGACTTACTTTCTTGCAGTCCTGGAATTAGAGAAACAAAGTCAGTAGAATGGTTTGGGCAATTGCAGATAAATTCAGAGGGACCGAATTCAGGGTTCAGATACAAGTATGGAGACACATGTCAGTCTTCCTGTGGTTTAACAGGAACCTCACATCTATTAAACAACTACTTCCCACTTCTCTTCTTCCAACTCTTCTAAGAATTTGGACATTTTCAGATACATCACATTACTGGAGCCATTCAATGTTTGTTGTTTGGGTTTAGCTTCTTTCACTTAAAGGAAACCTCCAGGTTCATCTATAGTCTTATCATGGCAGGACATTTTTCTTCCTTAGGTTTGAGTACTATTCTGTGGCATCTATATCCTATATTTTCTTTATTAACGTGTCTGTTTATAGATATCTAGGATGTTTACATATTGTAACTCTTACAATAATGCGATAGTGGGCATTAGAAGACAGAAATCCTTTTGAGATTCTGGTATCTATCTATTCTTAAATATGGTTACTGGATTATACGTTAGTTCAACTTAATTTGTTGAGGGAACTCCATACCTCTTTCAGTAATAACTGCTGAAATTTATAATCCTACAAACATTATTCAAGGATTCTAATTCCTCCATATTGTTTCTGTATGTTATTTTTCATGTTGTTCTGACTCACTATTGGACAGAAACTTAAGAGAAGAATTTATTTTGGCTCATTCTTTAAGAGGGTACAGAGTATGGGGATGGGAATGCATGGTTGTGGGAGTAGCCTTGGCAGGCACAGTGGAGACATGAGGCAAATGGTTACATGGCACTGGTGGTCAAGAGGCATGGAGAACTAGAGCTGAGACTGGGCTTGGTGTAAGATTCACAGGCTTGCCTCCAGCCACCCACATCCTTCAGTGAGGCCCCAGTTCCCTACTGTCTTGTCACCTCCCAAATCAGAGAATACCATCTGGAGATGAGGTATTCAGACACACACACATGTGGAATTAAGTTTCCTATCCAAACTATATATTCTCTAACACTTATCTTTATCTTTATTTATTTTATTTTTGGGTAATGATCTTAACAGTGGTGTCAATACTGTATTGTGGTTTTGATCTTAATATATGTGATGAGCAGTAATGTTAAACATTTTCTCTGGAAACTTTTTATATAGTTTCCTTTGCAGAAGGTCTACTGAACTCTTTTGCCCATTTTAAAGGTGTTTGTTTTGTTTTTATGTTTGTATTTCCACTGACTGTGGAAATTTTTACACATTTTGGATGCTAACCCCTTACCAAAGGCACTAAGAAATATTTTCTGTTTTTTTGTTTGTTTGTTTGTTTTTGTTTTGGCTCTTTTCCCCATTATTTAATTTTTTTTTAGTTTACAAACCTACAAAGGTCCCTCTCCCATCCCTTCTCCCATTCCCCCACCCCATCCACTACTCCAAAAGTGTAAGGCCTCCCATGGAGAGTCAACAAAGCCTTGTACATTCAGTTGAGGCAGACTAAGTCTCTCCCCCCTGCATCAAAGCTGAGCAAGGCATCCCACCATAGGGAATGGGATCCAAAAACCCAGCTCATGCACCAGGGATAGATCCTGATCCCACTGCCAGGGGCCCCTCAAACAGACCAAGCTCTACAACTGTCTCCCACGTGCAGAGTGCTTAGTTTAGTCCCATGCAGGCTCCATTGCTGTCTTTTGCTTTACATCTAATATTCACTTATAAGCTAGTACATACCATGTTTGTCCTTCTGAGTCTGGATTACCTCACTTAGGATGATATTTTCTAGTTCCATCCATTTCTAGTTCCAACCAATGACTGCAAATTTCATGATGTCATTGGTTTTTACCACTGATTAATACTTCATTGTGTAAATGTACCACATTTTATTTATCCATTCTTTGGTTGCGGGGCATCTAGGTTGTTTCCAGATTCTAGCTATTACGAATAATGCTTCTATGAACATAGTTGAGCAAGTCTCTCAAGTTGAGTATCCCTTGAATATATGCCCAACAGTGGTATCCTCGAGTCTTGAGGTAGATTGATTCCCAATTTTCTGAGAAGTCACCATACTGATTTCCAAAGTGGCTGTACAAGTTTACACTCCCACCAGCAGTGGAAGAGTGTTCCCCTTACTTCACATCCTCTCCAACATAGGCTATCATTTGGGTTTTTGATCTTAGCCATTCTCACAGGTGTAAGGTGGTATCTCAGAATTGTTTTGATTTACATTTCCCTGATGACTAAAGATGGTGAGCAATTCCTTAAATGTCTTTTGGACATTTGAGAGTCTTATGTTGAGAATTCTCTGTTTAGATCTCTACTCCATTTTTAAATTTGATTATTTGGTATTTTGATGTCTAGTTTCTGTATTTTAGAGATCAGCCCTCTGTCAGATATGGTGTTGGTGAAGATCTTTTCCCATTTTGTAGGCTGTTGTTTTGTCTTATTGAATGTGTCCTTTGCCTTAGAGAAGCTTTTCATTTTTAGGAGGTCCCATTTATTGATTGTTGCTCTTAATGTCTGTGCTACTGGTGTTATATTTAGGAAATGGTCTCCTACCTCAAAAGAACAATAGCCAAGTTCATATGGAGAAGCAAAAAACCCAGGATAGCTAAAAATAAACCAGTACAATTAAGGAACTTCTGGAGATCACCTTCCCTGACTTCAAGCTCTACTATAGAGCTATAGAAATAAAAACAGCTTGGTATTGGCATAAAAACAGACATGTGGACCAATGGAATTTAATTGAAGACCTTGACATTAATCCACACTCCTATGATCACCCGATTTTTTGACGAAACCAAAACTGTACAATGGAAGAAAGAAAGCATCTTTAACAAATGGTGCTGGCATAACTGGATGTCAACACATAAAAGATTGCAAATAGATCCATACCACAGATCTGTCACCATGCACAAAACTCAAGTCCAAGTGGCTCAAAGACCTCAACATAAATCCAATTACTCTGAACCTGACAGAAGAGAAAGTGAGAAATGCTGTGGGATATTCTGTATGCTGTGAATGTGTTACTCTGATTGGTTGATAAATAAAAAGCTGATTGGCCAGTAGCCAGGCAGGAAGTATAGGCAGGATAAGAAACAAGGAGAATTCTGGGAAGAAAAAGGCTGAATCGGGAGATGCCAGCCTGCCGTCCAGGGAGCAGCATGTAATGACACACAGGTAAAGCCATCGAAAATGTGCAACATATAGATTAACAGAAATGGGCTGAGTTTAAGTGTAAGAGCTAGTCAGTGGTAGGCCTGAGCTAATGGCCGAGCAGTTTTAATTAATATAAGCTTCTGAGTGATTATTTTATAAGCAGCTGCAGGGTCTGTGGGGCTGGGCAGGACCAGAGAAAACTTCAGCTACAGAGAAATATTTTCTCACATTTGGTAGAATGTCATAAATCTCTTGTTGTTCTCATTTGGTATACAGGTTTTTATAAACTTTTTTAATTAATTAATTAAATTTTTTTATATGTATGGGTGTTGTGCTTATATATATATATATATATATATATTGCTATGGTGTCCACCAAGTTCAGAAGATGGGCTCAGACTCCCTGAGAATGTAAGAAAGGACAGTTGTGAGCTGCCATATGGTACTGAGAAATAAACCCCAATCTACTGAGTCATCTCTCCAGCCCTAATGTATAGAAACATTAAAGTTTGATGTAATCTCATTGTTTATGTTTGCTTTTACTACTTGATTTCATTTTATGATGCATAAAAAAATTTGCCAGGACCAATGCCTGGCTGTCTCTTTATGTTTTCTTTTAATAGTTTAACTTGTATAAATTTTATATTTAAGTATTTAATCTCTTTAGAGATGGGTTTTGTGCATAGGATAAAATAGAGGCATAGTTTAATTCTTATACAAGTGAATTTCCAACAATATTATTGACAGGATCTGTATTTTCTTCATTGTATATTTGTGGTAATATTTTCTAAAAACAGTTGATCACATGTATATGAACTTATTTCTGGACTCCCTATTCAGTTCCAGTGAACTATATGTGTGATTTTAGGAGTGCATACTATTTTGCTCATTGTAGCTTTGAGATGTATTTTGGAATGACTAAATGTGATGTCTATGACTTCCTTATTTCTCAAGATATTTTGACTATTCAAATTGACTATTCATCAGTACACTGATGCTCAATATGAACTTCAGGATTTCTTTTTCTGTTTCTGTAAAAATTCCATTGGGATATCAATGAAGATTATATTGAATCTGAAGATAACTGTGGGTAGAATGGGTGTTTTAACATCAATTTTATGACCAATAAAGAGCATTTATTTGTATGAAAGTTATATTATGCAAGATGAATAAACTCTAGAGAGCTACTTTACAAATACTTCTGTGATTAAATAAAGCCGATCCTCTAATTTTTCCAATCCATCCAGTTTATCATTTCAGAATACAACATAATACATACAATTTACAATATATTATGCATACTAAATATATTCAGAATATATCTCATGTCAAGCATTCTTACCAAAAACAAATAAACAAATATGAAGAAGCAAAATAGCAGGACATTTTTTCTCATTGTAATGAGAGGGAGTTACTATTCAAACATGGTGGAGGAAATAGACCACCATCTCCCAAGAACCAAGTTTTATTTTTTCCATTTGACCTGGTCTCTGGCATTTCTCTCTTTCTGTGTGTTTTAAGCCACTAACCATAACTATCACACATTATTCCTTGAACTTTTTATTTCTCACTAGTCACATGACAAAGAGAAGAGACAATATGTGTAGAAAAAAGTAGCTTCCATCCTATCACAGCTGCTACTGCTGTAGTGTTTTCAATTCCAGATGACGTTTTTCTTGCCAGATTTCTTGCATCTAAAGAAGACTCCAAACTTATTATACTCTGGTGAGCAAATAATAGGTATGTACATTTTTTTGAACTGCTAAGACTAAAATATTAAGGATTCACACATGAGTCAGTGTTCTCTACAGGAACAGAATTGAAAAAATGAATATATATAGATATATAGATAGATATAGATAGATATATAATATACACAAGTCTATCTATCTATATATATAAATAATACATACACACATATATATTCTAATAGAAATATATATAACCAAGCCCAATAATCCAGATCCAGTAGTTGTTCAGTCCACAAGTAAGATTTCTCAGCTGGCCTTCAATATGAGCTGGTCTTTAACATGTATATGAGAATCCCAAAAAAGTAGCTTCTGATGCTAGTGAAGAATAAACTTATCAGTGAGGGCTACAGCAAGCAGTTAGAGAGCAAACCCTCCTTCTTCCATGTTCTTTATATAGACTGCCAGCAAATAGGTGTGGCCCAGATGGAAGGGAGTCTTCACAACTCAAATGATTTACTTAAGAACAATTCTTCAGATGTGTGCTCAGTCACATGCTTATGTGTTAGTTAATTCTAGATGAAATCAAGAAAGCATGGTATCACGATGGATTTGGTAGCAGAGAACTAGGTATTTAAATTTCAACAGAGGTAATACATGATATTAGAGGGGTCACAAAACCATTTGGAGAACTGAGGCAATGGCTTCTTGATTGAACTTTCAAAGGCTACACCAGGAATAGTTATAATAAACATATTATTTTGTGTTATCTTTGTATTTGGTCAAAATGTGTCATGGTTATGGTTACAAGCATTGCCAGAAGGGAACTTTATCCTACCACTTGGCACTGGAGATGCCTAGACCACTATCTTTATTTCCTGTTGACTGAGTTAACCTCTGTGAGTTTTTAAATCTCTTTTCTATAAAAATGGACCTATGTATTCTCCATTTTCATGAAGAAACTTTTACCAAGACAACAAGCTTTGGGAGAAGAGTTGGCACACAAATGGTAATCTCCTTCATTATTAAAACTTGTATGTGCACACAACACCTCATGTAGCAATGTTTTATTCAGAAATGATAAACTGTGTAGAGTGGGAAAATGGGAGGATCAGCTTTATTTAATCACAGAAGTACTTGTAATCATAGGTCCAAAGCTTTGAGTCAGTATAATTGAACTCAAATTAGTTCATTTCCTCCCCACAGAAACATTGCAGGTGAATGGCACTGGACCAAAGTCCAAACAGTTGAGACATTCCACACACATTAAACACCATCAGTGTGATGATTTGTCTTTCTTCTTGGTGGAATCAGTATGGGTCTTGAGTTGGCCTCAGTCCTTGATCCTTGACTTATAAACTAAATGATCAATTAGATTTGATCTCTTTGAGCTTCAATTTTTCCTATAAAAGAAATAAAGAAATAAATTTAGAGAGGGCCAGTAAAACTCTTGACACAGTAGTAGGCATGGAACAACTGACAGGCACATTACTACTGCTATTGTTGATTGCATATTTATTTTAGCATTAGAATATTTTTAACTGGCACATATCATAGGTACAATTGAAGAGGCCTAACTTAACATTAGTGCAACCATGACAGGCTGCAAACTAACAGTACTAGAACTAGGCCTCACCTTTGCAATAATCAGGAAAAGTCACAAACTGTACCCTGCAGGGACCAATCAGTATTAAGACAAACAAGTACTAAATGCTCTAGAACATTAAAGATAATTTACATAATCTGTATATAGATTGTCAATTTCTTCACAGCAATGCCAGTATCAATAACTGTTTGCCAAAACTTCTGTTACCTCACTCCTGCCCAATCAGGAGTTCAACCCCTATCTGAATCCAGAATTCTCCTAACTGCCCCCCCCCCATTCTTTACTCCTTAAAAACTTTGCCTCAACTGAGCTTGAGGTTCTCTCTGGTCCAACCCCTGTGTTGGAATGGATGGAGAGCCCAAGCTCGAGCTTGCAATAAAGGCTCTTTGCTTTTGCAGATGAACTCGGACTCCTGATGGTCTCTGGGGGGGGGGACTATGATGCAGGTATAACATAATAAATGCTAGCACAGGCTGAAAGAAAAGAGTAAGCTGTATAATACACTCATTTTCATTTCAGACAACCTTTCATTTTATATATTCACTATCCTATTTCCTTCCTCAGACTCTGAGGTAGAGTCAAAGGCCCTTGAATATTACAGTCTCATCTGTGCAATTTTCATTTGTAGTCTTAAAAGTAATAAATAGCACTGACTCTTTCCAATCCAAATCTTCATCTTTGGCTATTTATGAGACAAAGTTGATACATTACACAGTGCTTGAAAGTCAATATATTAATCTTCACTATAATTTAGGTTCAATTATGTGTGTGTATGTTCATATGTGCATATGTGGGAGTATAAACACATTTTATTAGGTGAATGTGCATATTTTTAGAGAGTCCTGAAGTCACCTCAGATGTCATTCCTTAATGCCAATCCATCCTGTCTTTGAAACATAGTTTTTCACTGGCCTGGAGCTCACCATGTAGGTTCATCTGGTTGACCAGCAATGCCCAGGGATCTGCTTTTCTCCAAGTCCCCAGTGCTGGCTTTTTTTTTTTTTTTTTTGTAGATACTGGGGATCGGATTCAGTGTGTCATGCTTACCCAGAAAGCCCTTTACCTATTGAACCATCTCCCCAGTTTGACCTTCACTATTCTCATTTTAATAATTGAATGAACTATTAGAATCCCTCAAGAAAAGAAATGCTTTAAAACTGTAGGCAAAACATTAATTGAAATAATGGAGTCAGAATCCATTTGTTCTAAATATGTGTAGAAGAACTGATGAATTTGCTTCTGATTGCTTTGAAAGTAAATTTAATACCTGGCAGCCAGTTTGATCTCAATTATAAATCACATCATCATCATCATCATCATCATCATCATCATCATCTTATATAGTGTATGAACCATTATATCTTAGGAAAAACAGTCATCCCTAACAGATTTCCACTTAGCTCCATGTTATGCAGCGAAAAGAATAAGACTTTTCAAGTTACCATTTGGGTTGAAATGAAACAAATTCTGGAAAGTTATTCTATTGTGTAAAACAGACTATGTTATGTCATTTACTAATGACAGATCATTTAGGTACTTCACATACTAAATAGAATCTTATAGCATATAGCAATTACAAAATTAGGCTTTGCTTGCTTTTAGTTGGCAAAAATCCCTTTTCAGCATGTAAGTATTGTAACACAAATCTGTGGGTGTAGTAAGTGCTTGGGTATCAGTGATCCTGAACTATCAAGCACATAAAAGATATACAGCCTATATTTTCTCCTGGAGCGATCAGTGCCAAACATAAATATTACAGCACTGAACATAAAACACCCTTTGCAAAAATACAGACTTTGTTTGTTGGATTCCTCTAATGCTTTAAAAAAAAAAAGCTTACATCAAGGGTACTATAAGTGCTATATTTAACAATGTAATTCAACTTAAGGGGTTCTACACTGCATATACATTTTTCTATTGAATTACTGCCTATTTTCAATTCAAGGAAGCACATTGTTCTATGTCAACAAACCTTGTTAGGTACTTAATAATAACAGTAATGTATAAAGAGTGACTAAGGCACATGTTGGAAAAGCGGCCATTATTAGCAATTACCTGCAACATATTACCATCATAATTCAAATAATTAGTTCAAGGACTGTTAGAATTTTTAAAACTAATTTTTTAGAACACCTATTATGTACATAGTCCTAGTTAGGAGCTTTCCACATGTACTTTATGTCATTTTACCAGTTTTGCAAGTGTTGAAGTTTCAGTGAGAATGGCTGACACAGACTCACAGATTTGAATGCTTAGTCACCAGGGCGTGACATTATTTGAAAGGATGTGGAGGTATGGCCTTGTTGGAGGAATTGTGTCACTAGGGGTGGACTTTGAAGTTTTAAAACCCCCATTCCAAGCCCAGAGTCTCTCTTTTCCTGTTGCCTGCAGACCCAGATGTAGAACTCTTAGCATCTTCTCCAGTACCATGTTTGCCCATGTGCCGCCATGCTCCCAGCCATGGTGACAATGGACTAAACCTCTGAAACAGTGAGCAAGCCCCAATTAAATGTTTTCCTTTGTAAGAGTTGCCATCATCATGGAATCTCTTCACAGCAACAGAAAACTGATTAGGACAGCTAGGTAGGCTTTTAAGGAAGTGATTGTTATCCTCTCTCTTCCTATTTCTATAACAGGGCTTTTTAAATGATCTCTCAGTTTTAAAGAGAACACATCTGGATTTATCCTCTCTACTTCCTACTTCTTCCTCCCCAAGACAGGAAGATTAAGTACAATGAACTATGAAAACATCGCCTGCCAGAAGGTGCCATCACTCATGTCCCATACACTGTTGGCCCTCAGCAGTGGGACACAAGCCCATCTTGGGTTATGCACCAAGCTGCTTCTGTCTGAGGAAAATGAGTCACTTTCTTGATGTACTCTCTCCTGGCAGTTACAGATCCATGGAAAATTCCAGAAGCCAATGTACAATCTTGAGCTCTTTACCTTCATTAGCAATTATGAACTTCATTGCAAGTAACTATGAGACATGTTCTTCAAACATCAGGTGCAGGTTGCATATTAGTATGCCACACAAATCCTGCTCTTTAGGATTGGGAAGCAGGACGAGCTAGTCTGGAGAAGGAAGCCGGAGACAGCCAGTTTGATCTCAATTAACAATTAGATCACCATCCCATCTAATGCAAAAATCATTATATAGCTTAAGAGTAGCAAGTCTTCACTTAGCTCTATGGTATGCTCCCTTCCTTTTAGGTGTTAAAAGAGAGGAGGAATATTTATCCAAAGCATTAACAAGAGTGAGCTATCTTTATTTTTACCTTATTACTCAGAAGCAGAAAGATGAACATGGTGCCCTAGCATACCATCGGTGTGACACAGAAAGATATGATTCAGAACCGTAATCCAGAACCATGGCTGTCAATGTGATTGTGCAAGATGGTCATTTGAGTATACCAAGGAAATACTATAATATATATGGAAATATATATATAGGAAATACTATAATATATATAATATTTATGTTAAGATAACACATTGTGTTGTGCTGTGCTAATTTTTAACAAAGGACTAAGTAACACACTTATATTAGGGTATATATAAGGTATATTCATCACATATAACACACAGAATTGTTCCTTAGTGCTGAGTGATTTACAGCCTTACCTCACCTTTTCATTCACTTCAGGGTATTTCAGGGTATTGAATTCTGCTATACCTCAGTAAATTGATCTAAAGATAGGTTACCTGTTTCTAAGTAAATGAACATTTACACAAAATAAATAAAGATGTCTAGTAAAAGTTTAGAAATCAAACATAATATTGATATTACAAACACAAGAGAACAAGAAAATAATGAAGACAAAATGCTAGTATTTGTCACCTAAGTCTAAAAAAAAAGAACAACTAAATCTATTCAGAGATCCCTTCCCCAATTAATCACAAGTTCATGTACTCTGCTATGAAATTCAAATATAGATAGTGTAGTTGGAAAACCTACAAACATCCTAAACTTGAAAGTATATTTATTTAAGATACAGGGTTAGGACATTTTATTAAAGCAATGGACTCCACACAACTGTAGCACATTTTTGAGAGACATGTCTAGTGCTTTTCTTAGATTACGAACATTTAGCTCTTCAACTCTAGGATGGGTAAGCATTTATTATATGGAAAGAAACAACTTAAAGGTTTGTCAAGGAGAGGATGGATGTCAAGCCACTGAAAACAGTGCAGGCTCTACCCCAGGAACAGAAGCACTTCCTATTTTAAAATTTTGACTAATCCAACAATACCTTAGGCATGAAGTCAGGTCAGAAGAGCCTCTGAAAGTACATAAAGAAATAGAAGAGCAACCAAAGGAGTCATGGACCAAAAGATCCAGTCTTAGTTGTTTAAACATTGTCAGAGACACCTTGAAAGGATGACTATGTGAAAATAGAATTCAAATTTGTCAGATCTCTAAGGTGAGGTCCTGTGCTTTCTTTGATTCATTCAATCTCACTTCCTCATCACTCCATACCACAACCTTGCCAAGTTACAGGAACATACTAGAGTCCACACTGAGGCTTGGGTTCAAATGGCCCTCAACAATGAACAGGGTGGACCTGCTCTTGAGAACTCACTGCTCACTGTCCCCACATTAGTTTTCCAACGTGGAACTTAAACCTACTATCTCTAATGGCCATTGAAGGACACCTATTGCAATCTGAAGATTAAGGGGTTAGTGCTACCTGGGTAATCCTTGACCAAAGAAAGAGTACGTGGAAGGTGAAAAATAAAAAACCCTTTCCTGGGTCATGTGACATCGCATCATATGTCTGCTTCATTTTCTCTTTTACTCAATCCTAGACTTGGACCTGGCATTAAGCATTGTTCTTCAAAAGACCTAGTCAAGCATAACTCATTTCAGAAAATTATTAAATGGAGAAATGACAATAATAAAAATATTTTGTGTTTAAATTCATTTGGAAATTTTGTATTATAACAATAAATTTATCTATTGTACAAATTCTTAAGTGAGAATATTCAGTGGTTGTTTTCAAATAAAACAATACAAACAGTACAATAAATGCTCAACCCTAAAAACATGCACATACAAGTAATATTATAGAGACTAAAAGCTTGTATTTCTGTTTTTAGAGACGTGCATACACACTCAACAACATTAATTAAAAAATTTTAAAAGGCTATGAATTTAAAAGAGAGCACAGATGGTATACGTATGGGAGGGTTTGGAGAGAGGAAAGGTAATGAGGAAATGATATATTATTATATAAAGAAATAAAATAAATAATAAAAAGGAAAAATGGTTCTTTTATCAGGGATTAGAGCTACACTTATCTATGAGTATAAGGTCAACTATTTGGAATGAAGTTTGGAATTAAAGTGGTGGTTGTTGTAACTTCTCATCCAAGATCTATGACCTTATTAGGCCTGGCAAGTTGGCTAAGATTCTGATATCAGGCATGATTTCCATCCTTTTGGGTGGATTGTAAGTCTAATTACAGAGGCATTGGTTACTACCAGGAAGTATTGCCACTCTTGCACCCTTAAGGTTATCCTGTCATGCTGGTCATTGGTAGTGCATAAATGTCCTGACTGGGTAGGACTTTCAGTGTTTCCCTCCTTTGGAATCTTACATGGCACCTTCTCGGGGAGGAAGCTTTCAGGTCACATTCAGTTTGCGAGCCTCTGGGCCCTGTGTCCAAAGTGGTGTCCTCAGCAATAGGGACTTGCCTTTCACATCTGGCAGGCAAACAAGGGCAACAGTGATAGCCTATACTGTTTTGGGAATCTCTTGACATTCCTTGACCAACAATTAGAAATGGGGCTTTTCATGCCTAAGATTGAAGTTTTGGTTAGAAAATCTGTGGTTTGGGGGGAGTGAATTATCATTCCAGATGGGAAATTTTTATTTAAACTATACATGCATGTATACATACAGAATTAGATACATTATACATAATTTTAAGTAAAATTATAATGATATGATTCTTTATGACTTTTTCAGATATTTTTATTGCTGTTTTACCCTCCTCCCTTCCTCTCTGTATTGACCTTCACTCCCAGTTTCCAAGTAAAGCCCCACCCCCATTTTCCCCATTTTCTCCTTCTTAGAAATACCTTTCTAGAGAGCATGTATATTGTTAGACCAGTAGTGACAGAAGTTTGGAATGCAATTGTGATAGAATGAGGATTTTGACTTAAGGGACTATCATAATGATTCAAGGCACGATAAAGGAGCCTTTGGAGAGTGTTACCTCCCTGTTACTATGTCAAGTAGCCTAGGAAATGCACATGACAAGAACATAACAAAGGAGACACAAGTCATCAGTGATCTCGGTGGCAGACTGTAGCATTCAGAGTCTTCTGTTTACTTGATTTTCCAATACAATTTTTTGAAGACTGTACTATTTTGTCAGATCATATGGACATTACATCTTCAATATTTTGTTTGGGAATTTCATTAACATTGTTGTCCACTTCTCTGTTCTGGACTTACCCATCTTAGAGCACCCACTGCACACACACACACACACACACACACACACACACACACACACACACAAAGCTTCAACCTTCTGATATATAATTGTTCACAAATAAATAATGGTTTTCTTTTTAAACTTGGTGACTTTTTTTTAACCAAGTTTGGCAATTCTATAAAGCAGGAATTGAGAGAAGATCACCTAAGTAAACTTCATTCTCAGTATCCACTTATTGACAACTACTGCAATGGACATACCATTCTGTCTCTCACTTCCCTTCTTTATAAAAACTCTCTCTCCTGTTTCTAATTCTGTCTTCCTGTATGCTATGAAAATAAGTATATTCTATGTGTCAGTACAAAAATGTACCCCTCTCTAACTCCCTCATATTTCTCCTGTAATGCTCCTAACATGTTTGTATCAGACACAGGCCTAGACAATTCACTCTAGTCTAGATAGTTCAAAGACGTAAACTGCAGTCATGTGCCACAGAACACATTATTTGGTTCACTATATACCATGGAGATAAGTGGTCTCATAAGAGTGCATCATGTAGTAACATCATAACTGTCTTAGTGTGTGTATGGATACTCTATTGTATTTGCACAATGAAGTCCCCTTGCAGTATTTACCTCAGAACATACTCTTGTTATGAAGTGGCCTATGATTGTATTTACAAAAGACAAACATCCAATGTTAATGCATCCAAAGAGTAGAAATGATATTCCAAATCTAGGGATAAAAAAGCAAGGGCTATAAAAACGAAGTATGTTTCTGTCCTGGTGGAACTCAGATATTGTTTGAGACATGTGCCTAATCAGGGTCTCAATAGCAAAAATAAATAGGAAGTCTGAATGATGAAGCCTTCATGAATCTGCCTGCCTTCCGTGTAGAAGAAGGCTAATACAGAAGAAGAGGATACAAAAGAATAAGTTTAATATTGGCATTCTATCTCACAAAGTTTACTTTCTTTGTAAGTCTATCTTATCTGTCTTTGAACAGATAACAGTGTGTTTTAAAACTATATTCCCTTTGTACAAAAAGTACTTCAATGCATATCAGTTGTAGAAAATGAAGAAAAGAACAAAGAAATGAAGGACAGAGGGAAAGTCTCCATTGGAACTTTTTGGCAGAGAACCATACCACCCCCGAACTGGTGGGCTTTCCTGGGTCTTTGCCACATCACTTGATCCACCAACCAGTCAATTCTCATTTCCTTTAAAGATGACTGCTCCATTAATCATGAGTCAGTGCCTGTGAACTTATGTTCTGAGCCAATTAGACTCATCCAACCATAGAAGACAACCTCAAACCTAGAGCACTGTTTTGGACCACTTTCTGGATTCTCACCCTGATACATGTAGCCAATTTTCAACTTCTAAATACACTTTTCTTGCTTTCCCTTCTTCTGTTTTCTTAGCTTATCATTATTGCAATCATAAGAAAATGGACTTGGAAGTGAGTGGCTCTAGGTGTCTTTGGTGATCAATCATTTTTGACAGACCCTAACCCAAGCTAAGCTCAGCAAGACTGGAGAAAATTTTGGTTGCTCTCTAAGAATCATGCAGTACTCGCAGGTGGAGCCCAGGAAGGTACTCTTAGAGGCAAGAGGCAGTAGAGGCCTGAGCTTAAGCAGAACAAGAGCAGAAAGGTGTATCATTTGCTTGGTGTGCTCCCAATCAGCAGCCCTTTTGTGATTTGGGCTATAGATTTTGTTCTTGTGTATTAGATTTAAGCTTCAATTCATAGTAATTGCTCAAAATTTCATCAACATAGTTCAATGTCTGTCTATCTGTCTATCTATCTATCTCTATCTATCTATCTATCTATCTATCTATCTATCTATCTATCTATCTATCCATCAGTCTTATTTAGGGTTTTATTGCTGTGGAGAGGCACCAGGGCCACAACAACTCTTATAAAGGAAAACATTAATTGGGGCTGGCTTACAGTTTCAGAGGTTTAGTCTATTATTGTCATGGCAAGAAGCATGGCAGCATGTAGGCAGACATGGTGCTGGAGAAGGAGTTGAGAGTTCTACATCTAGATCTGCAGGCAGCATAAGGAGACTGTGTGCCACACTGGGCATAGGTTGATCATATGAGCCCTCAAAGTCTGCCCCCACAGTTGACACACTTCCTCCAACATGGCCATACCTCCTAATAGTGCCACTTCCTATGGGCCAAGAATTCAAAGATATGAGTCTATGGGGGCCATTCCTATTCAAACCACCACACCATCCATCCGTCTGTCCATCCATCCATCCATCCATCTGTCTGTCTGTCTGTCTGTCTGTCAGCATAGTTTATAAACAAAAATGAATTCAAAATCTTGCTTAAGCTGTTTAGATGTCAGAATTACAGGTTGTGGACCATTGCACTTGGCAGATCAAAAATTAATTTTTGAGGTATATGTCTTTGAACTCAAGTCCCTTGATATTTTATAGATGAATCATGCTCTTTCAATACTATATATATAGTAAACATTCTGAGCATTTTAAGTTATTCACTGTCATCTTCAAAACTTCTCAATCTTTTTGTCAACAGATACTACTTTAAATATTAGATTGTAATCCAAATGCTAAAGGTGAATAAAAGTTTTCTTATAAAGTCTCAATGACAGTGATAAACTTGATGTTTCTAAATAAATTTCAACATACAGTGCAAATACTGAACACTTATATAGGTAGTTTTGACAAGAACTCTCTACTGCTTAGAAAATGGCCTCAGCTATTTGAAAGGAAGAAACTGTGGAGAGTGGGTGGGCTTGAAAAATATTTGATTTGTTACTTGCTTCAAGACGTTAACAAATACTGATACCATAAGAAAAAATTTTAAATGCTTAAACTTGTACTTTTGGGGAGAAGGAAAACCAACCAGTGCTATTCTGTGTAACATGTGTGGTCTTCCTTATTCAAGAATCTTCAATGATTTTTCTGTTTTCCTTGGCTTAAGGAAATGGTCTCAATGACTTTCCTGGTCCTTTTTGGTCTCACTTTGCCTCCTGATCCATCTTTATGTTCCACAATTACTTGTCAGTTTGGCTTGGCTTCTGTCACTGTTACTCCCATATCCCCATCTCAAATGTCAGTGCACCAAATATCGTTGCCTAGTGGTACACAGGATAGATGGAAAAGACCGAAGAGCCAAACAGCCCTGCCAGATCAATCATGATGAACTTTTTGCAGAAAGACAAGTAACATCAGCTAATTGCCATGCAGCCCAGCAAGTGCTAAAGTGGAGGACTGTTTGGAACACACAGAGAGACCAACAAAAGGTGGGATTTACATCAGGCTGGAAGAGTTGTGTAGTCTGTGTATTAAAGAAATAAATGATTGCCAAAAGTATAATTAGGATATTTAAAAAAAGATATAAGTATATCGATGCAATTAGGAATTGTAAAAAGAGTTATCCACAGTATTTTATTTTCTAATTTGATTTATGTGTTGAGACCCCACTCCACAGTTATTTTTTAGGGAAGCTCCTGGAATATGTTTAAAAGCTTTATTGTGTAAAATGTGGAAGTTTTAGAAGTTATGCAAGTCAGAGTGTCTGGTATTGGGAGTAATGGCTTTGCCCTGGAATGCTTTAATTCCCAGGAAATTTGAGTAGCTCTAAGCTTTCCTAAAGTGAATCAGAGACATTTCTTATAGACCTTCAGTTTTCAGACAAATAGACAGTGATTTTTACTCCCAAGAAGAAAATATAAATATTATGAGACACAAATCAAACAATCAACTCTCAAAAGTAATGTATTCATTTATTACTTGGCTAACTTAATTCTGTCATTGAGAAGAAAGAATTTTAAGCATTATTGTTCGATTTATTTTTCTTGTCATTATTGGCTAATAGAAACCAGGTTCATCATGCTGAAACCGGATTCACCAAAACAAACAAATAAACAAACAAACAAAAAAGTAGACAAAACACACAATATTATGACCCTGAAGGCTAGCAGGCAATATGAGCAACACTAAACAGACTCATTGGGTTAGACTTTTATATTTATATATATGTATATAAGTAGTGACAGTAACTAAAGAAGACAAAACAATAGAGAATATATAAATCCAGAAGGAGGGCTTAGAGATAGAGGGAGGGGAACAGTGGGAGGTGGGGGCAGGATATGGTATTAAGGTAATGAAATGATCTAAGTATGTTATGTATATGTATCATAATGAAACCCAATTAATTATTAATTTTTAATTAATGTTAATAAGAATGAAAAAATAAATAAAGAAAAATGGTGTTGGTGAAAAGCATCTGAGGATTATCTTAGCTATTGCTGGAAGAGAGCTCCCTATACCTCATTAAAGAGAAAGAAAATTCAGCTGAAGCTCACAGACGCCCTAAGTTGAGGAGACAGACATTACTCAAGACAGTTTTCAGAAGAGCTCCTGAAGAGAGAGCTGTATAGATAGGAAACAGCAGGAAAAGAAGCACTTGGATATATAGGTGGGGACAGCCCATATGACTCACTCAGGTAAGAAAACAGTTCTCATTTTCAGTAGCCAAATTAGAAGATAACTTTCACAAGTCTGCTTTGGTCCTATCTACAAGTAGTAAAGGCAACACCAAAATAATCATGTTACATTCAAGTAACTTTATTTATCATAAAATAACACTAAAATGATTGCAACAAGACTAAGCCTAATGTAAGCTTGTATTCCTAACATAGGTAGCAAGACAAAATTACCCAACATAACACTGAATCAAAAATGATAAGATAAAGAAGCAAAAAATTATAACCCATAATATGCAGAACATCAATTGAAATTTATATATAGCTGACAGAATTGTTGGAATTATAGCAGTATTTAATTTTCAAATTTTTAGAGTTAATAAATAATAAAAGCTTTCTTATAAAGGTTAAGATTATAATGTGAATAGGGTAAAAGGGCCAGTCAAAGAAACCCACCCTGTCCCTGAAACCAGAGCCAATGAAAGAAATACACACAAAACCCTGAAATCAAAGCCAGTGAAACACACTTTGGCCCTGAAACCAGAACCAAAGAAACACACCCTGACCCTGAAACCATAGCCAAAGAAGCACACTTTGGCCCTGGAACCAGAGCCAGTGAAAAAAACACACCTTGTCCCTAAAACTAGAGCCAGTGAAGGAAACACATTTGGCCCAGAAACCAAAGCCAAAGATACACACTCTGCCGCTGACCAACGGAGCAGGAAACCAACCAATCCCTGAGCATGAAATCTAGCCAATCTCTGAGCTTGTGAAGCTCAGGGGATTGAAATTTGACCAATTTTCACCCTGAAAATCTTCTCCCTGGAAAAACTCTGCCCCTAAGAAGCCCTACCTGTGCCTGTTCAGTTGGCCACTGCCCTTTTTCGCCCTGGCAGAAGCAGCCACTCTCCTGGATTCATCTCTCCAAAATAAATCTCTTGAAAGAGTCTTGAGGAAAGACCTTCTTTTGCCAGAGGGGAATAGTATCTCTGCTGGGAAACTATTTGCAGAGTGGAGCAGAGAAGCAATGAATACCTCTGCAGGGAAACTCCCTTAGGGAGGAGAGCCCATATAACACCTTTTTGAGGGAGCAGGAGCAGATTGCTACACTTCTGCAGGGGTTTCTCACTTAACAGAGTGAAGCAGAGAAGTAACAATTTGGAGAAGAACTGAGAAGAAATCGACATCTCTGCTTGGAAACTACCTAGTGGAGCAGAACAGAGATGCAAAGGATACCTCTGCTGGGAAACTTCCTTAGGGGAGAGCAGCAGAGCTCAGGTGTAATGGCAGCTCTTTCTTGGAGAGGAGCAGGATTGCCACATCCTGTAGGGAAACCATTCCCTAGGGAGACCATCCCCCAGGAAACCTAACTTCACATATACCCTGGCTTCCAGACAAGTCAGGATTTCTCCTCACACCTGTAGGTATCCAGGATACCTCCCCTTCACAGATGGAGGTATTGCTTGACTTCTGACAGTAAGGGTTCCCTTCCCTCTAGAGTTGCAATGTGTAAGATGAAAAATCAAACTTGATTGGATTTACAGTGGATAAAGCATCAATGAAGAGACTAGAGAATTAAAGACACAGCAGTAAAAATTTCTCCATATGAAACAAAGAAATAAGACCAATACACATGAGTATAGCATTTATAAACTTTGGAGCAACTTCAAATGGCATAGTAATAAATTTATAATGCTTAGAAGGCAGAAAAAGAGTTCAAAAAATAATAACTTTGAACTCCAAGTTTGGCAAAAGACAAACTCATACGTCTAAGAATCACAACAAACTCAAAACATTAGGAAGGAACATGGCTGCTGTGGGATGGTCTGTATGTCAAATGTGTTGCTGATTGGTCAGTAAATAAAACACTGATTGGCCAGTAGCCAGACAGGAAGTATAGGTGGGACTGACAGAGAGGAGAATTGAGAGAACAGGAAGGCAGAGGGAGACACTGCCAGCCACTGCCATGACAAGCAGCATGTGAAGATGCCAGTAAGCCATAAGCCACGTGGCAAGGTATAGATTTATAGAAATGGATTAATTTAAGATATAAGAACAGTTAGCAAGAAGCCTGCCACAGCCATACAGTTTGTAAGCAGTGTAAGTCTCTGTGTTTACTTGGTTGGGTCTGAGTGGCTGTGGGACTGGTGGGTGAGAGAGATTTGTCCTGACTGTGGGCCGGGCAGGTTAAAAGGAAACCCATCATAGTAACAAAGCTACAATCCATAAAATAAGTAAGTATAGAGTAGGGAACTATGAGGGACAGAGAGATCTCACTAGGAAAGAAAAATAGGGTAGTTTTGGAATGATGGAGGGGCCGGAATGGGAGAATCAAATGGGGTTAGGGAGGGGGACAAGAGAGGGACTACAGGAGAGATGGGTAAAATTACGGGCCATTTGAGGGGTAGTATAGAAACCTAATACAGTAGAAACTTCCTAAAACATATACATATATGAAGGTCATCTAAATGAAATCATCCAATAGTGGGGGACACAGAGCCTGAGCTGGCCATCTCTTGATACCACATGAAGCATCCATTACTTGGATTGGTTTACAGCCAATTGAATTGTTGGTCAAAGCGGTCCCATGGGAATCTCCAAACAACCCAGGCTGTTGTCTCCACAAATTGATGGCGAAGCCCCATTGCTAAAGACAATACCCACACAACTCATTGAACGTGTAAAAGTCAAATTGGTGCTTACACAGAGTCTTCATGCCTGTGTTCTTGTGTCTTTGGTATAGGGAGGTACTTGACATACTACCAAAAGAGAAACATAAACATCAAGCCAGGTACAAATGCTTCGAGCTACAGCGATGTCCTGCCTACAAGATATGCTATTCCAATGGTAGCACAAAGCTTGTTGGAGTAACCAACCATTATCTTATTTGAACACATACAGACCCACAGCTGGACATTATGGATAAGTCAGAGACCTTGGAATACTCAGTCCTAAATGTCTCCATCAAATGCCTCCTCTCAAGGCTCAGAGAACCCTGGGAAAATTAAGGCAGAAAAAACTTAAGAACCATAGGGAATGAAGGACACCAGGAAAACAAGGCCCTTATATGAATGCACAAAGACTGAGGCAGCATGCACAGGGCCTGCATAGGTCTGCAACAGGTCCCCTGCATATATATTATGGCTTTCAACTTGGTGTTTTTATGGGATTCCTGGGTATGTGAACAAGTAGATCATTGTTTCTTGTGCCTTCTCCTGGGCTCTTTTCCTTCTTTTTGTTTATTTTGTCCAATTCTGACTAGCTAGTTTTTTAAATATCTTATTATATTTATTTTATTTTATTATTTTAAAAAAAGAACAAAAAAGATAAAGGATGCTGAGACTATGTCTATGTCAAGGGACTAAAAATTCAAAAGGAGTGAATGAAGCATGAAGATTGTCAACTGTGAAGACATTAGACAGTGTTAGTTGTTAACGTAGATACTTACAACTTGACATTCAACATCAGCTCTTTATAGATATTACCATGGAAAAATTCTTATCATCTAAAGACTACGTGCATAAACTATTTATTTAGATATAATAAATCAAATTGAAATATTTAATTTTTTAAAATAAATTAATAATGTCAAATAAGAAAAAATAAGAAAACCTATCATAGTTGAATCTCTGATGATGGTGATTTTAAAGAAAAACATCCTAAAAGATGTCAGAGTAAAACAAACAAAACAAAACAAAAAATCCAAGACAATGATAACAGCAGAGTGCTCACCAGAAAACATGCAGGTGAGAAGAGATGAGAAACATCTTCAGGGAACCAAAATGGGGCAGGGAGATAATGAAATTACAGTCACTGATCTATTGGGGGAAATGAAGGTTTATAAAAGGCTTTCTGATAAGCAAATGGTGAAAGATGCCTTCAGGATCTGCAAGGAAAACTGTGATAAATATAAAGGAAGTCATAAGATGGAGAGTGGCAGACCAGATTAAACGCAGATGAACACAAAGGAATGAACAACAAAGGAAAGAGAAAGGTGGGTATATTGGGTTAATGCATGATTATTTAATACCCTTTGAAAGAAAATTAACAAAACAAAATAGTATAAGGGTGTTGTAATACTTGTAACAGGAAAATACCTGGCAATAGCCAACAGCCAAAGAGGAAGAATGGATGTACAGTGCTTTGAGGTTCTGTCACAGGCGGCTGTATCATTTGAAGATGGACAACAATTGTCTTTTAAAAGCAAAAATATCTCACAAAGAAAGATAATGACATTCATATTATTTCCCTCTCTCTTTGACATCTCACTCTGATAAAGGATAAAACCCAAAATATTTTTCTTAGATTGGGAAACCTTGGCAGCTTTTGCCAGAGTCCCCATGAAGGATGCCTTCAGGCAGGATTGATACATCCTTGCTGAGGTAGAAATGTTTATGTAGTTATCGCTGAAACACCCTGCCTTTCTGTTATGCAAGAATCTTCAACTTCATGAGGATGAGACTGAGAATATCCACCACCAATGTTCTTCAACATACCAAAAAGTGGGGTTTCTATGATGTAGTGTGGATTGTCTGTGATCTGCGGTATACCTCACAACTTGTCTGGAATTCATCTGCCTATAGATGACTTCAACCTATGTCTTTAGGCACTTCCGACACCATCAATGAAACTCTTGCTTATTTGATGGTTGCTTCTCTTCTCATTTCAGAGTAACATGGTCTCTTCACTGCTTATTCCTTAAGTTACTGTTTCTAGTTCAGAAATTCCTCAAAGCTTAGCAGTCTACAGTATAATTCAATCATGGAAACTCTGCCATAGATACTGATTTTGAACATGAATTACCTTGACTATAATTTTAATGGCAGTTAGATGGTAGTCGAAACAGTAGGGCAGTGAGCGCTCTTAATCTATGAGTCCATTTCAGCTTCTAGATGGTCTTGGGCCCAAAGAGACCCTTTTCAAAGGAGTGAAAATACATCGAAGGACTTCCTGTAGCATACCACGGGAAGATTTTTGGCAACAGGCAACGGCAGGCTCCGGTGAAGGTTCAGTACGATAGAAGGAGAACAGTAATTGGTAAATCTGTGTTCTCTTTCGAAATGGCTAAAATGGGATGCTTAAATGTTGCCCTATACACTACTATAATTTAAAATTTTTAAGGTCACAATAGCTGTTACTCTAAAAGTTATTAAGGCAGTTACTTTTGTCTCTTCTGATTGTATTACTTTGGCACTTTTGCAGTTTTAATATTATTCCCAGGCTCAGTTAGTAAACAGAGATTCCTAATTTTAGATAGTTGGTATTTGAAAGGCTTTTTCTGAGTGTAGATTGTTTTTCACCCAAAATGAAAAGGATGTGTGTGTGTGTGTGTGTGTGTGTGTGTGTGTGTGTGTGTATGTGAGAGAGAGAGAGAGAGAGAGAGAGAGAGAGAGAGAGAGAGAGAGAGAGAGAAGGGTCTGTATCTGAATTAGAGAAGACATTTAATTGTTGTGTGTCTTATAGATGACAGTGTCAGAGGAATTAAGATGATGCTTATGCTTACAGGAGGAAAATAGAACAGCTCTTTAACTATATGTACTGTGTTTTTATATTGATGGTCTCTTTTGATTGAATGCTCAGGGCGGACCACTGATTTTACACAGCTCTTTATTTCATGTTTAAAACCAGGTCTCTACAATTAGAAAGACTGGCTGAAATCCCAAATAACAGGTGGCACTCACCATGTTGCCAGGCAGCCATACCCTGAGCCTGGCCTGTCACCTGACAGGTGGCTCTGCTGATGAAGCTGAGCCCTTTTCAGAACCAAACTTCACTTAATCAGCTGGATGGTCAGCCTCAAAGCTTTCAGGTGTGACCCTGAAGTATTACGGGAGGATCCATTTGTAAGCACACCCCCAGAGAACAGACCAGGTCTATGAAACACGACACACAGCCTAATAATCATACAGCCATCATTCAGATTGCTACTGCCCTGAATAGGGTTCACCTTTCCTGAAGTGAGGCAATGTAAGAGTAACTATGACAGCTGACAGAGGAAGGGGTTCACTTGCAGTCCAAGCAAGCTTTCTGATCTTGGGCCAGGGGGCCTCACCTGTCAGCAATTGTGACAGCACAGGCTTAGTGCCAAGAGCAGGAGCCCTGTGACTTTGCCACAGCAGATGGGAGTCAGGTGTAATCTTCATATGAGATATAGAAAACCCTGAGAACATTTCCTGCATTTTCTAGGGATACTGTCTATATAAAAACCTGTGACCCACTGGCTAGACCAACTTCCACAGCTGCGACAAGGACAACAAAGCCAGGGATTGAAATTTTCAGATCTTTATAAGGACTTAGGGCACATTACACAGTTGAGATTTGCAAATATTGTCCTTCCCTATCAAGTCTCCACGATGATGACCCTGCTTTTATAGGCAAGGAATTGGGTATCACTGGACAAGAATCTCAGCCTTACTTAGGTAGCAGCTAGGGCAGTGGAACAACACAGATCTTCCTAGCTTCTGTGACTGTGCACGTTCTCAGAAATTTCTGTTTGTACTTTGTTTATTATTTCTATTTCACTATTAGATTAGAATTGAGGGACTTATAACTAAAAAGAGCAGAGAAGCTGAAAAATGAAAAAAAAACAACGATTAGACTATTGATGCTCCTTTTTGCTGTGGATAGTAGTTTGCTTAGTGAAAGCTCAGGTAACAAAAGTAATAATAAACCCACATGCCCAGCAACTGGTGAAAGGTGTTTAAATTACCATGCATGAACGAGAACAGTACGAGTTTAGGAAGTTCCTTGGAAACCGAATCAACAGTTCTCACCGAACATGAATATAATTAGACAAAAGTCTGTGGTGTCCTCTAAGGAAAGCTACAGTGGCTTTTCACACTCTGGGTTGGGGCTAAGTCTTTCTTAGGAGAAAATTGCTCCTTCATTTTGAAAATAGTTTACCATGTTGACCTGAAGATGAAACCAAGAGTATGTAAACAATGCAGGTATTAAGGCAAATGCTAAAGTGAGTGACAAAAAAGGAAGGGAGAAAGTGGCTTTTTGAGGACTAGGGTGAAAGGAGCTGAGAAGGGGAAGAGAAAGGACTTCCAGATAAAGGCCAGCTGAGAGTGGCCAGCAGAGAACAGTGTCTGCTGCCTGAGCTCGGGTGGGAGATCATCATACAAGCCATTGAGTTGGAAAAACTATCTTGAATACTATTAATAAGTTCCCCCCTTCAGGTACACGATCCCCTGGGGATGAGCACCTATTTTAGTCATTTCATCTGTCCTATCATGTCTTAGCTAACAGTGAAGCAAAGAGGTTGGGTGCATATTTAGACAACAGCAGCAAAGAGAGAGAACATAGCAGCCCGTTTAGATGCTAGCATGGTCCTCGCTGCATCCATGCAAGAGCTATTTGTGAATTCTAGAATGTTGTCAGAAACACAGCAGAGTGGAGCTGAAAGTGTCAAGTACAAGCCAAAGTTCCATTGAGAAAACATGTCTTGACAATAAAGTGTCTTCTGTATGCAAATTACTCCCTTGATTACCTCATCCCGTGTCATGGCTTTAAATATAGTCTATATACTGCTGCTTGAAGATGATACCCAAGTAGGGCTGGGTGGATCATGCATGCTTACCCATAACTCAGGATGCTAAGCAGGGAAAAATTTAAGACTAAGGCTAGCTAGCTTGAACTACAAAGGCTGTTCAAGACCAGCCTGAACTACAAGTAGTTGAGTTGGAAAAACTATAACAAGTCCCTGTCTTAATTAAGCACCTTAATACCTAATGTCATGTCCCTTATCTGCCAAACAACTTCACTTGTCTTTTAGGTATCTCAAACTTAAAGATAGGTTCAGTATTAATTGGTAAATTTGTCAATGCCTCCCAGCATGTGTTCTTAAAGTTTCCCATCTCAGTTAATGACTTTACCAATCATTATCAGACTGGCCCAAAACAAAACAAAAACAAAAACAAAACTGTGTTGCCATCCTTGAATCCTTCCAAACAATATTTCCCATAATATTTACTTCATATAGCTGGTTGATCACACTCTAGCATAGGTCCCGCCTCTATGCTGTCCCAATAGCCCCCTGACAGGCCTCTCTGAGCTTACTCCTGCCCCCATTCCCACCTCTGTTTTACCTGCCCTATGCCTCTCAGTGCAGTATCTGTAGAGCAGGGAGAGTGAACAGTCTGCCTTTGCTCATTGCCCTTCAGTAACCTCCAGGAGAAAACTGGCTTCTATCTCTCCCAAGCATATGTGCAGCTCAGTAGCAAGCACAGTGCCTGGCACAGGATGAGTGTTTAATAATATGTTTGTTCACTGACTAGATAAGTATAATATTTTTCTGTTTGTACAGGAAGGCAGTAGGCATGGGGAGGTGTGTATTACTAAAGGTGCTATGTGCTCTTCAGCAG
This sequence comes from Peromyscus eremicus, assembly GCF_949786415.1. Taxonomy (NCBI): domain Eukaryota; kingdom Metazoa; phylum Chordata; class Mammalia; order Rodentia; family Cricetidae; genus Peromyscus; species Peromyscus eremicus. Next base: position 16,296,914 of record NC_081417.1, read on the forward strand.
CTTTCTTTTCAAGGCTAATTTCACAGCAAACATAGGATTATGTTTTAACAGTTTCTGAGAAATGATAGCAAATGGCAGAAAATCTGTACATTAGCAACATAGACAACTTCATGGCTCAGGAAATGAGAAAATGCAAAATTGTGATAGCATAAATAGGGGTTTATGTATATATAACTTCCTCATAGCCCAATCTTGTGTTTATTGAATATTCATTGGGGTATGTTAGAACAGTGAACAATATTTTATGAGTTTGGCAAGAGGATAAAGATATGAATGGTTTATGTTTTTGCTACCAAGAAAGCTCCATAAAATGGGCTCAAAGTGGGTCTTCACTATACACCCATCAAAGATGTTTGAAAGGTAAGTCTGTTTCACTGCCTCTATTAGTTCAGCCTCTTCTATTGAGTGAATGAACTCCTATGTTGTGCTTTTCATTGACTACTGACAAATGTTTTATAAAAGTCTTTCCTGTTCTAGGTGTCCATCAATCTTGTCCTTTACTTATGCACCCAAATACATGCCAAGAACTAAATTTCTTTTTTACACACCTTATCATTGGAACAATTTTATCCAGAGGCAATATGCAATGATAGTCTCAGTTAGTCAGGATATTGTGAGAAAAGGCTATATGACGTAATTATTACATTATTATAATTAGTAGTAGTACCTATTACTAAAATCTCTAGCTCTGATTTTTTCATTACTCTGTTAGTCTACTTTCTGATGCCATAATGGAATGCTATAGACAGTATACTTTGCAGAGAGTAGAATTTTAACTGTCTTATGGTTTGCAAGACTGGAGAATCAAGAGTGTGAAATGAACTTTCCCTCACACATGGAAAAAGGACAAATGGACACTGGAGACAGAGAGAGGAAATGGGGAGAACTTCTTTTTATTAGATGTTCACTCAGAATAATCAACTCAGTCTCAGGATCACAACATTAATTTCTTCAGGAGGGCAGAGACCTTAGGACCTAATTATGTGTTAAAGGATCCACAGCTCACACAATCTCCAGGCTAGCTAAATATTTTGGAGGGAAGCATAAAGCATTCTTTAAGTTTTAATTTAGAACAACTGACTTCTGAATTAAAATTTGAGGAACACTTCCTGTCAACTGTTATTAATTTAGTGGAAATTTGGTGCTGTAATAAAAGATTAAGCCGTAGCTATGACTCTGCAACTCTTTTTTGTTTGTTTGTTTGTTTTTGTTTTTCGAGACAGGGTTTCTCTGTGTAGTTTTGGTGCCTGTCCTGGATCTGGGTCTGTAAACCAGACTGGCCTCAAACTCACAGAGATCCATCTGGCTCTGCCTCCCAAGTGCTGAGATTAAAGGTGTGCGCCACCCCCAGCTTCTTAAGACATGTGTGTGTGTGTGTGTGTGTGTGTGTGTGTGTGTACATTTTTGCATATTTGCAGATACTTATGCAAGTGTGGGAGCCAGACAGCAACTCCAGATGTTGTTTCTGAGACAGTAACCTTTAAAAACATTTATTTTTGATGAAGATGTAACGCTGGCCTGGAAATTGCGAAGTAGGCTAGGTTGCCTGCCTACAGAGTTCCAAGGAACTATCTGTCTCCACCACTCTAGTGCTGGGATTACATGCACATGCATCATGTATGGATTTTTGTATGTGGGAGAGGATGTGGGGTCAGGACTCAGTTCTTCATGTGCATGTCCTATAAAGCTACCTCCCCAGCTTTAGTAACACATTTTAAGGAGGACTTTACTCATTGTAGCAACATTCAGGAAAACACTGGAGTTAAGTTTCTGGTACCTAGCAGACACTCATCAAACTGAGTGAACAAAGGAGCAGTTGATGTGGTGAATGAAAGCAGGATTTAGTGTATTTTAGCAGAATTGAGAGTTGACATGCTAGTTTATAGACAAGTGTAAAATTTGAATGTTACTTGAATATAATTGTTAAGCAGCCAATAATTTTATGATTATAATGCATGCTAGTATGGTTTATGTGGAAGAATATAATCCTGTCATGAAGCATGTGATCATCACCTAATATAGTGTTTGAAATCTGGCCAGCTAAAATTATCAACAAGAAGTGATTTTTATTCTAATTAAAAGCTAAGTTTGCTTTATAACTATCTTATCTTAATTGCCTTTATAGAGTTGTTAACAGATTTAATCTTTTTTCTAACAATATTATCCTATATTTCTTAGGTGAATACAATCAAGACCTTAGTATTTTATATTTATCAAACACAAACTGTTAAAATTCACATGTAGGGCTAAATGCCCTGGCAAAATTTGAGTCAACTTAGTTTGCATAGAATTATTGTTTTTCTCTGTTAGTCCTCTGTGACTTGAAGCCTTTTATTTTCCAGGAGCTAGGAAGATGGGTAAAGTGGGTAAATTTCTTGCTTTCCCAGCATGAGGACCTGGGTTGAGATTCTCCAATACCTGCCAAGAAAGCTTGGCATAGTAGCCCACATCTGTAATTCCAATATTTAAAGACAAAGACAGGTGCATCCTTGGTGCTTGTTGGCCAGCTGGTTAACACATAGCAGTAAGTTCCAAATTCAGTGACAGAGTATGTCTCAAAAAATAAGGTTGGCAGCAATAGAAACCACACACACACACACACACACACACACACACACACACACACACACATCCCTACCCTCCAAAATGCTTCTACTTTTGTTTGCTTATCTTTTTCTCTCTGGTTTTTCATTTCCTCTAGTCCTCTGCTTCACTCTCCATCTCTCAGCAGTTCATGCTCATTATTTGTCTGGCTTTGCTTCTTTTTGCGGGGGTCATAAACAAGACAATGCTATGCAGTGTTTGTCTCCCACATGGTAGGTTCTTTATTTATCTCCAGTCTTCACTCCTCTTCGCCTGTACACACAGGACTCGATTGACTTGTTGAGTCTAGTGTAAACTGAAACTATAGAGTTACTCATTTAAGAAATATTACAAATTTCAAGCTTGCTGCAAGTAAAATATTAAGCCACAAACATAGCTGACATGTGTTAGCATTCCCTGTGTCATTTCAGTATCTTCTCTGGATGTAAAGTGTGCACCCCTGTCCAACTGATATTGAACTTGAGCATGGCATTGACTTTGGCTATTGAACTATGTATGCAACTGGCATAGAACAGCTCTGTTCTGATCTTGCAAGCATCAGGTGCCTCTGTTTGATCCTCTTTTCTGCCATAGCTATATAAAGTTCATACCCATATCTCTGTTTATCCATGGGACCACGGAAGCTTCAAGCAGGAACTTACAGTTAACTGGAGTTGAGGCCAGTGCACATTAGCTAGTTGTAGGCAAGTTTCAGATACATGACTGAAAAACAAATGATTGGTGTTTGAGCTTTGGAGTGTCTTCTGAAATAGCAGAAGTCAAGAAATGCACTAAATTAAATGATAGTTTATCTAAGAGACTGTAGCAGCCAACATCTCTCTGACCAGCCAGATCAGAGCCTCATTACTTATATTAAGATGCTGATTTGTCACTTGTCTGCCATCCTGGCCCCTTCAACCACACTATTAATGCTGCACACAATGCCTGCTTTTCTCCTTGCACCCCTGTTTAGGACAAAGCTTGTTTTTTTCTATTACTAATGATATCATATGAGAGAAAAAAAATTATCTAAGAATTGAGGTATAGTTTGTTATTTTACTTTTTTTTTTTTTTGATGTTTTGAGACAGGGTTTCTCTGTGTAGCTTTGTGCCTTTCCTGGTACTCACTTGGTAGCCCAGGCTGGCCTCGAACTCACAGAGATCCACCTGGCTCTGCCTCCCGAGTGCTGGGATTAAAGGCGTGTGCCACCACCGCCCGGCCGTTAATTTACTTTTTAACTAGTCTTCTGGTCTCTACTTTGGGTGAATTTTGGACTGTCTTCTATCAAGAAGTCATAATAAACTTTGAAAAGCATCATCAGCTCTTATCACTCTGATTTGCATTTGTATGTCCTCACTGATAACTAAAGTGACTCCAAAGGCCTACTGGGAATGACTTTTGTCTGAATTTGGACAGAGTGGATTCTGTGGGAGGTGGGGCCTATTGACAGGCTTTTCAGTCATTGGAGGTGTGTTCTTTAAGGGGAATGTGGGACTCTTGTCTCTTTTGTAAGATAAATATTTGCATTTTATAATTAATTACCTCAGGCATTGCACTACAGTAATGGAAAGGTGACCAAATATTAAACAAAATCTAATCTCTCTCCTTAAAGTTGCTGCATTTTTAACCCTTTCCTTTTTTTCCCTATAATCCAGTCACACAAACCCTTCATCACTGTTACCCTCCCCAATGATGAATATACATGCTCTCCCTCATCTTCACGGTATCCTTGAATGCATGGTATCTTCTCTAGTCTACTTCCTTTACTGTCCTGCTGCATGTGGCAGATACCAAGGCTGAAGAGACATTGAAAGTTGAGGGTACCAAGAATAGCAATAAATGTACCTAGTGGTCATTTAACAATAAATGGAGACAGTGAAGAAAGGGGACCGGTTATCTGACTTGGGGTGCTGTGTGTTCTGATCTTTGAATCAAGGTATCTGACTGCAGATTCCTCCCTGCACACCTTCTGAGTTCTGCTTCTCTTTATGAGGTAAAGTAGAAACGGCTATTCAAATGTGTTTCATCACCTTCTTCCTCATCACTGACAAAATGTTCTATTTATTGAGATATGTTTGACAGACAAAATGTATATATTTAATTGGTATATTTGGAGAAAAAGCTGTAATTGTAAAGTGATTGATTACAGTGACAACATGTAACACAAGATTTATTCTCTCAGCAAATTGAGAGTAGACAATAAACTGTTGTTTCACTTAGGTACAACATTGTACAGTAGCTCTCTACATTATTTGTCTTCTTTTACTGCAGGTTTGTGCTCTTTAGCCAAGACTTGCCTGCTAGCCTTTCCAAAGCCTCTGGAACTACCACTGGATTCTCTGTCTACAAATTTGACTATCGTCAGCTCATCAAAGCAGTGACTTTATACAGTTCTTCTGTATGCAGTTTAGGTTAATCATGATGTCCTTGAGGTTCATTCATTTTGTCACCCATGACAGGATATCATTCTTTAAAAGTCTGAATAGCATCCCATTACACTTACATTACTTGCCATTTATCAATTTACCTGATCATATGCATTTAGTATGCTTCCCTGCCTTAGCTATATTAAGTAAGTACTGCCATAAACATTGGAGATAGAACATCCCTTTGAGATCCGGGTTTCAGTTGTTTTGAATATATCTGGAAGCAGGATTGCTGGATTATATTACAGATCTACTCAAATATGTATCATGATTTTTGAAGTTGATAATCATTCCCACAAGTCTGAGGTGACATTTTACTGTGGTTTTTCTCTGTATTCTATTAGCTTTCGAGAGATTGAACAGCTTTCCATGTACCTAGTGGTCAACTGTATGTATTACTATAGGGAATGTCTACTCAGATCCCTTGTCCATTTCAAATATCAGGTTGTTTGTTGTTGGGCTATTGAATACTAAAGGTTTTGTGTATTTTTTCATTTTAACAATATATCAGATAGATGTTCTGTGGATATTTCCCCCTATTTTAAAGGGTGCTTCTAAATAGTATAGATTATTTATTTAGCTATAAATATATAACTAGGGGCTGGAGAGATAACTCAGCAGTTAAGAGCATTGGGTGATCTTCATCAAACCTGTTTTGATGTCTAGAACTCACATGATCCCTCATACCCATTTGTAACTCCATCTCTAGAGGATCCAATGCCCTCTTCTGGCCTCCACGGGCACCAGGCATGCACATGGTGCACAGGCATACATGCAAGCAAAATATGCATACACATAAAATAACATAAAAATTTTAGCATGTTTTATTTATTTTACATCCTGACAGCAGCCTTCTGTCTCTCCTCTTCTCCCACTTGCTCCCCACATGTCCTCCCTTCCCCACCCCTCAACCTATACCTCCTCCACATCCACTCAGAAAGGGACAGGCCTCCCATGGGCATCAGCAAAGCATGGTATATCAAGCTACTGTCAACCAGGCACCTTCCCCTGTATTCAGTCTGGGCAAAGCAAACCAGCATGAGGACTAGGTTCCCAAGAGCCAGCCAAAGCACTAGGGACAGCTCCTACTCCCATGCCAGGTGTCCCACAAATAGACCAAACTACACAACTGTCATATATAGGAAAAGGGTTAGTCCTATGCAGGCTCCCTGGTTGTTGGTTCAGACTCTGTGAGCTCCCATGAGCCAGTCTTTTCTGTTTTTTTTTTTTTTTTCTGTGATGTCTCCGACCCCCCTCTTCACTACAATCCCTTTTCCCTCTCCCTCTCCTCAGCAGGATTCCCTGAGCTAGGCCCAATACTTGGCTGTGGGTCTCTGAATCTGCCTCCATCAGTCACTGGATGAAGACTCTTCACTGACAACTGGGGTAGTCACCAATCTGATCACAGGGGATGGCCAGTTCAGGCTATGTATCCACTACTACCAGGAATCTTAGCTGGGGCCATCCTTGTAGACTCCTGAGAATTTCCCTTGCATCAGGCTTCTGCCTGACCTGAAAAGTCTCACTTTTCAGTCATCTCTCTTAGCGCTCTCCCCCTCCACCCACCCCCAACCCAATCATTAAGTTCTCATGCCCACCTACCCCCAGTCTACCCAGGAGAGTAAGGGTTTGGAAAAAGGTTTTCTAATTAAATGAATCTAAGAAGCAAGCTGGTGTACCTATCCTCATATCTAACAAAATATACTGCAAACAAAAATTAATCAAAAGAGATAGAGAAGGACGTTTCATATTCATCAACTGACAAACCCACCAAGATGATGTCTCAATTCTGAATATCTATGACCCAAATTCAAGGGGACCCACATTTGTAAAAGAAATGTTACAAAAGCTTAAATCACATATCAAACTCCATAAATTAATAATGAGAGACTTCAACATCCCACTCACCAATGGACAGTCTGCCAGGCAGAAACTAAGCAGAGAAATAATGGAACTAACAGATTTTATGACTTAAATAGACATAACAGATATCTGCATAAGATTTCACCCAAACACCAAAGAATATATCTTCTTCTCAACACCTCATAGAACCTTCTCCAAAACTGAACACTTACTTGGTTACAATGCAAGTCTTAACAGATACAAATAATTGGGAATAACCCCCCATATCTTATCAGATCACCATGGACTAAAGTTGGAGTTCAAAACAAGCACAAACTACAGAAAGCCTACAAACTCACAGAAATCGAACAACTCTCACCTGAATTACCACTGGGTCAAGGAAGAAATAAAGATGGAAATAAATGACTTCCTACAATTCAATGAAAATGAATTAACAACATACTGAAACTTATGGGACACAATGAAAGCAGTACTAAGAGGAAAGTCCATAGCACTGAGTGCCTTCATAAAGGATTTGAAAAAGTTTCATACTAGCGACTTAACATCACACTTGAAAGCTCTAGAACAAAAGAAAGCAAACTCACCCAAACAGGGAATAATGAAACTGAGGGCTGAAACCAAGAAAACAATACAAAGAGTCAATGAAACAATGAGTTGGTTCTAGAGAAAAAAAAAAAAACAAGATAGACAAACCCTTATCCAAACTAAGTAAAAGGCAGAGAAAGAACATTCAAATTAACAAAATCAGAAACAAATAGGGGGAAAAAACAACAGACACTGAGGAAATCCAGACAATCATTAGGTGTAGTCAGATTTCCTGTGTCCCACCTGGCCCACAGTCAGGACAAACCTCTCATCCACAGTCCCATAGTCTTTTATAAAATAATCACACAGAGGATTATACTATTTATAATTGCTTGGCCATTAGCTCAACTTATTACTAACTAGCTCTTACACTTAAATTAACCCATAATTCTTATTTATGTTTAGCCACATGTCTTGGTACCTTTGCTCAGTTCTGCCTTCACATCTTGCTTCCTCTGTGTCTGGCTGGTGACTCTTAACTCAGCCTTCCTCTTCCAAGAATTCTCCTTATCTGCTTATCCTGCCTATACTTCCTGCCTGGCTACTAGCCAATCAGCATTTTATTTATCAGTCAATCAGAGCAACACATATTCACAACACAGAGAACATCCCACAGCACCTCCCCTTTTCTGTCTAATCAAAAAGGAAGGGTTTAACTTTAACATAGCAAAATTACATATAATAGAACAATTATCAAGCAAGAATTACAGTTATAATATCTAGTCTATTTGTATTTGGCAAAATTAAAGAAGATATCCTACCTATCCTAAATTTGTGAGTCTCAGATTTCATATCTACCTTATCTCTTATCATAACCAAGGAAAACCATAATTATAACTATTTAGTCTTCAACTACATCAAAGACCTCAGAAGGATATAATATTTCACTTTAATTTGTATCAATAAACTAAAATCCATAGCAATGTAAGACATTTTAAGCAAGTTGTTGCTCTTTAAAAGTAGATTCAATAATCTATCCTTTCACCTTATCATATCTATATTCTCTTTCCATATTTTCTTTTAGAAAGAATTGACTATGACCAATAACAATTTGTAACCAGTCTCTAACAAAGACAAATATCCATAAGCCAGTTTTTGGGAATGTGGGTGTAGTGTTTTAGGCTACTTCCTGGTGACTGAAGGCGCTGTATTCTTATGGGGATCCTGAGAAAATTAAGAATTATGGTCAAGTCTTGACTAGAGTAGTCTGTGAGGCTGTATTCTCTGAGTCAATTGCCTTGAAGTTGATTTTGGATGTTGGAAGATCTGGGCCACGGTGTCATTGGAAACCTTTCAGGGGGGTCTTGGCTGGTTAAACCATGTTAGCCTGGAAGCAATCCACAGGTTCTCATACTCTGTGAAAACAAAAGCAACATTTTTTTCCAAAAGCAGCATCTTTTCCAAAGCAACATACCCTTAGATCCAAATTTTGAAGTCAAGACACCTTTAAAATATACATATTGGTTTAACTGAGCAACCTTTACAATCAAATGTCTCTCTGTGGTTAAAAATGCCAAAGAAAATATAATCCAGAATCTCTGTGTGATTTCTATCTTTATGTGGCTTATTTTTATATTACTTTTACTGTCTCTTTAAAGACTTTATTTTTTAAAACTATCTCTTTATTTAACTGTCTATCCTCCTTTACCTCTTTCTTTTAAGCCTAAGTACATTTTCATACACACTGTAAACCAGTTAAAGTCTTATCCCATCTGAATCTGCCTTATTGTGAATCTATTGCTTTAAACTGCAGCATTACTAGGACTGAAATGGCAGCTTTGGCTGCTGACTCCACCCACCTGTTTTCCTACATGGAGGTAGTATGTTTACAGCTAGCTCTCACTCTGAGAGCCATGTATACCACCAACTCTCGGAACCAATGTGTCTATGCCTCCATTAAAGCAGGGTGCAGCCCAGAAACCTCTTTTTTTTTTTTTTTTTTTTTTTTTTTTTTTTTTTTTTTTTTTTTTTTTTTTTGGCTGTACTAGCACAGGCTACATCCACCATGCACCACACTGCATGGCTTGGAGATGCCCCTGTGTACTGTGGCGGGAATCCACAGCCATGCTGCTTAGCTCATGGCGGCTGGCGGCCAGCTCCATCTCACAGGCAGCTATCAGGAGAGGAGTCTGTGCTGCTACTGGCATGAGACTGTGAGACTAGGAAGCCCAGTATGGCTCTGTTTCTGTGCATTCAGAATCTTTAAACTTTCTTAGGTCTATATGGCTCAGGAAAAGGTTAGGATATAGATATGATAGGATGAAAGGATAGACTATTGAACCTACTTTTAAAGAGCAACAACTTGCTTAAAATGTTTTACATTGCTATGGATTCTAGTTTATTGATACAAATTTAAAGTTAAATTTTATATCCTTCTGAGATCTTTGATGTAGTTGAAGACTAGATAGTTATAATTATGGTTTTCTTTGGTTATGATAAGAGCTATGGTAGATATGAAATGCTATACTCATATACTAATGTCTAGCCCAATTGTTATGAGAGCAGCTTCATCCAGCACTGATGGGGGCAGATGCAGAGACTCACAGCCAAACATTAGGTGTAGCTCAGGGAACCCCACAGATCAGGAGTTAGAGGGGTTAAAGACATGAGGAGAATACGACCCACAGAATCAATTAAGCAGGGCTCACAGGGGCACAAAGAAACTGTAGCAGCAATCACGAGCCTGCGTGGGTCTCCACTAGGTCCTCTGCAAACATACCACGGTTGTTTAGCTTGGGTTGTTTTTGTGGGACTCCAAGCAGTAGAATAGGGGGCTCTGACTCTTTTGCCTACTTTGGAGACCCCTTTTCTCGTACTGAGTTGCCTTGTCCAGCCTTGGTATAAAGGTTTGTGCTTAGTCTTAATGTAACTTCTTATGCCATGTTTGGCTGATGTCCCTGCGAGGCCTGCTCTTTTCTGAAGGGAAATGGAGGAGCAGTGGATCTCGGGGAGCTGGACTGGGAGGAGTGGAGGGAATGGAGACTATAGTCAGGATATATTGTATGAGAGAAAGGAATTTATGAAAAAAAAAGAAGTTGTTTCATTGTCTTCTGACATCAAGTATCATGGAGAAACAGGAGGCCGACCTTATTTGTCTCCATTGACATCTGAGCTCTATTTTTCCTCTAGACTGCTTTCAGGAATCTTGATTATGCAAATTTATTTTTCATTTGGCTTTCTCTTAATATTTATAACTTCACATTAGCTTGCTTTTACCCTCACTAATATGGTTTTGAAATCATTTTCTCAAAAGACTCAGTTACTATAAAGATGACTATTGATGATGTCTTTCTCAGAAAAGGAGTATGTTTAACAGATTAAATCATGGTACATGTCATTGGGGAGAGACTCAAATTCATCATACTTTCCAGTGTTTGATATTTTTATTTAACAAAACTTTAGCACAATCTTATGGCTGGTGGGATGCTATGTAAAGAAAATAAAGGAATGAAAAACTACCACCCTTATTCTAGGTAGATTTATGAACATTTTTGAATGATGTAGCCATAGTAATCATGGAAGCAAGTACAAGAAAGTATGAAAGTATTTGGATCAATCTTCGAAGTAGAGAAGCTAATCCTTGTTTATTTTCACACCACCAGATACAAGAGTGCCAAATAAGAGTTTGTCAAGATTTGGACAACCAATAATCAATCACAGAATTAATAAAGGCTACATGAAAATTTTAAATCACAAATAAGCCTGATAATTTGCATTTAAATAGAAAATCCATTTATGTTTTTAGGAAATGTATTGTGAAAATTATCCAGTACTTAGTCTGGTGTAATTTACACAGAAAAAAAGTAGAAGAGGAAAAAAATCTAAGTAGCCTCTATCAGTCCTCGATAATAGATACTATGAAACAATAGCTTTAAAGATTTGCCAAAAATATTTCTCATAAGGATAATCTACCTAAAATAATTCTTTCACTTACAAAATACTAAGTATGGATATTTGCCTGAATATATTTTCTGCTAATAAATGTAATAGCCACTCCAGAAACGTAAAATACATAGAAAATACATCAAACATCAGTGTTCCTCATTATTCCATCACCCTAGATCACATCTGCTGACATTTTTACGATATTCAAATTCACTAAACACCTAACACAGTGGAGGAGCCTGACATGAGTCATTAGCAATGAGTTAAAAAATGTGATTATTGTCTGGCTCCTTTCCACAAAGGGAAAAATGTATTTGAAGTGCAATGTAGATTATTTGTTTTTAGCCAATGCTTTTCTGAATATCCTTTGTAGTTTGAAACATAAGTCATGTAAGTAGCATTATAGAATATAACTTACAATGGTTCTGCCAAGGCATTGGAAGTAAAAATAATTAAAATCAAAAGCAGATAAGTCAGCATTATTGTGATATAAAAATTGTATATTAAATACACGATATATTATTTTTACCACAGAATCTTAGTAAATTTAAAAACCAGTTTGCGAAGAATTTAGGCCAGCACCAAGATTCCCACACTTCTAACTTCAGACACATCGTATGATTCCTTTATGGAGGTTTCAGTCAGACAACAAAAGTCTGATTGTTTAGTTGGAAACGGCTCCACACAGTTTACCTAGCTTCATATTCATGAACAACAAAGGATGGTCTTGGAAGCTGAGGGTGGGGCTGGAGGGAGGCTGATGGCACACGGCTTGGGGCATGAGAACCATGCCCAGTCCAGAAAGTTCTGCAATGGGGGCAGGGTAGAGCTCTAAGTGGATAATTGATGGCGGGAGCCACGGCGGTTCTTCCTTTCCTTTTTGGCCTTGTTCTCACAGTAAAGACATCACTTATAGCCCTGAGGAAGGGTTCCACTTTAAAGATCATTCTCTTCTGAAACTTTTGGTCTTTTTGTGGTTTATTGAGCTAGTTTTAAAGTTCAAGGGGGGTCACAACAGATTGTATCTTCTCTAAGACATTAAGCAGACATTAAAGGAACGAGGTCAGTCTAAAGGGTTTCCACAGGGGCTTCTTCAAAGGTATCATCTACAAAAGAGGCCTTGTTTCTGCACAGTAGATATTTACTCAATGACTTTAAGAGTATTAATTGATATTGTTTTTCCTTTCAGTAAAATTTTAAAACCAATCACATTAAAACAAATATTAACAGTTTACATAACCATAAATCAAGTTTGAGAGTAAGAGATGGCTTATGATAGATTTTTTTGTCTTGATTCTCCTCACATTTTTATTGAAAATTGCATATTCACTGGGATTTTATGAAATCATTAACAATCACTGTTTAAAAATACGACAAAGGAATTGTGACTATAGTGATTCCAGCTGTCAAGTTAATGCAAGCATGTAAGTTTCCTTTTTTTGGTTATTTAAAATAGTAATGTTCCATTTTACTCAGCCCTTTGGGCATATAGTAATAAAAAACCTACATAGGCATGATTTATCAAGGCATTTCTCTATTGATGTGATGGCAATAAGTATATACAGCCAGATATAGAACAGATATGTCTCAATAATAGTAAAATGTACATTGAATAATGTTAGTCAGTTCAGTCAATAAGCTGCTATTAGAATACCGTAATATAAGAGTAATCATCTCTATATGCTTTTACAGCTAGACCTATTATATGAATCGAAGCAATTTTCACATCATCTGAACAATGATGCCTTGTACTTTGACTTATGAAATAAACAATTGTAGAAGATCAGCTTTTGACTGCATATGTGTATATGTTCACATACATGCACACAGATCATGTGTCTTCATTTAAAAGCTGTAGCTTCTATAAAATTTAATTACATCTCCCTGCAGCTTTAAATTGTGAGTGGCTTTAAATCAAGTGTGTCTTGCAAGCAAGGGCAGTGTCTATTATGTGTAATTATGTATCCCTGTGTAGTGCACAGTAGAAGTGTGATTGCTGGAGGGGCATCTTCTGGGAGCTGCACAGCGAAGATGGCAGAGTGGGTGGAAGGCCCTCATGCCTCCTGGAAATGACAAACGGTGCTGCTGCTTGCATAGTCAGAGTGCTCTGAGAAAGCCTTAGTGATGTAAGACAAAGCCAGGGAAATTGAATTTCATGCCATTTTCATGTATGATATGTATTTCTTTGGAAGCAGTCCATTTATTCTAATTCTTCAATACATTAAATTTGAATTCAAATGATTGAGATGTAGAAAGTCTTTTGCATTATATTTGAATTTCAGAACCATATGCATCACTAATTTCTAGCTATACAAAAGGGATTACAGAGGCAAAGCAGCTTTGAACTATACTTTCATTTGTTAAAAAACAAACAAAGAACTCTGGAATTTTTTATAATCTCTCAAAATGAACATTTTCATTTTTCTTTTTTTTTTAAATAAAAATGTCTTATTATTCAGTTCCCCTCCTACTTTGCCACATAGGTTAATTTTTGTGAGAGTATGTGTGTGATCACACATGTTAAATACTAAAAATCGGATTTTGAAAACTCTAGTTAAAGAAAACTAATGAATGGATCACCTACAACAGGAGATTGATTTAAATTATGTTGTTACATGGTTACTGATGGCTGAAACTATAAATCCTTGTTACATGACTTAAACAAAAATTTCTACAGGTGCCAGTTAAGTAAAATGGGCAGTTTTTCATATATGTTTTACAATATTGAATAATATATTATGCTATAATTTGTTATTATTATAACTATTATTTCTTTTCAAATGGTAGGAAGATGTTGATTATTCCAATGTCTATCTCCTTCAAATATGTGGACTTCTGAATAAAATATTACTTAAGAGCTACAATACATAGATGACTACACCAATATTACAATAAATATTCCAGAAGTTCATGTTTCCCAAACTTACTCAATAGAGTGGTCTTTTCCTTTATATATATATATATATATATATATATATATATATATATATATATATATATATATATATTACACACACACACACACACACACACACACACACACATATATATTTGGTAAGCCTAGCTCTTTTTCCTAGAATGGAAGCAAAAATAGACCTTTAGTTGTAAGCAAAGTAATTCTGGCTAAATGTTTTCCTAACTTGTCTGGAAATAAAATCACCTCATACAATTGGCATTTCTGTTGACACACAGAGGTCTGCAGTGGATGTTCTGGCATTGAGAATAGCCATGCTCTGGTGAGACATGTTTACATTGAAAATAAGGAAACTTGTGATAAGACAGGCAGGGCACTTGCCCCTCTTCTCTTTAGGGGGAACATATGGGAATGTATGGAAAATGGGTATTTGTTTTTAGTACACTTTTATCCTAGAGTGAAACCTTTTGACTTTTGACTACATGATGTGCATGTAAATTTTTAATTTTCTTAAAATAATAACTTTAGAAATTTTTTTCAAATGCTATCTGTGTATTTACAAAAATCATGCAGAAGTCATCCTTCAAAACCACAATCTCTTAATTTAGCAGCATACTTCTATAAGTAAAAGAATCAATCTTCAAGGATCATGTTTTTATTAGAGCCCTATCTACACTTCTGAAAATAAAACTGGAATTTTCAACTGGAGGGATTATATTTCCCACATTCAGCTCAGGGTGAGAGTTTGCTGAAGATTTTTTTCAGACTGTGGTGCATTGTTCTCAGGGCCCTCACATGTCAGCATATTTTCTGTTAAATTTATCAACACATCACAACTTAACAAGCATATCTTGTAAAAATAATTTGTAGATTATTTGTTTAAATTATGGTCACTGGATTGATTGTTAACTGTTCTAAAGTCAGCATGCCCAAATAAATAACAAACCACGATGTTCATTAGTAAATTGGGGACGTGAGAGTAGACGAGGTAAAGCAGCTGAGTGCACAGAGCTTAGCTGAGTCCTGCGATCCTTGGACACTAACATCTGTTACCTGCTCAGCAGTCTTTAATGAGTCATTTTTTTCTTCACTGAATAGTAATAGAGAGATTTTTTTTTCACTAAATAGCAGCAGGGCATTTTTATTGAATGGTATAGTGTGCTGTATATATGAAGTACTTATATGCATATATGTACATTAAATTGTAAAGCTTTCTGCATTCCATTTCCACGATTTCTAAATACTGTATAAAACAAAATGATTAAAATGTCACCAGATCCACATGCATTCCATTTTTGCAATAAGCATTTCTTTCTGCAGAATAGAAATGCTGTTTAATTCCAGTGCGATTGTGAATTTGGTAAAATGAGGATGTAATAACATTTTTACTTAAACTTATAGCATCTTCTGCTCGTATTGCGTTTCACAATAGTTCCTTCATAATTAAAGTGTCAAAAAACACATTTGTAACCAGAATGATGAAATCCATTCTGAATAATCCGTTAGCAAATAATACCCTGCACTTCCTGCTCTCAAACAGCATCAGTTAATACCTTTCAATCATCTGCTTCTTCCCTCTTGCTTTTTCTTGCTCCTCTTGGAAAATAACTTCCTATTACAGCTTAAAATATTGCATGGGTTTAATGGGGGTTTTTCTTTCACTGGAATGGTATATGGTTAGAAAATGTTTCAATGAACATGTAAAATGCTCTTTCCATGTCTCCCATGGGCTGCTTCCCAGTACTGAGTATTTTCAATACAATAAACAAAGACATCTTTAAACTAATCAGAACTCCTCACTTTCCCCAAATATCATCCATCCATTTTTCTATTTACTGATGGAAACAGCAATCATATTGTGAAACAGTCTTTCTACCCTGAGATGAAGTCAGATCGGCATTTAGATGCTGTAACATAGCATGCTTCTGCAATATTAAAGGAATAACATCATTCTTGTGGGAATTTTTCTCCTAAGATTTTGTTTTTTATTGTTTTGTGTTAGTAGTCACATTCATTTTATGTTGAAGTCTTTTAAAATTAACTTAGAGAACATAAGATATACATACCTACATATATGCCTACAGAGATTATAATAACATGGAAGTCAGAGTAAACAAGAAATGTACGTGTAAATAATTTAGCCTGTAGTATGAGGCTTGGTGTTCTAGTTGGCTTGATCTTTTCTTCTCTATATGCTCAAAACTTAGCTTTTTGGGAATTATTGGATCAGACATTCTGTTAGAGTGATAAACACGTTTATGTGGGACATACACGGTGAGTTTTCATCTCTCGGACACATCTAGTTTAGTGCAGCATTCAGATGATAAGAGCAGGGGTAGAAGTTGCTTTTGGAATCTGTCTTAAGATTTTGCTCTGACACAGGTCAAGCATAATTGTAAGAGAGAACAAGAAAGTCTTTTTCAAATAATTTACTCCTTTTCAAATGCTTGCACCAATGGCCACAGCTGCAGAACCATGATGCTTTCATTAAGGACCACATCTGGGCTACATTAAAACAGGAGCCTTTCCAGTCCCGGAGAGCTTGTCAGGTTGAAAGTTTTTCTCATAGCTCCTGCAGCTTGTCCAGAAATCAAGAGCCAAGACGGAGAGCAGACCTGGTCACGAGCTGGTACGGGGTTTAAGTACATTCCTGCTCCATTATTCAGAGTCTGGCTCTAATTCCAAGGCACATCTCCCCTGTGTTCACTTTATTAACTTATGTATGACTAGCTCTTTTGTTTAATATGGAAATAAAGAAAACAGAGTTTGCTGGTGAGTGCTGCTGTAGACTGAGACTTTTATTTTTCCATGTTTGGTTTTTACTCTCCTAAGTATTGACTCTTCAACGCAGTGTCTCTGTACTTGAGCTGCTTGGAAAGCTTTAAAGATAGACAATACACGTGACTGCCAGGAGATTTTGTTTCCTAGTCAAGTTTAGGATTGGGGATGCTCCACAAGTACTAATTCATCTTATTGCTTCATATATTGATACCAATTAATTGAATGAAGGAGCTCAAAGAAAAAAGTGTGTTATAAACAGACAAGTAATATAAAAGTAACCTAAATTTCACAAAAATTATTTCAGCAGCTTATTTCAAAGTTGAGTAAAATGTCAACAAAATATTAGGATGCCAAGACATAAAATAAAGAATGGGGATTGTTTTATAAAACTTAAAAAATGTTAATGTATATTAGGATGAAATAAGCCACTGACCAAATGGGAAGAAAGCTTTAAAGATTAATTTAGACTGTTGTTCAGATGTCTGCTGGTTCCATGAATTGTTAAGATCTACAATTTTCATTGATCTCTACAGAATACATACATGTCTTAAAATCTTACTGTGTTCCAAAGCTTGGAGCCAAAGGAAAGCACAAACTCAGAAAGTCTGAAACTCAAAGTACCATAAAAGAACCAGCAAAGGAAGCAATTATATTTCAACTTGATATGAACTGAAATGCAGTTAGATACACATTGTAGCCAGTGATTTACTCAGACAGAGGAGGTCATCTTTGAGCTGGCCTTTAAAGGGTGAATAGAAGTTCACCGTACCAAAATGTTCATTGATTTTAGTAAAGTTTTAAAATTCATTCTCTGAGATATTGTTTTAAGTTGTAAAATAATCTGATTAGTGGCTTAATTAGTTTCCATTGTTTCTATATATTGATTCTAAGACTACCATTATATGCTAACAGGATTTTTCCTGCTTTCATGAAAGCAGTAAATATGTTCAGTACACAACAGTGAGAAAAGAAACTTTAAAAAAATTAAAAAGCAACAAAATCAAAACAGGTGGAGTCAGATCCCTCTGGCTGGTGTATAAGAGCAGTAACTGCACTAATCTCTCTGGGTTAGAGCTTTCAGGTTACAAAAGGTGGAAATATTACCTAATAATCTCTACATTACAGAATGGTGAAATAATGTGTTCTGAGTATATTCCTTTATATGGTGAAGGATTGGCTTAAACTCACTTTTCTAGTTTACTTTCAGAACATCACGTAACACACACACACACACACACACACACACACACACACACATATGTATGCAGTGGGTATTAAGGTTCACATACTTTTAAGAACAAATTATTTGATAATTAACCTTGGCATTAAATAGATTAATGAAAGAAATGGATATGTAATAAAACCTATTCTGGTTTAACCACCTCCATACTAATGTCTTGATGGACATGAGAACACATTTCTGTGATTTATATCTCTCTGAAAAAATATGTATAAGCTTCCTAAATGAGGAGGTGGCATCTCTCTTGGCTTTAATCGTCAACTTCTTAGTACCTAGTAAAATAACTGTCAACAGCATTCAAGAATTGTTTACTTAACGGCTTCTCAAAGTTCAGATTCAGAATTTCCCAGACAACTTTCATACACTTCTGTCTAGCAAGAAAGATGGAAAATACAGAGTAGCAAAAATGCTCAGTGGTTATAAGACTCGGCTCTCAAATCGGTTGACCTGAGTTCAGGCCCCTGTTCCACCTGGTAGAAGGAGAGAACCAACTCCAACAGATTGTCCTCTAGTATCTCTGACTTCTACATGTGTGTACATCATATATATTCCCTCACTTCACATGCCTGCGCACGCCCCCGTATGCATGCACACACGTATATTTTAAGTTACGAAGATGAAAACCACATCCTCCAAGCTGAGTCAAGTCACCTGAGTGTGTATGTAAGATACATCCTTTAGTATATAATGTTTATACTTAGAAAATGTTGATCAAAATTTTCTAATGTAAAGTGAATAACATGCCACAGCATATGATCAAACTCATCCTTACTTCAGTTATCCATATATAAGGAAATGTGGGTTGGGAATCAGGCCTTTTCCTTCTCAGCAGTTGTTGACTAGTCATACTTTATTGGACTGTGCAGGTAAAAGGACCTGTTTTACTTAACAAAGTCAGCTCCCTGTTTTTATGGAAATTCCCTTTCCATTTCTAACTTATGTGAACATCAATGTCAAACTAACAGCTGCATCACTGGGATGAAATAGATAGACTCCTGGTCAGAAGAGGCTCTCTGTCCATTAAGGTTTGCCCTTCATGTTTCCCATTAACTACTGTCAGCTAAGCTTCTCTCTCCATCGAGAATGGCCAGCTGACAGATGCATGCATGCTGCACGGGGCAGCACAGGAACATGCTTCTATTACTATGCACTTGTAAGACCTGTGTATGAAAAGTAAATCTTGCTGGTATTTCCAGGCAACACCATATATGAACTGTGAATGATTTCAATTATTGAGCATTATGGGAATTTTGATGCTGTGTACATGTGTGTATATATCAATAACAATAGCTTAATCTTTCCAATCTTTGATTTGTTCATAGATGAGAATATGATGCTTCATTCAGCTTTGTCTAAAGTATTTGATGGACATGAATGAACAAATATCACAGATCCAGACTTCAGCCACATTTTAAAGGTGGGATTGGAAATTAAATAAATGAGTTCATAATTTAAAAGTTTTATAATGTATGCTTCAGATTTCTTTCCAACAGCGAATATTTATTACTTAGAATGAATACTAAAAGTGAGCCCAAAGTTACTTTCTAGAAAATTAATTGCCTTTAGAGTATGACAAGAGACCTATGGTTCCCATCATTTTCAGAAATCTTAATCAAGTTCCAGAGAGACCTTTAGATAACACAATTCTAATATAATTGAAAGTGAGAAAAAACTATTAATTATATTGACCACAGTATATTCAGAAGCATTAAATGTACCTTTAATTCAGTTCTGTTGGCTTACATAGCAAAGTTAATGTACTATACTTAATAAAATTTCAAGATGCTAGGAAGGTAACAAAGAATTTTCTCCCTTCAAATTTTACTAGGATAAATATTTCTATTCTTAAATTATATTTTATTCTAAAGTAAAATCAATAAGGGAGCTAATTCACTCAATCAAGCAATATAGAGGATGGCCCAGAATAAGGTTAATATAGTTAAGTTGCCTCAGAAAGGTAGGAGCTGGAAAAGATAAAGGAGCATGTGGAATATCTTAAAGGAAATTAATCACTGAACTGTGATACATTAGATTTGATCAGGTGAGGAATCAGTGCGATAACATTACTTGCAGCATTTAATTCCTAGAAAACATTTTCTTTGGTGGGGACATTAGTTGGATATTAGTTGGATACAGAGCAAGCACCTCTGATTAAGATTTCCCTATCTACCTGTATTAAGAAAGTCATCAAAACCAAACAGACTCATATACTGATATCCTTCTTAAATTTGTCCTGAATTTTCTGCCTTTACAATCACACATGGCCTTCTGGTGGCTTTCTGCACTTCTAGGCAGATTCAAGATGAAGAACTACAGTATTTCTGAAAATATTACAAATCAGACACTCTAGGTAGGTCTTTTAACTTCTGTAGCTTCCTATGAATGTCAGGACAAGCTCAATTTCTTTCTCTTGGTTTAACTGTTTAATTTCCCTGGGTTCGTACAAGGTATTTCCTTGTGTCTTTAGGCTTTGATTCAAACATTCAAGCACCATTTTCCTGGTGGCCCTTTTCCAGGCTGGTCTGTACATCTTTAACATTGAGGAAGTTGACTTTGCACAGGAGGACACAGACAAGGTAATGAGTGCCTCAAAGCAAACCTAAGACGAAGCCAACAGTGAGTATTTGAAATACACACACAGGGACTGTCAGTGTAGCTCACTTGGTAGCATAGTCATCCAGCATGCACAATGCCTTGGGTTTGATACTCAGCACTGCATAAAACCAGACATGATAATGCATGGCAGCAATCCCAGTACTCCAGAAGTAAAAGCAGGAAGACCATCAGTTCAAGTTCATCTTTGATTACATAGCAAATTAGATGTTAACTTGAGCTACAAAAGAACCTGTCTCAAAAATAAAAAAAAGAAAGTATACAATGCAATATCTAATAAATGGATGGCTTATTACTAGATTGTGATTAAAGTTTACATTAGGCAGAATGTGTTGATTTTTTTCCTCATGGACCCTACTGGCAATGCAAAGTCTGTAAAAAGAAAGTGTAGTTCAAAGACCCAAGTTAGGTCTACTAGGTACTTTGAGTTTGAACATTTGGCTTTCGTACAAGAAAAACAAATGTTGTCAAGTTGTGTCATGGGTGACTATTGACTCATGATATTTCAAATATTCTTAGGAAAGTATACTAGTAATTCCAGATTTGTTTCCTTTAACTAGTACAATTAAATAAACATGGAGTGTGAATTTCTAAAAATGAAGTTTGTATCTCTTCATATATTTTATACAGAGGATACTTTCACATAGAACTAAATAGCTAATCAATAATTTTAATTTTGTCTAATCTTAGCTGTCTACCAGTAATTCCCATTGAGAACTGTTTTCCAGTGTTTCCCACTAAGTAAAGAGCACTATCAGGCACCATGTTTCTCTTCCAAAATCAATTATATTCTTCTATATTTTATTGTATTTGTTCAGCTAGTCAAGTCCATCCATACTCCTATAACATCATCAGCTCCCTAGTTCAAACACAGTCCTCAGCTGGACTCATCTGTTAAACTTCTCAATCACATTCCTGTGCTATGCTCTTCACTAGAATACTCTGAAAATTCTCATCAGGATTGTTTCCCAATGATTGTATCTCATCGTATCTTTCCTCTACTCAAGCCATTCATGAGTGAGATGATGGATGGTGGGTAGACTGCTTGCTGTGCAAACATGAGAACCTGAGTTCAGATGTCATATCTATGTAAAGCTGGAACATGATAGTAGGTGTCTACAGCCTCAGTGCTGGGGACCAGGGACAGGAAGAGTTCAACCAATCAATGAGAGACCGTGTCTTAAACACTAAGTTGGCAGGGGGGGAGGGGGGTTAACAGGAAGACACTTTACCTTGACCTCTGGCCTTTCCACATCCATGAGTGAACTTATCTCTCCAAGTCACAGGTATACATACATCATACACACGTGTACACACACGCACACATACACAGAGAGAGAGAGAGAGAGAGAGAGAGAGAGAGAGAGAGAGAGAGAGAGAGAGAGAGAGAGAAGAGAGAGAGGGAGAAGCAAAACTATTCAATGAAGTTAATTGCTTCTATTTTTTTTTTTACATGCTGACTGCAGGAAGTTGTGATCGCTTCTAATTTTTAATAGAATTCATCTCCAACAATTGAAGTATATGCCCCACCTCTAACAGCTTGCCTTATACTCTTAGCTAGGCAAAGCTTCCCTTTGTTCCTTTTATTTTCCGTTCTCTCCAGAAAGTGGATTCGGACAAATATTGTTTCAGCACATCCTTTCTTCTCTGGCACAGTTTTCATTGGATCGACTTCTATTTATCTCTTTCCTATGAATATAAACAGATTTGTGTACCATTATCTAATAAATATCAGAGAATGTAATTTGTTTCATTTTTAACAATTAGCATGCCTTGGACTATGAGCACAAGACTCTTTGTCCAGTACCTAGCAAGATACCTGATCCTGGAGTTTCTCAATATTCATTTATAAAATATGGTGTCTTTATTCTACTTACACAGAACAATAAGTGTAATTAATAAGTCAATTTAAATAGTTTCAGATAATGTAATTCACTTGAAATTAAGGAAAATAAAAATATTATTAAGTCTTTGCAAAGTATGGTTTCCTGTTGAGAATAAAATAGAAAAGCATAGCCTAATAAAAAATTATTGAGTCCCTGTTGTTTAACATTACAAATAATAAAAAAGATATTTAAGGAAACTAAATATAAAGTCACAAATATTAGTTCAACTAATTAAAATTGATCTAATCTGCATATAATGAAAGATTTAATTTATAGACAAAATGGTTAACCCTCTATCATTAAGAATGGCCAGTACTTTTTTAACATAGTATTCTAAAGGCAGTAGCTTTGTTTTCTTTTTCTAATTGAATTTCACTTAATATGAATGCAAACACTGAATTACAGTGTGGAACTCAAATGCATTCAATCATGTTGCAATTCCTTTGACTGGAGTAACTGCAAATTACAGTTTGAAAACAACTGACCTCCCTTCCCTGCTAATACGGTTAGAATGAAGTTGCAACAGCACCTATCAGCATAACCAAATTAGAGTCATTCACATAAGGCAGACTCACATATAAATGCACTTACGTAACAGATATATCCCTCAACAGGAAGATGACATAAAATGCTTTTATTATTTACTTTCAACAGGTTTCTGTAGCAGTGGCATGACTACTGTTTCGAATCATTTCAATAATCTTGTTATAGAGCTGGTAATAAAAGAAAAAGCACTTCAGAGAGAAATGACCTGCCTTCTGATATCTTCCAAGGATTGCATGACAGTGATGTGTAGATTACTTTCCTGTTCAAACAAATGGGAACATTGCCTGACCTTTTAAAACCTTTGAGTTTATATACTCAAAGGGCTAAATAGGCTTGACAAGGAAGACAACAGTCTATCTGGCTATTTAGCCACTGCCAGTAGGGGGAGCAGCTGGTGCAGCTTGACATGTTAGGTGGAAGATGGAGATGTCCATGGTAGCTTTATAGCTACCACAAGACATAATGGCTTCTGTACAGTCCATATCTCTTACGTATAAACAAGCAGAGATGAAGAATGATGCCTGGATACATAAAAGGATTTTGACCTTATTAAATTAACCAGGGGTGGACACCTCGCCATTTAGGTGTATGCCTTGTTTTTCAAAGCCCAGAGTGTAAGGCATATGTAAATATTTTATCCTATAATGATAGCTAAAAAACAGTTGTTTCTTTGACATTATCACCTATTCTTCCAGAAGAAATTTCTGGAAAATGAGCCAATCCTAACGTTTACAAATTATGCTGTCTTTTTTCCCTCTCCTGCAGGTCCATTATTGCTGAGATAGTTTTGATATCTGAGGAAGAGAGAAGCATTTCATGTTCTCTCTACATCATCTTTGTTTTTTCAGTAATATTAATGAGACATAGTTATATTCAAATTTTTGATGTAAAGGGTCATCAAGGATGAAAAGCTTGTATGTCTTGGAAAGAAAGAAAGGAAGAACTGGGACTGGAGAGATGGCTCAGAGGTTAAGAGCACTAGCTGCTCTTGCGGAGGACTCAGGCTCAAGGCCAAGCACTCACACGGTAGCTCTAAGGAAATCAGATGATCTCTCTTGGCCTCCAATAGGCATCAGTTATACATGTGCTACACAGACATGCTTGCAGCAAAACACCCATACACATATTTTTAAAAAAGGAAAGAAAAATTATAATTAAAACAGAAAATGATTCATGGCTGAGAGGTAGATCAGTGGTAGATCATTTGCTTAGTATGGGTTCTACCCTCCAAACTTCTAAACACTAAGCCAGTGGTTTTAAGTTCATATAACCATGTGTCTGTTTCTTCACATTGTATGTATTGTGGAAGGCCAGCTCCCACCTTTTGAATGGTTCTTAGATGGAGGAGAGAGGAATTAAGAAATGATAGATAGAAAGAGAAACCTGGAAGACGTGAAGAAACACAGAAACACAGGATAGCTTCAGGAGGGCCTGGATTGATACCCAATAGCTTTATCCTTTATTGAAAAGGAATTTTTATGACATGCCAAGAAGAGGACCAAAAGGCTTCCCTCTTGCAAGATCAAAGCACACTGTACAGCCAAGTGTAGACTCTTTCAAACACCTGGTAAACACACACATTGTCAAAGCATCCCATTATGCAGCCCTTCTGGGTAAAACAAGCCCAGATTCTCTGACCCTGAGTAAGTTCTCACTAGGAAACCTCGGTGGGATTCCACAATGTATGCACGTAGGCACATGTGTATTATGATGTGTATGGCAATCAGAACACATCTAAAAGTCAGTTTTCTTCAAAATGGGATTGCAAGGATCAAACTCATATCATCATGCTTGGAGACTGGAGCCTTCACCTGCTGAATTGTCTTGCTGGCCTTGTTTTTTCACTTTTTAAGACATAGTGGTAATCAACTCACAATGTGTTTTTTATCTTAAGTGGCCCTTGAATTGGTCCTTCAGTGTTTATGCTGTTTTAGGATCTATTCTTCTCTCTATACATAAACAGGGAATTGATACCTGGCAAATTGGTAGCAATCTCCCAAGACCCTTCTTTCCTGCATCTGTTTCTGCCTAGAAAGTGAATTAGCTGAAAATGTCCTTTTCCAATGCTGAATGTACTATTAGGTAAGCGTGGACTTTAAGATGGAAGCGTACATAGTAACATAAGTGCGAGGCAACAGGCCCAGTCAGCTAAGAATTCAGCAGGCAGCCCTCTTATTTGCAAAGAATTTCTTACTTTCTATATTGTAACAACATATTTTATAATAAATATTTCATTTTTAATATGAGTCCTTTCCCTAAGTCTGAGATTTTGAGGCATCTTATCAGGATAAGTTCAGTGGAAGAACTGGACTCCAGAACCATGTTATGAATCAGAAGACTTGGTTCAAATACCATATCTAAAGTTGACTAGCAATCTTACACAGGCCACTTAGGGTTTTAGAGGCCTGATAATAGTAACATGAAGACAACCAATTTTTGTGAGTATTAAATGGTACCATCAAGCTAATTGCATCATATTATACAAATTGTGTTTTTTAATATTTCTGAAATTACTATGCCAATATTAGATCTGGATACATCAAAACTATTTGTTGCAAATAAACTCCTCCTAATGAGATTTGCGGTTTGGAAAAGACTGAGATGAGAATTATGATCTAGCAAGAACTTTATTGTTCTGTAGAACTGTGGGAGTTACTTCAGTTCTTAAGTATTTCTCATTAGCTTTGTAGATTTCATATGTCTGGTTTTCTTGTTTTGTTCTTATTTGTAAAGTGAAAAACATTGGTCTGGAGTATGCTGCTGCCTTTTTAGTTCTAGAGGCAGTACATGGTAGAGTTATATTTTGGTCTCAAAAATCAAGTTATGTCCATTGTACCATTCTAAATTCTAGCCATTCACATCCTATAAAGTAGAAGGAAAAGAAGTAGAATTAAGCAGAGTGGGCACACAAATAATCTTTGCTATAATACTGATAGACATATCCATGATGAGTTAGACTCTTTCTCATTCAATAGTAGAGAACTAGAAAGCTTACAATGCATGAGGCTGTTTAGAAATATGTTGTGTGATAGTGGTCAGCTTAGAATAGTTCCAACCATGTGATCATGTGTGATGTATGCGTTTGACTACAATACTCAATGCATTTAGTATAGCATGAAAATCTGTCTGTTATGTGTTTATGCTACTAATGACTGTACACATCATTTACTATAACTAGATTATAGCAGAATTGAAGCAAGTGATATTTTAAATTTCTTCTTGTTATCCCCTATACCTTGAAGTGAACTCATGGTGAAATGGGAAAATATGTAAGAAGAACGAGCAATCATTTTTTAAAGCTAGGAACATCTGAGTGAATGGTGGAGAAACAGGGACTTTGAGAAGATGGTGGGGCTCATGGCAATTTTCTTGGAAGGTACAGTTGTGGTTTTACAGTTGAACAACACAGAAATTTATCACATTCGTATCCTGACAACATAAGTCTTTCTTCAGGGAGATAATATCTTATAAGAACCCTAACTAGGTGAGTACTCTCATATCCACAAGGTCGACATAACTACAACTTTGTGCAAACTATTTTCTGGGACACTCATATGAAGACACCTCAAGTAGCCCTCTGTTTATGAGGTGAACTGCTGTGTGGAGGCTCCAATTCCCCTTGTCATAAGGCAAGAGATCTGTGTATGGCATTACAAACTGAAGGGCATCTTTTATTTCTTTTGAGTTCTCTCTGCTCACTGTCATTTCTCAGACCCTTTCATAACTATGCTGTTTGGCCATACTAAATGGTATCACTTGAGTTTTCCAACCTTGGTGTTAAGAACCAGCCACTGGAATGAAATCATGAGTCCCAGACTTGGTCATTATGCTCCTTCACTGTTTCCACTTCCTTCTCTTTGTGTAGAGTCTTTCCTTCCACCAGGAACTCACGCCCTGTATTACAGAGATGGCCAACAGTGCTTGCTGCAACCTGAGTTATAGAAGCAGCATGCTGAAATGGAAATTCCTAATGCAGACTCTCTCTCTCTCTCTCTCTCTCTCTCTCTCTCTCTCTCTATATATATATATATATATATATATATATATATATATATATATATATATATATAACATATATATGTATCTTTTCATGAGCTCAGTTTTAAATATAGTAAAAAGTATAATTTAAAATTTGAACTGTATTTATTGTGCACAGTAATCCACAGTGCAGATACTATTATTAGAATGCAAGAAATATTGCTGATATTTTACTCCTTTTGACTCAAAAAGTTGTCATTTTTACATGTATAATGCAAATATTAGCCTTATTTGACAGAAAAAATCAGAAGCATAACGAAACTAACTTCCTGTAGTCACAGTTAGTAAATGGCAAACCACACAATGAAATGTATAATGCTTCTACCCTTGTCTTCGCATTTACCCCATGATTTCACACCACATCAGTCTGTGAACCTTATAAATAGGTCCTACTAATTATAAATTTCTTTTTTGATCAACTCCTTGGGGCCAACTATCACCTGTCAGACACATAATTTTTTCCACACAAGCAATTTCTCTCTGATTGGAATAATTTATGTGAGAAAGAACAACATGAAATCGTGCAGTGGGACAACTTAATCAACTCAATGATAAACAAGCCACACATTGCTACATTTATTGGTCAAAATTATTTCAAATATTCAGTATGTGGGCCATAAATGTAACACTCCAAAAATTGAAGCATGGTATAGATTAGTCAAGTTAGACCATCCCTAATGAGAGAACGGAAATGGCTTTCAGCTATTTCTACATGTTTACAGCACGGTATAAAGCATTTCCCTTTGTGGAGAACTTTGAGCATGTATTTTCCTGTCAGGTTTCCTGACTGTTAGCTGGAGGTAGGGTCTGACTGAGAATTCTGAGGCAATGTAATTAGCATGGGGAGGCACTGTGGAATCTCTACAGAACTGCCAATTAGCACTTAAGAAATAATTTGCTTCTGGTACAAAGACAAAGTGACAGACAGTGCATTTGAAAAACCCTAACTGCACTTGAGAGTCTTGGGGTGCTGTTTTATTACAAATGGAATGTTTTCTGGCTCTCTATGCTGGCCATATTAATGTGTATGAATTCAATCAAGCCAATTGCATACCTTTGGGTGGAATTTATCTAATGAAAGATGTAATTTTGCTTTTAAAAATTGTTTTAACAATCTCATTTACTAGGCTAATCTTGATTTCCACAATCTGCAGTTTATAAGACAGAGCTTTTTCTTTTTTGATATGAATATTAGTTGTTTTGGTCACTGCCATTACACTTTCTTCCATGGATACATACTATTTTACTTTCTCTTGAGAAAGTCCTGAATGTTGAAGTCATTGATTATATTGGCTGAAATGTAGAAATAATAAATTATAAGGACTACATCATTTTTTTGGCCTTTACATAGGACATCTTTGATGATTCCTATCGGAGGAAGAAGTTCATTGTGGCTTTATTTATGGATTTGAAAACAAAACTAATAAGAATCCTAGACTTGCTCTCACCTGAGGGCTTGTGACTTTGTTTAGGGATAGCTTTATTCATCCAAAAGCCTTAGAAACCAAATCTACCATTTGGAAGTGTATGCTGCTTGATTTTGGAATAGCATGAAAAAGAATTCATCCCATCTGAAACTATAGTCAACACAGAACAAAACAAAAAGACAAAAAACAACAATAACAAAAACATTAAAAACTGCTGTATTCTTGGGGGAGATGTGCAGACATCACAATCTTCCAATTACAGTGTCTCCTTTGCACAATTATAAACTCACTTGGGGCTGATCAGAATACATGAGGATATGGTACAGTTAAGGTAAATGATGGATTTTATGAAGCCTGTATTTTTTTAATGATCCAATACTGCATTCAACTTGAAGGATATTCTCATCAAACCCCCAAGGATCTGTAAGTGCTTCAAGATTGCTCTGGTGTATTTTCTTTTACTAAACAGGCAAACAAACAAACAACAATAAAAGTTGCTCTTTCTTCAATCCCAAAAGCCTGTATTTTAAAATAAAGCACACCTTTAATCTCAGCACTCAGGAGGCAGAGCCAGGCAGATCTCTGTGAGTTCGAGGCCAGCCTGGGCTACCAAGTGAGTTCCAGGAAAGGCACAAAGCTACACAGAGAAACCCTGTCTCGAAAAACCAAAAGCAACAACAACAACAAAAAACAAAACTCTGTTTGAAACTTTTAGTAGAAGTTAGTTCAAACAACACAAAAGTTTTTATTTAATATATTTCTTGGAATTCTCAAACAATGACATTGAAATCAGAGTACTGTGTAATTATTAAATTAAAGCTTTGCCCAAAAAACTGACAGCCCCATAAGGTTGATTCTATGTATTGCAACCTAGAAGTTTGATGAGGCAAACCAAACAGAATTATGAGCAATGATGTCTAATGCATGTTGTACATCAAAATACAGGTCAACACTTCAGGATATTTATTTATTCTTTCAGTCAATAAATGACCTATTATAATCTATATTTGGATGAAATCCAAGTGTTTCTCAGATTTACTGCAGTTGATTGTGTAGACAGGAAACGTATATATGTTAGAGAATTAAAATGCTAATCAAGTGATCATTTCCCAAAGCAAGCCACTTTGAAATGGAGCATGGAATCATATGTGGTGATGTACATCTATTATCTATACCTGGTGAGAAAGGTAGGAGATTAAAAGTTAAGGCCATCCCAGGCCTCAGAGGAATCTTGTTTAGATAACAAAAATCTGTCACCACTACCATTATCAAAATAAAACACAGATCCATATTTACTCTAGTTTATACTAGTAATGATGTCTGTTAATTTTAGGCTAGTTTCCTTCAAGCTCTAGACCTTTCCACTTTAGGCATTGAACCTGGCATTTACTCATGCCTACTCTGACATGGATTCATTGGTCCTGTGGACAAACATTATTGCTCAGAGTGTAAAGATGAAGTGGAGATTAGACACCTAGCCATGCTCAAACATGAACTTGAGTATAACTTACCATGAGCCCACACTTTTCTTCCAGTGCCCTCTTACCTTGATTGGCTTGGGCATCATCCAGAACTGGACAGAGCTCTTAGATTGTTCCACCCCTATCAACATGCAGAACAGCGCTCTCTGGGACAGACTGATGCATACAGCATATTACATTAGGCATAAATAGCCTAATGTAATAAGATAAACTTGAATTTTATCCTAGTTTGTTTTGATTATTTGAGTGATTTTAGACAAGTCAGTATCAAGGAATTCAAGTTTCTCATTTAGAGAGTGAAATAAATGAAACTTAACAGATTGAAAGTAGTTCAAACTTCGACAAATTGTGAGCTTTTGTGATATACTATGTATATAATCAATTAAAACAATCACGGTCATATCCTTTGGTAAACAAATTAGCTGTATAGATCCCTTCTATTTTCTCCATAGCCACGTAATTTGCTTCTTCTCACAAATGTTCTACAAAGTAGTCATTCATGTTCCTAATAATCTCGTACCTTTACATATCTGAACACAAAACTGTGACTATCACTATTTCTACACAGTATAAACTATAATTCACATCCGTACCCATTAATATCTGTAATTAACTGATCACAGTTAATACTTATTTTGTTTCTGTCCTCTGTATTATTGCTATAGTTTCTTCCTGTTTAAGGCAATGTCAGTGCTTACCTAGACCCAACTTTGCTGTATTTTCCATGTGAACCAAGACTGTGAGCCAAGATACTTTCTGTCCACCTCTGCCTCACTGTTAGAGTCTGGGTTTCTAGGCTGTCACATGCCCAAACTCCTGCCTGACTGATTCACTAGTTCACTGAACACATTAGTATCCCACCCACACTTGCAGCAATAAATTACCACAGTCTGGGTGGCTGAAAGCAGAGCAAAGAATTCATTCACAGTTCTGGAGGAAAGTAGCCTAATGTGAAGAGACTGGTAGGGTTCCACTCTCCCTGGGGGGCTCTGCAAAAATTGTTACCTTGCTTCTCCTAGCTCCTGGTAGCTACTGCATCCCTGATGCTTCTTGGTTCTTGGTTGTTCCACTCTCGTCTCTGCCTCTTGGTTCTATTACCTCCTTTGAGAGTGTGTCTCAAAAATCTTCTGCCTCTCATATGCATGTGGCTGAATTGTGCTTATAGAATAATGTAGCACAACTTCTTCTCAAGCTTCTCAACTTAATTGCTTTTTACACTGTGTTTTTGTCATTTAGGATAGATGCTACAGGATGCTGACATGTATTTTAGGGTAGTAAATCTCAAGTGATGGTAACCAGGTTTAAAAATTTGTGAAAAATAAACCCCAAAGCCTACGACTCAGTTTAATAAACATGACAGAACCATTACAGAATCACTCTATGCAGTATGAATTTTTAATATCCTCTTGTAGCCAAATAACACACATATCTCTCTTCTCTCTGTCTCTGTCTTTTTCTCTCTCCTTTGTCTTTCTCTTTGTGTGTCTCTGTCTCTGTCTCTGTCTCTCTCTCTCACACACACAAACACACACACATGTATTTAGTCATCCTTCACAACCACATGTTGGAATAGAAGGTCACGTCAGAGATTAAGCAAGAGAAAACAGAATTGATTCTGTGTCCTCAGGGCTGTTTCTCACATCTAAGCCTTAGCAATGGCAATGAGAAGCATGAATCCTTGAGAACTGTTTTGGTTTTTTAATGGGCTCTATATTAACCCATGTGGGCAGCATGTGTGCATGTGGGAAGCTTGTGGATCTATGAGTAGAATCCCTTGAACACATGAACTACTGGAACCCGATCATCCATTACATATGTTCTTGACACTCAACTGTAAATCAAAGGAAAGACAAAAAGAAAAGAAAGAAAGAAAACCACTAGATTTACTCATTCTCTTATGAGTGTGTAACAAAAAACAAAGATTTCTTTTTTGTATTTTTTTTATTTCCCAGAAGAAAGACAGGAAAACTGGCAAGGAAACAGCAGTGTAATGGAGACGATTTCTAGGCCACCCAGCTGCCTAATTACTGGCAGCATCTTTGGAATTTTACAACAGGCCCCTTGAGACACCATTCTTTGAACAGCAACAGTCCTGCATTGTAACAAAAACAAAAACAAAAATACATACACCATTGCAAATAAGCAAGCCTGGGCCTTCTAAGTCGACTAATGCAGCAGAAGAATCCCATGCCATAAAAGACAAAGCAAAGGAATAAATAATTACTTTGCAATTTCCACCTCTGCTGTAGTGCTTTGAGCATCCCGTCCCTTATGTTAAGTCAAAACAAAACTTTTTAAAATTTAAACTTCTTACAATTTAATCCAGCAAGACGAAAGCTTTGAACATCCCATTTCTTTCAGCATTTTACTCAGAAGGACAACACTAGTGATAGTCACATTGTTCCATACAAACCAACAGTAATGAGAAAACAAAACCTGAGCAAAGCACAAGTCTCATGCACCCTAGCACTTCAGGTGCTGTAGCAGGACTATGTGGAGTTATTTGTGCAATTCTCTGAACTGGTCTCAGCGATTTCTTATAACAGATCCCTTAACAATGTTATTCAAATTTGAGAGGTGGTAAATGAGCTATGGCTGTGCTCCTTGGGAAGTCTGACAAGACACAGCAACAGTCTGTGCAGCTTAGGAACAGTGTGAGTAGCTTGTTGTTCATTGGATGCTAACCCTCACCAATAAAGGTAACGCACATATGGAATAAATGCAACAAACATTTGATTAAAAAATAATCTTTCTGAAAAGTTTTGATTTATTTTTAGTATTGTTCATTATTGTTTTTTCCCTTTGGGGAGGTGGTAACAATCTGGAACCACCAGCAGAGAAAGCCTTTCTGTATGCATCCATTTAGGCATTTGGCCATTTGTGGAACATTCAAGCACTTCCCATGGTAGGACCTCTGAAGGTTATAGAAATATGAGGTCAGGGAGACTAGTTTCCTCTCCATGAGGAATTTCCAACTCAGAGAAAGAGATAAATTCAAGATCAATGATTGCCACCCAATGTTATCTCCAGCACACTAGCAGGAAGGTAGGGGAAAATCAGAAGCTTGCAGGGAATAGAGAGCATCGCTATAGGTATAGAAAGAAAGGCTGAAGTGGAGTTTGGAAACATATCCATATTCTTCTAGACAGAAAGAGATGTAGCTTTGAAGATGCATTCTGTTTGATAATAGACATGCAGAATGTGGTTCTCTTTCCTATTCCTTTCAAACTTCCATTCTGTGTTGCTTTTTTAAATGGCCAAGTTTCTTAATGTCTAACTTTAAATACTACATATAGATTACTCCTAGATACATACTATGAGAGCATGAAGAGAAGAGGGGAAAACAAATGTTTTATACCTCATGGGATGGATGGTAGAACAAATTGTCCAAAGACAGCGAGTCTGACAGAAGATCACTGTGTTTTCCTTCCGCATCTAGCATCCACCAGCTGGAAGCCTTGGGCAATCACACACCTGTTACATGCCTCTGCTTCTTTAACTAGAAAGCAGGATGTTAATTATTTTCTATTTCATAGGGCTGTTGATGAATAAAGTTTGGCCTACCCATCCTAGGCCTTTAAAGTTTCTTTGACACTTAAAACTTTAAATGCTGCTAAATCATTTTTATTTTACTAATTATTAAATAGGATGAGAGGTTTCAATTGTCCCTTCCCATTGAAACAATAATGGCATATTATATTTAATCAGTTTCTATAAAAAATAAACTAAAACAATTCTAAACTAAAACAATGTGCTTTTCTGACATAATATCTTTTAAAATAATTTATATTTGCCAGTCTAGCACAATGGGTTGTAGAAGTCAAAGGGCAACCTCGGGTACTGGTTCTTGACTTCCACCTTGCTTGAGACAGGGTCCCTTGTGTGCTTGTTTTGATTCTGCATATCAGGCCAGCTGACCTGACCCATGAGCTTCGGAGGGACTCCTTTGTTCTACCATCTATCTCCCCACAGGAACACTGAGACTTTAGATGTGATGTCTCACATCTGACTTTGTGTGGATCCTGGGGGCAACTAAGGTACTCATACACATCCCAACACAACCCCTCCCACATTCACATCTTTTAAAAACAGATCACTAAATTGAATTGGGCATGCCTGAATGTTCATGGTCGTGTGCTGTTTATTGGGTCATGGGCAACTTACCAGTTGCTACTTCACTGAAGGAAAATGATTCCCCATTCTCTAACAGCAATTGCCTCTCAGTAGCTTCTCAGTTATGGGTAGGGTTTGTGAGCCCCTTCTCATCCATGATGGCAGACCTAATCTTGTGCAAAGCTGATTCTTATTTTTAATATGCAATACTAATGCTAAATCCCTTGGTATGTGGTCTCTACTAGCTTAATTATACTAACACTAATCAAGAGAAAGCTGTGGTGCCTATCTTGATTTCAGAAAAAATTGATTTCAAAGTAAGGAATATTAATTGAGTCTCATTTAGGTCTGAAATGTTCCCCAAATTTGAATGTTGATAGCTTGGTCCTAAATGCAGCAGTATTCTGGGGTAGCTCACAGGAGGTGACTGCACCAGGAGGACTATAACCATAATTAATGAATTAATCTATTGATGAACCCAAATCTCAGTGGGCTATGGGAGGATATAAAGTTAGAGGGAAGGCATAGTATAGACAGATGATCAAGAACACTAAGACAATCGTGTGGGAGGGTACACATTACAATTCCTTCTCTATGTCTCACTTTATCTCCTCTCTCCCTCCCCTCTCCCTTCTTCTTTCCTTTCCATCTCCCTCTGCTCCATGGTTGACACAAGGTGAGCAGCATTTTATACCATGACACATTGCCTCACAAGAAGCACCAACATGTATGAAATGGTGAGCAAAACTGAACCCTTCCTCCCACTCAGCTATTCATCTTGAGCATTTTGTCACAGCCTGGGGAAGCTAACACCAAAAAGTTAATCCAGACAACACAATAACCTCAGATATTTATCCACTTAATGTGAGAGTTTCAAAACACAAAGAGGAAATCAAAATGGAGTTTTACATAAAAGACCAAAAACTATAAAACTTCTAGGAGAAACAGTACAAAAATCTTTTGCTCAGGAGTCTGGAAAAGGCTTTAGAAACACCACCAATGGCTAGGTACATAAGCGAAAAGAACTTGGTCAATTTTCATGAAAAGTGAAACTTTTCATTTTTAAAATAAACCATCAAAATAATAAAAGGATGAGAAACAGACCATCTTTGAATACTTACATATCTCAAATCTGGCAAAGATATGATATTCATCTATAATAGATACAGAAAATCCCTTCAGAATTCAGTAAAAGTAATGCCTTGGTTCTTTAAGAAAAACATGTATATTTGGTGAATTATCTTTTAAAATATCTCTATCTATAGATAGAAATATGAGTATTACTTGAGTTTGGCTTAGATCTGAAATTTCCCCAAAAGTATATTGATAGCTTGGTCCAAAATGCAGCAGTGTTCAGAGAAAATGCTCATAGGAGGTAATTATACCATGAGAGTTATAGCCATAATTAATGAATTAATAGATTAATGAATACATATACATATATATATATACTTAAAGACATAAATATATACATATACATATAGTTTGAATGATAATGGACTCCCATTGGCTGATATATGTGAATACTTGATTCCCAGCTGGTGGAACTGTTTGGGAAGTATTAGGTGTGGCCTTGTTGGAGAGGGTGTGTCATTGGGAGAAGGCTTTGAGGTTTCATTCCTAATTCTCTCTCTCTCTCTCTCTCTCTCTCTCTCTCTCTCTCTCTCTCTCCTCTTTTTCTCATGCTTGTGGATTATATGTCACTTCTCAGTTACTCTACTGCACCAGCACCATGCCTACATACTGCTGTACTCCACATCATGATGGTCACGGACTCTAGACTCACTTTTGAAACTGTAAGCCTCTGTTAAAGACTTTCTTCTACAAGTTGCCTTAGTCATGGATTTTGTCAATGCAGTAGAAAAGTAACTTATATATATATATTATAGATTTATATGCATGTTACATATGTGTATTATGTATTGTGTGTAGCAAATAAAGACATGGATCAATGCTATTTTGCTCTCTGGTAATATAATTTGCAAAAAAATTATAATTAATATGTCAGTGCATAACTTTTGGAATGGCTAGAGCAGAGGTTCCCGACCTTCCTAGAGCTGTAACCATTTTTACAGTTCTTCATGTGGTGACCTCAACCATAGAATTATTTTTGTTGTAGTTTCATAACTGTAATTTTGCTACTGCTATGAATCATAATGTAAATAATCTGTGTTTCTCGAAGGTCTTAAGCATCCCCTGGGAAAGGATTATTTGATTCCCTCCTCCAAAAGGGTCATGACCCACAGGTTGAGAACCATTGGGATACAGCGACAAAGACACAATAAAGCGAGTGTTGGCAGGGATAGAAATTAAAATCCTTACACTCTGCAAGTAGAAATATGACATAAAACAGACCTGTAGAAAGAAAAGCTATCTATCACATGATTCAAATATTTTGTTTCTAGATAAATAACCAGGAGGTGTGAATGTAAATGCCCAGTAATGCTTGCACATGCGCAGCAGTAACTGCTTTATTTGTAATAGCCCACAATGGAAAGAGTAAAAATATTCATCATCATGCAAGAACAAAAAATCATAGTTGCAATCTACACATGCAGTAGACGACTACTAGGGAATACATTATTGATGTGGCTAA
This sequence comes from Peromyscus eremicus, assembly GCF_949786415.1. Classification (NCBI taxonomy): domain Eukaryota; kingdom Metazoa; phylum Chordata; class Mammalia; order Rodentia; family Cricetidae; genus Peromyscus; species Peromyscus eremicus. Next base: position 16,333,892 of record NC_081417.1, read on the forward strand.
ATAGATAGAAAAAACATGGGTACCTCTCAAACAAATGAAAGAGTACACATAACACATAGATACACATTATGTGATTTCATTTATTAAAGTTTCTAGAAAGCACAAACTAAAGGCAGCAGAAAACAGACCAATGGATTCTAAGTATGATAGATTAGATTAGAGAGAGGAGATGTTAGTCTAAATTATATGAGATGCTTCTGGTGATGAATATGTTTATGACTTTTCTATGGTTATGGATTCATGGGCTTCTCATGTGATCAACATCTACTTATACTGTAGAGACATGGAGCTTAGTATTATACCTCAGTGAAGCAGTTAAGCACATGTGAAAAAATAAAATCAAATGCTTGCCTGAAACAAATTTAAAATTTAATTTCAATAAACCCTAAAATCAGTTAGTGGGACAGAGAAGAATAGAATCTTGCTGATATCCCTAGGAATAGAAGGGAGTTGGGGTAGAAATTTACCTGGAAATGTGGTTGTATTTTCTTAAGAAATTTATTTGCATCTTAAAAATAGTTTTACAATCAGATGATACAGTAGTTGCTATGGAGACTGTGCATTTGAGAAAGAATGACAGTGTATAAAAGCTCTAAGTTTAAAACTCCCATATTATGAGGCTCTTTGTCTCTGTCACCCATGGGCCTGCTAAGAGAAGAAAAAGTCATTTCTTAATGAATTTAAGAATCCTTTTTAAATACCCTTTCAAAAAAGTATCTGTTTTGTAATTGCTAAAATTAAACACCCTGGGTGCATAAGAGAAAGGTGACATTTTAACTGACAAGAAACAGAGTTCTAGAATTATGAATTATTTACAAGGAATTGGTGTGGGAAACTATGGTGACTATTAGATCAGCCCCACAAGTAAAAAGTGCTGTATGTGGTGGGTTAATGGAGCCTGGTAAACAGGAAGAACATGACACAGTATTTGAAGACTCAATGAGTTTTCCTGTCATTTCCAATCCTGGCTTTGATTTTCTTTTCCCCACCAAATGTGTGATATTCTTTTCCTTTAGGTACTTCACAGCATAAACCTAGGAGGCACACAAATCTGAGGCAGTGAAGAAATTGATCTTCTGCCATACCAGAAGAAATTGTTACATTTTTCCTGGATCCATGTTTGAAGCCGTATATTTACTTCAGACTCCAGAACTTCAAAATCTGTAGTCTTTTTGGCTAGACATCAACCATGGCCTCAATCAAAGATATTTTTACCACTTGGTTCACTTATTTTAATTACACCAGGTGGTTGGGATATTTGATTTTATTGAATCCACTAGATTTTCTCAAACGCACATAAAAAAGGCCATAAAATTGAACTTAAACATGAGCTCATTTCTGATTCTAATGATTTGAAATTGTTTCTGTTTTGCTACATACATTTGTTTCATTTTTCAAAGGGCAATGAAATTAGAAATGTGTTTGGAGTACTCTGTCTTCAAGTTATTGCTTGTGATTATGGCAGCATGAGTTAATATCTTTTTTTTTTTTTTGTTTCCTCTAAGGAAAATTCATCCTTATCTTTCTAGTGTTTAATTCATAGTCTGGAAGCAAATTTCACCCTGGGAAAAACATGCTTCTGTTCACAGACCTCATTCCCTCCCAAGGATCATTCTAAACCTTCAGCTTATCCCAACTCTCCCATGCCTCATGGGATAAAACATATCCACCAACAGCCAGTCCTCTTTAGTCATGTGGCTTCTCTACTTCAGTGTCAGTGATGGCTGGCCTTCACAATCTTTTTAAGGAAGTGGCATTATTTCAACTGTCCACAGCCACCCTGTTCTTTAAGCTTTCTTAAATTTTACACAAACCTTTGAGAAGACTGATGCTCTTTCTTGACTCGCAAGTTGTACCAAGTTTTCTGACTTCCTTAACGAGAGTTATTTGTACCCCTTTCCTCCCCTGGCTGTACACACTGTGCTGCACAAGTCACACCCTACTTTAGTAGATTGCCTGCTCTGACAAAGTTATTGAACTTCTATACTCCTCTTTGGCCAGACTCAACTAAATTCATCTACCATTTGTAGCCTGCCTTGCACTATGTAGACACTATGTCAGGAACACAACTGTGAATTTTCTACTTTGAATGGTATTGCAGACAAGGCCGTGGAGACTCTAGAATCATGCCCTGTCGTTTTCCCAAGTTACCCTGAATAATGGAGAATATTAGAGACCCTCAAGTGCTGTACCATCTCCTGACACAAAAAGGAAAAGTCACATCCAAGCCTGTGTCAATGCATGGTCACACTTAGAGTATGAGTGACTTCACTTCCTCGCCTGTCTCTTCTGGGTATTCAAGCTGGAAGAAAGTAGTTTAAAGGAACAGAAAATGACCATGCAATATGCCCATCCCGATTTAGATGCATGCAGTGAACAATTCTACTAGAGTAGATTACCAAGGTAGTTGTGGATTCAAAACAATCAACTCCTTCCTTTTAGAAAACAGGAAGGTCTAGACAGGTAAAGTGCAGGAATTTGGAAAATTGACTGGCACTACTCTGAGTGTATTGTAGTTAACAACAGTGTTCAGTTCTCTTGTACTAGCTTCTCAAGCTATAACAGTTGAATTCATAGGACTCCATGAAAGATCCTTGCAGTCAATTTGTTGATGGCTTGAGAGTATCATGAATACAATACAAATCATTGTCCATTGAAAATGAGAGCTGATATTTAGAAAGTCTTATTGCCTGATTTTTATTTTACACACTTTGTAAATATTAATTCATTTAATTCTCACAATAATTATATAACCAAATTTCCACAAGTAGTAAGTAACAGAACAAAAGAGGTTTGCTCTGGAGTCTAATACTTAGCCACAATGTGCCCATGGCTACAGACAGGACAGCAACAGCTCCTAGTTAACTCATTTCCTTGGTTCCTGCAGCCTAACAGTGTATTCCTTTTCGACTAATAATCTCTAGAGAAAGTATACTTTGGATAACTGGGCTGTTTAAGCACTGTTGTCGCCTAACATTTCCTAGGAAAAGGAGTTGAACACTAATTTGAGATATATAGTTTGAGTGCTTGGTGATGGATTTAGTCGATGTAACATAGAATATCTGTGACTTGAGAAATTGCAATGGTAAGAATCCAATTCATAGCATATGTCTAAGTTTTTTCTTAAGACTCAGAGATTTGGCTATTTTACTTGTAACAGAGTAGTTTTGTTGGAAAAGTTTGGCACATCTTTATAAATGTAATTAAATTATTGTAAATTAAGATGATATATAGGTAGTGTGCATGGACTCTTTGGGACTTCAAATTAAGCTACCCATTGGTTTGCCCACATATTAATTTTCCCAACTGATGTTTCTTTCCATTACTTTTAAAATGAAAAAGAACTAGTTCAGGAACACAGACTGGACTTACAACCATGAAAATTTGGTCGCCACTAAATTAGGAAATTATATTTCAGGCAAATATCTGCCCATTGGAAATTATCCAAAGAAACAATAACCCTGGCTTGAAAGGCCAGACCTTTTACTTTTTATTGTTATTATATACTGATTATTACATTAAGCATATGTGCATGGTAAGCTTCTGAAGTAGGAATCAATGTTCTCATTTTACACTGAAGACCAGAGCTCAGTTAGCTAGTTGTGTGGCAAAATCTTAACACTTGCAGGGCTAGTGTGGTATGTCTGCTTGAGAAGTAATCTTAAATACAAAACTGAAGTAAGCCCACCTGGTCTTGAGATAGGACTTAACAGTTTTCAGGAACTGTAACACTGCTGTGATCAAGTAGTCTCATCAAATAAACATTCTTTTTGTCTCCTGTACACAAAACAAATAGCTGTTCTGATGTTCCATGAAGTCATGCCAGCACTCAACTTCAATCTCATTAGGGTACTTCTGCCCCATGTCTAAATTTCCAGGAAATAAAAAAAGTTGTAGTGACTAAGTTATAGAATTTGGATAATGAGTTGGAGCCCGAGATTCTATGTATGTGGCCTGATGTCTGCACCAAATGAGACTTTAGGACAGACTACATGAGCAGGAAATTTGATATTGAAAGGAAATGTGTTCAGGGATGTTAGCTAGTCTACTTTATGATGGATTCAAGTTCAAAATAATTTCATCTGTGCTGTTTGGAAGTGCAAATTATAGACCACCATGGTTACACTCATGGTTTTCTTTCTGCGATGACTGAGTAAGGATGGTACGCTCCGTTTCCAGTTAGAGCTGTGGAGCAGGAGGCCACAGACACATAGCTAAACAATGATATCTTCTACTGTCATCACGCACACATAGTATTGAAATGGTGGAGCTCAATAGAGCACCCCACCCTTAACATTTCTATAAGATTGACACTTAGAGAGATCAAAGGACCCAGCCTGGCAATTGCCTTTTGGATACAGGAAGTATATCAATGACCTGCAAAGCATTCTCAGTTACTGTTCTATTGCTCTGAAGAGACCCCGTGACCAAGGCAACTCCCACAAAGGAAATCATTTGATTGGGAGCTTGCTTACAGTTTCAGAGGGTCAGTCCATAATCATCATGTCAGGAAACAAACAGGCATGGTACTGGAGCAGTAGCTAAGATCTTTACATTTTTATCGGCAGGCAGTAGGATGGGAGAGAGGAAAAAAAGAGAGAAAGAGAGACAGACAGACAGATAGACAGACAGACTTGACCTGGTGTGGGCTTTTAAAACCTCAAAGCCCACCCCCAGCAACATACTTCCTCCAATAAGGCCACACTTCCTCATCCCTTTCAAACAGTTCCACTTCCTGGTGGCTAAACATTCAAATATATGAGCCTATGAGGGTCATTTTTATTCAAACCACCAGAATTCTCAAAGACCAAATTAAAGCAGGACCTTGGTGTGTTGGCACAGTCTGTGTCCAAAGAGTACTGCCAAACCAAATCAATTGTCTCTGCTTATTAGGATGGTGCAAAGGAATAGATGGAAGAAAGTGTCTCTCTCCCACCCAAGGACTCTAACAGCAGAGCTCAGCCTAGAAAGTACCAAAAGAGTTGGCACTGTCAACTGATGTTTCCTGATGGACGGAAGAGGACTACCAATCTTTGTACTTTGTGCTAATACAAGGCAAGGATAGAAAATTGTGTATTTTAACATTTTTCTGAATGGAAAGAAAACAATTATCTCTTGAGCAGTTGTGACTAAAAATCAACCTCCATCAAGTTCAAAGGAAGTCCAAGCAGTTGTGCCAACTAAAAAGTATCTTGTTCCTCATGTTCCCATTTCTTGTGTGACTCTGGGACTTGTCATTCATCACTCCATCTACATACAGCTCCTGTGTGTTGATCTATTGCTTCTTTTTTTGGTAAGACCCCTCATTTTTCAGCATCATGGCCTCCAATAGTTGTCTAAAATGTGAGCATTGAAAGTATATTTTGGAGCCTTTTTGTGGAAAAGACCCCAAACAGTCCCACAGCATACTCCTTTCTAAGCACACGATTACAATTCCTTATTCTCATGAAATTTAATCATTACTAGTGGAAGGTAAGTTGAGACATCTTCCTGTTCCAGACTTGCATGTGAAACCTTCCATTGTACTTCTGGAAGGTAAAAGGTCATCCTTAGCCTATTTTCCCTGGGTGACTGCATTAAGAGCCAGCTTAGTCACACTAATGGCTAACAGCTCCTATTGTCCTTTAAAAGAACAGGGATTCTTTATATTTTCTGTTACATGTGTATATAAATTTTATTGTCAACTGTTTTACCATAGGGTATTTCTTTTCATTCTTTTAACGTAGGGTATTATTCTAATAGAGTATAATTTGTGCACTAGCACAATCTTCACCTTGCTTTTGTGTTCGTTAACTTTATGTCCTTTTAAGGACATATCAGAAATGTCCAATTTACAGAGAGAAGGTTTATTTCATTTCATGGTTTCAGGAGCTCCAGTCCATGAGCAAGAAGGTCCATTTCTTTTTAGGTGAACAGTACGTCACAACCAGAGAATATGGCAGAGCAAAACCAGGCATCTGAAAGCCAGGGAACAAGAGAAAAGGGATGAGTCAAGGGTCCCACAATCCCCTTGAAGGGACATACCTCAGTGACCAAAAGACACTCATTAGGCTTCTCCTCTTCAGGTTTTACTTCCTGCCACATGGGAGACCATGTTGTTCCATGTGGATTTGGGGGGTACACTTAAATACAAACTGCCAAACATTCGTATTTAAGTAGTATTTTGTATTGAGTTTGATGATAATTTTTTTTTCCTTTAGAATTTTGAAGAAATGACTCAGTGGCCTTTTAATATGAACAAGCGGTATTGAAGACTCTGTGATATTCTGGACCATTTCTGTTTTTAGAGGATTATTTGTGTTTCCTAAAAGATTTTACTTTCATTCATAAACTTCTGGGATTTTAAGACAGTGTGTTTGGGGATCATCTTTTTGACCAGGTCCAGTATATAACATAATCTGAGCTGAAACTTGATGTAGATCCCAGGTTGGCTTTAAATTAGTGATCCTTCTCCCTCAGCCTCCTCACTACTGAGATGGTAGGTATGAGTACTGCACCTCGCTCCATGAACACTGTACTTAGGCAAGTGGATCATTCAGTTTTAAAAGGATCTGTTGTATTCTATATTTGAGGATTTCCCTTCTTCTTCTCAGTTCATTTCCTAAGAGTGTTACTACATAGACACTGAAAATCTTATTATTGTTTTTATATGTTCCATAGTTTGGTCATATAGTTATATATTCAGTGAAATTTCTTTAACTTTTTATTACAAATATGATTTTATATATCAAATGTTTTCCTTTTTAAAATTTTAAAGACACTATGTTCTGTTCTACTTTCAAGGCATCCTTTCCTGTTGCGTCTCCTCCTGTCTGATTGTCCTTGTATATTAATACACTTTAAACACGTTTACTATTCTGTGTTAGCAGGGTTTTGATGGGGGGAAGAAATGAATACATAATCAACCTGACAGTTCTAGTAATGGGATCTTTCTGGGCAAAGTTTATGGTAAAATACAACTGGAAATTGAATGTCACAAAAGCCTAGTGACAAGTTATGTTTACATTTATTTAATTTCAGTATTTATATTACTTCATGTCACTCAATGAAACAACTCCAGGGCTGTGGAAGAGCCCCAGGAAAGCTGTAGACAATTTCTCTTTGTGTTTTCTAGGATATTCGATGTCATAGTCTTTCTGGCTGACAATAGATGCGCACAAATAACGCTTAACAAGAGAATCAAGCACCAATGTAGTCTGGCCTTTAAAAACTGTAGCTTCCACAGTCATGGAGAATTGAATTAAAATATCACCCCAGAATTTATTAACAAGGAGACTTTTTTAAGGTTCTCAGATTCTCAGACCTTCTAAATCTTCCTCTGTAAAATGGGAATTAATTATTGTGTGCACTCTGTGAGCCTGTTGTGAAGATTAACTGAGATAATGTAGTTAATGTACTTAGCTCAGCATCAGGTGTGGAAGATGTGAGTAAGTGACAGCTGTTATTATTTTAATGGTGCATAATTATACTTTAACAAAAGCTGTAACACCTTATAAAGTAGCGGATTGTCTAAGACGAATCAAAGCATGCATATGCTCCTCAAATGAAGAAATGTAAATGTATAAGGTATTACTTGCTCATAATAACTATTTAATTTGTAGTAAAAGAATTCATCAGAAAAATAAAACCTCCAAAGATTCATCAAACATATAGATGTACCAAGGGTCCTGGTGAGAAGCCTAAAGGTTCTTTACTAATATATACATTGTATAAATGTTAGTATATATACACATATATGTGCATATATATTTATATATGTATGTATGTATCTCAAAGTCAAATAAGTAAATTAAATTTGTATCTTAAAGGCTAAGGCATGAAAGCAATGGAACATAGAATGTAGTTGATTTGACTGGCCTCATGGTCTCACTCTTGGGGCCACATAGGATGGATGTTTTAAAATATTTCTCTAGAATGTGAATAGGCTCTTTGAGTGTTGGAAACTAAGTGTATATGTTGAAGGAATAAAATGATGCTGTAATAGGTTGAGTGGTTATTATGTTGTGTGTGAGTTTGTTCGTATGTGTTCAAATTTTATCCATGTATGTTTCTATGTGTAAATATTTTATGTAGTATGAAGGCTTAAACCTACTATAAATAAATAATACATTTGGGTAAACATTTTCATTTGTTTCTCTTTTATTTAATTTCCATTAATCCAGGTTTAATTTTCTTAACTTGTACAAGTGAGCAAATGTTTTCCTCTAACTGAGATTTTTAAAACAAAATTTGAAAATAAATGTGACTTTATGAAATGACTCTTATTTTAGAGAACTGAAGTGATTCCTTATAGCAAAGACTTCGCTGCAAAAGAAATGAGTGGAATGGATTATGGTATGATCATGCCTTGACAATGTTCTTCCCCACTTTAATCTGAAATCAAAAACAAATATGTAAATTAAATTTGTATTTTTATAGATACATGAATGCAATGAAAACATAGAATGCAGTTGATTTCACTGACCTTATGGTCTCACTCTTGGGGCCACATAAGATGGATATTTTAAAATATTTCTCCAGAATATGAATAGGCTGTTTCAGTATTGAAACTCTGTGTATGTGTTGAAGCAATAGAATGATGCTGTAATATGTTGAGTGTTTACTATGATTTTTGTGTGTGAGTGTGCTTGTATGTGTTCAAACTTTATTCTTTTATTTATAGAGGCATTTAGAGAGATAAAATGTGTTTGCACTTGGCTAAATATTCTTATCTTGAACATGACATCATCATCATTCATTTAAAGTGAATGATGCCCTCTCAGTGAGTATTCAAGGTTTTAAAAATGTAGACATTCAAAAAATAAATAAATAAATAAATAAAATAAAAATGTAGACATTCTTTACATCCTTTACTAACTTTATTTACTAGTATTTTATGTTTATATTTGCTACATTATATTTATATTTGTTAAATTTGCTTTGTGCATTTATTTCCAATGATGATATGTAAAAATAAAGGTGACTTTTAAAAAGAGTTATTATTTTTTTATTATAGCACATTGCAGTTTTTTCATTCTCTAAAATAATTCTGCTAAGGATTCTTCCAGATATTTTGTCTTGATAATGAAGAGAGATTTTTTCTTTCTTATTCTTCATCTGTTTATAATTCTTTTTCTTTATTTATTGTACTGCCTAGGGTTTTAGTATGAAAAACAGGCTTTACCGGTCCTATGATCAGATACCTAAATTGTATGTGTTCAAATTTTATCCTTTTGTTTATAGAACCATTCAGAAAGAATAAATGAATCCACTTTGCTAAATTTTCTATGATCCTTCATAAAACTTAGAAAAGAAAACCATGCTTCTTTCCATGGATCAGCTGATCTGGCCCTCCAACACTTTTCAACTTTCCCAAACCAGAAGTGGGTGGACCCTAATCACTCTGGTCTGTGATCTGGACACAGCCACAACTTCTTTTGTGGCAAGTCCTTTCCTCAGGTTTTTACCTCTTCCTCCATCTTTTGGGGTGGCTTGGATTATCTTATCTCCTGTGACTGATCAGAAACCCTCTATTAACGATCCTATCTAACTTGCCACCCACACTTACTTACCCACGGCATGCTTATTTTCTACAGTACATATCTCAGTTTGTAATTATATATGTGATTACTTTTTCCTTTAACTTACACACAGAGCATTCAGAAAACAATCTGCTACTGTCTTTTTTACAGGTTACTCAATTAGCTTTTACCTTGTTTCTGGGCCCCAAAACAGAAAAGAAAATGACTGCATCTGTGACTGTTGCTCTAATCCCAGAAGGAATGGATTGGTGATTGTGTTGGAAAATGAAGACGAAAGACAGTAGCCCAATACAGCTTATTTTGCTGCTACTTGGCTAAAGGACATCACTCATTTCCGTGGGCCATTGCAAGATTTGAATATGTTCCCCAAAAGGTTATGTGTAGAAGACCTAATGACAAAATTCATATAGTGTTGACATTTTTAGGTGTAATCATTGGGAGATGATTTTGAATCAAGGAGATCATGACATTGGGATCCCATGTGACATTTGTGACTTTCTAAGAGTTTAAAAAAGTCTTGAGCTAGCACACTTGCCTTTCTTGTCTCAAGATGCACTCTCGAATGTCTGGATGCAGCAAGAGAGCCTTCCCCAGAGGCCAAGCAGACAACACTATGCTCTTATGCCTCCAAGGATTCCAGTACTGTAATATACACACTTTTTAAAAATTACCTAGTTTCTGCTACCCTCTTGCATTCACAGCAAACAGACTAAGACAGCCTGGTATGTGTTTAATGTTGACTCTTTCTTCAGTTCTATTTTATCCTTAGGATATTTTTCTGCCTGACTGGGAGTAAGTTAAGGCACATAAAGTAGAGATATCTATGTTCTGGGTTGGACCCTACTTAAAAAATTTTTGACAGTTTTCTTAAATGTCAAAGTATTTAGATAAATGACATATAAACTAAGTCTCCTGATTTATTTATTTTTTTCTGGGAGAGTCACAACAACCTTATTTACAGGATCTCTCCCTAGGTATCTTCTCCTTGTCTCTAAGCCATGGTCCTTGTTATGAATGAAGTCTTTTGAGAGTGAGAAAAATGGTTAAGTCACTTTCTTTTTAAAAAATAAAAATAAGCTTTAGCCATTATTAATTAGGAAAATGTAGATGAAAACCAATTAGCTACCATGTTAAAATTATCAGACTAGCAAAAATTACATCTTGCAATGTTAAGTGTTGTTGGCACAGCTGTGTTCTTGTTTTAACTCTTACATACTGATATTGAAAATATAAAGTGGCACATTTTTAAAGATGATTTGAGAATATATACTAAATTTGAAGGTTTGCCTATGTTACTGCCAAGAGTATTTCAATGTTTGTGTGTGTGTATGTGTGTGTGTGTGTGTGTGTGTGTGTGTGTGTGTGTGTGTGTGTATGTGTACCTGTCTGTTCTCTCTTTTTCTAGACTGGATTTCATGTAGATGAAACTAGCCTCAAACCTGCCATGTAACTAGAGCTGGCCTTAAATTCCTGATTCTATTACCTCAGCCACTCAAGTGATGTATCTGTAGCCAAGAAAGACCTTGAAATCCTGATCCTCCTGCCTCCACCTTCCTAGTGCTGAGATGAAAAGAGGATGGACTGATGCCAAGCATTTCCACGTTTCTATTCTTAGGATATTATCCTAGAATAGTACCCTCATACACAGGCACAGAGAAATGTGTATTGAAGAGTTCTTTCAACAGCACGGTAATAGGAAATACTTCAGGGAAAATGCTGACCATTTACAGGATGACTAACCCATAGCATACTCATCAAACAGTACTGAGGCTGCCAGGTGGTATGAGCTCAAGAAATTTTCATTCTGTGCTGCCCATTTTGTTTTAACATATGGCTCTAATCACTGATTAATTCAGCTTGTGATCTAATGTCTTCTGAGGAATTCAATATTTGCTATACATTGGTACTGTGGTTAAAATTCCAGTACGATATCTGGTTATCATCTGTTTCCCTGTTGAACCATGAACTGCATGAATGTAGTGGTCATTTTTTATCCTCCACACTCGGCAAGTTGCCTGGAAATTTTCAGACGCTCCATAAAATTTTGTTGATGGAATAGCTTAGTAAATAAATGAACTGTATTTCTAACACTGTTGTAAAGATGTGTAAAAATAATAATCATGTGATTCGTTTCATTATTTTCCAGTGACAATATATATTATTAGCTTGTAATTCTGATGATAGTCATGAAATGCAGAGTTGATGTGAAAGATGTTGGGGAAATGTAAGGCAAATGTGATTCATCAAAGTTCAGCTAGAGATGGTTCATGGGGAAGGGGAGCCTTACTTGTATTTTTCAAGTCAGAATATTAAACTTCAGGAAACCACAAGCAAGGGCTACTGGCAGGTTTTCATATATTCTATAATAGCCTCTGCACCTCTCCATCCCCAAACGATAAACCTATTCTCTGTGGATTTACCTGGATGAAAACCAATCAGGCAACTGTACAAATACACAAACACCTGCACATCAGAAAATTTAACAGTGCCCGCACAGAATAGTTCTTTTAGTTTATCTCAAAGAATGTTCCCAGCTAATCCTCTCTTGGGGACATAGATAAACACTCTGAAGCTAATGCAGTCTTAACATAAATTAAAAAATAATGCAGAAAAGACATTTTAGAGCATACAGTATTTTGTTACCTTTAGATTTCTACTTTCATTTTGTAAGTCCCATTGTTGAAAAGAAAACATTCTCACATTATTGTTCTGAAGAGGCCAGTAACCTCAGCACTACCAAATGGGGTAGATTTCCCCCTTTTCTTCCCTTGGTAACAACTTTGAAAACCCAGATGCTAAGTGATGGAAGAGAGTCCCACATAGAGCCTGGCTTCTTGACAGACGGCTCAGGTGGCTGGGCTGCTAACTGCTTTTCCATCTGAAGGTTGGTTTCAGATCCAAGATTTATTCCTAAATTTAAAATATCTAGATTCTTGACATATTGTCGTTTAAAAAAATGTGATGGTAAAGAAATGGTATCCAAGAAAATGTTATATGTTACATATAATATATATTATGCTATTTTATAATGTAATGTGAATATTATTGTTTGCTTTTTCATATAACCTTATTTCTGGAAATGAGTATCATTGTAAGTATAAAAATAATTCCAGCATTCCATAGTAATATCTCTTTTTATTCTTATAACAGTCAAAAATATCCATCTCTTTCTGATATTTCCCTCTGCTTCTAAGAGTGCTGATGCAAACCACAGAACATCTTTGTAACAGGCCGTTTGTTCTAATAGATGTTATTTGAGGGGACAGAAAGATTGTAAGGTCCAGAGGACCTGGGCAGTTTCTGTGATACAGTCCCATCTAGGCTTGACAGGGATGCTGCACCATGGACTCTCACAATATGACTGTCTGCATAAAGTCTTCATAATACTAACCCAGTTGATTTGCTAACATGGATGTGGGAAATTTTTCACAAGGCCCTCCTTAGATGAAGAGAGAAGGGCAGTCAGTAGCTCCTGAGGGACTGAGAATCAGTGTTCTCCAAGGACAAGCTCCATAATTGGCTAACCAGTCCTAAGTGTTCAGCCTAAATACATGTACTTACTGCCAACATTAACTAGAATTTGGAATTAGTAGTGTGTGTGTGTGTGTGTGTGTGTGTGTGTGTGTGTGTGTGTGTATTTGTCAGTAAAAACTATAAAAATAGTAGTAGATGCATTTGAGGGGGAGTCAGAGAAGAACACAGGAAAATTACAGCATGGAGAAGTATAAAAATGATATATATATAGAGTACATGTGTATGAAATTCTTAAAAACTGTCAATTTAAATTTAATAAGATTATATCTTAATTAATTATTGAACTGATACTACTTAATCTAGAAATTAATAAAATGATGCAGTTTATAGATTATTTTTATGCAGTCTTCTTTCCTCATGTGACAGCATTTTCCTTCTTTTATGATTTCTACTTTTCACTGTTCAGTTCTAAAACTGTACAAAAATGATGAGTAGAGTTCAGACAAAGGCTTTGTCTTGATATTTTCAGTCCAATTTTTGGTAATGTTTCCTGTTGTGTTTAATGTACACTGAAGTTTTAAGTCTCTTCTTGTTATTTCATGTGAGATACATTTTCTTATTTCTCAGTCTCCATCAGGGTTCAGTAAGCCTACTTACTAAAACTACCAAGCTGTTGGGTGAACCTGTGTTTCATAGAAAAAAAAAAAAAAACTTCACAAAGATAAATACTTGCCAGAGCCTGGCAGCATATTCCCAGTATATTTCTGAATCTAGTATTTCAGATACCCTGATTCTAAAGGACTAAATTACACCAATATATTTGGTTAGATGCAAGAAATAAGAGAGTTCTTAACTGTGTAAAGTTGGAATGAGAGTCTAAAATCTAAAGATGAATTTAAATGTCTGTTTAACTTCACTACCTTACTCTGCTTTTTCTCATTATTTATTATATACTATTATCGTAATATTGGTTTCTTATTTAACATAAATGCATAGTGACCACTATTTGAAAGCTGAGTAATATGTTGATAGAAAAAACTCTTATCTTCTGGAAGTACATAAGCAGGGAAGAATATTTCTCGAGTTGATGGAATCACGTGTGGGAAGAGTGGATCCCAGGCAGACATGGGAGTATGTACTAATAGTAATAACAGTAAGATGCTGACAGATTGTCTGAGAACTTTTCATAATGAATTTCTTGAGTCACACCACCCCTTCTCACACTTACCTTCAAGGAGTTCAAGGTTTACTGGGTGGATTTGTTGCTGTTACTAGAAGGATCTTACGGTATACTTCACATAACTCATCTTTAACTTGGTATATTTTCTTTCCTAAAGGATGCCCTGACACTCAGAAAATCAAACAATGGCAGCAGTGGTGAGTTTCAGCTAAGCAGCACAGACTCTGGCTGCTGTTTGGTTTCTCTCCCCTGACTGAACTCAGTGACCACCTTGTCTGCTTTTCTTCTGCACAAATTAGCTTTCTGTTTTTCTTTCCCCTGCTTTCTTCAAGGTTAAACTGTTGCTTGACAGAGAAGAAATAAGTAACTCAATAAGAATGCTGTATGTGATATAGACATGTGATTTTAGCAAAAGTAACTGGGATGTGTGATTTGGATCAATGCTTATTCCAGAATCTTGGGGCATTCAGAGGCCAACCAAATCAGAATCATGAGTCAACGATCTATAATGCTGCCTTCTGGGTTGGAGATCAATGTGTTTACTGTGGTGTGACTTAAATCAGATACCTTAGCACCTTCATTGATTCTTAAAGCACCTGAGCCATTTTAGACAATCAGATACCAACAGGACAACCAAGAAGAAATGTGAAGATACACAGTAGATAGAGGTCTATGACCTGACCCTGAGAATATTCGTGCAGTACCTTCTCTTTCTAATGTCTACCTGGACTAGTTGTGTTCCAAGATTTAATGGAATCGGCTTCTTATAAAAAAGGGAGACAGTGACATGGTATCCTTGTTTTATGCCAACTTTACATAAGCTAGAGTCATCTGGGAAGAGGGACTCTGAAATGAGAAAAGGACCCCGTAATACCTGCCTGTAAGCAAGTCTGTAGTTCTCTTGATTAATGATTGATGATTGTGAGTATAACTTACTGGGTGCTGGATCACACCTGGGTAGGTTGTACTGGATGGTACAAGCAGGCAAGCTGCAAAAATCATGGAGAGCAAACCAGCGAGCCCCACACCTTTGGAGCTTCTGTTCCTGGCCTCAGGTTCCTGCTCTGAGTTCCTACTCTGTCTTCCTTTGATGATGGAGTGTGATGTGGAACTGTAAGCTGAAATAAGCCATTTCCTCTGGTAAGTTTCTGGTCATGGTGTTTTATTACAGCAATAGAGATAAAGGGATTGGATAAATTATTTAGTTTGTAAGTATAGATATAAACAACTGTCATAAAAGATGTGGAAAATAAATGAGGAGCTAAGCTGCAATAATTCAACTTGGATCACTAACCACTAAGATCCATAGAAACATAAGTTCTAGACTACAATTTATCGTTTCCTTGTTACATTTATTTCCCTAGCAAATGCCCTTGTTTACCTCCCTTGGGCTTTATCTTCTTCTGCTCATTTTATTTCTAACATCTCATGTTTTCCATTGTCTGCCCTCTTTAAGTCCATATATTTTCTTCCATCACATTGACAAAAATGATCCTTAGCTCAATTTACTTATATCAATGTTATATTGTGTTCATTTGAATTATTTATATAATAGTAATGAGATAATTTCCATTGCTTGAAAATAAATGCATAATAAATGCTTTTCACATCTCATATTCTTTCCGAAGCTTACCTTGTCTCTCTTTACCAAGATGTGTTTCATATACCTAAAATTCATCTGCTCAAAACATACAGTTCAATAGTTGCTTTAGTACATTTACAGAACTGAGAAAACATCAATAGGGCCTAAATTTAAACAAACTCTACAAAAGAAAATCAATACTACTAGGAGTCACACCCAATTGTTTTTAAAGAAAATTCTAATACTTTTGACAATTTCATGAATGAATACAATGTGCTTTGATCATATAAACACCCATATCTTACCTCAAACTCTCCCTGCTTGCTTGCTAATTCCTTCTAACATGTTCGTCTCCTACCTTCATGCCCTCTTCTTTTTTTGTTATAACCCACCGAGTCCTGTTAGTGATACCCTCGTGTATACAGGGGTTGGGCCATCCACTGGAGCGTTGCTACCTCTCAGAAGCCATACCCTCAAAGAAAAAAAAAACTTTCCCTAGCTCCTTACCAGAGGCTATTACTGCCAGTAACTCCTCAGGGGGTGGACCTCGTGAGACCACCCCCCATGCATGCTGAAATATTGACTGTCACGATCTTTATTTTATTTTATTTTATTTTGTAATTTAATTTATCAGCCACGGATTCCCTTGTTCTCCCCCCTCCCCCCGCCTTCCCCCCATCCCACCCCCTATTCCCATCTCCTCCAGGGCAAAGACTCCCCTGGGGATTGAGTTCAACCTGGTAGACTCAGTCCAGGCAGGTCCAATCCCCTCCTCCCAAGCTGAGCCAAGTGTCCCAGCATAGGCCCCAGGTTCCAAACAGCCCGCTCATGCGCTGAGGACAGGTCCCGGTACCCCTGCCTGGATGCCTCCCAAACAGGTCAAGCTAATCAACTGTTTCACTTATCCAGAGGGCTTGATCCAGTTGGGGGCGCATGCCTTTAATCCCAGCACTCAGGAGGCAGAGCCAGGCGGATCTCTGTGAGTTCGAGGTCAGCCTGGTCTACAAACTGACATGATCTTGAGCAAGGATCATACCAGCTGTGACTGTCTGAATACAGAGGCCATGCCATGTCCAGAAGACAGCATCCATAGTGCTTTCCACTTCCCCATCCTGTTGCTCATGGGGTCTTTCTACCTTTTCATCATCTATATATAACATCACACCCCATCCTTCCATTAAAAAAAATTCTTTAATTTTCTGAAATTATAATATAATTACATCAGTGGCCCCTTCCCATCCTTCCCTCTAAACCCTCCCGTCTACTCCTGCTTACTCTCTTTCAAATTAATGGCATCTCTCTTTTTTTGTTTTAATAATTGTTGTTTCATCCATGTATGTATACATTCCTAAACATAACCTGCTAATATTCTTAAATACATTCTGTATAGTGTTACTTGGATATATTTTGGGGGGATGATCATTTGGTATTGAATAACCAATTAGTGTGTTCTTTCGTGGGGAGACTTTCTCCCTCTCTCAATGCCCCTCAGTGTCCTGTGGTTCTTTGTGTACATTTTAGGACAGTCTCACTATGTAGTCCTGGCTTACCTGGTTGCTGTACAAACCAGAGTGGCCTTGAAGTAGATTTAGCTAGCTCTGAACTTGTGGATATTTCCTGCCTTCAGAGTGCTGGGATTAAAGACATGTGCCTTCACATCTGACTACATCCCATTCTTCTTCTCCATTCTCACTAGAAAACTTAAATCCTTCTACGAATATAGATGTGTTAATTATTGATATTTTTAATGATCAAGTTATATAGCTTGTAGTATTTCATAATTGAACTATTTTATTTTATGTAGTGTTTTCAAGTTGCATGACAGCTCTCCCAGGAGCAATCAAGTACCACTAGGGCTCCAGCTAGTGATGGAATATTGTGACAGCTTGCCCTCCTCCACCTAGGATTTTGTCTGGCATGTGCTTGTGTAGATCCTGTGCATGCTGTCGTAGCTGCTGTGAATTCACTTGTGTGTTTGCCCTGCTCTGTCTGGAAAACACTCTTTCCTTGAAGTCATCCTCCACCTCTGGCTCTTAAAATCACTCCACCCCTCCTTCTGCATAGTTTCCCAAGATTTCAGGTGCAGAACATGTTATAGATATGACATTTAGAGAGGAGCACTCCAAATCTATTATTCTCTATACACTGCACGTTTGTGAGTCTCTGTATTGATTGCAATCTACTGCAAGGAAAAGCTTCTCTGAGGAGGGTTCAGAGATGAACTCATTGAAGGTTGAAACAAGTACTTTGAAGTTGTTTTCACGCTATGTCCTTCCAGAAGAACACTAGTAGTAGGTTTTTCCATGGAGCTCATTACCTATCTAGCCATAAGATCTTGGCCTCATTGACAATGTGAGGTATGGGTTCTATCTCATGGTGTGGGTCTTTAAACAAATAAAAAAGTAACTGATTACTCCCAAAACATTTGTGCCATCATTGTACCAGTGGTCACATCTTTGCAGATAGGTTGTTAATGTAGTTTGTAGAGGTCATAGC
Source organism: Peromyscus eremicus (assembly GCF_949786415.1). NCBI lineage: Eukaryota > Metazoa > Chordata > Mammalia > Rodentia > Cricetidae > Peromyscus > Peromyscus eremicus. Next base: position 16,352,145 of record NC_081417.1, read on the forward strand.
TGGATGAGAATTAACATTTCTTTTCTCCTCTGATAGAATGCATAGAATATTCTACCATTATAAAAGCTGGTCAGTGGGGATGAAGCTTCCAGTTGATTACCAACTATATTTCTTCATGTTCTGTGACTCAAGAATATGGTGTCTTACCATCAAATTCCAGAGGGTAACCAATAACACTGACAATGTCTCTTTGAGGGGGTATTTGATCAGTACTCTATTGCTAAGAAGAGACACCAAAACCATAGCAACTCCTAAAAAGAAAGCATTTAGTTGGGGCTTGTTTACTACAGTTTTAGAGGTTTAGTTTAGTCCATTATCATCATGGTGGAAAGGATGGCAGCATGCAGACAGACAAGATGCTGGAGAGGTAGCTGAGAGTTGCACAACCATGTCCACAGGCAGCAAGAAAAGAGAGATAAACATTTGACTCTGAAGCTAGAACCATGTGGCTGAAGCCACCAAGTTTTGCTGCTTAATGGGGCTAGAACTTGGCCCTCTCATTCAAATACATTTTTATTAGCTTCCTGTCTTCAATGGTTTCCCTCACTTCTTAAGCTTTTCCTTAATTCCTTTTCACAAGTCAGAAGCTTATCTGGGTAGGGTCTGGCCCTGAGGTTACCACTCTCTTTATTCCTAGCTTTAGGCTTTTCTTTAGACTTTTTTATCCCCTTGGGCCCTGGGCTTAGCTACACTATACTTCCTAGTGAACTTTCTCCTCAAACTGTACATTTTGTATTTTTCCTTTCTCATCTTGCTCCTTTTTCTTATTATAGATCCACATAAGAGTGACCATTAATAACCATGTAACACAGTCAATACTAGGCTGTCTTGAAATTTCCTCTGCCATTGCTGTTAATCCAAAACTACTCAATCAAGTCTCAGGAAGACAAGGACAGAAAGCAGCCACCTTATTTGCTAAAATGTCAGAAGAATGGTCTCTAGATCACTTAATATTCTCCTCTTAAACCTCTTGAGCCAGGAAATCATAATCTATATTGCACTCAGCACAACTGTTTTCTACACTCCTGCTAGTCACCCCACTAATTCCTGCTTAAAGCATTCAACTGCTTTTCTAATCCAAAGTCTAAATTCTGCCTACATGCAGCATGGGCAGGCCTATCACAGTAATACCCTGCTCCTTGGTACCAGCTTCTGTCCTAATCAACTGTCCTATTGCTGTGAAGAAACATCAGAACCACAGCAATTCTTACAAAAGAAAGTTTTTAACTGGAGCTTGCTTACAGTTTCAGAGTTTTAGTCCATTATCATCATGACAGCATACAGGCAGACATAGTGTGGAGAAGCAGATGAGAGTTCTATATCCAGATCTGTGGGCAGCAGGAAGTTGAAAGACATTGTGCCTGGCTTGGGCCTTTGAAACCTCAAAGCCTATCCCCAGTGACACACTTCCTTTGATAAGGCCATACCTCCTAATAATGCTTCTCTTAATGACTAAGCATTCTAATTCATGAGACTATTTGAATAGGGCAATTCCTATTCAAATCACCACAGGGGGTCTATGGGACTTCTTTGACTAACATTCAACAAAAGGGCAACCTATTCCTAGTAGTGTTTTTTTTTTTTTTGTGGTGTTTTATTTGAATTGAATAGTGTATAGTGTCTAGTTTGGTTACTGGCCATTCATTACAAGGTAAGTCCATTTTTAGTCTTTTTGTATGTGTATATGTTTATGTATATATTTTAGAAAGCAGTGACAGCACTAGATTTCTACATGTTCTGTGACTCAAGAATATGGTGTCTTACCATCAAATTCCAGAGGGTAACCAATAACATTGACAATGTCTCTTTGAGGGGGTATTTGGTCAGTACTCTATTGCTAAGAAGAGACACCAAAACCATAGCAACTCTTAAAAAGAAAGCATTTAGTTGGGGCTTGTTTACTACAGTTTTAGAGGTTTAGTTTAGATTTTTACCAATGTTATACATCAATTCATCTGTCATTCCAAATGATTAAGTAGAGCCTTCACTTTTCATGAGGAAACACAATATATTTGATGTGTGTCTTCTTTTTTTTTTTTTTTTTTTTTTAATTTTTATTTTGCAATACAATTCAGTTCTACATATCAGCCACAGATTCCCTTGTTCTCCCCCCTCCCGCCCCCCCTCACCTTCCCCCCAGCCCGCCCCCCATTCCAATCTCCTCCAGGGCAAAGCCTTCCCCACAGACTGAGATCAACCTGGTGGACTCAGTCCAGGTAGGTCCAGTCCCCTCCTCCCATGCTGAGCCAAGGGACCCTGCATAGGCCCCAGGTTTCAAACAGCCAACTCATGCAATGAGCACAGGACCCGGTCCCACTGCCTGGATGCCTCCCAAACAGATCAGGCCAATCAACTGTCTCACCCACTCAGAGGGCCTGATCCAGTTGGTGACCCCTCAGCCATTGGTTCATATTTCATGTGTTTCCGTTTGTTTGGCTATTTGTCTCTGTGCTTTATCCGACCTTGGTCTCAACAATTCTCTCTCATATAAACCCTCCTCATTCTCGCTAATTAGACTCCCAGAGATCCACCTGGGGCCTAGTCATGGATCTCTGCCTCCAGGTCCATCAGTAGTTGGATGAGGTTTCTAGCACGACAATTAGGGTGTTTGGCCATCCCATCACCAGAGTAGGTCAGTTCGGATTGTCGCTCGACCATTGCCAGCAGTCTGTTGTGGGGGTATCTTTGTGGATTTCTGTGGGCCTCTCTAGCACTTTGTTTCTTCCTATTCTCATGTGGTCTTCATTTACCATGGTCTCCTATTCCTTGTTCTCCCTCTCTGTTTTTGATCCAGCTGGGATCTCCCACTCACCCAAGCTCTCTTTCCCTCGACCCTCGCCCTTCACTACCCCCACTCCTGTCCAGGCTGTTCATGTAGATCTCATTCCATTTCTCTGTCGTTGGGCGATCCCTGTGTCTTTCTTGGGGTCCTGTTTTCCAGGTAGCCTGCCTGGTGATGTGAGTAGCAGTCCAGTCATCCTTGTTCCACATCTAGCGTCCTGTTATGAGTGAGTACATACCATGTTTGTCTTTCTGAGTCTGGGATACCTCACTCAGGATGATTTTTTCTAGATCCATCCATTTGTCTGCAAACCTCATGATGTCATTGTTTTTCTCTGCTTCCATCCTGCCCCGGACTTCCAATTTGGACAAGAGAGCTCCCATCTGGACAAGAGAGAGAGACTTCCTGAATCTGTCAGCTCTGAACCAAGTGTGCGGATAAGGCCAGGAACGAACCACAAGGAGATGGGCAGACGTCAAGGCAGAAACACATACAACAAAATGAATAGTAATACACCATCACCAGGCCCTAGCCCTCCTCCAACACCTAGACCTGAACATCAGAAATTGGAAGAAGCAGAAGAAAATAGCCTTATGAATGTCATCATGAAGAAGCTAGAGGCTCGTGTAGAGGAAAAGACAAAAAAATGTGAAGAACGCTGTAAACAACTAGAGGAAAGGGCAAACAAATTAGAAGAAATCAATAAAGTCCTGGAAGAGAACAATAAAATACTGAAAGAAAATCAAGAAAAATCAATGAAACAAATGAAGGAAACAGTCCAAGACCTGAAAAAGGAAATAGAAAAAATGAAGAAGACACAAACAGAGGGAATGCTGGAAATAGAAAACCTGAGAAAACGATTGGGAACTTCAGATGCAAGTATAATCAACAGAATGCAAGAGATGGAAGAGAGGATCTCTAGCGTTGAAGATACAATAGAAGAAATAGATTCATCAGTCAAAGAAAACACTAAAGTCAACAAAGTCATGAACCAAAATGTCCAAGAAATTTGGGACACCATGAAAAGACCAAACCTACGAATAATAGGGGTAGAAGAAGGAGAAGAATACCAACTCAAGGGCACAGAAAATATATTCAACAAGATCATAGAAGAAAACTTTCCCAACTTAAAGAAGGAAATGCCTATGAAGATACAGGAAGCCTATAGAACACCAAACAGTCTAGACCCCCAAAAAAAGTCCCCTCGCCACATAATAATTAAACAATTAAACGTACAGAATAAAGAAAGAATATTAAGAGCAGCAAAGGAAAAAGGCCAAGTGACATATAAAGGCAAACCTATCAGAATAACACCCGATTTCTCAATGGAGACTTTGAAAGCCAGAAGGTCCTGGACAGATGTAATGCAGACATTAAGAGACCATGGATGTCAGCCTAGACTAATATACCCAGCAAAACTTTCAATCGTCATAGATGGAGTGAACAAGACATTCCATGACAAAGCCAGATTTAAACAATATTTATCCACAAACCCAGCCCTACAGAAAGCACTAGAAGGAAAATTCCAACCTAAGGAAGTCAGATACAACCTCGAAAACACAGGCAATAGATAAAGCCACAGCAGTAGACTCCAACGAAGAAAAGTACACACACATCACCACCAAAAAATAACAGGAATGAACAATCACTGGACATTAATATCCCTCAATATCAATGGACTTAATTCACCTATAAAAAGACATAGGCTTACAGAATGGATACGAAAGCAGGACCCATCTTTCTGCTGCATACAAGAAACACATCTCAAATTCAAAGATAGACACTACCTAAAAATAAAAGGCTGGGAAAAGACTTTCCAATCAAACGGTCTTAAGAAACAAGCGGGTGTAGCCATCCTGATATCCAGCAAAATAGACTTCAAACTAAAATCAATCAAAAGAGATCAAGAAGGGCATTACATACTCATCACAGGAAAGATCCACCAAGATGAAGTCTCAATTCTGAACATTTATGCCCCAAACACAAGGGCACCCACATATGTAAAAGAAACATTATTAAAGCTTAAATCACATATAAAACCCCACACATTAATAGTGGGAGACCTCAACACCCCACTTTCACCACTGGACAGATCCCCCAAATCGAAACTTAACAGAGAAATAAAGGACTTAATTGATGTCATGACTCAAATGGACTTAATCGACATCTACAGAACATTCCATCCTAACAAAAAAGAATATACCTTCTTCTCAGCACCCCATGGAACCTTCTCTAAAATTGACCACATACTTGGTCACAAAGCAAATCTAAACAGATACAAAACAATTAGAATAACCTCCTGTGTTCTATCAGACCACCATGGTCTAAAGTTGGATTTCAACAACAACAAAAACTACAGAAAACCTACAATCTCATGGAAACTGAACAATACCCACCTGAATCACCAATGGGTTAAGGAAGAAATAAAGAAAGAAATTAAAGACTTCCTAGAGATCAACGAAAATGAAGACACCACATATCCAAACCTATGGGACACTATGAAAGCAGTACTAAGAGGGAAATTCATAGCACTAAACGCCCACATAAATAAGCTGGAGAAATCTCACACTAGTGACTTAACAGCACACCTGAAAGTTCTAGAACAGGAAGAAGCAAAGTCTCCCAGGAAAAATAGATGCCAGGAAATTATCAAAGTGAGAGCTGAAATCAATAAAATAGAAACAAAGAGAACAATACAAAAAATTAATGAAACAAAGAGTTGGTTCTTTGAGAAAATCCACAAGATAGACAAGCCCTTATCCAAACTAACCAAAAGACAGAGAGAGAGCATCCAAATCAACAAAATCAGAAATGAAAAGGGGGACATAACAACAGACATTGAGGAAATCCAGAGAATCATCAGGTCATACTTCAAAAACCTCTATTCCACAAAACTGGAAAACCTAAAAGAAATGGATAATTTTCTGGATAGGTACCACATACCTAAATTAAATCAAGACCAGATAAACTATTTAAATAGTCCAATAACCCCTAACGAAATAGAAACAGTCATTAAAAGTCTCCCAACCAAAAAAAGCCCAGGACCAGATGGTTTCAGTGCAGAATTCTACCAGATCTTCAAAGAAGAGTTAATACCAATACTCTCTAAATTGTTCCATACAATAGAAACAGAAGGAACATTACCAAACTCCTTCTATGAGGCTACAATTACCCTGATTCCCAAACCAAACAAGGATACAACAAAGAAAGAGAACTACAGACCGATCTCCCTCATGAACATTGATGCAAAAATACTCAATAAAATACTGGCAAACAGACTCCAAGACCACATCAAAACAATTATCCACCATGATCAAGTAGGATTCATTCCAGGGACGCAAGGATGGTTCAACATACGAAAGTCTGTCAATGTGATACACCATATAAACAAACTCAAAGAAAAAAACCACATGATCATCTCACTAGATGCTGAAAAGGCATTTGACAAAATCCAACACCCCTTCATGATAAAGGCCTTGGAGCGATCAGGAATACAGGGAACATACCTAAACATAATAAAGGCAATTTACAGCAAGCCAACAGCCAACATCAAATTAAATGGAGAGAAACTCAAAGCAATTCCACTAAAATCAGGAACGAGGCAAGGCTGTCCGCTCTCCCCATACTTATTCAATATAGTACTTGAAGTTCTAGCCAGAGCAATAAGACAACATAAGGAGATTAAGGGGATACAAATTGGAAAGGAAGAAGTCAAGCTTTCCCTATTTGCAGATGACATGATAGTATACTTGAGCAACCCCAAAGATTCCACCAAGGAACTGATACAGCTTATAAACACCTTCAGCAACATAGCAGGATACAAGATCAACTCCAAAAAATCAGTAGCCCTCCTATATACAATGGACAAAAAAGCGGAGAAGGAAATCAGAGATACATCACCCTTTACTATAGCCACAAATGACATAAAATACCTTGGGGTAATACTAACCAAGCAAGTGAAGGACCTATATGACAAGAACTTTAAGTCCCTGAAAAAAGAAATTGAAGAAGATGTCAGAAAATGGAAAGATCTCCCATGCTCATGGATAGGCAGAACTAACATAGTAAAAATGGCAATCTTACCAAAAGCAATCTACAGATTCAATGCAATCCCCATCAAAATACCAACACAATTCTTCACAGACCTGATGTGTGTCTTCTAACTGTAAAACAGTATCACTTTACTATCTCATTAAGCAAGGCTTTAACAGTCTTTTACTTTTTTGTTGTTGATTTTTTAATCTAATATTTTCCTCAAACTCCTTATTTTAATGAAACTTTCCAGATAAGACATACACTTGTGAGTAGAATAGTTGATATCCCTTTATATTTTTTTGTCTCTCCATAATAACAATTAGTTTGGTGGTTGGAAAAGATGGTTGTCTATTATGTCAGGGTGAATTAGAAGACACAGAAATTTCTACTATTAATTTGTTGTAGCATATAATTCAAATATCAATTGATTAAATCCAGCATTTAGCTAGTCTGTGAACATTTATCCATCATGCTTCTCTCATAGAATTAGTTTCATATGAAATTATCTTTGTGTTGGATGACAAAATGCAAGCTTAAACATGAACCATAACAAAAAATCATTACAAAATGCCAGATACTCTTTCAGTTTTGAATTCTGAATGAATATATGTCAGCCAAGGCCTTCTCCCTCCATGTCAGATTTGCTGAGTTACTCTCTGTAGATGCTTTTTCTACACATTTGGATACAATTGTTCTTGTTGTTTTATTTTGGATTCTTCCTATGATAGAGAATTAAAATGACAAATAGCATATGCCCTTTCCCCAAGTATAATGGATTCACAAATGTATTAGAATAATCATTGTGTTAATTGTAAGACCATTTCGGGAATCCCAAAAATAAAGTCTAAAGCACAAAAGGCCTGGTACTCTATACCATGGGAAACAATTTCATTAATAGCCAATCCATCATTGCTCTGTGGAGTTATGCCACTGCTCTGCAACTGTAGTGTCTCACTGTGCTTTGGTATGTGGTTGTATGGGTTTGACCAAGGGGTGATAGAAATATGATCTATGCAGTCTTTATTAAAAAAAAGGATTTGAACATTTCTGTTCTTTTCTTTCAGCCATCATAGGGACCTGACTGCATGATCAGGGGTCTGTTGGAGAAAGAAGGTCATTACTTACAAAGCCAAGCATTCACAAGCCTCACTGCTGGGATAGTATGTGACAGCTCACTAAATCCAGATTTCTGGCCACACCTGCCCAAATTTCTGACCCACAAATTAAGGAGCATCACAAATGTTTATTATTACTACTAAGTTTTTGAAGTCTTATGCAACGTATTTTCATAACAATGACTAACTGCTAACTCTTTGAATTTTCAAGTAAATTCATTCATAGTCCCAAGGATGGCATTGCCAGAATGTCTTCTCATCTACATAGTAATGCTAGTAGCGGTTAATGTAATTAATACCTGTCTGTTATTTTTGGTGAATCCCTTGATAATTTGGTGAGGATTTCTCAGACAATGAAAACTTACCACTTAAAGCAGAATAGAATGCTTAATGCTTACTACCTCAACTGTTCAGACACAAACATTTAGTGTAATAGCCAAGTCTTTACCTAGATTTCATCAGCAGGACTCTTTAACATATGTATAATGATTCTGTTGGTTATGAAAGTAATATAGTAGCATTATGGGAAATATAATACATTTGGTAAATCAAAATAAAGGTAACTGTCTATAGTTTGAGTACTCAGAGATGATGGGCAATTACTAATATTTAGTATGATTTAAGGAAGTATATTTTATCTATTTCTTTGTTTATAAATTTGTTTAACACAGCTCTATTATGATTAAGACTTTTTGTTCTTTTGACTTATTAAAATCGTAAGTAAATATTATTGTGATAGCTCTTCATCATAGCCCAGAAGTAGATCTATCATGAATTATGCAAGTATTCATTTTCATTCTCATTCATTTTCATGTTTTTTCTTATATATTATTTTATTCCATTGCTAGTATAAATAATGTATTAGTGAATGTTGATGAATTCATTTCTACATATGGATAGCTAATGTAACACAGAATTCCAGAAGTGTAATTACTGAGTCATAGGACATAATGCTGAAGGTTCAGGTCTATGTAAGGATTGTTTTTTAAGGGGTTAAAACAATTTAACTTTTCATTAACTCTTTATGATTTCTACAGCAGTTATCAAAACACTAATTAATGTTGGCTTGATCATTTCCGATTGTTCATGCCAGTCAGTGCACTATACCCAGAGACAACTTTGCCCGATTGTTCATGTCAGTCAGTGTACTATACCCAGAGACAACTTTGCCCGATTGTTCATGTCAGTCAGTGCACTATACCCAGAGACAACTTTGCCCGATTGTTCATGTCAGTCAGTGTACTATACCCAGAGACAACTTTGCCCGATTGTTCATGCCAGTCAGTGCACTATACCCAGAGACAACTTTGCCCGATTGTTCATGTCAGTCAGTGCACTATACCCAGAGACAACTTTGCCCGATTGTTCATGTCAGTCAGTGTACTATACCCAGAGACAACTTTGCCCGATTGTTCATGTCAGTCTGTGTACTATACCCAGAGACAACTTTGCCCGATTGTTCATGTCAGTCTGTGTACTATACCCAGAGACAACTTTGCCCGATTGTTCATGTCAGCCAGTGTACTATACCCAGAGACAACTTTGCCTGATTGTTCATGTCAGTCAGTGTACTATACCCAGAGACAACTTTGCCCAATTGTTCATGTCAGTCAGTGTACTATACCCAGAGACAACTTTGGAAGTCATTCAGGATTTTGATTCTGTGTTCCCTTCCTGCAATGCCATTGTCAGCTCTCACCATAGTTTTGGTTTCTTTCTATTGTTTTCTATATTTTTTGTCCTGGCTGAAATCCAAATGGAATATCCAGTTTGGGAGAGATAGTTCTGGGATAGGGGTAGGGATGTGAAATCACATTTGTTAGTTACTGGTATATAAATTGATAAACTTAGGGGAGCTCTTTCTAAATTTTCTAAGTTTGAAAATGTACCTATCAGTTGAATCTACAGCCCCGTCACTTAGTGCTTTGTAAAGTTGAAATGCATTCATTATACTACGAAAATATCAGAGATATACAGGGCAATTTTATCTTAAAGAATATTTACTAAATAATTTTCAGAACAATATAATTAAAAAATAAATTGCTCAAAGGAATGATATAGTCATTAAAATAATTTGGAAGAAACAGTAACATGTGGGAGATTGAGATGTATTAATTGAAAATAATTTTTACAAAAGATCATTTGTACTTTTCAGACAGCATGGTACTAATATTATGTGTTAAGATTAGTATGCAGTTATCTAAAGTTAAGGAGGCTCTATGGTGCACTAAGAATACCATTCTGCGTTGCAGGATTATTACGGCTTATTGTAGAATCTCTGTTGTCATTCTAGGCTTTCTACTTCTGCAATGACATTGTCTGTCAGCTCGCACCATAGTTTGGGTTTCTTTCTACTGTTTTCTATATTTTTGTCCTGGCTGAAATCCAAATGGAATATCCAGTTTGGGAGAAATAGTTCTGGGATGGGGTGGAAGATGTGATCCAATAAAAAATATGTATATTGAGTGTTAAATGAAAGTCTAGGTTTATGGGTAAAGTACTTGATGCCACATCTTTAGACTACTCAGGAACTTACTTCCTGTTCTGATCCTAGGTGTTTATTGAGGCTGACAGGTAAATTACCACCAAATGGTTTGACCATTGCTCCTGGGTGGTTACGTACTGAGCGGTTCCCTTGATGTTCACCTTTCTCCTGTGTCTTTGTTTTAATACATAGCTCATTGGGATTTATCAATTGATCTGTGAACTATCTGAGTTATGGAATATATTAAGTGTCATGGAGCTTTTTCAAAATAAATAAAACAGATTGGCAACTGACTGTGTGAGAATGGAAGAGCTTTAATCACTGCCAACTGTTAACTGACTATGGAAAGAAGGACCGTTGGCCTTGTGTTACCAGCTGTAATGTTTTTTCTAGAAAAAATAGAAACCTGATGCTGTCACGCTGGTTTTATATCCTAACTATACAGTTAGACCGTAGACACATGGCTTCACATCACCTTTGTCCTGTCATCAGACACTTTGTGATTTTTAATGTTTAGAAATGTCAACACGTCAAAGTTGAGGCACCTATAAGCAAGAATCCTTTAAAAAAATCCATAATTTTGCAGTGAATAATCAATTAATTTATAAAATAGACATCTAAGCACAATGTGATTGAAGGTTGTCAAAGAGAATAAAATAACAAATAAGTGAGCCAACATTTTTTCATTTTTGTATTCATAATCTTCATATGAACAATTTTAATATTCTTATATTGTATCTAATATGTAATATATGTCCTTTACATAGGAACAGAATAAACTTATAATCCTCAATGTGTGTAACTCTCTACTACTACAATAAATAGGTGTTCTAAATGTCTTTGAGAAGTGAAATATGGTCATGTCCAGGACAGAGGAAGGACTGACTGGGATTATTGGATGTGAGGCTGTGTATTCTGTGATTCTGATGGATGGCTGTGTTATTTTCTCTCAGAAATGTTGTAGTTTAAGGGAAGCTGGGATGGCTACAAAACTGCTGAGACATCAGGCAGCAAAGGATGACTATGACCAAATAACCTAACAGGGGCAGCTAAGGAAAGGAGTTGGTTTTTGGCTCATGGTATCCAAAGGATTTCAGTCCAACACGAGAAGACAGGCAAATGGCATCCACAGCAACCAATATGTGGTGGATGTGCCATACATCAGGGCAGGCCAGGAAGCAGAGAGAATTAGACCAAACCAGGTTGTGTGCCACTTTCAGTAGCTCTTCCAAAAGTCGTCTTCTTTACCAGTGGGTCCTTACCAGCAAAAAGATTCACAATCTTCCAAAGAAGCTGGAGAAAAAAATCAAATTCTAACAGTGGCTGATACCTACAAATTTTGATGCTTTGGAGAAAATTACAACTCCTCCTGTCAGGAGAGAGAAGCAGGCATCCCTATGGAAGCTGAATTTGGGTGTAGCCTCTATTATGATTTTTGTGTGGGCTGGCAATTCTATTTAGAGTCCTCAGGAAGACAGAGGGGTGTGATGAGGATGATCCAATTATTTAGGTAGCTCAGTCTGAGCTTCCAGGGTCACTCACTTGGAAACATTTCTCATTACCTCCAGAGACTTTGCTGCGGAGGGGTAATACTAGATACTATTGTCACTTAATGAAAACAAAAACCAAAGCACCACTGAGTGTGGTTAGCATGTCAACTAAAGAATGTCAGCTAGCAGTCACATGATTCTGATACTGAGAAGACTGGATAATGAGAGACATTGTTGTGTTTGAGAAAGACAGGGGAGGGGAAGGAGGGGGAAGGGCAAGACAGAAAGAGAGGGTCTTTTTGTTTATCTGTTCTTTGGGTTTTGTTGGTGGTGGTGGTGCTGGTGGTTTTGGTTTTGGCTTTTCTAGAGAGGGTTTCTCTGTGTAATGGCTCTGGCTGTCCTGGAACTCACTTTGTAGACCAGGCTGGCCTCAAACTCCTAGAGATCTGCCTGCCAGTGCTGAGACTAAAGGAGTGTACCACCACCGCCCAGGGTGTGCACAAATATTCACAAATCCTTTCTTGGAGGCAGAGTCTTATTTTCTCTTGATGGTGAATGGGATTTAAGTTGGTACTTACAGTCAGTTCAGGTATGATGCATCCAAGGAGAAGATAAAAGAGACTTTGACACACAAAACATTGGGGGATTCTTCTACAGAGTTAAAAGGGGGAAGGGAAAGAGAATAAATACAGAGAATGTTCAGGTCACAATGCAAACCTATGAGAGGAGAGGGGCAGGGATTTTGTGGAGTTCAAAGAGCCTTGTACTGCAGTGTAGTTCTGGTAAAATCTTTACAAATATTACCCATTAGAAAAAGGTGTTTGAGAAAACGTCAGGATTCTAGTACTCTCACTGTGCTCAGTCAGTGGCTGGGGACAGTCACAGGATGGAATGACCTTGAAGTGAATGCTGCTTAGCTTCCCCAGTGCATGGCAGCTGGAAGTGGTCAGCTACTGCTGGCCACGCTCATCAGGGTGTCTTCTGAAAGGGGATGTAAGCAAAGCATATGGCTATTGTGCGTAGCCATCATGTGACCAGTTATTGCACTTACAAAATGGCATAGTGTTTTGAATGTATTTAAAACAGTACTTTATACTTATAAATATTCAAAATGGTAGTTCAACCATCACATATTAAAAATAAATTACAGGGAGTCACTTAAATGTTTACATTAAGTGTGTTAACCAATTATATCAGACCACATCAAATCTTTACTTTAATCACATACCTTGAAGATGAGGTGAATTCTTAACCCATGAAAAAATTTTTGCAAAATATAGTTGTATAAATTCTAGGTACTGTACTAGGCACTACACTGTGTAATAACCACAGCCTCGTGGTATTCTCTTAACATTTCTATAACATATAAGTCCCTAAAGAGATAAATCTGTTAGTGCTGCCTGTCTGCCTTTCTTCTTCTTCCTTCCTCTTTCTTCTTGTCCTACTCCTCCTTCATACCTTCTTTCTCCCCCTCCTTTGTCCCTCTCCCTCTCTTCCAGCATCTGTTACAACGACTGTTTTGGCAAAAATACCTTACATGCTAGAAGCAATAACCTCATCTTCTATCAAACATAGCTCATTGATCATTTAGTATCTCACCTGCAGGAGTTTAGATCTAAGAGTGATATTCTGACATAGAGACAGAATCGTATTTATTCTTTCTGGGATCTCATTTACCACCAGAGAGGGATAAGTACCATACAAACTATTATTTAAAGCAAAGCAATTTGTCTAGCCAGGCCAGGTATGGTAGGTACATCCTGCAGCCGCAGCACTCAAGACGTGGAGGCGAGGGGATTATGATTTTGAGGCCAGCTTGAGCTTCATAGTGAGACCTTAGCCAAATAATAATAATAATAATAATAATAATAATAATAATAATGGTAATCATATAAAGACAACCTAAGGGCAGAAATGAAGATTTGAATAGAAATAAGATACTTAAATTCAGAGTCTTTCAGACATATAAGAGATATATCACACCTGAACTGATTGCTAGTACCGTTGTGCCTAGTGAAGCATCCTGCTCAGATTCAATATGTACTGAAAGACTGAGAAGTATCTTACTTAGTTTACTTAAATGATTTCATCACACGTGGCTCTAGTTGTAAAACTGTTATTATCAGTAGCTGTGGACCTTGTAAAAACCACTAGTGCCTTGGATGGATTCAGACCAATTAAATCAAAATTGTAGTGAGTGAAGCCCACAAAGGAGTATTTATAAAAAGGCAGGCATGGTGCTAATATGTGGGCAGCTTTGAGAGCCATTGTCTATAGAGGAGTTTGGATGTGTGTGCCATAGTTCCTTGTGGAATTCATGGTTTGTTCTCATCCTCTTGGGCCAATTCCAATGGCAGAGGGGGGTTTGAGTAAAGCTCTCATGGCAAGATAGCTGTGACAAGCAAAGTTACTTGAATTCCTTTTAAAATTGAAACTTCATGTCTTCACAACTTTCTACTCCATGCCATATCCTAATTATTTTAATATACTCACCCACCCACCCCTAAAAACAACACCCTTCAATTAAAGAATTGTTACTTGGTACACCATGGTAAATCCCTGACTTCTTGTCCTCCAACAATACAAAACCCTCTCCCACACATATACTGTACCAGCATCGAACTTAAGTGTTAATACTATGTAAACCCAGATTTTTAATTCTGTCTGTGCTGTTTACATTTGTGTATTCCAAACAGGTCTCCAGATGTTCCCAACTTTCCAGTGAATTTTCCAGTGGAGTGTATATGAAGAGTAAATACAATAAGATGCTTAGTGTTTGGGAAGGAAATGTTTAATTGTTCATGCTGTGGTGATTTTATGAATGAATAAGTGTTTTAATTCTGTATTATCTCTGCAACTGGAAAAGCTGCCACCATTTCTTGCCTAGTTTTGTGAAGAGTTGAAAAGAGTGCGACATGGGAGCTTCAAGTTCAGAAAAGGGAAAGGGGAGCCATTACAGGACAAACTAGCACTTCTGCACCGCCTTCCAGAGCGCTCTTCCATTTGTGGCCCCTTGGTCTTTAGGAGACTGAGCTGCAGTGGGAAGGCAAGGCTGTGCTTCTGAATGTGGCAAGGCTGCAGTCCTACCACCTTGGGAGCTTCCCCCTCAGTGGTTCCCTATGAATAGCTGACAAGGGGATTTCCCGTTGAGACTGCAAATTTGAAGGGATCTCAATTGTAAAGCATCCCGGAATGCAAATGAAGATTGTGGTCATGGGGTCCCAAAATGGGCTGACTTAGGCTTCTGAAGCTCCAGTCCATTGACCTGGCAGCTCTGGTGTGAGATGAGGTGGAATTTAAATGTGCAAAGTGGTCATTTTCCGGACATCTGCCATTTGGGCTCCAATTTTTTTGAGGATGTGACTCTTGTCCATCTCTTCTGTGGGCAAACATGTTTGGACCATCCCTGGCAATAAGAAACTACAATGATGCTTACACAAAGTCACCTTACATTTGTGTCACATACTACATCAAACAACATATCCATTATCATGTTTGATCTTTGAAGCAACTCAGTGAACTAGAAAAATTACTGCAGCTTGAGATTAGGCAATGCTTGGGGGACACATAGTCACTAACATTCATGTGAGTGTGTGCTCTTCTGCCTGTACAGACAGTGACCTCCTTCTGCTCTCAGTGTATATGCTCTGCTCTTTAAACTTTAATTTTTTATAATCCATTTGACTTTTTAAAAATCTTGCTATCCTCTGACCTTTCCATCTTGTTCTAATAGCTCTGTAGCATTAGTAAAACCAATTACTGCAAAGCAATGCACATTAAGACTGGGCTTTTGGCTGAGTTTCCCCCGGATATGTTCCCCATAGCTAGTGTTAACATTAGGCTCACTTTCTTTCTCTTTCCTTCCCTTCTTCGTCCCATCTCGTCTCTCTTTTCTTCTTTCCTTGCTTTATTATGAGAGAAAATCCTTGACGTATATGAACTGGAGGAGGGTAAGCATGAAGGGCAGGTAAGAAGATGGCCCTGGACTAATCAAAGAGAAGGACATCAGCAAAGTATTCAAATATATTCCTTAATTGTTAATGACAGAATGAACACACTTGTGAATTCACTGGGACATTATGGAACATGCTTCCTTTAGGTGAAGAAATGCTCTCTGACTAATTCTGCTTCTTAAATTATTCTGCCAGCCAAAATGACAAGTAATATCAGTGGTAGTGAATAATTTTAATATAACTTTCACTCAGGAAATACATTCTCTCCTGGTTTACATCATTAATGTTTATCAGGTGAACAAACATTCTCAAATGTGTGCAATAAACACAGCACAACAATTATCATGATCCTTTTCCTAAATGAGTCTGTCTTATATTTCAAGATCGTGATTTTGCCAGATGGCATTGAGATCACTACTGCCGCAGCCAGGAGTTCCCATACCGGCTTAGAAATGTACCCATCACAAGTGGGTGTTAAGAGAGTGAGAACTATACTTTTTTGTGCTTGAGAATTTTAGGTCCTTAATGAGACACAAATGTTCTATACATACTGGAACAAGACAGTCTTTGAAATAAATATGTTAAGTTAAATGCATGCCTGCCACAATCCTATCCTTAGTATTAATAAAATAATAGTTTTTCAACTAGGAAAAATTAAGAACAAAACCTAACATATGGTAGAAGTATGCACCTATTTGTCTGACACATTTTTTTCATTTGATTTAGGTTGAAGTTACCAAATATTTTGATAGAGCAGACATGGCTTAATGTTGTAATTAAGATCTGAGGCACTAGAGTCATAACGAGCTAGATTTGATGACTAGTTAACCCTACTCATGCCGGCCTTGACTAATTTCTGTACAATGGTGCATGTGGCAGGGCACATCGGTAATTAACATGGTTACTGACATGACCAAGTAAGATAAAGAATGTGAGGCGCTTAGCCAGGTGTGTATCACGGAATTAGTATACAGCAAACAGTACTAGTTGTGGATTAAGTCAATTGTAGCGACTGATATGTGTTGTATCTCATATTTTCTGGAATATATTTTTTCTACCATCAAGCTATCTAAAAATAAAATTTTCTCCATGCTTATAAATACACTTACTTTTTATTTACTTGTTTAGTAAATGGTCTTAGATTCCTTCCTAGAAAATAAATTGAGACTAATGAGGTAAGCAAAATTTGTATTTTCATGGAACTTACAGTCAGTATAGGAAATGGATAAGAAAGGGGAAAACTAACAAAACTCCATGTGTTTGTGTGTTTAGCAAAAGAGCACTGGTCAACATTTTTAAGTCCTCTGGATGGTGAACTGAGAGTGTGTATCTGGGGATCAATAAGAGAGAAAGTAGTTACCAATAGACATGAATCAAGAAAGTGCTCCATCACTCAGAAGCCATGGGCTCTGAGGAAACTGGCTGTGCACCAATATCGTAGGTCTTTATAACCATTTTAAAATATAGGTGTGTGTGTGTGTGTGTGTGTGTGTGTGTGAGAGAGAGAGAGAGAGAGAGAGAGAGAGAGAGAGAGAGAGAGAGAGAGAGAGACAGAGAGAGAGAGAGAGAGAGGTGGGAGTTTATCTTACTAATGCCCAGCAAATAATAGAAAATGTTAAGCAGATGACAGGTCATTCTTCATAGGGGACACTGTTCAGAACTGTACAGCATCTCTAAGATATGTGGAATGTAGGCATTGATAAGCAAATGTATTCTCTTATCTTCCTTCATTTTCCAGAAAGTCAAGATAACTCCCTGCTCATATCTATTTGAATCTCTGTGTTTGAAATCTTAAGGGAAGTAAGAAAGGACTCTTCAAAGACAGTCTCCTGTAGTGTGGGTTCAGGAATGAAGGGGGCCTTGATGTCTCTTTTGTATGTCTGTGAAGAATTTGGGGTGTGAGGTTTACAAAGCCTTCCTGGGGTTCTTAGCCTCTGAGCTAAGGTCAAATCTCTTACAGTGCCTCAGGTGTTCTGGTCAAGAGATCCCAAATAAAAGCACCCAGAAGGAAGGGAAAAGTTTCTTCCTGGCTCTCTGTAGTGAATTACAAACTGGCATTCTCTCCTCCCATTCTTAAAACTCGAAGGGTGGTACAGGCAGCGATGCTGACAGTGTGCATTCGCAGATGCCACCATATGGGTCTCGAAAAACTAGTTGCACTGATGATTCCCTGCACATGTAGGAGACAGTTTGCATTGTTGGCATCGTCCCCGCACAGAAACATGCACAGCTTAGCGAGGCTGAGCAGATGGCACTAGATCTGGTGCCAGGGAAGCAGTGAATTAAAGGTTATACCCACCAGGTTTGATACGGTGCCAGTTTGAATTGGTGCAGAAGCTTCGGCCCACCTGCTTATTGGCCTCATGACATCTGGCATCTTTTTATTTATTTTTTTTTAATTTGGGTTGAATTAAAGGCAGCAAGGAAAAATGTCATTTTAAAAGCCAGTTACAAGTCAATACATTTAAACTCTTAACCAAAAAATGGGGGAGGCGTACTACAAGCTCTCCACATTAATGTTTTATATTAATGATTTTTATAAAACCTTGGGGAAATTATACACTGATGTTCTGAATTGTGTTGCAATTTATAGCATCATACAATGGAGAGGGTGGGCTGTTAAAAACTGGCTCAAAGTTGCTAAATAGTAACAACAGCAAAGGGCTATTATCTGCAGCCTGTACATTGTAATTAGGAAACAGGCGAGGAAATACATTTGCTTCTGTTTGCTCTAATGATTTTCACATTGTAATAATTAGAAAACACTGTGGCGGGTCATATAAAAGCATGCTCTGAAAAGGTGTTTTGCACCTTTAGTTTGCTCTGATAAAGTCTATTTTTGGTGGTAGTGGATTGAGTTCTGCTGTATTTCAGCTGCAATCCCCACTTGCTCTGCACATACAATATGTACACAAATATGCATCATACCCAGCCCCAGGGTAGCAGTGTGTGCATACTGAAGTCTGTTTGTGTATCTCCTCCATTTGGGATCTCCCTGACTGCACCCTGGGTGTGAAACAACAGCATGCAGCAGGGATAAATTTCTTAGATGATTAGCTTTGCAACTAAGTCTTTGCATTCAGACTTTGTAAGCCTGGCTTACAGAGAACACCCACAATTCAAGTTTGCAAGTAGGCTTTTAATGCTTTGGTACCAAGCCCCACAAGAAGTCATTAAGGAAATACATTAAGTTTCTAAAGTAGCCTCCAGTTTTTAATCATATAATTCTGACATGAATCATATTGACTATCCCCTGCTGACACTGGCTTGATATTTGTTGCCTGTTTTATAGAAGTGTAACAGCTATCAAATTTTGTGCTAGTTAGAAGGAAGAAAGAACCAAGAAGTTCTTCTAAACTGTGCTCAAAGGAAAAAACTAAGAGAAATGCATAGATAACTTCAATGTAAACAACAATAACAAAGGAGATTGGAAAGCCAGTGATTCATTTTTGTATCAAGACAGAGATAGTGAAGAATCAGCAATGTAAACAGTTGTTACAATGCATAAATGAAACAAAAAAGGCTAAGTCTTCTGGGAAGACTACACCCAGTTCAGTCTTTCCTGATGTGATCTGGAAACCAACCCTGTTTTGAAGTCTTTAATTGTGCAACAGAATGACTTTTTAATATGAAAAATATTATTAACGATAAAATTAAAGCACTTTAAAATAATACTTTTAAATATTAAGATGTTGTCAACTATAAATGTTGAAACATTAATTGGTGTCTTGTTCTGAATTGCACAAACTACAATTATGTTTTTGTAATGTAAAAACAAGGTACTTCTAAAACAGAAGAGATTATTATAAAAATAGTAATGTAAAAAATGGAGTCCAAAAAACTAGAAATGATAGTATTACAGATCTATTTATCACTACCTAAATCCTTGACTTTCGGTTAAATGCAAGAAGGGAAAGTATCTTAAGATTCATGGGATGGAATTTAAAGGTTACCTTGACCAGCATTGCAGCATCAGAGCAGTGTAGTAAGAGAGAGCAGAACACCCACACTGCCAGGCTCCCTGGTGTGTGAGCCCCTTCCAGCTTCCTCCTGTTCATGTAACCAACTCATTTATATTTGATACTTCTTCATAACTCTATTAGAGTGGAATCCCTTTTGCAAGCTTCTGAGGTGTTTGGAATAATGCTCCTTCATTATTGCTGTCCAAAGATATCTTAAGAATTGTCACAGTCAAAACTTATACATTATTCAGTGTTGTTATAAATAATTCTTGTTATAGACCAGGTCTTAAATTGCTACCTTGTATTCACTGTAGTGAAAAAAATCTGTCTCCAGGTTCTCCAAATAAATAGGCAGACTGAAAAAAAAGAAACGTGTTCTTCAACTTCCTCAGCGGTGCAGTTTTAATAACGTGGTGGCTTAAGAAATTCCCCTGTGAGAGGGGGCAATATAACTATAAAGTTATAGTAATTATGATTTTGATGTTCTGTCTCTAGATGGATGACTTGGGAGGATATTTGAGAATAAACTCACTTACAATATTACTGATAATGTTAATTTTGGTCATCAGTACTATCTTCATAAGTACCCTTGTAATAATATATTCACAATTTCAGACTTATTGTCACCAGGACCAAAGGCTGAGAAACACAGTCCTGAAATGTGAAGAAGGATATCCTTGGCCTCCTGAGACATATGGTCATCAGAGCTCCTCTCTCAGCAAACCAGACAGGGAAATATATGTTTGTCCTTTTAAAGATACCTTTGTCATCTGTCTCCAAAACAAGTGACTGTGAATCTGAGTTAATGGCTCTGTGTCAAGTTTGCAGAGGGAGAATTCTTCCTATACACAATAGCAGACCTTTGTGGAAACTCCTAATGATGTTCTGATTTCTCAACATAATTCTCTTTTCTCAGTTGCCGTCATTCTTTAAGTAAAAGTTCATCATTAGATTTTTTTCTGAAAAAAAGGTCTAGTTCAGAGACTACTTTATTCACGGAAATTGAATAGCATATGGAATATTCCCTAGTTATTGTTTTTGAATCCTCTTTATACAGAATTTGTAGTTCATGTTATTAATAGTCAACTATTTTTTTTAAAAAATATGGTTAAAGAGGGTTGCTTCCAACAATAAATCTAGAAAACCAATCATTAATCTTTAATTTAATGAAAAAGAAGTTAAAGGTCCTAAAAACTTCATTTGAATGGACTGTATTGAAAACTTGACCTGACCTTACCAAAGGGAAAGTAAAACGTAGTTCCTGGCACAAACTAGGAATTCAAAAATACCTGTCAAGTGTATTTATGAACCATATAGCAACCACTTTTTCCTCCTTTCTCTCACTCGGTGAGTATTGACAAGGCACACATCACAAAGGAAGCTAAGGGCCCAGGCTGTGGAGCTGGTTCCTGGGCTTCATACTGGCTCTGCTTGTTTGTGAGTCAGGACAGGTTACTTAACTTGTCAATGCTCGAGAGCTCTCTTTGCTAAAATAAAGATACTCAACTACCTAAGCTATACAATTTCCCATACTTTATAAAGCTTTTTGACTAATGAGTCATATACCATTTAAGAATTTGTGTCACTTCTAGTTATAGAATTATGAACTTCCAAGCAGTTCAACAATAAAATACTAAGGATAAATAGATTATAATATTGCCAGAATAGAGAACCCAACACCACTGGTCTCTCTTTCTAATGTACAAAACAAACAACAAACAAAACACACCACAATATTCTAGTCTAGAAATGTCTTGACATGCATAAAAATCAAATTTAAAATTTAATTTTATTTTTATGGGTTCTTTTGTTTCTATATATGTGTGTGTGTGGTGCCTGTGGAGGCATTCAGCCCCCTAGGAAGGAGTTATAGCTGGTTGTGAGCTACCATGTAGGTGCTGGTATCTGAACTCAGGTGCTCTGGAAGAGAAGTAACTGCTGAGCCCTCATTTTTTAACCCAAGAGGGAGTTTAGGTTTTGAGCTTGGAAATATAGAATTTACCAAAATATTTAGGTAACAATCAATACTCCTTCATGTCAATTTATTACCATGGGTAAAACTGTGAAGTCATAGGTAAGTGCTCGTCATTCAGGGCATGTTCTCCTTTGTGACAGTATTTCTCATATAAAGAGAAAAGGTCTAACATCAGCTTTTCATACTTTTGTATTGATGATTTCATTAATTTTGTGTGTGTGTAGGTGGTTTCCACTGTTTTTTCATAGACACATTTACAATTTTAGACTTTATGGTTAGTGCTAGAACTATGCAACATTTAGGGATGGAGCCAAGAATCACTTGAAGTCTTAAAGACTGTGTGTTGTGCTACATCTCAAATATCTATTGATTCTAAGTGAAAATTATTTTCCCATTCTTTTTTTTTTGTATCTTGTCAACTGACACCTTGATTTATCTCCTTGTCATCTGCCACCAGAAATACTGGAAATCCCCCCTCCATACTTCCTCTTTTTTTTTTCTTTTTTTCTTTTCCTCTGATGTTCCATGTACAGCAGTCAGAATAAACTTTGAGGTGATACCGGGTTACTTCTTTGACCAAAAATCTCATCATATCACATTGCCCCAACAGAAGTTCCAAAGCAATTTGCCTGTGGGCCTCCCAGGGTAGCTCAGGTCAAAGCACATGCTCATCAGTAGACTTTGAGTGGGCTCAGTTGTGTGACTCCTGAAGGATCTTGGCAACCACGGACAATACTTGAGAAAAGCCAGAAGATAAAAAATGGAGACCCTCTCTCCATAGTTATCCAGGCCTTCTCGCCATACTTCCTTGGGCACTTTGTTGAAACCTGTGTTAATCCCACCTCCAGGATCACCACACTGGTATCTGCTCTGGAAGAGTCAACTCCTTTGTAGGATTCTCAGAACATCCCACTAAGAAATTTCATACGTGAATTTACTAGAATAGTGACATTAAGTGATGCACAAATCAAACCTGTAACAAAGTACTTGAAAATTAGTAAGCTAGGGGTTGTGAGTAGGCATGAGGGCCTGAGTTCATCCTCAGATACCCAAACAGCAAAACCATGCAAGCCTATATATGCTTGTAGCCCTAATGTTGGGGTGTAGAAATGTAACATTCCCTGAAGCTCAGTAGTCAGCCAGCTTAGCCAAACCACAAGTCCAGGATCAGTAAGATACTTGGTCTCTTGCCGGGCGGTGGTGGCGCACGCCTTTAATCCCAGCATTCAGGAGGCAGAGGCAGGTGGATCTCTGTGAGTTCGAGGCCAGCCTGGGCTACCAAGTGAGTTCCAGGAAAGGCGCAAAGCTACACAGAGAAACCCTGTCTCGAAAAACCAAAAAAAAAAAAAGATACTTGGTCTCAAAGGACTACAATAGAGTGGCAGAGGAAAACACCTGACATCATCCTCTGGCCTCAACATGTGTGTATACCTGTACATACATATGCATTTCCCTCTCCCTCCCTCTCTCTCTCTCTCTCTCTCTCTCTCTCTCTCTCTCTCTCTCTCTCACACACACACACACACACACACACACACACACACACACACACACACACAGAGTGTGCCAAAGAAAACACAGTTAAAATGTTTTTTCAAAAGGCCAGGCAATAATGGCACACACCTTTAATCTCAGCACTGGGGAGACAGAGGCAGGCTGGTCTAAACCCTGCCTCAAAAAGCACCCCCCAAGAAAAAGTCTTTAAAAAGGTTTAAAAAGAAAAATAACAGTCAAAATTATCTTGTTTTTGGATCTTTACAGTTCCCCCTCCAAGAGAAGGAAACATCTTTTATTTATTTATTTATTTGTTTATTTATTTGTTTATTTATTTATTTATTTTAAGGTTTACTTGTTTAAAGTTTTTTTTTTCATTTTACATACTGCCCACTTACAGGTTTTTTTTTTTAATTAAATACATTTATTTAACACTTACAAAGGGCTTGTTGTAATCAACCTGACCTCAAACATGTTCCATTCTATGGAGTAAAGAAGCTATATTTTGGCTAATTTTTTCTTTGAAGATACATATTTTATTTTTTTAATGCCAAATGTCATTTATTGAAGGAGGAAGGAAGTCTAAAATTCAGGATTACAGTACAATGGGAGAACCCTGGAAGGCAGAAGTTCACTACTGATGTTTTACAATCTTGCATCTGTTAACGCCCATTATGCAGGATACACAGACAGGGAACTTCCTTTAAGCATTCAGGAAGGTGGAACCCAGCAGGGAATTAGCTTAGGGAGGATATCAAGGTCAAGGTCAGCAAGCAAGGCAACAGTTACCCAAAACGGGGGCCTGGGCCCTACAGGTCCCCCTTTTACTAAAAAATGAGCTTCTGACTTAGGTTGCGGTTGCGTGGGACATCAGCAGGTCACCTTACCCTAACACTGGTGCTCTGTCTTAGGTTGGTGAGTGGCCCCCAGGCATTACCCATCTCTGAGTACTCATTATCCACTTACAGGTTTATGAAGAACAGGACAGGTAGGTTCTCAGTACATGGATGAAGTTAGAGGGACCTAGTCATCTGAAAGCTTCACTGGGACTACAAGCCTTCTCTCAAGGAGGGGTGAAAGAGTATGTAGCACCCTCATATCATGAGTGGTGGCTTCTTCTCAAGGCTATTACAACAAAACAAAACAAACACCCCTCCCCGCTCCAAAAAAACGAAAATGTAAAACCCTAAGGAGAAGCTATGTACATTTTACCATCTAGCATGGGAAGTCATACGTTATCATTTTTCTCTCATACTGATCAAATGGGAAATCCTTAATTCATTCGGAGATGCAACTACACCGTAGGTAATGGTTACTAGAGGTGTAGACAATCAGGGAGGATCTTGGAGGCTCATTGTCCCTTTCACAGGCAAATTCCCTTTTCCCATCAACATGAAATGACTTCATCGCTATGAAGACGAGAGCATGAGATGAAAGTACAACATACACAGCTAGAGAAGAGTGGGAGATTATGAGATTCTTCAAGCACTCGTGCAACCTGCATCCTGAAGTCCTTTTAGAGATGACCTAATACAATTGTTTACTTCACAGGAAAGAGAAGACAAGCCCATAGAGAACACCGTGGCAGAAATGTGACAAGTAGTCAGAACTGCTGTGGTCTCAGCCAGTGCAGAACCAAATGAAGTAAGAAGCAAGCAAATGAAAAGTCCCTGGCCAAGTCTGAGGAAGAAAGGTACAGGCCTGTTCTTCTAGTGTTTGCAAGGAACCTGGAATTAAATCAGTGCTTTTGCCTTCTATCATGCAACACTATCATGGTTTTGCTTGTTGGTTAAATTGCTGAACGTTGATTTGTATGGATGTGATTTTTCTCACAAGTACCCAGTCCGTATATTCTCAAACACACAAATTCATTAACCATACAATGGAGCCACTTATTTTGAAGTTTGAATTAAACATTATCTACTCATTTGTTCCTATAAGAATTACAGAAATATTAAGAGAAACATTAAATATGATGTAGTATAATAGAGGCAATGTTCACCATTCATTCAATCAACCAATCTTTGACCTTAAGTGAAAGTCTTAGTGAGCACTTAGGGTAGAAGGCCAATAATGAAAAAGGAAGTTGTGAGTTCTGTTTTTGTTTGCCCTCAAGTTACCTCCTGATAAAATTCACTTATCAATGTGTCTCTTTAAGGAATTAAGCTCTTTAATGGCAGTCAGAAGAGGTACTTAAAACCAGATGCAATCCTTTGCTATTTTGACAATTTGAATCGAGTGCTAAATACTACAGAACAAAACTGTTTTATAGACTTTCTTTGTGATTCGATTGGAATACAGGACAAATAAAAGTACTCATAAAAAGGGTTGTTGGATTTTGAAAGTTTTACTGCATGATTATTGATCCACATACATAGGGATAAAATACTGAGCCTTACATTCATTCTGACATATATTTTGCTCTGGCTCCTTAAGAGAATAGGATGTGATGGAAAGAAATATAAATTTTCAATCTGTTTTCATTTAAAGGAAAACGCACCTTATTTCTATGACCTGTAAGAACACTGTGTGAATAGGGCTGTGTATAAATCCAAGGAGTCAATCTGCACCCTTTGTCCTAAACTGACCAGGAGCATTGTGATAATCTGTTTATGTTCTACCTCTATCTCCAGCTGTTTCCCCACCATGTTTTCTTTCTCCT
Organism: Peromyscus eremicus; assembly: GCF_949786415.1. Classification (NCBI taxonomy): domain Eukaryota; kingdom Metazoa; phylum Chordata; class Mammalia; order Rodentia; family Cricetidae; genus Peromyscus; species Peromyscus eremicus. The sequence continues at coordinate 16,378,098 of NC_081417.1, forward strand.
TTTATTTATAATAGAACAGTTATTCCCAAGTAATGTTTTTTTTATCAAATATTGATTTTGTAGAATTGCAATCTTAAGGATTAACTATTTCTATTAAATGCTTAGCTAAATGGTAAGTGTTTACCCTCTGTAGTCCAAGTATGAGTAATCATCAAATTTTGCATATTCATATTCTTTGTATTTTAAAAGTGATAGTTTATTCATTTATTATGTAATGTGTTCCTCTTGCTGTTGTGTCTTAATCTCCTGTTATTACACAAGTAAACAATCCATGGAGTCTTCTCTGTATATAGAGGCCCACATCACACTTTCTGAAGCTGTCATAGCTGTGGAAAAGGATGGGGAACTGCATGACTTTGGCTTAAACATTATCCTTGCTGAAGCCTGTGAATGAGAAAATTTAGAATTGATTCTTTGTAAAGTTTGTAGTTGACTAAAGTCAAGTGTGTGTGTGTGTGTGTGTGTGTGTGTGTGTGTGTGTGTGTGTAGATATAGATAGATGGGTGGATAATAGGTAGATAGATAGAAAGATAGATAAATGGATGGAATGGATGGATATAGATAGATGATAGGTAGGATATAATTAATGGAAGAATAGTAAATAGTCCCTAAGTGAAATTTTTAGAGAAAAAAACAATACTTATTCAACAAAATAGATAAAGTTACACAGAATGTGTGGTCTTCATAATCATGTAATTGTGTGTGCTTGGAGTATATGTGCACTTTTGCATGTGGGAGCACCTGTGTGGGCATTTGGATGGAAGCCAGAGGTAAATGGCAGATGTCTTCATCCATTGCTCTTTACTATTTCACTGAACCTACAGCTCACCAATTCTGCAGGCTAGCTAGCCAGTGAGCTCCAAAGAGCTACCTGTCTCTGCTTCCCTGGTTCTGGCATGATAGATGCACACTACCATGCCTAGCTTTTTATATGAATGCTAGATATCCAAACTCAGGTCCTCATGTTCCTCCAGTAAGTACTTTACCATCCCAGCCACGTTCCCAGTTCCCATTTTCTTATAATTTTCATGTAAGCTTTATTACTTGTTTCTGATTTTAAAGGTGTTGACTTGCGCCTGAGTCATTATTGCCTTGGTCATTGCTGGTTAGCATCAGGTTGGTATCAGTTTCAAAAATTATGAAAGCAATTTATTGGTTGTTATAAAGTATGAAACACGGGTTCTCATTTTGCAGAGTCCCAAGTGCACTCTTCATCCCTCTTGTTTGTGCTTTATTTCTTTCCCTCTTTCGTGTTTGCTTTGGCTTGCAAACTTGCTCCTGCCAAACTAGACAGTTGAAATGGGAACATTAATTTTTATGCATGGAAGCATGTCAGCTACACAGGGAGAGAGGGGGTTGGTGTATATTGAATAGGCTGAGCTGTCACAGGGAAAGATCCTGACAGTTGTAATGGAATGCAAGCTTTTTACCAGGGACCCTATGGATGAAAGCCTGTGGTAAATTTTGTGAAAATCCTATTTCTTTGCTTGAAATAAAAAAAAAAAAATCCCTCTTCTTTTCAACATTAGACCATTTAGTTTCACTCCCCGAATGCCATCTTGATCTTTGACTCCTTGTTATCAGCACAAACTCAAGAAGCATTTAAAACAAAATATGCAAAAGTAATTTAGAAGATGGACAAAAATAAAACTGCAGCAGTCTTGGTACACTTTTGTGTTACAAAACGGTGCATCAGGCATGGGGTTGCAGCTGCCAGAGCAGAAGTTCCCACATCAGGTCCTGTGCATAGGTACTCTAAGTCCACTCATTAAATTCATTGCCAAGCATTAAGTAGATTATCAATAATAACCGCTAATGAATAATTAACTGACTATGATAGCCAATTATGTTTAAGATGAATTGTATTTGTATTCTTTGTTCTCAAGAGATTGACTAGGTGTAGTGGTTCATGTCTGTATTCTCAGCACTGAGGATGCAGAGGCAGGAGGATCATAAGTTCAAGATCATGTTGGACTATATCACCACTTGAAGTCCAGCCTGGGCTACATGAGGCCCTTGACTCAAAAAAAAAGTTTTTAAAAGTAGACGTAACTAATTTACCTATGATATAGTAAAGAAAAATAGACATACAGCAATATATAATGAAGATGAAAAAATCATAAAACTTCATATAGGACAGTAAATTTTGAGATAACATCTTTACAGTAACTGAATTTTTCTTAGCAGAGGTTAAAGTAGTGTAGAAGATGCTATGGTAATAAGAGCTCCTGAATTCAGGGCCATAAGCAATATATTTCTGCTCTTTGTCAGTCATGGACTGGAGATAAGTAACCAATGGGCAACCCTGGCCCAAGCTGGTGACAGCAATCGTCTTGGATGTTGCCAGTCATCCTGGCTTAGGGAGAAAGAAAGTGCTGCAGAAGATTATGAATGGGAAGGTAATACACACAGGTTGTCCTCAAACACAACTCTCTGACCAGAACTAGACATCTACCTCTCATCATGAGGACATCATGTAGCATCCTGTATTCTACCTGAATACAACACCATTACACAAATTACTCAACAAAGCTGCTCTGATGAGCCTAGAGTGATGTGCCCGAAGGCAGGCTGAACTGCTTTGGTTTGATGATTCTTCAAAGTCTATTTATTTTCCCAATCCTGATCCAATCTCTACCACATTTATTTTTCATATAGCAAATCTCACATACATTGGATTTGCTTTATGGCTTCTTCTAAGCCAGTAAGTTTTAAATATATTTATGTTTAGATGTTTTAATCATTAAATTAGCTTTAATTGACTTGTATTTGTGTCTGTTACTCTTTCTATGTTGTTCAGTTTGTGGACTCTATCAAACACTGGTCTTTCTGGTCCTCTATGACTCCAGAGCTTTGCCTGCTGAAATGTCCATCACCCTTTCCAATATTTATGTTCTCTTTTGAATAAATATGCTTTAAAGTACCTTCTTGATTTAATGCAATTTCCCACTGACAATGATAAGAAATAGTTCTTAGACTTGCTATAGAGGACCTACAGGAAGGGTTTTGATTGCATAAATACTGAATGTGATGGAAAACTGAAGTTCTGGGCAGCACAATGGGAAAACGCAAGATGGCAACCTGGGAGCCGTTTTCATAACAGATCAACATTTGTGCTTCCACATTTTGACTCTCTAATATACCCTTCATCAGCACGAATCTGTCTGAACATGAGCAGTATAAATAAGTCTTTGTAGCTTGATTATTCACTTCATAAAGGCTAGAAGCAAAACTATATACTGCTCTATGTAGCATCATAATGCCATGGTCAAAGAAGAAAATCTGGTGTTCCGGTAACTGACTCCTTCTTTCCTTTGTGTTGTTCTGATTCTTTTATATATATATATTATATATATATATATATATATAATATATATATATTAGTATTTTTTTAAATTTTACAATACAATTCAGTTCTACATATCAGCCACAGATTCCCTTGTTCTCCCCCCAGCCCACCCCCCATTCCCAACTCCTCCAGGGAAAAGCCTCCCCCGAAGACTGAGATCAACCTGGTAGACTCAGTCCAGGCAGGTCCAGTCCCCTCCTCCCAGGCTGAGCCAAGCGTCCCTGCATAGGCCCCAGGTTTCAAACAGCCAACTCATGCAATGAGCACAGGACCCGGTCCCACTGCCTGGATGCCTCCCAAACAGATCAAGCCAATCAATTGTCTCACCCATTCAGAGGGCCTGATCCAGTTGGGGGCCCCTCAGCCATTGGTTCATAGTTCATGTGTTTCCATTCATTTGGCTATTTGTCCCTGTGCTTTATCCAACCTTGGTCTCAACAATTCTCACTCATATAAACCCTCCGCTTTCTCGCTAATTGGACTCCCGGAGCTCCACCTGGGGCCTAGCCGTGGATCTCTGCTTCCAGATCCCTCAGTCATTGGATGGGGTTTCTAGCACGACAATTCGGGTGTTTGGCCATCCCATCACCAGAGTAGGTCAGGTCGGGCTGTCTCTCGACCATTGCCAGCAGTCTATTGTGGGGGTATCTTTGTGGATTTCTGTGGGCCTCTCTAGCACTTTGCTTCTTCCTATTCTCATGTGGTCTTCATTTACCATGGTCTCCTATTCCTTGTTCTCCCTCTCTGTTGTTGATCCAGCTGGGATCTCCCGCTCCCCCAAGCTCTCTTTCCCTCGACCCTCGCCCTTCACTACCCCCACTCATGTCCAGGCTGTTCATGTAGATCTCATTCCATTTCTCTGTCATTGGGCGATCCCCGTGTCTTTCTTGGGGTCCTGTTTTCCAGGTAGCCTCCCTGGTGATGTGAGTAGCAGTCCAGTCATCCTTGTTCCACATCTAGTATCCTCCTATGAGTGAGTACATACCATGTTTGTCTTTCTGAGTCTGGGTTACCTCACTCAGGATGATTTTTTTCTAGATCCATCCATTTGCCTGCAAACCTCATGATGTCATTGTTTTTCTCTGCTGAGTAGTATTCCATTGTGTATATGTACCACATTTTATTTATCCATTCTTCAATTGAAGGGCATCTAGGTTGTTTCCAGGTTCTGGCTATTACAAACAATGCTGATATGAACATAGCTGAGCAAGTGCTCTTGTGCTATGATTGAGCATTCCTTGGGTATATGCCCAAGAGTGGTATAGCTGGATCTTGGGGGAGATGGATTCCCAATTTTCTAAGAAAGCGCCATATTGATTTTCCAAAGTGGTTGTACAAGCTTGCATTCCCACCAGCAGTGGAGGAGAGTTCCCCTAGCTCCACATCCTCTCCAGCATAAGGTGTCTTCAGTGTTTTTGATCTTAGCCATTCTGTGTGTACACATGTGAACTGATTATGAATACACACAGCAAGGTCACAATGCCCTTCTAGAGTAATCATGTCTGTTTATGGTTAGAAGTCATAACATTTTAAGGAAATCAAATACAATGTAACATAACAATTCTCAGAAATAAAGAATTCTGTCCTATTGACAGCCATATAGTCAGCTGCAGCCAATCAGGGTGTGTGGTCATTTTGCAGTATTATTTGATCTATAATGTTGTTCTCTTTGCTGTGACACTGGTGTAATTACTGAGCTTATCTTTAGTCTAGGCTGCTCTGAATGAGAGGCACTGGTGTGCCTCTGCCTTGCTGAATGATATGAGGTGATGAGTGTGTTCCTCTCAAGAAGACATATGGGCATGTCCATGCTGGAGTTTAATGGGTCTAACAATCGCTATCATGTGACTGGAGAAGAAGGGTAGGGCAGGAAAATATCTGTGGAGTGACTAAAAATACACACATGGCAGGGACACATAGCAGAGTTTGTCTGGATAGCTCTCTTAAGTGACTGTCATGTGAGGAGGGAGTGTGACTGAAGTCCTGTACCATCCTGAGTGAGCTATGCTGCAGCTGATAGGGAAGGACATCACTATCTAAGGACTATGCTGTAGACATAGCAGTAATGGAGATATTTCAGAATGGTAAAGAATTACTCTGCCTGAAGAGAGCTCCCCTAACAGTGCTCATCTCTATCAGTCAGAGAGAAATGAATACTTATTTGAACTTCAACTCTGCTGTGACTGAGATTCAGAAAAAAAAAAAAAACAACTGCAAAGTTTTATTTGTTCAATTATTTTCATCAGTGAATTTTCATTATGGGTGTGTGCTTTCAAATTGCCAAATCATGTGACATTATTATAATACGGTTTATATATTTCAGACTACCTCTGAGTGATGAGAAATCAGAATACAGGAGATAAAATATAGCAGAAGACTAAAGCGAGAATAAGGCATACCAGATATATGCAGCTAAACCTGAAGGATGAGCTACTACCCCAATCTGTTCTTAAAATGCCCTGCCTTTCCACTATAACTTCTGTACAGTGAGTGTATGAATATGTCCATGTACACTTAGCTCGTGGCATAAAACGTAAAGATTTTATAGAACTAAAATATGCTTTGCTTACTTTTCACATTAAAGTGGTTGGTTTTGCTCTGTATGTTATTGATTGAATTCCCATCCAAATACAAATGGTCTTAAGGTATTTACAGTTTTCTAGTATTTTCATACTTAGTGAGTATTGTGATAGTATGTGCTTGCTGAATATTTTGTTAGGAATAACATCATATACTATGCTTCAGTAACTTCCAGAAAATCTAGTTTGAATCCAACAGATGGGAGAGGAAGTATTCTCTCTAGAATGCAGATCCTTCTAGCATGGGGTTACTGACTGCAGAGTGTGTTATAATTCTTTGGTTTATTATATGCACTCTAGTGATGCACATACATGCTTTGTCTGTACCTCAGAGAGTTCAGTGACAGATACTGAGGTAAGCCCACTTCAAAGCTACTGTAAATACTGGGTCACCATTCTTGTTTCTATAGCCCCCCCCCATCTTTGAGTAGTCACATTTCAAACCACATTCTTAAGTTCAGGTCACGTTTCAAGACAACTGTTCTAGAGTATCAACTCACAAGCCTCACAAGCATCAAACACTAAGAGAATATGGCTTTATTCTGCAGAAAGGAAGCTGATGGGATGCTTAGTTAAAATAACTTTATACAACAAAGCTCTTATTCAAGAAAAAGAACACACACAAAAAAAAAACAGAGGCTCAGAGCTGCAAATGCATGGGTACAAAATTAATTCTAGTTAGTTGCAGCAAGTTAAGAAGGAAGGTTTCTTCATGACTCAGTTTCATGCTCACTTGTAAGACATTGCCTATAAAACATGGACATTTGTTGTTCCTGTTTCTCAGTGAAGTAACCTATTCCAAAGTCTTTGAAATGTTATGTGTATTAGATACATGGGCAGAGATTTTAGAAATTCTTGAAATTTATGTTGCCTACATAAAGGACAGGGAAAACATCTGCCTGAAGGTTGCTATGCGTTAGTACATTTAAAGCAAAGAAGGCATTTGTGCTGGTCATCTCCAGATCCTATCTGTAAGTCTAAAAGCCTTGAATTCTGCAGGCTGCAGGGTGTCACGCTAAAGTGTCATTAACATCTAACAAAGATCTTAAGTAGAATAATTCCAAGAAACTGATACAGTAGAAAATGGAGATGTAAACAAGTGTGAGCAATTTCAGCAGAGCCTTTTGAGGTAGCCTTTCTGAACTTTGAATGCAAATCCCTTGAATAGGAGTTTGAGAGACAGAGAAAAGCACCACCTGAGAAGGCTGGTAATTGAATTGCTTCTCTTTGTGCGTGGTGAAACATGGTGAAAATATATTTATCAGTATACTTTTTAGTCACTCAAAATGGGCACAATCTAATCTAAAAAAAGGAGACTTGGGGATGCACAAAGACGCTGTTGAATGTCTTCTGAGGATGATTTGGCGAGTGAAATGTAAAGCCTGGATTTACAAATATTACACAAGTGAGCACTGTTACTGCACTCAGGCTGAAAAATCCTGTTCAAATCCAATAAGTGGTTTAAGATGTGCAAATAGAGGCTTCTGCAGGGAGTCAGGCATTAGAAGCCACCTGGAGCATGTGGTAGAGATTGTATCCATCAATACAGCAGCTGGGCTGAAATTATAAAGAGAGCTGCTTTTCAACACGCTTGTTTTAATGCATACATTTCTCCTGTCACTGGCACCCCAGGAAAACTACTAAGCACAAATATGAATGGTGCCCATTACCTGATATTCATACTTGTGACAACAGAGGGAAGAATCACAACACAACAGTAAGCAAAAACACTGATATCCAAATTATTTTTAAGTTGCTGCAGTAGGAGAAAATCTTGACAACCAATTGGCAATATTTTAATGTAAGAGTTGGGGAAAGAAGCTGAGTCATTTCCTATCTGGTCATAGATTTCCTTCACCTGACATGTTACAGGCCATCTCTACTATCATTTTGGAAGCAGAGCCGCTATTTTATTAATGATCACATTTTAAAATACATTTTATAATGAAAAAGAGAAGAGATGCACTTTCTTTCACATAAAATCCCAGCTAGGAAAAAGCCTGATAGCCTATGGAAGGATCTAGCACACTCTAGTATTAAGGGCAGAGGTCACCTTCCCTGCAGGCAATCCTGTAACTGTTGGGCTGATGTACTGAGGTTCAGACATTTCTAGCATTTTTGGGGGGACCCATAAGTAAATATCAAATGTCACCTATTGCCTAATTGTGTATTCACATTGGAAGTACAACCTACACATCATCTTAAATGGATGCCTTCAGCGTAACTTGAAAGCAACCTCAATAATAGCTAAGTATTTAAAAGGCAAAGAATTTATGGCAACCAAAAGGAGATCAGTGGTTGCCTTGAATCTGGAGCCAGATGAGGTTGACTAAAAACGGGATGAGGGAAATTTATGGGCAATGTATGTGTTCTCTGTCTCTGGTAGTCACATGGTACCAGAATATGGATGTGATGAACCTCCCTGGACAACACCACTAAAATGGATCCATTGTGTGGTATAAAAATCATTCCTCCTAAATTCAGAAATTGTATTTCATCATACTGCAGTTTGATAATAGAAATTATATTTTATTTAAGTGTACCAATTTTATATTCTCAAGTTGGGGGAAAGTGATAAGTTGGTCTTATTGACGTTATTAGATTTTACTCAAGAGGGAACTTAACTCTCAAAATAAATTCTGAACTTAAGATGATCATAGGTCACTTAAGTAAGAACAAAGGTCCTGATGAGTCACATACAACTGTAGGTTAGGATGACAGACAGAGACAGAGTGATGTATAGAGTTCAGAGCCATGTCTGATTTACATTGGCACCTGGTGCAATAGTAAACAAAGCACGTCTTTATGTGTGTCTTGAAGAATTTTCAACTTGTAATATCAAAAAGCTTACAAGGTTTCTACATCAATTCAATTAAGTTCAGTGTCATAACCTGTCACGCTAAAACTTCCTGAGTCTCAATTTTTTTCTACCCGCTACTTAAATAGATCAAGCCAAAACTATAGTCTTCAAACTTATTCACTTATAGTGACAAAATTTTTTTGTTTTTGTTTTTTGTTTTTTCGAGACAGGGTTTCGTTGTGTAGCTTTGCGCCTTTTCCTGGAACTCACTTGGTAGTCCAGGCTGGCCTCGAACTCACAGAGATCTGCCTGGCTCTGCCTCCTGAGTGCTGGGATTAAAGGCGTGTGCCACCACCGCCCAGCAAAATTTTTATTTCAAGAAATATATTTTATAGAACACAAGAGCCACAGCCAGTAAAGTTGGTAAGAGCAAATGTTTTCCGACTGAAAGCCACATTGTTTGTTGTGGTGGTTTCAGTAGGTATGGCTTCCATTGACTCATGTGTTTGAACGTTTGACCCGTAGGGAGCAGCGTTATTAGGAGGTGTGGCTGTGGCCCTGTTGGAGGAAATGTGTCCTGTGAAGGTGGCTTTGAGGTCTCAGATGCTTAAGCTGTGCCCAGTATAGTACACAGTCTCCTTCTGCTGCCTATGGATCAAGATATAGCACTCTCAGCTCCTTCTCCAGCATCATATCTGCCTGCACACTGCCATGTTTCCCACCGTAATGATAATGGACTAAGCCTCTGAAGCTGTAAGCCAGTCCTAATTAAATGTCTTCCTTTATAAAAGTTATCATGGCTCTTGTGTCTTGCCACAGCAATAGAAACCCTAACTAAGACATTTGATATCCACAACAAATTGAAGCTCAAAATTTCCTGAGAAAAGTATAAAAACTCTATTCTTTTCGATTTCATCACCAATTTAACATTTTAGCACCCCATGCAGAGGAATATCTTGAATATTGATAGTATGTTACACATTTTTAAAACCTGACTCTTTAAAGGAAAGAACGTAAATTTGCTCTAGAGAAAACCACACACAAAAACAAAATCCTTAGAACAGTCAATAAATGAAAAGGCTCCCATATGTTTTGTTGTACCAGCATTTTACACACATATTTTTAGAGAAAAATACTGATAGTGTACGTAAAGTTTTTCTTTTCTTATATAATACAATTAGCATTTTCTACATATTATAAAAAATTTCACTAAGTGAAATTATATTTCCATTGTTAATAATTACTTATCTGTTTAAAGCAGAAAGTAGTGCTCGTTAAAACCTTATGTACAAAAAAAAGAATGTTATGTATCTTATCCACACATGGTGGCCCATAGCTGTAATCCTAGCACTTGTGAGGATGTGGAAAGAGGAATTCTGTGGTTTCAAAGCCAGCCGTGGCCACTCAGTTGCTTAGTTCTGTCCACTTGATAGAGCAATAACTCTCAATGGGCCTCTGAACAAGTGTGCAGGTGCTTATGTCATGTTATTATGTTCATTGAGTTTGGAAGATTTACCCACTGTTCACCCATCATTCCTTGGCTGGGATCCTGGATTATGCAAATGAAGAAAGGGGACTGAGAACAGTCAGATGTTCCTTGCTCTCTGCTTCTTGACTGTGGATAAAATGAAACCAGGTGCCTCAAGCTCACGATGCTGCAACTTCCTTACCAAGATAGACAGAAACCTCGAACTGTGAGCCAAAATGCATCCTTTCTCCCTTAAATTGCTTTTGTCAAGATTTTTTTTATCACAGTCACAAAAAAGTAACTAAGACAATTAAATAGTGGGTTATAGGACCCTGGGCTACAGAGGGAAGTCCTGTATCAAAACAAAACAAACCAACCCAACAAAACACAAGCCTATCTTAGGTATAGAAAATATAGTCTATCAAAATGCTTTCAAAAAAGTCTAGAGCAGTTTATTCTACCACATATAGAGGAATCTAAACAATACTTCATTGGTGAACAGGCATGCTACACATTCTTTTCATTCTAAGCATTTTATCATTTAGAGTACTACGTTTCTCTAGGTTGGATTTCATTTGTGGAAGGTCAGACATGGCTTGTTCTCTACATACAAACGTCAAATACTTGGAAAAGCCTCTTAGAAAACACTTTTTTTGTTTTGTTTGTTTTGAAATGAAGTCTTACTATGTAGCCTTGGCTGTCCTGGAATTCACTATGTAGACCAGGCTGGCCTCCATTTCCAGACGTCTGGAATGAAAGACACACATTACCACATCTGGCTAGGATACACTTGTAAGTAAAACTATCTACCTTCATTTTTTCCCCATCCATTCATTCTTCTAATCACTTACTTAACTTCCATGAATTTATTGAGAAGCAAATACATGCTAAGCAATTATACTAGGTAATAGAGGTACAAGGTGAAGCACAAATAGTTAAAAGTTCATAATCTAGTAGCAAGAAAGGTATATACTATTAAGAAGTTGTCTCTGTAGCTCAGTGGTAAATCCTGTTCTACCCATGGTGTTTTCAGTCACCTTCATATAGAAATGGCAATTGGTTTGTGTTTTTAGTGTTGAGTTAAATGCTGGAAAGAGGGACTGGGTGTGATGGGCACAATATTCAGCTAGAAAGACTACTACAGAAGATGAGAAGGCTCCAAAATTTAGAGTGTGAATGTAAGTCAATATTTGCCAATGTGATAAAATATCGTGAAAAATTATGGGAGGAAATATTTATTTGTCTGATGGGCTCATAGATTTCAGCCCCTTTGTTGGATTGCTCCATTGGTTTTTAGACAATGGTGAGGCAGGATATAATTTTGATTATTATATGGTAAAAAGAAGGCTGCTTACTTCATGGTAACCAATAGCAGAGAGAGATGGGAAATGACCGGAACAAGGTGTCCCTGCAGAGTCACACCTTCAGTAGCCTATTTCCCCAACTAGGTCCCCCTGCCTCTGAGTTTCTACAGCCTCTCACAATGTCACAAAATCATGAATCTCTTAGTGATTAATCTACTCATTAGGCAAGAATCAATGTGCCAGCTGTAGCCTTCAACCGGTAACAGGTTCAGATCCTGACCATAACAGTGTGATTGAAGGTAAGTGCCACCTGGCTATTGCTTGTATTTGTGGTTGTCCTGTCCTTGTAATGGATTGGGAAGAATGAGTCAAGACTCATAAGGTCAAAGAGGTCTGTCAAGGTTATTGAAAATACTACCTTACTCTCTCTTTAAGGTACATTTCTTAGGGCTTTGCTTTTAAACATTTTTAAATGAAGTACTCACTTCCCTCCTCTCTCTCTTATACGTCAACACGATGGAAAGAAAGACTTACAAATGTATTTTTGCTCTTCCAAATTTGCTTTGCTTTCACAGAGCTCTCGGTACTTCCCACACCAGAGGGAGGAACGTCCAGGTGAAGCTACCAAAAACCACCCCAATTTATATATCTACACAACTTCTCTGCTCAAGGCTCAGGCAATGTCATGGAAGAGAGGCAGGAAAGGGCCAGAGGACCAGGAGTCTACCAGGAACTCGTGCCTTCCACCTGAGACAGGGAAGCCGCACCTGTGAAGTACCAATACGACTGCCTAAAAACCCGAACAAATCCAACAAGTCTGCATCCATGTAAACGGGGCAAGTCCCATGGAGTCCACCCCGGGATAAAGAGCTACAAGCACTTAACAACAGCTAAGAGACAGAAAATTAGTCTTCCCTAGTGGTGAGCCCCTGATTGGTTATCCAACAGCAGTGGTCAGCCCCAGAAGCACATATATGCAGGCAGTACTGAAAGGATTCAGCAGGTCACATTTATATGTGGATTCATTTATATGAATATGTAACAACAACAGTTAAAAATTGGGAAGCTGTACATTTTGTGGGTTTGTATGTGCAGGTATAAGAGGTATGTGAAAAAGAAAAGGGATGAGGGGAATGATGGCTATATATATATATATATATATATATATATATATATATATATATATATATATATATATATGTAGCATGAATCTTAGAGAGTCTTATTAATAAAATCAAACCCGGGACCAGTTGTTGGGGTGAAATGCTAGATGGTCAGAGAGACAGAACAAGCCACAGCTATCTCACCTTGCCAATTCCTCAGCTGGTCCTGTTTCCTCAGACTGGAAGCCTCTGAGTCCTCATCCAGAATGAATCTCAGCTGAACTGTGTTGCTCCAAAGCCTGAAAGCTTAACCAGCCAAATTCTTAACCAGCCAAATGCTTCTAGTTTCTGGTCCTCATGCCTTATAAACCTTTCTCTTTCTACCACCACTCCCTGGGATTAAAGGCTGCTTTCTGGGATTAAAGGCGTGAGTCACCATGCCTGGCTGTTTCCAATGCAGCCTTGAACTCACAGAGATCCAGAGGGATTTCTGTCTCTGGAATGCTAGGATTAAAGGCGTGTGTTAACATTTTCTAGCCTAAGTATCTTGTGGCTTTTCTGTTCTCTGACCCCAGATAAGTTTATTAAGGTACACAATATTTTGGGGAACACAATACCAACACACACACACACACACACACACACACACAGACACACCACACACACACACACCACACACACCACACACACCACACACACCACACACACACACACACACACACACATATATATATATATACACATTTTTTTTTTGAGACAGGGTCTCACTGTGTATCCCTACCTGTCCTGGAACTCGCTTTGTAGACCAGGCTGGTCTCAAACTCAGAGGTCTGCCTGCCTCTGCCTCTGCCTCCTAAGTGCTGGGATTAAGGTATGCACCACCACTGCCCAGCAGGAATTATATTTTAATTAAATAAAAAAAATCAAATATCCTAGTGCTGAAATGACTTGATCGAGTATATACAACTTTGGGCAGTCTGAAGAGATGGCTCAGGAGATGAAATGTTTGCCTCAAAGCAGCGGGTTTGGATCTCCAGCAGTCACATAAAACCCAGATGTGGAGGCCACGTGCTGTCCCACTGCTTGGGAGGAGGAGGCAGGGGCTTATGGCAGGGTAGGAGGGTGAGCTAACTAAATAGACGAGCCAATTCTGTGAATGCCAGGTTCAGGAAGGGGCCTCAGTATATAAAGTGGAAAGAAACTGAGGAAGGTACTAGGCGTCAACCTCTGGACTCCATACATACACATATATGGGTGCACACACTTATGCCCCTACACATGCACATATGCATACATACTGCACACATGTACAGGAAAAGATATGAAAAAAATAGTTTTCTGAGAACTGAGATTCAAATCCCAATTGAAGATTCTGGTTATTGAACCTTTCTGCATCTGTAAAAGGGAGATTCTCGCATCATAGAAAACAATATAGGTCAATTCATTTAAATTTGGGGGAGATTTTCCAAAATTTTCAATATTCACTGAACACATTCCCTTTATATATAATGTACTATATTTCCCAATATAAGCAATGTTTCTATGCTAAGTACTGGACATTTTTATAAACTATTTTAAAATTGTCCATTTCTCAAAATATTAAATTTTTTTGTGAATAGAGGAGAAAAAATATTTTAAAGTTGCTATAATTTTATTTCTTTTTTAAAGGAGGAATAAACCATTGGAATATAATCTGAATAAGAAAAAGACCAATTACATTACAGTTGTGTTACTTTGACCAGAAATTAAAAACTGTTTTTCTAAGGTCACTATTGAAAATATTTTCTATATTAGGGAGCTAAAGTGTAGACACATCATTGTCTTGTTTGATTGTACAGGTAAGACCAACGTAGAATTTATTTAGTCAAGCTGTGTCAGTTTCCCCACAATGCTTACTTAGTTCCAGTACTATATCAAATTCTCCAATACTAGATATAAGTTAATTTTCAAAAGTCCCATACAATGCAGAGATTTACAATAAAACAATGCTATTTTTCACTTTAAAAATGTACTTTCTTTTGTCTTTTATTCCAGTTTTTTTTTTAAATAAAGTAAGCCTTTTTCTCATTCAGTTGAAATACAAGTACTTATTATATACACTGAGATCACTGGAAGTTACCTCCCCATCTCTCTCAGGGTTTATGACCTTCAAGACAATGACAAAACCTTCATCTTAGCTTCATGCACTAAATTCACCAGTAGATTCTAGACCATAGAAACATTTCTAGACCTTTGTACCATTTTATTTACAGAACATGATTTTTACTTTCAAGGAAAACACTATGATACTTTTATGACTGCACCAACTATTTTGAAAGAGAGCAGCGAGAGAGGATGAGTGTGGCCTAGAGTCACACACTTGGGTGTGAACACTGGTTCACTGGTTCCCACACTCACTAGTTGTGGAATTTAGAGCAATTTATGAATTACACCCTAATTTGTACTTCTTGTTTTCAAAATTCAAAGATTTATAATATTTTCCTCGTAATTATTTAAAAACAAAGAAAAAGATGAAGTGAATAATGAATTAAAAACTAACAGGAGGATTACATCTAGTGAACCCTCAATAAGTATAGCCTGTGTTCCCATTAACTAAGACGACCTTTCTCAGATATTCTCATTCCACTAACTAGTACTAGATTACAATCTGTTCTAAAATCTGGTTTTAAAACTTGGGTGTATTAGTGTATCCAGTATGTAATGGATTTCTGCTCACAGTGATTAGATAATTCCGCATTACATAATGACCATCAGAAATATCTGTGTGTCTTACAAAGAGGTAAATCCCAACAAGGACATGCATCTTGCAAATGTCCACTTATGTGGTGACTTCTCTGAAGAAGAGCAAGAATGAAGGAAACAGCCTACTTAGCTGATATGGTTAGGACTCAAGGATCTAGATGCTCCAACCAAGGTCTGCTCGGTTCCCAGGCTTGATATATAACAAGTGAGCCTATGCATGTCTAGTTATCTTATTCCTCTAGACCACAGTTTT
This sequence comes from Peromyscus eremicus, assembly GCF_949786415.1. Taxonomy (NCBI): domain Eukaryota; kingdom Metazoa; phylum Chordata; class Mammalia; order Rodentia; family Cricetidae; genus Peromyscus; species Peromyscus eremicus. Next base: position 16,393,696 of record NC_081417.1, read on the forward strand.
TCAGTGGTGACACCATGGAAATCTGGGTCAGGAAAGCTCTTTATTGTGGGTGGCTGTTCTGTGCATGCTACGCATCATCTCTGACTTCTTCCCACCAGAGAAGCCAGTGGTGATTTCCCTCAGATTGTCAAAACTGAAGATGTTTCTGCATGTGGGCGAATGCTGTTTTCTCTCACTTATATTACTGATGGGAAGATGATGATAATTCGAAATCATTTGCTGAGTAAATCAATACAAAAGCCAAACCCCCGAAGAGAAGCTAGTTGATGAAACTTGTAAAGATGTAGGAAGAGAAGTGAGAGAATTACTGAAATGTAAAAAATAAACTATTTATTAATGGATCATGTTGTACTTGAAAAATAAATAAAAATATTTTGAGATAGCATACAGTAACAGTAAATCCAAATGTATGTAAAAAATAAAAAGAACATTTTCCCCTGCTACCTATAGGAAACAGACTTGGTAGCTGCTATTATAAATGAAAAGGAAAATTGTCATGCACAAAGTTCATGTTCTCATGATTGATGGGCATTTCCTTTTGAAAACATGCCTATTTATAATCACAAATAAAATTCATGTTGTCTTATGAACAACAGACTATGAGTCTTATGGCTTTGCCTCCCAAGAGTTAAATAACACCCTAATTCCTCTTGACAGTAAGGCTAAGCTACTTTTCCACCATGATAGACAATCCTCTACACAAGGCGGTGGGACTGGAGGAGCAACAAGGAGGCAGGAACATCCATCTTTCTAAGCAATTCATGAACGGAGCCTTAAATCCTTAATGCACTAGATGGTGATCTGTGTGCTAATGCGTACTTGATTGAAGTTGCTTTCAAATGCTAAGTTAAAATGTGCAGGTGGCTTGAGCAGGTGCACAGAATTCTGCGAATAAACAGAAGATGTCAAACCTGAGGCAAAGCTTACTTTGCTGCATTATAGAAATTTCACAGACCTTAGAATGTACATGAAATATTACAGGGGGGGCGCTATTCATCCAATGTCTCTTCAAACTCCACAAATCAAGAAAACAATGTACTAGTTTAAATTTGTGCCACGAGGTTTTCCTTTCTTAAACATTTAAATGAAATATAATGATAATTTCCCCTCTATTAGAATATCATTGTATTTATGTAAGTGGTCTGAAAAATGCTCTGTCTTTTTGAAAACTCGAAAAAAAAATCTATAGACATACAGAAATCATATCATGGTGTATTTTTCCTGCAACACTTATGAGCACAGTTGGGGATCCAGTGTCACAATGAAAAATTGCTGTTAATTTTCAGCTTATGGCTGTGAAGAGCTGGGAGCTCAGGCTGCCCTGGGAATTAGCTTGTACATGATACAGAAATCTGTTATTTAAGGTGTAGCAAGACTTGAAGTAGCCTTGATATTACAATAGAAGACATACTAGCAGAGGAGAATGTTCCTTTGGAGCGGTGATATTTTCTAGGAAACAATTCCATATAAGAGGTATCACAGGAAGTCAGATGTATCTTTCATAGAGTCCCAATAATATTTGGCTAGTATGTCATTTGATAATATATTTCTTATAAAATGCTTTAGCACTGTTACATACTCTTATGATGTTTATTAAATTATCATCATGATAGCCACAACTAGTGACATTATGCTCTGTCTACTGAGGAGTTAATTCACTGTTGTGTCTTGGGAACTATAATTTAAATAGGGGTACTATGTTAGGTATCTTCTCGGTGCTGTGAAAATATACTTGGATAAGAAACTTAGGGAAGAAATCTAGAGACTCATTTTGTCTCCCAGCTTTAGAGAGATTTCAGTCCATTATGTCAGGGAAGGCATGGGGGAGGCGCTTAGTAATGGTATGTAGCAAAGCTCTTCCCATGGATACAGAGCAACAAGCAGAGTGTGGCTGACATGAGCCTAGCTATAACCATGAAGACTGGCCATTAATGACCGATTTCCACCAGTGATGCCTCACCCTGTCAGGGTCCTACAAGTCCTCTAAAATAACACTATTAGCTGTGGACCAAGCATTCAAAGCATGGGCCTATGGGACACTTTTAAGATTCAAAGTATAGTAAGTACTTTTTATTGTTATTTTAATTTCATTCCTACAGTCTATGTTGATATCTACTGAACACATTTTAATTTAAATGTTAAAATTACATTTATCTAATGTATTTGGAGGAAGATTATTATATGAAAGCAGAGAAATTCCTTGTCACAATGTAGATGTGAGTTTCCTGTTTGCTAATATATATGTCCCTGACTGTGCCTAACTACCACTAGATTGGAAGAGTTAATCAGGGTACATCTAAAGAAAGATCATAAGCGAACTTTAGAGTGTTCCATACTTTCTGTTTTCAAGGTTGAAGTAAAATTTTACTTTGTTTCTTTTTTATGCTCTTGATACAGTCCCTCAAAGGAATGACAACTCCCTAAATCAAGCAACAGGTCTCACATTTTACAAATGAACCTGAAAAGAAATGTCAAATTCTAACCCCCAGTAATTACTATTAAGCAACTCAAACTTTCTTCTGTCTTTAACTCTGCATGAATTAGCACACAGTAAATTAGTCACAGCAATCCATCAACCTCTGAAGAGTCATGCTGAACCCCCAGAAATGCTTCTTCCCAATTTGGATTAAGGTGTCTTTGTCCTTTCATGAAATCTGATCATTAATACAGGTGTTTATGCACAAGTATATATCTGCAGATTACAGAGGAAAGAAATTGTGTTCACAATCACACTGTCATAATTCATATACACCAAAATGACCTGCTTTAGAAATGGAGATGGGAACTTGGAAACAAAACTCACTCTTTTACCATGCATGCTAAGCATAAGTTGGCTTTGAAATTTTTAATTAACAAATTGTGACAAAGCATGAATCTCACAATTTTTAACAGAAATTTATGAATAGATGTCTTTTCTTCTCTGAAGAGTCAAGTAGTAATAGTTGGTTGTCAAGTCCCAGTCTTGTTACCAAGGCTAGTCATTATAAGAGAAATTACTGGCTTTCTTGAATCAGTAGAGAGAGCAGATGATTTCTTTTATCTCATCCCATCTCTCATATTAAATCTCAGAACTACTATTTCTTTAGTTCAGTTTGGTATTAAAAGGGTAGAGGAAGCAGTCTATGGAAATGTTCTTGATTGCCTCAGAGTTTGATAACTCTATCAGAAAGTGTTGAAGGCCATAGTTTTGCATGGAGTTGGATTTGCTTAAGATTCTCATGCCTTCATCCATGCAGTACATGTTATTAATTTAAAATAGGATTGATCTGAATGACATCACAACAGAAGTTACTATCTGATGGGAGGCCCATTCATTCTACCTCTATTTGTTATTTTATAAATATAAAATAAACCAGTAAAATAGTATTTCATTTTACTTTGCCCTGTGCTTTTAGGAACCAAGCTTGGCATAAAGGACACAGCTCAAAGGTCTTTGATCATTGAGTCATTCATGTTTTTACTGATAGTCTTGCAGTAGGTCATCTAGTGCCATCAGAATCATCAAGGATACATGAATGCAATGTTTGATCTATGAAAATTTGAATGATCTGATACTAAATCTTTTTACTTTCTTGTTAGTGTACAATGGATTTCAGTATCCAGAGCCAAAATATGTGTTTTTTGCCGAGGAATCCATAGTCATCTACAAAAGTATTTGTAGTTTTGTATTGTTTATATATGACTTCACTTTGAAACATGATTGTTTGTTAGGGTAATATAATATCAACCTTTATACAACTTAATACTTTTTAATGAAATGGTTTATAATTTTAACTTGCATCAGTCACCAAAAGAATTTATTTCATCTAGCTTTCAGAGCCTTTTCTCACCCTCTACAGTTTCTGCTACAGTAGATCTCAGGTTGTAAGCCAGTATTTCCAACAAGTCCCCAGGGTGGTGCTATTGAAGATACTGATCCAACCCTGATCTTGAGAACCACTGTCTCTCATTACCTACTAAAAAGCACCACAGTGATGGGGTTGGGGATTTAGCTCAGTGGTAGAGTGCTAGCAAGTGCAAGGCCCTGGGTTCGGTCCACAGCTCTGGGGAAAAAAAAAAAACACCATAGTGGCTTGAAATACTTAAATAATGACCCAAGCATTTCTTTTGAGCAGAATACATTGATAACCCTAACAGAGGCCCTGTTCTCTTTTCTTATCAGTTTGAGTTGCACTTACTCATTTCATGCAAGCTTTTTCTTTGCTTGGCTTCTTCCTTGTGCTACAGTCCTTGAACAAAAGAACTTTGTTTTGTTCATATGCTGTCACATAATATATTGGATTTCAGTAAAATATGGTTCATAGTAATATAAAATGATAGCAACTTTCTCTCTTAAACTTTATTATACAACATTATGTTATTTGGTGATGTTGTTTGAAGTTGGAATGATCTTAGAATGTTTGATACAGAACCATAAAAGTACAAGAAAAATGCTGAGTTCAGATTTACATATTCAGCACCTCAGAGGAACCAAAGAAATTCTTCTTAATCCAACTACAATATGAAGGAAATCAACTAAAAAATTTAAGCGGGAGATCAATTTTAACAAAATGAAGAATTTGGTGAAATCAAACTTCACTGTAGATTCTAAGCCACACATGGCTTCATTTGCTGTTCCAACGTCTGCTCATGTAGACAAGGTCCCAGATGTCTGTCTACAGAAATGATTCTAGGCTGGGTGGTGGTGGTGCATGCCTTTAATCCCAGCACTCGGGAGTCAGAGCCAGGCGGATTTCTGTGAGTTCAAGTCCAGCCTGGTTTACAGAGCAATATCCAGGACAGGCAACAAAACTACACTGAGAAACCCTGTCTAAAAAAAAAAAAAAGAAAGAAAGAAAGAAGAAATTATTCTAGATAAACCATCCCTGTGAACTGAGAAGGCAAATCCAATAAACCTGGAAAGGAAATCTCCAAATTATTTGCAATGAAATGACTGGTTTCCTACATGAATTGTTTATAAGCCTAGGAAAACATGGAGTTAAATACAGAAATGAAGAAATGAACTGAACTGTTCCATTAGTTATGACAGAATAATCTGTTATTTTGATATTTTAGATGTACAATATTTGAGAATGTATCCTCTGAAGTGTTTCAGTTTAAATACGTGAGTGAATGATGAATTTAAGTTGCTAGATTTATTTGAAAGTTGAGACTGTGATTTATCAAAGAGTAGTAAAATATTGAAAGTAATATAAGATTCATCATATCTGTAAACTTTATATAATCATTCTGTAACTGTAATTTAACAACTCAGACAAATTGTATTTGCTAATCAAAAACCTGAAATATGAACAAATGAAACAAAACTTGAAATTTATAAGGGCCACTCAAAATTTTTAAGACAAACAAATCAAGTTTTAAGTGTTCTTTCTCAGTAGCTATTATTAAAAAATACATATTATTACATGCAAATTGAATTACATAGATTAAGGAAGAAGCAGGTTTATGAATGGGTACCTTTATGAATTTAATGTTTAATTTGAAACCTAGAAGTAATTACCAAACAATAATTTGTGTGTAAAAACTACTCATTAGGAGAACCAAATATCTCATATTACAGAAGAAAAGTCACAGTTGTACAGGTGTGGATACACAGAGTGAGTCTACTATGGGAAATGACTGAGCCCATTGTAGAAAAATTTAGAGTATTGTACATTGGCCATTGTGATACCAATCAAATGGGAAATCAGAGTTTTGGTAAAATGACAGTTTTTCTGCAAAACATGTGGTGTTAAATATGCCATGGCCCTTGTTATGCAGACTATGGACAGTGTTACATTTCTAAAGTCAAATGACAACAAAGAATATGTGGGTAATTTTTTTTTTACTTGCTTACCATTCTTCTTTTCCATTCCTGGGAGTTGAACTTTGGGCCTCATGCTTGCAAGCCCTGAGCTATGGCCCCAGTACTCCTCTGGTTCAATAGTCACTAAACGGCATGCTGCTTGAGAGCCATAATTGTTCTGATATGATTTCCCTAAATAATCCTTATAGACCTCATCAACTGTAGAAAGAAAGCCTCAGTTTCAGAAACTCTTCCTTTCATACATGGACATGTCTTCTTAATTATCTCTGTCCTCCATGAAATGTCACTATGAGACTTACATGAATTTTCCCCTTCTTCAAGGACACTCTAATTCCATTCTATCTCCACAAAACTGTTGTCAATTTTGAAATTTTAAATTAGAACTTACATTCTACCAACAACAGATGTGTTTGTTGCTATTTTTTTTCCGAGACAGGGTTTCTCCATGTAGTTTTGGTGCCTGTCCTGGATCTCGCTCTATAGACCAGGCTGGCCTTGAACTCACAGAGATCCGCCTGCCTCTGCCTCCCGAGTGCTGGGATTAAAGGAGTGTGCCACCATCGCCCAACTGTTGCTATTATTTTTAACACAGATATTCTCCCTAAACCAAACACTCACAGTCCTAAATTTTATAACGGCTAACAAATAGCTTAAAAGAGTTTAAGGTTTTCTATTCCTTAGTCAGATGTAAAGGCAATGCATGGAATCTTAGCACTATGGAAGTAGATGTAGAAACATCATGGGTTAGAGGCCAGCTTGGGCAATATAATGAGACTCTCAAAACCCCTTCCCAAACTTCCATCTTAGAAGCTCTATACTTGTCAAAAGAAACAAGCCAACAAATTATCAAGAATATCTTCTTTAATGTAGATAACTATTGGTAAATATATATAATTCAACATTTATAAAAGAATATTTTATGTTCTCATTTGTGAAATGCTTTGAAATTCAAAGAATTCATACATTATAAATTTGTGTGTATGTGGTGTTTGCCTATATTCCCAACACTTGGAAATCTGAAACAAGATAGTGAGTTCAAAGATAGTTTGTGGTATATAAATGAGACACTGCCTCAAATATTAACAACAAAAACAAAAATCTCACATACATATATAACATATATACATATGAGATTTATATTACATACACAAATAACACTTTCATCAACCTCTGCAATATGTCTACCAAGTAGATATTTTTAATTTGTCATGAGGATAAAAACATAACTCATTATAGCACTTGCTGTGACCCTGTTAATTCCTCAAGAATTCTCAATACTCTTAATTTCTCAGTGTCTGCAACTGTGGCATACACAAGTGGAGAACTAATACATACTTGCCAAGCTGAATTAGCAGATGCCACATAGCTGGCTATTATAAAACCTGCTAACTTGAATTTATTTTTTACTGTTTTAAATTTCATCACTTTTGTCTTTTAACTTTGAGGCAGAGATCCAAATAATGATCCTTAAGAACAATCAATGCAAGCACTCATTCATTCCCAATCTGAACACAAGAGCTGAAGTGTCAAATTCGGGTACAGTCATTCACTTTAAATCAAGTATCGTGTGCAGTCAAAGACCATATTTTACAAGCTACAAACAGTATAAATGAGATGTCTCTGCCTACACAAAAATTGTAGCCTATAAAGAGGAAAGATAAGGTAGATGTAACTATAACAGTCCAAGTGTACCCAGTGAACTAAATTAACTAGTTAAAGCAGGTAGAAAGGTGCTAAGGACGAAACGCACACGAATAGCGTTAGAACCTGATGGGCTGGCAAACACTGCAGTAGCAAAAAGCACTAAATCCAATGACTTAGAACAACCAACTCTTTCTTGCTCATGCTTCATGCTAGGTAGGGACAATTCTGCGCTCCTCACTTTCTTTTCACTCTGAGATCAGTCATGATATTGACCATTATTGATTTTCAAGGCAGAAAAAAAAAACTAGAAAGTCACCATCAACCATGACATGTCCTTTCCATTGTGATCAAAATTAGTGACAAGGTTATAACTCAGCACAAGAGGGTCAGGAAGTGCACTGCTATCACATTCACAGAAATTACAGCACTATCTAATCATTTGTGCTAGTAATTAACATGGTATATAAAAAGAAAACTCTGGCTCAGGTTAATGTAACATTATAGAGCAGAAAGCACTGGTCCATTGCTCATGGTCCAATTTTTTTTTTCTAGACAGGGTTTTTCTATGTAGCTTTGGCTGTCCTGGAAGTTGGACTGGCCTCGAACTCACAGAGATCCACTTGCCTCTGTCTTCCATGTGCTGGGATTAAAGACATGTGCCTCCACCACCCAGCCCAATTTCTTAAACTATAGATACTGCTAATATATAATCTTGGGGCTGCAGAGAAGGCTTAGTGGTTAAGAGCACTGACTGCTTTTCCAGAGGACCCAGGTTTGGTACCTAGCACCCACATAGCAGCTTATAACCATCTATAACTCTAGTTTCTGGCCAACTGAAACCATACTCTGGATTCCATTGACATTGCATGGACATAATACAAAGATCCATACAAATAAAAATAAAATAAAAAAATATGTCTCTTATTTTTCCTGAAAAAAACAATGTGTCATCTTGTTCTAGTATGCCAGAAGGAGAGAGAGAGAGAGAGAGAGAGAGAGAGAGAGAGAGAGAGAGAGAGAGAGAGAGAGAAAGAAGAAGAAGAAGAAGGAGGAGGAGGAGGAGGAGGAGGAGGAAGAGGAGGAGGAGGAGGAAGGGAGGGAGGAAGGAAGGAAAGAAAAGAAAGAAAAAGAGAAAAGAGAAGGAAGAAAGACAGAGATGGACAAAAGAAGGAAATAAAGACAGAGATGGAAGAAAGAAAGAGAGAAAGAAAGAGAGAAAGAAAGAAAAAGGAAGGGAAAGAAAGTAAGTTAGTTCTATGAGTTTCAAATGCAGAAGCGTTACACATATCAGGATCTGGGGAAACCTCAGATTATGACTCACATTCCCCACTACATCCATGTGTTGACTGTACCGTTTCCTCTTAGCCTTTTTACTCATTACATTAAAGAACTCCAGCTGGCTTTGTGTCCTCCCGCAGTCATGAATGTGCAATGTAGCTCAGTTGTTATTTAGAGATAATAGTTAGTACAGCCTGAAAGTAATGGCCAGTAATCAGGCAACCTCTAAGGGAAGACAGGAAGTTTACAGGCAGCACAGCAGCTCCTACAGGAGTAACAGGACCTAGCTATGCCAGAGCAAGGTCTGAGAGCCTCAGAACAGAGAGCAGACAGGCTTTGATGGACACTGCCAGAGGAAAACACTTGATGCAGCTTCGCTGATAATGATCTGAGGGAGAGCAGCCTGTGGAGTATATATGTGAGCAGTCGCTTGCAACTGTAGAATCCGTATCCCAAGCGATAATAAACATCAGATATTTTTGTAGAATGGCTTTGCTATCCCACACACTATAGATCTAACAGTGTTTGATTTGTCTTTGTTTTATGTCTCAGAAACTGATAAATTGCTTGATTTTGGAAATTGTTCTACACCACCAAAAATAAAAAATAAAGCTTGCATACAAGACTAGCAACAGAAGTTCAAACAGAATGGATATATTTATTATACAAATGAACAGATACATAAAAATCAGCAAGGATTGTGTTGAATATTTTCTGTTACTGACTTTCCTCAAAAATCTTTTCTTCTAGACTGTCAAGGGTATAACACCAGCCTATTTCTCGCCCTGATAAATTTTCAAGACTTTAAATCTGGACTCTTCAGGATATATGGGCTCTCTGATTGCTGATTATAATTCACTCTAATACATAAATGCACATGCCTATGACAGCTCAAAACCTCTGCAGTCTCCTGCATGTTGATTTTGCTACTTTATATATTTAATTTTCTTTTAAAAATGTATCGTATTTCTGTGAACATTCATTTGCTTTTCAAATTATGGCTGCCTAGCTAAAGCTTGTGTACCAGGTGCCATGTAAAAGCATGTTAAAAGTAGATAAAAGCAATTTATCCTGCCCTCTAATTAGAGATGTCTCATCTTCACCACTGACAATAGTAGAATGCAGCTGTGGCAGTGGGGAGATAATAGGAGTGGGAACAGGGAGCAGGGAGAAATTAGAGATGTGCTGGCTGATGCAGAGTGTCACCTCTCCACTGCTCAGCTTGGGTGGGCTTCAGGGTGAATGGAGACTTGGAGAATTTCCTCTTTCCTGGCTCAGAGCATTTATTTTACATGAATAACACAGCTTTTTATTTTATGTTTTTAAAGGGGAATACATAGGGTAGGAGAGCAGGTTATAGGTGGAACATTCTAAATGACTCACCATATGGAATATGTTACTGCCTAACACTTTAGCTCACCTACATTCAACACCTGTTGGGTGCTCATGACTGTGCTTAATGTAACAAGTTTTTAGAACAAGGTAGAGAAGGCTCTGCATTTAGAAAGGTTATTTTTATACTTTAAGCTATTTATTGTCTGAGAATGCTTGTATATAATATGTTTTTATGAAATTCACCCCCAGTCTCTTACCTCTAATTCCTCTCCTAGCCCCCCCACCACTTTTCTTTCCCAACATAGATGTTTTATTAAGATTATTTAATTTTTAATTATATTTCTGTGAGTACCCACATCTATGTGTATATCCTGTCTGTGTGTGTCTAGTACCCATGGATGCCAGAAGAAGGTGTTGGATTCCATGGAACTAGAGTTACAGGTGATTTTAAGCAACCATGTAGGCACTGAGAACAGAATCCAGGTTTTCTTTTTTTTTTTTTTTTTAATTTTTATTTATTTATTTTTATTTTACAGTACCATTCAGTTCTACATATCAGCCACGGATTCCCTTGTTCTCTCCCCTCCCGCCCCCTCCCCTTCTCCCCAGCCCACCCCCCATTCCCACCTCCTCCAGGGCAAAGCCTCCCCCAGGACTGAGATCAACTTGGTAGATTCAGTCCAGGCATGTCCAGTCCCCTCCTCCCAGGCCAAGCCAAGCGACCCTGCATAGGCCCCAGGTTTCAAACAGGCAACTCATGCAGTGAGCACAGGACCCGGTCCCACTGCCTGGATGCCTCCCAAACAGATCAAGCCAATCAACTGTCTCACCCATTCAGAGGGCCTGATCCAGTTGGGGGCCCCTCAGCCATTGGTTCATAGTTCATGTGTTTCCATTCATTTGGCTATTTGTCCCTGTGCTTTATCCAACCTTGGTCTCAACAATTCTCGCTCATATAAACCCTCCTCTTTCTTGCTAATTAGACTCCCAGAGCTCCACCCGGGGCCCAGCTGTGGATCTCTGCTTCCACATCCCTCAGTCATTGAATGGGGTTTCTAGCACGACAATTAGGGTGTTTGGCCATCCCATTACCAGAGTGACAAGAGCTCTTCACCTGCTGAGCCATCTCTCTAGCCCCAAGTGCTCTGTTTTTAACCCTCTGTGTCTATTAGGTGTTACCTGCATATGCATACGCCTAGAGCAATCTACTGGTGTATGGGTAGCCTCTCAGGAACAATCTCCCTTCAGAAAGCTGATTTTCCTGTCCCAGCAGTCATTAATTGCCAGTAGTTATTCAGTGAGGGATGGAACTTCATGGGTCCCTCCTCCACCATGCTAGGATTTTAGCTTGTTTGGTTATGTCTGGGTTTCATACGTGCAGTCACAGCGGCTGTGAGTTCCTGTGTGCAATAGCACACATGTTTGACATGTGTCATGGTTGACAAATGCCCCCTGCCTCTGGCTCTTACCATCTTTCCTCCCGTTTTTGCACTATGCTCTCTTCACCTTGGGGGTGGATATCGATGCTCCATTTAGAGCTGAATCCTCCATGATCTTATTCTCTACACACTTACCAGTTGTGAGCCTCTGTATTGATATCAGTTGAAAAATTAAGTTTCTCTGATGGGGGTTGAGGGACACACTAATCTTTGGGTATAAAAATAAGAACTTAGGGGCACTCTATTACTATGTGTGGTTTTTCAGAGTAATAGTATCCGGTTCCTGTCTAGGGCCTATGACCTGCCCATCTTTGGGTTTGGGGAACAGTTAACAGTATCAGGCACACGTTCTCTCTTGTGGAGCAGGCTTTAAAGACAAACGAAAGTGAGTAGTTACTTCTGCAACATCTGCGCCACTATTGTACCAGTGCGCATAACTTGTCACGGTAGTCGTCCTTCTAACTCCCACAGTTCACACAGAGTAAGATCGTGGATGACTTTCCTCCCCTGCTGGCATACATAGGCTCTTCCAGCACTGTGAAAGCTAACAAGTAGGATGGAAGCTTCTCAGTCGGTATCAGTTTGATTTCTCCATGTTCTATGACTTAAGAATGTGGTGTCTTTAGCAATAAGGTCTAACCATCAAGTTGGTAACTAAGGACAAGGACAGTAGCCTGTAATATCTGGAGTGATGTGTGTGAGACCCCACCTACTAACAGCTCAAAAGAGGTAGTCTGGTCCCAGGACTCGGGGTTTTGTTTCATGGCTGCACTGTCAGGTATTGTCCCTCCCCTTGTTGCCATTTACAGTTACATTGTGTGCGTGCATACACATGGGGTGCGCGCGTGTGTGTGTGTGTGTGTGTGTGTGTGTGTGTGTGTGTGTGTGTTAGGATGTTTTTACAACAGTAGGTCTCTATTTGGCTTTTCAAAGGTTTTTATTGTTATTTATTCCTCCACATATTCCCTCCTCCTCTATCCTGGCTTTCCAATCCCCACCCTCTTTAACCCTCCATGTTCTATTATCTCTCATTCCCCTCTCATACCACCTGTTTTCTCATCCCCTTCCCTTGGAAGCTGCCTCCTATGGTTCCTAGATCGGCTCCGATGTCTTGTGATCATTTTTCATGCACAGAGGAAAGATAAAACTAAAGGGTGGCCATTTTGTATTCTACTTGTTGTGAATATGCTTAAAGAGAATGAATAAGTGTAGAGAAAATGTTAATGAAGGGGTCAGCTTGAATGGTAGACACAGAAGAAAGGATCATTCCTGAGAAAATACTAGGATTAGAGCTATTACACAGAAGATATGGATACAAATGGTTGAGATAAATATGTTTTCTTGCTGAGGGGCAAATGCCATGGACAAAATACCTTCAAGTGCTTCTAGTAGACCAAAGCAACATGGGAAATTGAATATTGGGCCACATGTAGCAATGTGATTTAACTGGCATTTTAAAAAAAAAAAAAAAAAACAAAACCAGAAAACTATCCCAGTAAATATGTATTCTGGTTTTATTAGTGTTAAAAATACTAGAGCTTACGTGAAGAGGAAGGCAAATTTAAGTGGACATTTTTGGATGTTGATTGGTATTAGAAAGTATGCTATAGGTGAGCAAGATGGGAAGACTACAGGATGTAGTACTCAGGTCTTAGCAACTGTGATGGTTGTGGAAATTTACCACACAAAATAGTGGTATTAAAGAGATAAGTACAAAATACAGCTTATGTGAGAAATTAACGGCACTGGTGCTTCATACTTTAAACAGCATACGTGGAGAGTTGAAATACAGAGATGGAAAGAAAGATGTGGAACTCTCAAGACTGTGCATGTAGATTTGGGATGTGTCTGGCTAGCTGTAGCAGGGGGATCATGCCAGTGAATGAATGCTTTACGAATAAGATGAGAAATACAGTAATAGAGAAGGAAGAGAAGGGCCATAGGGGAAATATAGGATGCTGAAAGAAATGAGAAGTTGAAATCAAGTGTGGGTAACCTCCAGGGCTAGTTACCAAAGAAGCCCTGATGAACATAGCAACCTGAAGAAAATGTTTGTAGAGAAAGCAATGGAGAAATTATTTTCCTAGGAGCAGAGGGTTGTTAAATTCAGTCAGTGGGGTGGTAATAATAAAAAGAAGTGAGGACTGGCAACAGAATATTTCATTGTTAACCATGGGGAGCATAGCCTGTTAGAGGCATTACCAAGTCAACAGTTGGTACAAAACTTGGGAAAATATGTAAAAAATATGAAAAACTTTGTAAAAATACATTTTTAGCAGAAATTAGCTATACATGGATTAAATGAAGAAGGGTGGGATAAAATGGGATAGAAGTGGGATATATGGACACATATTACATATTCATGATTCTATAACCTTGGGAAATGCACAACTAGTTTTTTCCTTTTTATTTTATTTATTTATTTTTGGTGGGAGAAGAAATATATTAGTCCAAAGATAGCATCTGCACTATCTCAGAAAATAATTTTTCTCATAATAGCATGTGACTTTATATTGCTTTTGCTTGGTATCCAGAAAACATTACTAGGATGCAATGTGATATACAAAATGAGCTATGCAGCTTTGCATAATAACTTTGCATTTCTGAAGGCATCCAAGAGGAAGAGGGATAGAGGCAAATAATTGAAAGACTAGACTCTAGTGATGGACTTGAGAATGCACCAGTGGAGGGCAGTTGTGGAAGCAGCAGGGGAACCAACTACTGGGGCTTTCCCCCTGACATGGGCAAGAGGAGCACTCAATATTCACCAGGACCATAGTCTGAATGCATACAACACTTAAATAAATCAAGTTCTCCTAAAGTTCGTAACTCTTTCCATTTCTCCATTGACTGTTAAAGTAATCAAGAACAGGAATTTCTTTTACAGCTGGGTTAGAAAGAGGAGAGTTATAAGAATAGCTAAAATCTTTCAGATATACAGCTTTAGAGGAAATACAGAAAATGAATGTCTTCACAAATGTCATTCTGACTAACTGCCATAACCTGAACCCCCCAGAGATATTGGGATAGAGATTTTGTGATGGAATTTTACTTAAATCCTGAAAGGTAAATCAACTCCAAATACTGACTGCCTTGCTCTTAATCACAGGCTATATTTGGAATGCATATGGGATATAGATGTATATATTGTTTCAATGGTAGTAACAATAGATCTACTGTTTCTTGATTGTTAATTACTATGCTAATATCAAACCCTAAGAAATTAGTATCCAGATTTAACTTTGAGCATATACATTTAAAATTGTTGCTAGATTACATCATTCAAAACATGCACATCAAAGCAAAGTACTGATTCTTCCTATCTCTTATGATCACACACAAAATAGCCAGAAATAATTGATTCAAATTGCATTGTTAAACTCATCAGTGAGATATTTTAATTACATAAGTTTAGAGTCAATGGGAAGTTGTAAATGTTATTTGTAATGAGACATAAATATGTATCTTTTTTTAAAAGAAAATAAGTCAAAATACAAATAACTCAATGTGTAGAACTTGAAAAGTGTATGCTGTAGTAGGAAAATTAAAATAATGGACATATGCATATTAAATGTCACACAGGAACAAGGAATTGTGTCCAATAGAATTAGTAAGAAAGAGCAACTATGCTGGACATCTTCCCACTGCAAGTTGTGTTGACTCCTTCTCTTTAGGTATAGAAAACCAGCATTTGGGCTCTTATTTAGAATTCTTCTCACTTTGAGGAAAGTGGAGCTGTTTTAAAATGGCCATGTGTAACTCCGTCGATTTCCCAGGGCTTGATTGCACTTGCCTTAGCTAACAAGTAAGACATAATCACATATTTTATTATAGCTTCTTAACATCAGAAAACATTTTTAATTTTCTGAAATTCATCTCCAAATTTTCCCTTGGATGATTTCATGTGACAAAAGCAGCTATTTTTTTTTCCACTTCTTAACCCAGACCACATAAATGATTCCGGTTCAAATCATATCCTTCAAGAAATAGGTACTCACTAAATGATTCACCGAATGATTTACTGTATCATTTACTGTATGAGAGCTTGGGAACTCTCAAGACAGATGTTTCTTCCTGGAACTTACATAATGAGAGAGGCAATTTTAATATATAACTTCCCAGTAAACTATTATACAAAACAGAAGTGAGGTTATCAATCAGTTGAACTCAACCTGGCCTACCTACAACCCCTACATGTTCTTAAACATATTGAAATATGTACTTTTAAAATTTATAACATGAGGCTATCTAAATTATTATGTATACACTAAAGGTAAATTTTAACACTGGCCATTGGTAGGAGTTTACAGTGGCATTTTAGCCATTTAAATGAACTTGTTTTCATCAGCAATGCCAGCTATTGCTCACTGAAATAGAATCCTTTATGACCTGTGGCTTAGCAAGATGCCTGGTGGTAACAGGACTAAATCAGTGGGAAAATGAAAAAAAAAAATCAGGAGTAATAATTTCACACTGAAAGAAAGTAAATCTACTTTGTGTTGCAGGTAATAAGACAGCGTCAGTAACATTAGAAACAGGCATTCTGAAAGCCAGCCCATCGGACTTGCATGATGTCATGATTAAAGGGAAAAGGGATTGTGAGTATTAAACATGTGAGCCAAAGAGAAAGCATTCAGTAAAATGCTGAGGTGAGCAGAGACTTTCGGAAAACACCAATGTAACCAGTGTTGTAAGGCAGTGACTGGCAGCTAAGAAGTCGGTGCTACCCGTAAAGCACCACATCCGGGTGCAGGGATCATAACTCGAGAAGTCAAGTTTAACACACTGAAAAGAGAAACCAAACCTTGGCACTGAAGTCAAGGAGTGGGGCTCGGGCTTCAGAGCATGCTCAGGGTTCCCTTCCTCCGCTTTGTCCTTCTTCAGATCTACAGAAATGACTCTCTTATTTATTTATCTATTTATTTACTTAGTTGTTTGTTTGTTTGAGACAGAATTTCTCTGTGTAATAGCCCTGGCTGTCCTGGAACTCACTTTGTAGACCAGGCTAGTCTCGAACTCACTGAGACCCAGCTGCCTCTGCCTCCCGAGTGCTGGGATTAAAGGCCTGGAAAAGGCGTGTGCCTCCATTGCCTGATCTCTGTCCTTTTTCTACTTTTACCCCTTACACACGTGTGTGTGCATGCATACTTGCACAATAAATAATTTTTAATCTAGATTCAGTACATGATAGAAAGCATAGTATTGTTCTTTCTGAGTGTGGTTTATTTTACTTAACATAGTAATTTCCATTTTCTTGCAAATGTCATGATTTCGTTTTTAATCTTTGAGTGAATAAAATTTTCTGTGTAAATACATTTTCTTTCTTTTTATAGATTAAGACTGTAATAAGTGTACAATGTGTTTTCATGAAGTTTACCCCATTGCATCCTTCCATTGCTCTTTCCTCCCAATCTCCCAATCTTATGTTCTCTCTCTCTCTCTCTCTCTCTCTCTCTCTCTCTCTCTCTCTCTCTCTCTCCTGCCCCATGCCACGTGAAATCTACTTAGTGCTTCAAATATGTGCACGGGTGCAGAAACCTCTACTGGAGTGCAGGCAGTCTCTCAGGTGACTCATTCTTGAATAAAACTGATTCTTTCCTCAACAGCCATCAGTTGACAGTAGCTCTTTAGGCAAGGTTAGAATTTCCAGACCATCCCTCAACTCTATTCAGGGATTTATGTTTGGCTTGATATTGGGCAGGTTTTGTGCATGTAATCACAGCAAATGCCAGTTCATATGTGCAACTACCCAGTTGTGTCTGAATAACATTTTTGCTGTAGTCATCCACCACTGCAGGCTCTTACAATCTTTCTGACCCCTGTTCAGCAATGATCCTTGAGCCTTGGGAAGAGTGGGTATGATATACAAGCCCCATTTAAGGATGGGCACTATACAATCCCTTATTCTCTCTGTGTTGACCACTTAGGAGTCTCTGTGTGTTTCTTCTTTATCCACTCATCTATTGATAGGCATCTAGGCTGGTTGCATTCCATAGCTATTATAACAGTGAATCAATAAGTGCGAATATGCATATATCTGTGTACTACACCAATTTACAAATCCTTTCGTAGATCACCAGGAGTAGAATAATAGCTATATGCTAGTTCTAATTTTAGGTTTTGAGGAAACTTCATAATGGTTCTAGTGGCTGCACTGTGTAAGAATTCTTTCTCCTCATCTTCAACAGTATTTCTTGTGCTTCCTAAAGACAGCCATTCTGATTAGAATGAGACAGAATCTCAAATCAGTTATTAATTTGCATTTCTCTGATAGCTAAGGATTTTTTTTAATACTTCTTCAAATACTTCCTAGCTATTTTATTTAGTCTTCTGAGAACTGTCTATATAATTCATTAGTCCACTTATTAACAGGACAATATCTTAATGTAGATGAAGGAAAAGGAAAGAACAATGGTATACAAGTGACATGAAAGCAGAAGGCATTACTGTTTAGTGGAGGAGAGGAGATCAGCAAGAGATGGGGAGAAAAATGTGCAGGACAAGAGGAAAGAAAGATAAATAAGAAGCATGTATATTAATGAAAATAATAATGAAACACAATATCTTGTATGGTAACTTAAAAATAATATAAGGAATTACTGTTACACACAGAGAAAGAGAGAACACATTCTTGGGGAGAATGGTCCCTGTAACTTCAGCAAGTGGAGCCTGGAAACGTTTTCAGGAATTGGTCCTATTATTGCAAAAGTGTTAAAAAGAAGTTTAGATCTTAGGACTATTGGTCCACTGGAGCTAGTATTCCCAAAGGAAACTTCCATGTAGAATAGCTTGCTTCTTAACCCACCTGAGTATCATGAAGCATTCCTATCAGCCACTCAGCCTTAGGCACTGCACAGTAGGATGCCTAGGGAGCAGTGCATGAATAGATACCAGCAATTTGCATGTCTGCTGGGATTGCTGAAATTCAAGCTGGGTAACTGTCACACTATGGCAGTAAAAAGGACCTGTGTTTTGGAGTGGGACAGAATCATCATTCTCTCGTAATTGACCGTGTCACCTTGATCCCTACATTCAGCCTGTCTGAGACACGTGGACAATGAGAAATACATTTGCAAAGTGCCTTTAAGTGTCTGACTCACGTAGCTGACCAAGGTGTGTCAGTTTCATTTGCTTCTTGAGAATTCAAAATGAAACTCTGGAACAAATTTTAAAAAACTGGATTTTAGCAGGGCCAAATCATTTTCGTTTTTTTTCTTTCAATAAAGTATCTGAGAATTGAACAAGAAACAATTCTTTCCTCTCGAGGTTGAACAGATTATTAAACCTGTGCCAACTTTCTTCTTATTGCCTTCTATCTGTATACAGATAGGGCACATGTATCCCAGAGGTACTTCAAACTCAATATATCAAAAAAAAAAAAACAGTATTTGCCAACCAAGGACATTTTTATGAATTCTCCCTGACCATTAATTGCACCAATAGTCTTCTAGATCCCTGTGATATATAAATATTAGTTAGCATAGACTCTTGATGGTTATTTTGTGTTTGATGGTAGACAGGGGAAGGTCCCTTATCATAATCCTCCAGGAAAAATTGGAAATGTAGAAGACGTTCGCAGTGCTATCCTGAGCAGAAGGTGTCATTAAAATTTAGTGGTTAGAGATCAGAGATTGGGATGCATCTTCAACACTGGAAGGTCTTGCACAAGGTACATCTGGATCCCTAAGATGCCATTGGTGTCCCCAGTAAGAAACCAGATTAGAATCTACTACCTGTACTGTGCTGGTCTAGGGTCTAGTACTAAAATCATAGATTACTGCTGTGGGAAAGAAATCAGTTCATGTGGATGAAGAAAATGAAGCCAAGAAAAAAATAATAAAACAGACGAGCTCCACTTTATGATGCTTAATTACAAATCCTCACCTCAGAATTGACTGACATCTTCCATGGACCTCTCTCATGCTTGCCATTGTGATATCATCCACTTGTTCACATTCACAGTCATTATTCTGCTACAGGACATCACTGAGCACAAAACCACTTCTAGAAGACCATCTCCCAACCAGCAGCAGCCCTCAGTTTCTCCACATTGCCTATTAAGTACATGCTTTTCATTCTGTATTCCTGGGTCTTCATGATCTGTGCCAAGCAGGCCTTTTATTGGTATTTTACCCTACCCTCCTTCTGCCTTCTTTTGAATGACAAACTGTCCCCCTGGCTAACTCCCAAGCACATATTGGGCATTTATATCTTCTTTCAAGCTGCTGCATTTGCCTAAAATATTCTCCACATTCCCTCTTTGTCAAACATCTACTGGTATTCAAATGTTTCCCTCTCCATGGAACTTTTAAAAAGATATTACCTCAAACTAAATTGTTTCTCTCTTGATCACCTTTAATACTTAAGGATAGTTCCCAAATTAGGTCTGCTAGACACCTTATCTTTTTGGATATTTTATTCTATGTGAGTACAGAAGCTAGCTAACTAACCATACTGTATTTCACACAGGTAAGGTATACTGTAAAAGTTTATGGGTAGGTTCAAAAACTCAGCACAAATAGAGAAAAACAGATCAGAATGAAAACAAAGCCTTCTACCCCACCTGAGATAAACCATGAAAGTACTTCTTGATTTCACTTCAGAGCTCACTTAGTATCATAATTTAAATCCTTTAGAAATGAATTTCAACTTTAAAGAAAGCAGAAGGGAATGACGTCATCCTTGTCCTCTCTGTTGCTGTGTCATCTAACCTCTGATGTTGGCAGCAAAGATGGGGCCTCATTAATAAAATTCATAGTGGACTTTTCCCTGGCAAAGGGGCAGGCTGGGGAGGTATGTTTGAGACAGTTGTTATTCATCTAACTGCCTGGATAACTAATAATCCTAAACCAGTATCTCTGGTTGATTATCAGTTGAGTTCAGAGCCATAATTCTGTAAGGGAACATCTTTGTAGAATTATTCTAAGTGTTTGCTGAGGTGTAATCTAAAGTTTAATTTGGAATAGTCAAGCAGATGAAACTGAGAGGTGAAATGTAACTAGAGTCTTGGTATATTGAGATATTTAATTCTTTAGTGAGTGTTTATATGATGAATAAACCTCTAGTATCTTGCAAATTGCCTATGAGTTTGTTAATGTGTTTCTTCCTGAGGAATATCATATGATCAATTAATAAGTGAGATAAAAATATATGGTAAGAATTTGTGAGTATAAGAAAAATATCAAAGGAATAAAAATATCTGAAAAACCTATAATCCAGTTTTGGAAAGCAGAATATTAATTTGCAAACCATGGACCAACTTTAGTAGCCCATTGTTTTGTGCTTATCTTTGAATTCTGAAAATGCCCTAAAGTCGGGTTGCTGTGTTATTTCTTGAGTTATTTCTTTTGTGCGATAGAAAAGCTCGTGGTGTTACTCTAATTAAAATTACTGTGTTGACAAGATTTGTATTCTTAGACTCAAGGGTGATTTTTTGTTGTTGTTTGTTTGGTTGGGTTTTTTTTGAGACAGGGTTTCTCTGTGTAGTTTTTGTGCCTGTCCTGGATCTCGCTCTGTAGACCAGGCTGGCCTCAAACTCACAGAGATTCACCTGGCTCTGCCTCCCAAGTGCTGGGATTAACAGTGTACATACACCACTGCCAGGCCTCTAGGATTTTTTTTTAAGGGATATTTTCCCTTACGTTTAGAAGAGAAAGATTATTTTTTCAGAGCTGAGTAGCTCTGAGGAAAGGTAATCATTATATTGTACTCTAATTTAATTGGGTCTTACAAAATTGTGTATTCACTTTTAAAAAGTTATTGAACAAAAATCCAAGAGTTGCATATTTTTAATTTACCATTTATAATATCCCTACCCATGCTCTACTATCTAAACTTCGGATATATCTGCAATTATTTCATGCTCACAACATTTTATATATTATGTTGTAAGGTCCTAGATTTCATTAACTTACATTCCTTATTACAAGTATATAGAGTTCAGTAGGAAATGGGTGATTTGGAAAATTATTCTATAAATAATTAATACCATATTTTCCATGATAACTCCTTTCTGTACAGAAAGGGCATGCCACTTCTCTGCTGGATGCTCCATTGAGTCATGTTTACTGTAACCAGGAGACAAACTTTCCAAACAAACGCTGGTGTTGACAACACTTGGACAAGCATGTGGCCTGCCATTCCAGTCTCTAACAACCATGTGTCCCACCTGCTTTTTGGCTTTGGCTTAATAAGTTGGTTGGGCCACAGCACAAGTGTGAGAACATGAGAATGTGAGATGCCACAGGCCAGGTGACATGCCAGTGTTGAAAGCTGGTACATGGCAGGAGACCATTGTGTACATAGAAAGGCCACATGCCACACCGAAATGTAACAGCCATTTCTCCTAAATTAGATGAATATTTTTCTTTTCATTATGTTCTCAAAAACATGTTGTAAAACAATGAGCATTGAGCCAGACTAAGTACAAAAGTTCAGGGTTTCAGATGAGTGACAAGTGAATATTCATAGCTGTTTCTGCATTGATTGACAAGTAGAACACATTTTTTTTTTTTTTTGGTAGAGCATGCTCATGCATAATTTGGAAAATACTTGTTTGAGGCAATAGTAATTGTTCTCATAGGTGTGAGTCTTCTGATAGGATCAAATACTGTAGAACAGCAACAATTTTTTTCATTTTTGTCTAATGTAACAGAAGAGAAGTTTCTAGAAGAAATGTTCTAAGATTGAATACAGTTCTCAGCTTTTTCAGAGTTTCATGCATCCAGATGCTATCACCAGGCCAATGAGCTAACACCACTACACTTGAATTCATTGCAAATGTCACCAGGGAATGAGAAGAAATAAGATAATTAGATGTTTAAAATTCTGTGGAGTCTAGTGTGGGTTGCAGAATTCATAAATGTATAATGTTATTTAATACAAAGTCTTTCCTGACTTTGTTGAACTTCACTACTACAGACTCCACTACTGAATATGTCTATGCACATAAGAATTGAATCAAATTTCTCTGACTTGTTTCTGTCACGTTAATAATAGAAGACAATATAGACTAAAAATAACCAGAAATTTATGAGGAAGTAGTGATGAGAATTTCTCTCTTGATGAAACAGCATAGCCAGAAACTCTGGAAGACTGTGAAATTCTCTGTCTGTGCTATCCAAATTTTGAACACAAGAAAAATTATGGAATTTGTGACTAATAGTAATTTTTAACATGGCATATTTTCAGATTTATGCAGTTTTTAAAAATCAATTTAAGTACTCACTCAGAGCTTCCAGTGAGCAGAATAAATTCACTTATATCCTTTTTAAAAATGGATTATACATAAAGGTAAATAGAAATCAAAGGCAATCCATAGAAGGCCAACAGTATGTAATTTCATTTGTAATTTAGATTAACATGATATAGCTCTTGGCTTTGACAGATACTCCCTGCCTTTCCTAAAATAGTTCTCCAGGCTTCTGTATAGGACCTGAAAGTATCCTTCTGGGTAACCGTTTGCTTTTAGAGGAATGGATTGTGGTGCCAAGTGTCATTGCTTCATTAAGAGAATGACATCTTTATCTCTCTGAGAAAGATGCCACTGATGGACTGCTCTGCTCAGAATGCTATGATGCTCAATAAAAGGAGTTGGGGAAATGTTTTACTCCCTTTCTGTATGATGAGTAAATTATTGCTTCTCAAGGGCTATGCTTCTCTGGAAAGCATCGTTGATGATACGGTTCTTTTTACTCCAAGTGTGGATGATTTCCAGCATTTTTGAAGCCTGTGCTTGAATTAAGAATGTCATCAGTTTGGAATAATCTGTAGAGATTTGCAGCTCAGACACTGCCTCTAGATAAACACAGACCGAGTGCTGGGCCCTGGGGAGACAGCCTTCTCAGAATGTACTAGTTTTCAGTGGGGTATTGGGTGGAGACCAGACACTAAATGTGACTGAAAACTAGATCTTAGGCAGAACATTCACATAGAACTTGTACTCTCCATGCTTTAAAACAAAGTAAGTGCTCACTGCACTTTACATTCCAGTAGAGACTATGAGAAGGAAAAAGAGGCCCCTGGCTCAAAACTGAGGTGTATGCTGACTGCAATCCCTCTAATTTTCAGAGCTACAGTTCTAATAGTACTTCTAGGTAGCATTGAAGTCACAATAATAAACCAAATAAAAAATCATTCTTTCATTTTCATCTACCTTTTACTTTGCCTTTCCTTTTGGTGACCATTCTTTGAACTTCCTTGTTCTCTTTCAAGTGAATGGCCTCTCTTTTCATTAATTGTTATATGCATATATGCATATGTATATTCATATTTGTATGTATGCCTAAATATAACCTGCTCAGTCTGTATAACATATTACTTGCATGTATATATTTTGGAGCTGACCATTTGATATTGAATAATCAATTGTATGCTCCTCTCAGGAAAACTATTTATCCACTCTCAGCATTCCTTAGTTGTGTGTAGTTCTTTGTGTAGGATTGGAGCCTCTTGGTCTTTCCCTCATCCACTTCTGCATGTTTATTGTTGTTGTATTGTCCTTGTTCAGCTCATGTCTAGGCAGTTGTGTTGGTGAGACTTTATGAATGTAGCTTCTGACATTAATGTACAGAAATCCTGTGTACATAAATACAGTTGTTGTTTTTTTTTAATTGTGGCTGACATTGCTCCCTCCTAGAGTCAAAGATGATCTAAGAAAACCCCATTGAGAAGTCAGGTGTTATTCTGATGGGTCTGCCTTTATATGTTACTTGGCCTTTTTCCTTTGCAGCTCTTTGTAGCTGAAGTTTTCTCTGGTCCTGCCTGGCTCCCATGGCCCTGCAGTTGCTTGGACCCAAATAAACACAGAGAGGCTTATATTAATTAAAACTGCTTGGCCACTAGCTCAGGCTAACTATTGACTAGCTCTTACACTTAAATTAACCCATAATTGTTATTTATGTTTATCATGTGGCTTGGTACCTCTTCTCAGTTCTGCCTTCACATCTTGCTTTCTCTGTGTCTGGCTGGTGACTCCTGACTCAGCCTTCATTTTCCCAGAATTCTCCACTCTGCTTATCCCACCTATACTATACTTCCTGCCTGGCTACTGTCCAATCAGTGTTTTATTTATCAACTAAATCAGAGCAACACACATTCACAGCATACGGAACGACATTCCCAACAGCTCTTAATATCTTTTTCTTTATTCTGTATGTTTAGTGGTTTGATTATTATGTGGCAAGGGGACGTTTTTGGGGGGTCCAGTCTATAGCAAAGCTTGAGAATCCATCTTGAAATCAGGTCTTCTTAGAGATTCCCTAAACATTGCAGAGTGTTGCTACTGCCCTTGGCTACCCACAGAGGTGGAAGGTAAGTTCCTATTACTGGTTTATTTATTTGTTTATTATTTATTTACTTATTATTTATTTCATATAGATACTCACTTTGAATTTAGGTCATTCTGCTTTCAGGTCACGTATTACACTGCTTCCAGCCCATTTTGTTTCTTAAAGTTTAAAGAATTTGGTTGCATTACTTTCAAAACTCATATGAATAATGCAGGAGACCTGCAAAACATCAAATATATCTATATGTCTTCATAGTTCATTAGAGGGCATGTTTCACCTAACATGGGGGATGCCAGATTGATAATGGAAAATGTTCTCATGTGAGTTTATGTTTACTTCAATTGTATGACTTGCCAAGCCACACACGGTAATTTTAAAAGAGAGATTTTTCTCTGACCTGCAGTAAAGACCACACATACACTTTAGTGAATTGAAAACAGATGTGGAAAGTCTTTGGATCAGGCAAATTTCCTGAAATATTGCATCTGTAATAATTTGGGTTTTGATACAATAGCCTTGAACTTATATATACATAAATAAAAGGATATATTGAACTTAGTAAAAACATTTTTAAGAGTGGAGACATCCACTTCTTGAATTCAGTGTCTTCTTTTTCCCTAATTAGGTGGGTTTTTTTGTATTTTACTGTGTTAATAGTAATAAACTTCAAAGGAAAATATTAACCATTAAATTTGAAGGATGATACCACCTTTAAAAGAATTCTAAACGGTAGGAAGTCTTAATTCACTCTTGATTATACAAGACATTTTGCAAATAACTTAGTCCAGACATTGCTCGATTTCTTGTATGTTGTTAACACGACTTTTCACTTAGTGGGGTAATTTTAGAAAATACAAAAAATATAGAATCCTGAAAAGATTTCTACATTCATATACTTTTTAATGAAGTAAATATTTTTTCCACCAATTTTCAGAATATGTTGCCCTCAATTTTGACAGAAAAAGCCGTAACCTATTTTATTTGGGGAGAATAAACTGAAATGAGTAGGCATTAAATTTCATACATATACATATTATTAATTTATTTGTATGTATAAGAGTCTATATGAAATTATGCATACCACATGCATTCAGGAGCCCATGAAAGCCAGAATAGGGGTTAGATCACCTGGAATAGGGTTGCAGGCGGCTATGAGCTGCCACGTGGGTACTGAGAATTATACATTGGTCCTCTACAAGAGTAGTAAATACTCTTAACCACTGAGCCACCTCTTCAGCTCCTGTTTGCACAAAATTGAAGTAGAAAAGTATAACATAGTGAATTGATAATTTATTTAAAAAAGGATTTTTAAAATCATGCACTAAACAACTCAGAACAACATCTACAGAATCTGGTATAAATTAATTTATAGGACTCCATAGCAGACAGCTTTGGTGAATGCAAGCCTGAACTGCAGACTACCAGCCAGAGAATCATTACAAATAGCTGAAGATAAAGATGACTTTTGGAGGTTGTGTTTAGGCTTCCAGATTCCCTTCAGAGCAATTTTAAAAAGAATAAAGATAGAAATTCTGTACATATATTTTCCTATTTAACAGTTTGTTTTTTGGAAATAAATTCAGAAGTCCAAAAAAATAATTGAGTCTGTGCATGGATATTTGCTGTAGGAACTTTCACTATGATTGAAAATACGAGAAAAGGTTAACAAGAAACAGCTCGCCACTGTGATTTGTTAACTGATGTGATAACCTCATGTTTAATAATTTATGAAGTAGAAGGTGAGTGATACAGGGAGAAGTGTCACTTTGGAGATAAGGGAATCATATGCTAAGAATGTATATAAATGTTACTGAGAATTAACTTGAGTTTTTCTTACTAATTGATAGATCAGTGTAACATGATGATGAAATAATGAAGGTAACCTAGCAACCATATTTTCATAACAACTCCAGCTTGTCAGAGTGTGATGATGGTCGGGCACATTTTATTAATGTAGTAGGGTGAGAAAAGATAATTTGAATTAATAAATCCTCCCTGTAAACAAAATATAATATCTATTTCATCCAGCTTAATCAGAATTTTTATTTATAAATGTCATACTTCCCAATGGATAAATCACTTTAGGTTGACAATATTCAATTTGGAACACCAGCAAGGCATGTTGCTATTTGTTTAGTTTGTGTACAATCTGGAGAAAATATGAAAAAAATTAGCAAGACCTTTCAGGATTGTAAGCCCTGCATTTAAGACCAAATACCAAAATACATGTTTACTTATAAATTTATATTTTTCTTTAAAAAATTTTACTTATTCTCTTAATAGCAAAACAAAAATGATAACTTTATTCTTCTAAAACTGTACTTTTACAATTTTTGTTTAAGAATTTACAAATAAAAAATATATATTAGATGTATAACAGCATTGATATATTGATTTTACTGGCTATATGGGTCAAATCTACATGTCTGTTAATACTCATAGCTACTATTTCTGGGAGAAGATCATTGAAAATATTTCGAAATTTTTGAAATTAAAAAAATTCATGACCTCTGCAAGCCAGAATGTAAGTCTTGATTTTATTTTTAATTCTGTGTGTGTCTGAGTATGGATTTCTGTATGTGAGTGCATGCAGGTCTTCCTGGAACTGGAGTTACAGGAAGTTGTGAGCCACCATATGTGGGTACTGGGAATCAAACTCAGGTTCTATACAAGAGCAGTATGTGCTCTTAATAGCTGAGCAGTTTCTCCAGACCCTTGCATTTCTTTTGGTAACTTTTATCCCTCTAATGTGACACTAGATTTGAATCAATATATGGTGAAGTGAAGGAACTGAAGGAATAAACCAGGTTTAACTGCTCTTCTTGGGACAAGTGTTAGTACAAATTAGACATATGTGTAACGTTTCAATGTTGCACCTGGAGTGTTGATCTCACTAACTCACCTTACCCAACATCAGGACATTGCCACCACCCCACAGGTTTCCTCATGCACTTCTTTAACCAGAACTTCTTCGCCAACAACTACCCACCTGAGGTGCTCCACTATCAAATCCCATTTCCTATTTCAAAATCCATGTAAATATAATTATGCACTCTATATCTTTTGTCTTAGACATTTTGCATTTAACATTAGGTTTCTGAGATCCATGGTCCTTGTTTCATGTATCAGTAATTTGGTGTATTTTATTTTTGTGAGTTAATATGGTCATTAACTAATGGACATTTTTGTAGTTTCTAGTTTAGACTAATATGGACAAAGCTGATATGATAAAACCAACGATGCATGCACATGCATCTTATTGTGGGTCAAATCTACATGTCTTGCATAAATATGTAGTCA
The DNA here is from genome assembly GCF_949786415.1 of Peromyscus eremicus. Taxonomy (NCBI): domain Eukaryota; kingdom Metazoa; phylum Chordata; class Mammalia; order Rodentia; family Cricetidae; genus Peromyscus; species Peromyscus eremicus. The sequence goes on from NC_081417.1 coordinate 16,421,787, forward strand.
TAGGATCACAAAGACACAGAGTCTGTATGTTTTCCTCTGTAAAGGATTGCCAAATTATTCTCTAGTTGTATATAAGAGTTATGGTTGGTAGCTCCATGCTGATCTTACCTCTTTGCCTTGTTAATCTTTGTGATTTAGGCTGTATGAAGTGAGTGTGTAATAGTGTCTCACTGTGATTTTTAATTTGCATTTCCATAGTGGTGAAAGCATACATTTTCCTGTGCTTATTTTTTGTGAATTATTTTCTAAGATAGATTGAGGTGATCTATAGGTTTATGAGCTGTAGAATAGGACAAGATAAAGGTCTCAGGACAGAGTCTTATAGCATTTCAACAAAAATAGAGCAGGGCTAATTTAGGGCTTTAGATGCATTCACAATCCAAAGACTATGAAGGTTTTTTTTTTTTTCCTGAGAGTTTTTTTTTTAATTGTTTACTGTTTTACACCAATCCTACATGGCTGTAATAAAAGTACATCCAAATGTATGTAATGCTTTATTTGTGATTCTTGATACTTAGGAGAACATTTATAGATTTTTAAAATAATCTAAATGAGTCTCACCTCATTAACAAACTGTGGATCCTCCCTCAGAACTACTCCCCCCTGAAATCTATATGCATTTTTAATAAGTACTACCCTAAGAAAATAAATAACAAAAGGTGAGATCTATGGTTCTTAGTAAAAAGATTCTTCCCTTTGTACTCTTTGTCCAAATTTATAATATTAAGAAGTTAGGAGAATGAATTTATAAAATGCATAACAAATTTTTAGCATTCAAAAGTATGTTATTACTAGTGTGGATGAATTAAAACTACAGCAATTCAGAAATTGGATTTCCAGACTCTTCAAGTTTCTAGTACAATTTTATGTATGGAAGTACAAAAACAAAAATCTCCTTGTTAGTGAATAATTAACCAAAACAATTGAGCAACTGAACTAAGTGTGTGAGAGCTCCGGTATTTCAGTTCAGATGGTGATGTATGAAGAGACTGTAACACTTTTGTTGACTGTATAATACTCACTGACCTCTTTCACAACATGCTTCACATGGGAAGAGCACAGTCCTTAGAAACGCGGGCCACTGCTACTTCTCGAAAGTCACCTCTTTTCTATTGGCAGATGGAAGGGTTTCGTAAGCTTCTTTACTGGGATAAGAAAGCCATGCCACTTTTCAAAAGTCACAGCACAGATAGAAGTGGAAGCCAGGCTTCAACCCCATTTTTCCACTGCAAAGATTTGTTTCCAACCACTATGTTGCAATTATCTATGGAGGAAATAATCATGCTAATGATGTGTTTGTTAGTTGTGCCACAGAAGCAGGGAGCATGTCTTCTGGGTCAAAACAGAAATCTAACTGACCTCAGCAGTAGTCTCTTAGGAACTGTCTTAGTCAGTGTTGTATTGCTGTGAAGAGACACCATGATGACCACAGCAAGTCTTACAAAGGAAAATGTTTCATTGGGACTTGCTTATAGTTTTAGACGTTTAATCCATAATTGGTATGGTGAGGAACATGGTGGGACACAGGTAGACATGGTGTTAGAGAGATAGCTGGGAGTCCTACATCCAGATCAGCAGGCAGAGACAATGGACCTGGCTTGAGCTTTGAAATCCCAAACTCACCTCCAGTGACACACTTCCTCCAACAATGCCACATCTTCCCCAACAAAACTACACCTCCTATTCCCTGTCAAGTAGTACCATGACCAAGAACTCAAATATATGAGCCTATTTGGGTATTCCTATTTAGACCACCACAGGAACACAAAAACAAAGGACCATGATGGAGAGTGTGAGGCAGAAAGAGACAGATGAGATGATAGGAAAGTCATCAGGTCTGATGGCACATGCCTGTTTGCTTGACACTCAGGAAGCTGAGGCTGAAAGATTATGAGTTTGAAGCCAGACTGGTCTATATAGCAAGACTACTAGAGCAGAAAAGGAAAGAAATGTCAAGGAAGACCACCAGTGTTATGTTCCTTTTGTATGTGAACCTTGGGTGGTTATTATCTTTTGGCAATAACAAGGGCCCTGACAGGATGAAGTTAAATACAAAATAGTTCCTCATTGTAGGGAAACTTAAGATTTAGCTCCTGAAGGCAGAAATCACTGAGGCCCTACAATTTAGGAGGTTCTCCCCTTTGCCTTTCCAGGGAAAAAGCCAAGTAGGACAAGAAAAATATAGAAGCATATGTGATACCATGCACACATGTAGCGAACCAGAGGTACTTCAGTTTTAAACATATACTTTTATATCTACTGTATATCAGTCACTCTGATAGGTACAGGGCATGACTCAAGAATCAGAGAAGTCTGAAAATTTTCAATAATTATAAAGGCAGAAACAGACATTCAAGCCCATGAAAAATTCTATACAGATGTTGATGGATCAATGAGGCAATATCTAATGTGCCTAATGTAGTATCAGAGTCCCTGGGTATTATTTCATAATTCTGTTGCATGTGCTGAATTACACAAACTGTTGTACAGTAACATGCAGTGTGTACATCCAGTCACAATGCTTAATTCTTTTCTGTTTTGAAGTAGTTCCTAGTTGAGTGATCCAAGGATAGCCCATTATTTCTAATACAGTGTTCACTTAAAGTAAAAATTAAAGAAGCAAGGACTCTTTAGGAAGCATAAACATAGTCAAAGAGATGAAACAACATATTCTACTGTTTCTTGAGTCAATCTGTACACAGCACTTACTAAATAATTTGAAGACTGTGCATACTTATGAAAAAAAACTTTTATAAATTCGACTAATCTCTAGGTATGACCTGTGCCCTAAAAGTTTTCAGACAGACCAATGTGGAGTCTGTTTCAGAGATATCTACTACATTTTAAATAGCTGGAATTTATTGGGTTAAAAAGCCTCAAGCCATCTGGAATATTCAGCTGTTCAGAATAACTCATTTCCAGGGAGTTCTGTATCGTCAAGGACTTACTGTATGTGTTTTCACATAATGTGAGCAGAAGTGTGACTATTTGTAACATTTAAACTCACAATTTCCATAAACGAAAGAAAGTTCAGTATGAGATTTCTCATGACTCAGTTTTTCTCTGCCTCCTGAACGTGCAGCTTGCGGGAGCTGGTGAATAGGCAACGCTGTAAATGCAGTAGGTGACGGTGATATGCTCAGCAGCGTCTGCAGAGGATGAAGCGTGCTCTTCCCCAGTCAGCTGGCTTTTTAAGATCTTTGCTAAAGAAGAGATGCAAAAACTCTCTGGGACTCTTTCATCAGTCATCAAACTTGTGGCTTTTAGAGAATGTTGGATTTGAGAAGCTTTTCATGAAGCACCTTGAAACAGCTTGCTATGGAAATGGAGAGAAGGAAGGCAGATGCCTGAAAAGACATTTTTTTCTTTTAGTTAACATATCACAGGGTGGGCTCTGTGCCCAAACGAGAATTCAGAACTCGTTGACATGAAAAGGAGCTCTCTTTCTCTCACAAAGCTGTTGGATTACTCTGGAGAGTTGAATAAAAATCTCTCTCTCTCTCTCTCTCTCTCTCTCTCTCTCTCTCTCTCTCTCTCTCTCTCTCTCTCTCTCTCTGTCTCTCTCTGTCCCATAGTTGCTTTCTACATTAAATCTGGGTAACTCTTTTCATGTTCAATGGTTATAGCTCTCTGGATTTTTCCAGAAAAGTTGTATCTCTCGGGTTCCTAAGGAAATATACACAGAGGTAATGGTCTTATCGGAGGAAAGGGGTGGAAGCCAGAGTCAGGGCTGTCTTTCGTCAAGGTAATATTTATAGCTAAGTAATTCAACATTTCAGCTCTGGAAATCCTAAATTTGTTGCCAGACGGTATCTGAAGGTTATTGTGGCTTGTTGACTGAATACAGATCCCTTTAACTTTTCAAAGAGAACCTGGCTCCTGTTTGTTCCTGCTCATTCTTGTCAGATTCTAGGATAACTGGGTGACTCATAAGGGCATCCATCACTAAGAGTGGAGTGTCATTCTCACTGAAATGAACCTCTCTGCACTTTATAGTTTAAATGTTATAATGGTACCTGAAAAAAAGTAAAATTTGTTCAAATGTTCTTTTTCTGATATGAGGAAAAGTGTTATTTTTAATAATCAATAAGTTGTTTCTAAGATCTTACATTTCTAGTGTATACTAGATTGTCCATGCATGTGTAGCAAACATGGATGGAGTATCTCCTGTGTTCCAGGCACTCTGCTAGATGCTGGAAGAACAGAGTGTTTATCTGGAGACTCCACAGCAAACTCAAAGAAAGAAAGATTGAAATAAAGAAGACTAGGAAGTAATGGGCAGGTGAAGTTAAAGGTTCCTGCTTTTTTGTTTGTTTGTTTTCATTTGGGTGCCTAAAGGGCCAGGCCAAGCCACAGTGTGGAGGAGTTCCCAAAAGGAGATTTTTAGAGAACAGAAAAAGAACTGGAGTATTGTCCAATAAAAACTAAAGGTTGGTGGTACAGCACAAGGAGACTTCATCAGAGACCTCAGAACTGAATACCAATTTTTGCTCTCTATATTTTAAGCTTCTACCTGTATCCACATGCCAGATTCCGAAATGTTAAGAAAAAATAACTTTTGTCTAGGAAGATGGCTCTAGTTAGTGAAGTGTCTGAGCTGAGCTCAAACCTCCAGCACCCGTGTAACAAGTTGACTACCATGATGCATTTCTGTAATCCTAGCACCGAGGTAGAGATCAGAGGCAGGCACATCTGCAGAGCTTGCTATCTGGCCAAGGCCAGTTGTAGTGGGTAGCTGTTCTAGTTATGACCTTGAAGCACTACCTTTGTGAGGTAACAGGTTACTGTTACACCTGCCTATGACCTTCAAGTACATGCCCCTGGAGTGTGGTTGCTTGAGACCCTCATGACCTGGCATATACATACATAGTGCCACACTGTTCATCTGCACCCTGCCTCAGAAAGTAAGGTGGAGACTTACTGAGGGAAGTTACTCATCTTGAACTCTGACTCCCACACACAGGTGCACTCACATGTGTAGGTGTGCACACATACAACACATGCATGAATGCACATACATCCAAGGAGAGAAAATTCCTAATATGGACTAGAAAGTATTCCACTGAAAATAATAACAATACATTTTCCACATGGTTACTACCATAACCAGAAGAACATTCATGAGCTCACTTGGAAGAGTTTGAAGAAAACACGCAAGAAAATAAATATGAATGACATTCTTTAAAAAAAGGTAAAACTGTGCAGGTCTACACAGAGGATGACAAAATGTACTTGTTACTGTGAGGATGACCTGTTCATCCTCACAAACTGTTGAAAGCCTGAAAGCCTTTAAGAGAGGAAATAAAAGGGAGAATTATTCTAATTATAATCTCAAATTTAAAAAAAAAGTTAAAAAAAACCTCTAAAATCACAAAGGTTTGGGGCTGAAGAATGAGTCGGGCACCAAACTAAAGATCAGTTGCCGAAGTGCCTTGCTGATGATTCTTCCCATTGTCTCTCTAGTTTGACCGTGTCATCTGAGCAGTCCTAAAGATTTAAAAGATCACCGTGGCAAGACTGCAGAGAACAAATGAGGTATGGAGGGAAAGGATGCTTGACAGTTAGACTCGGAGGAGACAGAATCATTAGAACATCCTATGGAGATGTGGTACGTAGAGACGGGAAGAAGAATGAACTGTTTGGGTAAGAAATGGAAGGACACAGACACCTTGAAATTATTTGGGGGATGGGAGAGGAGGCAACATAAAGAGGGCTGTATACTGCTTCAGAGTTTGGGGGTTGGACATGGAATGAGTATCAATGCCACTCAAAGAACAATCACTGTGGAAACAAGAAAAGATTTGCATTTGGAAGATGAGATCATTAAGTATGTCTATATTTCAGATGCAGATGATTTTATAAATGTTGGTTTGAACTTCAGGTTGGACACTGGAAACAAAACATAGACTTTCTGTTTCTTTTGTGTTTTGCACAGTAATATTCCTCATAAAGATCAATGCTGTTGGTAATATCATGTTTAGATACAAGTCCAAGTAAGGTGAACATGTAAGAGGCAACGTCCATAGGCAGATAAGCAATAGAGAACTAGCTGTATATGGATGTGTTAATTTCCCTTCAACATAGTAGATTTAAATATGTAACAGATTTGAAAGCACATTGCTTAAAGAGAAGTTACTTTTAATGAGATTTAGGTGATTTGAACTAAAAATATTTATGTCCCATCTGATTTGACATAATATTACCATAGACTGAGACACATATATGCCTAAGAATTTGAGCATTGAGCTCTCTATACAGATTATGTCTAGGATTAGAGTTTTAAGAAGTTAACTGTAGTTGGCTTTCACATGAAATGTGGATCATAGAAGTGTTTTAGATAAGAGCAACTTTGGGTCTCAGACCTCTTTTTTTCTTGCTAGATGACCTTTTGAATGTATATTATTTCTACAATTTTCTTATCTCTAAAATGAAGGTGACATAATGATAATAAGAGAAAAATCATGAAATAAGTAAGCTATCTTTTTATCAATATGCAACCTCACTAATATGGAAATATGGCTAAAGATTAAAGTATGAATATGTAAAGACAATTGAAGCATCTTTACTAATGCAAAGTAAACTTCCTAAACCCAAATATCTATGACTTGTCATGTTGTTTTCATTATCATAGAAACTATAGACTTGAAGAAAAGTTTAAAATATCCATTAAAATATAAAAAGTTCATTCTTTAAGGTAATTTTTAAAATAACTTAAAAGTATAAGGTATTAGAAATTCTGTAAATAGTTCTACTTAACAAAATGTCCTTACACTTACAAAGAAAATAGAGCAAGTAAAAGAAAACAAGTAGTTAAGAAATTTTGGAAGTGATTTTAAATTGAATAAAGTTTAAGCTTGAAAAGTTATTACACCAACACTAATAGGTTAAAAACATTTAAAGACTGCAGTAAAATATGTGAAAATAACATTCCAGTAAATGTACAGATTCAAAGAACACAAAGCTTGTAGTAGTTCTTAGCTGAGCATATTTCACAATATTGAACTTTGTAGTTTCTCAAAAAATATTCTTGTAGCAAAGAACTAGGAAGCACAGTTCATCTGAGGCTGGCACATAATTTTCCCACAGTGTAGAGCCTCTGGTGATTTCCTGCACTCTCCACTTCCCCTTCTGGCTATGATGGGGTAGCCATCCTTTTGTGGTCAGCCTTCTTGCCCCCAAGGAGCCAAATAGATGTTGGTTTAAATATAAGGCCATGAGCTCTGGAGACTTAGAGTGACCTAGTTGACATTATTTTCGTCATACAGAATAAAAAGACAGTGACTTAGATTAAGTGGAAAGAATTCTTAGACAGAAATTACCAGAAATGGTTCAAGAGGAAATAATATTTCACAGAAAACAACAACCAAAGGAATTAAATTAATAATCAAAACCTTCCCACAGAGAAAAGCTCAGGAACACAGAGCTCTGCTGAAGAAGTTTCTCAAGTATTTTAAAAAGAATTAGGACCAGTTAGTCACAAACTAAAAAAATGAAAATGAGAGAATTTTGCCCACTTCTTGTGAGGCCACTTAGTCTGACATCAAAACAATGGAGACATGTGCATAAAGGGAAGTTACAGATCACAACTTTAAGTAACTAAACAAAATAAATATTCCAAGAGAATACTACAACTGGATACACTTGGGTATATAGAGGTATATAATGCCTAAGTGGGGTTTCTCAATCAAGTGAGTAAATTAAATAAGAGAAACAGAAGCAAATCAGATTGAAACAAAAGAAGGTTATCTTTACTTGAAAATGATGTGAACTTGTACAATGGAAATTATCAGAAAATCCTACTGCATATAGATACATTTGAACAAATCCCATAAGGTTTAGACATACATTTTTTATATTAAAATCTATATACAAGCAATGAACAAACTAAAAGTAAAATTGAAGATGAAAAAGAGTGAAATACTGAGGAACAAATAGGTATGGCAGGGTATGTGAGATTTTACAAGTTACAGGTGAGAGATATTTGCCAATCACATATCTGATAAGAAAGTGGTATACACGCTACATGAAAAATTCTTACAAATCAAAAATAAACATAAAAACAAATAATCCTGCTAATTTCCCAAGGTATAGGAATGATTATTGTCCCCTAAATATGTGTACAAAAACTGCACTAGATGTTCAATATCTTGGAAAATGAAAGACCAAACCATAAATGTATGACATTCCTTATCTACTAGGACCTGGGCTATAATTAAATGAGAGTGTTTCCTGACTCCCTGGGAAGAAGAGAACAAACATCAATTGACTCCACCGAGGGCTTCAACAACAGGCCAAAGAAATGATTCTACTCAACTCCAGTGTGGGAAACCAATGAGTTTATAAAAGAGCAGGAAAGAGGATTGTTCCAGCATGGGTAACAACTCATGAAAGCTGTAGCCATAAATCTCCTTGCTCAACTTGTGGGCAGCTCCACTGAAGACAACCTCTTCTATATTTCTATAAGGAAATATGATCTCCTTATAGAGGGGGCCTCATGAGATTCCTAACTTTGGTAAGCTTCTCACGTCTTGTAAATTTCATGAGCTTTCTGAGGCATGAAAACATACAAGTTCTTTCCAGCAGGGGTGTTTCTATATGGGGACAAAGCTACACAACAGACAGAAAATATGTTTGGCTGAAGAGTAATCAGAACCTTCTTGAGAAAACAGGCCAGCATTTCCTTCAAATGCTAAGCAGAGGTTGCCAATTACTACTCAACCATCCCATTTCTATGTACATAGTCATAAGACAAAAATGGTCGGGCAGTGGTGGCACACGCCTATAATCCCAGCATTTGAGAGGCAGAGGTAAGCAGATCTCTGAGTTTGAGGCAAGCCTGGTCTACAGAACAACTTCCAGGACAGCCAAGGATACACAAAGAAATCCTGTCTTGAAAAACAAACAAACAAACAAACAAACAAACAAACAAACCTTAAGAAAAGAAAAGAAAAAATGTATGTGTATGTGAAAACTCGGGCACGTATTCACAGCAACATTATACAGAATATCAAAACAAATTTTGTTCAACACAAAATTGACCTTGAGTTGATAAGTGAATCCACAAAATGTACTTTGCCCATAAAGTGAAATACTATTCAACTTCAGAAAGGAATATGGTGCTAATATACAGATACTCATTCTAAAAGCATTATATTATTTTTTCAAAGTTTTGTGGTATATATAATATTTGACAGCTCTAAAAATATAATTTGTTTCTCATGCAGAATAAAATTAGTCACTAATTTGTAATATTTTCCCCTGAAGAGATTACTACCAACATCATAGTTTTAGACTTCACAAAACCCGAACCCACCCCACTTGGCAGTCAATACGAATTAAATGTTATAGCATAAGCAGAGAAAATCATGGTCCTTCTGGAAATTACTGTACAAATAGTTTGCTGTCCTGTAGCCTTTCCTCTCATTCCCTTTTATGTGTGAACAATATTTACCAAGACAAGGGATGTCAAAAGACAGGCCCATCTTGAGTGAGTCAGAAGCTGAGATTGACTTATGCCGGTAGACAGTTCACTCATCTCCTTAAACATGATGGCACAACATATGAATGCCTAACTAACTGAATCACCCACAAATTAGAACGTTTCTGTTCACTGAGAGCTAAAGATCTTGTACTTCTGTCACCTTTACCCAACATGGGAAGACTTGAAATATCCAGAGCATACAGAAAGGAGACTATTTCCAAGAAAACTGATTTTAATTTAGAACTTGTTTCGAGTGTACAATTGACGTCCAAAATAGCCTTGTCATTATAGATATTTTCAACACTAAGATAACTCTCCCAATATATTTGTGTCTCAAAAGCTTTGAAGTTGCCATCTATTTCATAACTTTAAGAGAGTACAGATGAAAGTAGGAAGCACACACCTTCCATGTCTGCTTTGCATGTGGGGACCAAAGCTATTCCAGGAAGGATGGAGGAATTGTGTTGTCATGTTTCTGGTTGCTGTGCCAAGGAGCTTGACAAGAGACTACTTAAAGGAAGAAGGCTTTGTTTTGGCTGACTGCTTGAGAGCTCAAAATGGAGAAGGCATGGGTAGAGGAGCAAGATGTCAGTTAGCCACTGGAAGAAAGGCAGGACTTTGAAACCTGAAAGTCCACCCTCTGTGACTTGCTTCCTACAGTGAGACTCTGCTTTATAATGTTCCACAACCTTCCCAAACAGTATCACCAGCTGAAGGCCAAGTACTCAAACAAACAAGCCTGTGGGGCATTTCACCTTCACACAGCCACAGGGCTCAACATACAATCCCTTATGAACATCTCTATATTATTCTTGATTTTTTTTGCCCATCATATGCACCCAAGATATATACTGAAGTGAAGCTTGTAAAGGCAGAAAAATAACTTTTCTTTTTATATTGTTCAGTGCTTAAGGTTTTCACATCAGTGAGAAATCTTTAAAACATACAGTTTCCCAGGAGTGAGTTCAGTGCCGCTAAGGACGTGTGAGAAGCAAGTCCAGGGCTCAGAACATAAAGCAATGATGCTTACAAAGGTGGTATTTCATCCAGGAGGTAAGGATTGACTGACAAATCTTCTGATGCTGAAGGCAGTGAGGGATTCCTACCATTAACTCAAGCTGAGAAGCTACAAAGCCCCAAAGAATCCTCTGAACTCATCTCCCTAAGTATTCAAGCCTCTATTGAAAATCATCAACTTTCCTAACTAAAAGGTTATGGTTAGTGGAGTGAGGGAGGCAGAACATCAGACCTAGTGCTATGATAGTATTCCTAGAGGGAAGATCGTACTCAGCCTGCATGCTTTCGCTTGTATGAGAATGTTCAAAGGGAAGAAGTGAGCAGTTTAGAAACAGAGACCTGAATGTGTAAGATGCTACACAATCTATTTGCTCTTAGGCTGTGCTATTATACATCTGTGTATCCGGTCTGTTCTCCAGTGCATCTTCCCTGCCTCTCCTGAGTGGCTATGTTTGGAACCACAGTCAAAATCAAAATGACATGTAAAGATAGACACTGAGATTCAGCATTGTACTAAGAGGAGACAGAGAACTTCACTTTACTCATGGGCAGAATAAGAAAGGGTAATGGACAAATATGTGCTTGACGTTTTTCTTTGGCATAGTAACAGCACAACTCAGGTACACAGGTGTCTGGAAGTCATTCAGTACTTGACTGAAAGCTTTGCAGCAAAAGTGCAGGATTTGAAATACTTGTACAGACAGGAAGGAAATGCTCTTGACTTCTCATTGCACAGCAAACACTTCCACCTTCCTTATGGCAGCCCTACTCAAAATCACCTCCATTGCTGTTGCAGAAGATATGATGCTGTCACAAGCTGCTTCCTGTGCGCAGAGATGTCCAGGGACCACAAAAGTTAAGGTAGAGGCTGTGGGTTTTGTGAAGGGCTTTTGTCCTCTGCCTAACCACAGTGACCTCATTCCCCCTATTTAGAAAATGATTCAGCTGGACTGAGACTTGCAACTCTTTTGAAATCTGTGTATCACATGATACAACATGTGTTTTAATCAAATGAAGCAAACTGTGTTGGGTGATTAGCCTGGGATTTTCATTCTTTGCATTCCTTTTGCCTTGGATACCAAACTCCTCCTTTCTACATTCTGAAGATCTTGTTGGGTTCTCCAGTTTGAGGCTCTATTTCATTCCTGTTTATTTTGGTTTGTTTGCATGAAAGTCAACACTACCAAGTGACAATATCCAAAAATCACATTCAGAGATTTATTATACCAAGGGTTTTAACTAGGAGATCCAATGATGCCAACTGAAAATAATCTGTCATTTGGAGTTGATTTGCTTTGTTTTATTAGGAGAAAAGTTAAATTGAGCCAAATCTGGAATTATACAAGAAGCCATTTCATGAAGGGGTTGGCAGAGAAGATTGAGAAAGCAGAAAGTTAGAAAAGTATGATAATAGACAAAAATATTAGAAATTATTAAAAGAATATACAGTAATATCCATTGGCAGCTCTTAAATCCTTTTTCTCATTCTGGGTGGGTAGGAAGGATTTGGTTTGATATCATTATGCAGAATTTCATAAAGTCATGAATGAATTTTTGGATAATAGTAGATAAGAGTAAAAAAAAAAAAAGAATTTGAGGATAATATGTGGCAATGGATTTTGGTGATTTTCTCCAAGACAATTCTCTTCTACACAGAAAGATTGATTTAAATCCAGAAACAGTATGCCAATTTATGATACAAAATGACATCTATTTTAGGGCCAAATTGTGCCCCATAAACAGACACAACTATTATGTGGCAATTGCAAACACAAAGTCCCAGAAACAGAAGACTACAAAGTCATGATCTGGGAGCCTGAGCCTGATCAAGAACCAGCGAGGACTGTGTAACCCTTGCCTAACAAGTAGCTCCCTTTGTAGGGTGGTTCTGCACCCACACAGGTAGCTGCTTCTGAGCAAGCTTACAATGGTGAGAATGCTAGAGTCAATGAGTCTTTTATTAGATGTCTCACTAAAACCTGAGAATGACAATAATCTTCTTGTGCATATTTTTCTGGAGCATCCTCTACCCAACACCAATGAGTTGGTACAAACTCCTGTGCTACCCAGGCCGCCTGATGGGTCTCATACATTTGTTAATTCACACAGAAACAAATACTACAGCCTGCTATCACTCTCTTTCTTTGCAGTGAACAGTACATTTTGCTCACTGTCGGGGGAAAGGCAGGAGGCAGTCTATTGTATTGTAACAGTTATCTCTGAATGAATAGAAGGAATTGCTTCCAAATGCAATCATAGAATTACTATAGATTAGTGTACTCTGTGAGCATTAGTGCTGAGGTAAAATTGTTTCCTCTATTGCATGACCATGATCTTGAAAGTTTTCATTTTATTCCAATAATGGAGATGCTTGATCACACACTGAGTCAGGTAAATCAGCAGTCCTGAGCAGGCCATAACTAATGCCACGGCCAAAGACGGCATTAACTACAGTCTGATAAATACAATCCGACACAAGCTCATTTGATATGGTGACAGTGGGAATATGGACTTTTATTCAGAAATACAATAACGTAATAACAACAAATGTTCTTGTTCCGCATTGCAAAAGAGAAGCCTAGGTACTGTTCTTTGCAGTCTCTGTAGTGTTTCATTACTGAGGACTCTAACATCATGTGGATGAAAGAAGCAGAAACGTGAGCTAAAGGGAATATGCATTTTGCAGATCTGTGAGGCTGAAAGAGCCAAGGGGTAACAGAGCTGTAGTATCAATTACGATGACAAACATGTGGCTGCTTACAAATTTTTAACTTGAAACATGAAAAGAGATTGTGATTCATCACAGCAGAACATATGAATAGCCTACAGCTTGGGTTTTGAAGTCAGTGACCTACTTTTCTCTCATGTGTTCCTACGGAAATTAAGGAGCACCTTGCTTGGAATGTTTATGCATTTGAGATCAGTTCAAGCACTATGTAGAAAGTTGAACTGAGACAACAGTCTCATGCTTTGAAAGTGCAGACTGGAAAAGAATTTTCTTATGTTAAGTTTGACCTCAGTAAAAACTAGATCTTTCTATCCTCATGAGTTTGTAGTGAGCATGAGAGAATCAACAGATGATAGACATGAAACACGCCTATGAAAGAAATGGCCTGCACAACCAGGATTTTAAAAAATAATGAAATTAATAAAGTTCCAGGTAAACAAATAATAAAAAAAAATGTTAAGGAACACACTCTTATGATTATTAACTCCATCCCCTTAGGCTTGCCAGCCAATGACTAGCAAACTACTGGGTGAGTTATAGTAGCTTAAGGATTGAACTGCATCTGATGAGCTGACGGGGAACAGGTTGTTGCATGAATCCTAATTGTTCTTAATAAAAATCCGGAGCCAGATATCAGGGCGAAAGTTGAAAGATTAGAGAAGCATAGCTAGCCACTTCTTAACTCACCAACTCCTCAGCCTGCAAGAGCCTGAAAAGACCTGAGTTCTTGTCTCCTCCCACCTTATATTCCTTTCTACCCAGCCATATCACTTCCTGTCTCAACCTTCCTAGTGTTGGGATTAAAGGTGTGTGATCACGAGTGCTGGGATTAAAGGTGTGTGCCACAACTGCCTGGCTCTGTTGCTCTTTTAGACTGGATTGATCTCTTGTAGCCGAGCATGGCCTTGAACTCACAGAGATCCAGACAGATCTCTGCCTCTGCCTCCTGAGTGCTAGGATTAAAGGCATGTGCCATCACTGCCTGACCTCTGTGGCTAACTCTGTGGCTAGCTCTGTCCTCTGATCTTCAGGCAAGTTTTTATTTCTTAGATTATAAGCAATATGTCACCATAACAGTTAGCTCTTTAGCATTGAGGTACATTTAGCTCAGTGGTACAGTGATTGCCAGCATGTGTTAGACCCTGGGGTTTATCAAAGCACCAGAAAAATATAAAAAAGGGGGAAGGGAGGGAGAGGAGGGAAGGGAAGGAAAGGGAAGAGAAGAGGAGGAAGGGAGGGTAGAGTTTAACAAATAATAGAGGGTTGGGGGCAGGGGGTTGTTTGTTTTATATCCTATTCTCAATACACAAAATATGATTGTCCAACTTCATTGTTAGGATTCAGGGCTAATTTAGATAATATGTCAAAAATATTAGATTTAGGAACCCTATACTATCTAATCTCTACTTCTAGGTCCCACTTTATCCAAACAAGGCTCCCATGAAATTAAGTGCCCAAAGGGTAAAGAGCAATGAAAAATTAAATCTAAAAGTGCCTATATTCTTGTTGGCTGGTTCCAAGGTTCTATTGAAGAGGTCTTTGGACAGCTGGCCCATGCACTTGGCTCAGACTCGTGGCTGAAAAGGAGTCCCTGAAGTCACTCATCCTTATCTGCAGCTTGCAAGCTCAAGTTGATGTTCATAGTTAAGGGGAAGAGGCTGGTGCTTTTGGACCTCACTCAACTACGGGTCTGATCCTTGTGGCCAACTTCTTTATACACCATGAGTAGTCACTGGGGAAGCATGATTTAAAAGTAGGAGGGGGAACTCCAGTGGAAAAGGAGTGTGCTGGGAGTAATCTTCCATACTGGAAACTGATGGCTTCTCACACCATGCTGAATTCTACCTTATGGGCAGCTGTGCTCTCTGAGAAGTAGAAGAAGGCATTCTTAGTCATGAAAGGACTCAGATCTCACAGGAAAGTGGACTGTGGTGACAGTACCACATATTATGTGCTTTATGTACCTATAAAACAAATTTCAGAGATGATTCAAAGAAGAAATAATTTCTGTGATAAATGCAAGAGTGGTTTGAAATTGTTAAAATTGTCATGGAATAAGGTCTTCAAAGACAAAAGATAGTTTTAGTAAATTGTTGAAATGGCAAAATATTATATGAGTGAGTAAGGAAGAGGAACTCAGAGAGGGCTGTAATGGTTGCAGCAAGAGAACAGAAAATTACCTGCCATATACGGCGAGGGTTTGGCTAGAAATCTGGGGCATGTATGGTAAAGACAGGGAAAAATCATCAGAAGTGTGTTCCTGCCAACACAGAAAGTGCTGTATTGTCTGTCCTAAAGGCTGTATTCTGAAACTGTCGCCATTGTGAAGGATAACCAGAAAGATCCAGGTAGGAATGGAGCTGCAGAGAAGACAGCTGCAGAGGGTGTTCACTACGACAGGTGGAGATGAGGGCTCAGTCAGCCACATGGATTACTCAGAAAACTCTGCAGACACGCAAGGCAGAGCCACCATACTTGTTAGGGGCATAATTTGGCATTTTAGAGTTCAAAGAAGTAGCTAACATTGTCCTCATGGAACAAATGAGAATTTTATTGGACTTCTTTACAGTTCTTCTATGAATATTTTCAAGTTTTTCTTTTTATTGGGGGTGAGACTATAGCATTATCTAGGCTGTTCCTGTCTTAGAGAAGGCTTAATCAGTAAGGCAAATCTATTGCCATGCATGTCATGGATGTCATTAACTGACGAAGGAAACTCAAGCACTTGTATCTTGGGGAAGAGACAAGTTTATTTTGGGCACTGGAGAAGCCAAGGTGACAGACTTCTAAGTGGTGGTGTCCACTAAGATTTGGCACCAGCTGGTTGAGGTTGCAAGTAAGACAAAGACAGACAGATAGGAGTTGAAGTCATGGCTTAGTGGGTCAAAGTAGTTGCTGCTCTTGCAGAAGACCTGAGTTTAGTTCACAACACCCAGGCCAGGTGGGTCATAGTTGCGTGTAACTCTAGTTCCTTGGGTTCTGATGTGCTCTTCTAGCCTCCATGGGCACAGCACAGGCACAGGTGTGTGTGTGTGTGTGTGTGTGTGTGTGTGTGTGTGTGTGTGTGTGTATGTGTGTGTATACACAAATATGCAAATGAATAAATAACAAGATAAAATCTTAAAAAGGGGGAAAATAATGAATACAATAAACAAGTGCAGAGTTCCTTCATTCCTCATATGAAATGACAGGTGATGGTAAAATGTACAGATGCTGGGAAAAACAGAAGTGTTTTTTTAAGAATTATTTACTTATTTTTATTTTATGCACATTTGTGTTTTGTCTGTGTGAAGGTGTCAGATCCCCTGAAACTGGAGGTACTCTCAGTTATGAGCTGCCATCTGGGTGCTGGGAATTGAACCTAGGTCCTCTGGAAGAACAGCCAGTGCTCTTAACCACTGAGCCATCTCTCTAGCTCCAAGACAGAAGCTATTTATTTGTTGAAAATATAAATAATCTTTTTTCTTTCATTCAAAAACACTTTTTCTGTTTTAGTATTGAGGTTGTGCAGACCATGATATTTATAGATACCATAGATCAGTCACTTCACATGAGAGGCCAGTCACAGCATCCTGATCACTTCTTGAGTTCACACTTGTGAATCTTCAGGCTATGGTTCCTTTACAGACTAAGTCCACAAGAGACAACAAGGCCTGATCAACTGTCTCAGTATGACTCAAAGCTCCCTGCATCATGCACATAGTGGTCATTCAGTTAATACATGTTGCATCAAACTTGTTGAGATGATGATGGTGATGGTGATAACAATGATGATGATGCATCCTGACTTATACATTGCTCTCTTCAGCTGAATTCAAGCTGGAAGGCAACCATGACTTTTTCACATTTCCAAATGTCAGCTTTCTCTTCTAAATGAGACTGTAATAGGGATGTTTTAAAAACAAGTGCATTTTAACCTCAAAAACACACAACAATTTGCATGCTCTTTAACCAGTTTTTTCTTATGGAGTGTATAGACTCATTAGAATGATCAAACATATTTCCTGTTGACTTTGTTTTTAGAATGCATCCAAAGAGCATCAGTGAGCTGAATGAACTTCTGTCTATGCACTTAGAAATAGGACATATTGGGACAGTGAGATGGCTCAATAGATAATGATGCTTACTGCTAAGCCAGAAGACTTGAGTTCAAGTCTAGGGATTTATATGGTAGAAGGAGAGAATGAATTCCCATAAGTTGTCTTCTCACCTCCACACATATGCTACAGCATGTGCTTGCTCACATACACATAGACACAATACATACATGTAATAAAAATTAAGTAGGACACATTATTATTTAATAATACCTCACAAAATTTGCATTTTTTACAAGTTCTATGATGAGTTATTTATGCACATCATCTCTCTTCTACAATGGAAGTATGTATGTTTTTTAGACTCAGTTTTTATATGTGAAACTCGAAGGGGTCAGAAGCATGCCCAAGATTAGCAATCATTAATAGATGGATCTTAGATCTGAGCTAGTTAAAAGAACTCTCAATTTTTTCTTCTATCCAGACATCAGAAATTGGAATGTGATGCTTAAATGTTTACGAGTAGCCAGATTCTGGGATTTCGATCATAGCTTCACCACCTCCTACTTACATGATTTATTATACAATAGATTAAGTTACTTAACCTCACTGCACTTCAGTTTTCTTCTCTGCAAATGTGCATAAGAGTATACTATCCCACAGGATTCCATTGTCCATTGAATATCTTCTTTATGATTGGTACCACTTAATGCATTTTAATTATTAATACAGGTCTGAACTCTGCCTGGCATATAATATCAGCTCAATGACTATTTGGTATAATTTAAAAAATAGAGACTAGCATGATAATTGAGCAAGTATATTATTAACAGTTTAAAATTTGGGATCTGACACTCTTTATGAACTTTATCTTTATCTTTATGGCAACAAGCAAATGATATACTTCTCTGGCTTCTGGATTTATATCTCCAAAAAAGGGATAGGAATACTATTCACTGACTGAAGTTTTATTGATGTCTAAATGCATTAGCACATGTAAAACCCTCATTATAAGGCTATATAAGTTATATTACATTTCTTATTATTCTAATGTATGTGTCATACATAGTCATCAGTGCACACATATCCTCATTCTTAGATTTTCTCCTCCATAACTTAACAGTCTAGAATCTCCTTTCACATTGGTCTGCATACTTTATCAATCTGTCCCCTTCCTGATTAGTTATTTTTGCTTTATTCTCATTGGCCTTCTGGTTGTATTAATTAATATAGTTTCCTCTGTCCAGAACTGGATACAATAAACAGTCAGCATAGGCATGTCCACCAGAGACTGGAAGATCACTTTGTGACAATGGATTTTTATAATGTGATAGGATTTGTAGGGCC
The DNA here is from genome assembly GCF_949786415.1 of Peromyscus eremicus. NCBI lineage: Eukaryota > Metazoa > Chordata > Mammalia > Rodentia > Cricetidae > Peromyscus > Peromyscus eremicus. The sequence goes on from NC_081417.1 coordinate 16,440,397, forward strand.
TGGGTGCTGCTTGCCTGTCCAATAACTGGAATGGATTATATTGTTACAAGACTCTAGCATCCAAACTGTCTAGGTCCAATCTTGTCTTCATAATTATGGTTGAGAATTTTGCATCAATATTTCCTCTCTTGATGCTTCAGTTTATTCACTGATTGAAATTTGTTTTTGTTTGTTTTCATGACAGTTAGTATGAAAATGGTGGGATTACTTCATGTTTTCCACTTCTACAGCTATTAATTTGTTCATATAATAAATGTACCCACTATATCTTTGGCTCTAGGCTAGTTGCAAAATATGTATGATTAGTGAGATAGAGATATGCTTGATTTCACAGAACCCAATTATAACAGTATAATACAATAGAATAAGCATCATATTGTAATCAATAAAGTTCTTTAGAAGCTCATAGCAAAAGGCCATGGTTGCCTTTTTAATCATTTCAGGAGAGAAATGCATATTACATTCTGAATTTTGTTGTTCTTCTGAAATTTATGTGTTGAATCTGTCCCCCTAAAGTGGTATTTCTTGGTAGTTCTTAAGGGAGGCGATTGGGGCATAAGACTCCTGCCATCATGAATCAGATAAAGTCCCTTACAAAGAGGCTCTACAGAGCTCCCTCCTGCTGCATGTGCAGACAGGGAGAGAGGATAGTATCTGCAAAGCAGTAAGTGAATATTCACCAGAAATGAATCTTCTATTGCTTTAACCCATGACTTCTGAGCTACATATGCTGTGAAAACAAAGCTCTTCAGTTTCTGACACCCAATCTGTGACATTTTTATAGCAATCTGATTGTGTCAAGATCAAGATTAAGAACATTATATCTAGAAGTTAAATTCAAATCATTGTTTGAAAGAAAGATTGACCTTGAGTAGAAGAATCACCAGGCAGAGGTAGCAAAACAGAGAATGGAAAATGACTACGGAATTGGGGAGAAAAGAAAAGAAAAAAAACAGAAGAGAAGAAATATGTAATTATAGTGTTTGATTTATGCAGAGAATGTCCCTTGGACAAACCTAGTTCAAGAATACACAGCCAAATGGCCAGCCCCGGAAACAAATACATAAGGTAACATTATATAGACTGAGTGCATTTTTATGTATTTAGGAATATGCATGTATGTAACAACAATTAATGAAAAAGAGATCATGAATTTAACAGAAGTCAGGGAGGGGTATTTGGAAGGTTTGGGATGAGGAAATGTAAAGAAGAAATTATGTAACTATATTATCGCAAAAATAAGACTAGGTAAAATCAAAGAACTTAGTAATTGTTAAAATACAAGGAAAAGTACACACTCGTTGGAAAATCATTTCACTCACTCCATGTCCAATGGGCTTAGAAGAGCAGAGGTGTCTGGTTATGCCATATGCTGTAGGTTGTTGAATAGATTTAATATGATCCCTGGTGGACTACACAACTGTTTCTCTTCCTCCTCTAATGAATTGATATCTAAGTGAACATTAAGTTGACATGAAGCTGGTTTAATTTCTGTCAGCATACTTTGGAATGATGACCTTATAATCTAGAGAAAAAGTTCATTCTATTAAGTATTTTTTAAATTATCATGTGTGTGCATTTGCGTGCGTGTGTGTGTGTGTGTGTGTGTGTGTGTGTGTGTGTGTGTATGCATGTGCATGAGTGCATTTGTAACATGGCATGCATTTAGAGGTTGTCAGACAACTTGTAAGAGTTAGCTCTCTCTTCCACCAGATGGAGATGGATCCCTAGGACTGAACCCAAGTCCAAGGCTTTAGTGAAAGTTCCTCTTTTACCCACAGAGCCATCTTTTTTTTGCATCTTATTTTTAATTTCTGAGACTATACAGTGTTGAGAAATTGTAACATTTTTCCGTCCTCTTCACTCTTCTTCAAATTCACTGCCTCTTTTTCTCTAATTGTTATTGCATGTGTATGTATATACATATATTCCTAAATATGACCTGCTTCGTCTGTACATTGTTCCATGGATGCATGCTTTCAGGCTGACTGTTTGGCTCTGGATAACCAATTGGTGTGCTCTCCACTAGAGAAGACCACCTCTCCCGTTCCCAGCTCTCTTCAGTTACCTGCAGTTCTTTGTGTAGGGCTAAGGCCTTATGGGCTTTTCCCCATCCAGCTCGGCATAGCAACTGGTGTCATCCTTGTTTGACGCACATTTATGAAGTCACGTTTGTAAGACTTTATGGGTACAGCATCTGATATCAGTAGGAGAAGCAATCTCATAGAAAACTCCCTGATCCTCTGGATGTTACAATCTTTCCACACCCTCTTCTGCAATGTCTCCTTAATCTTAGGTGCATGAATGTTTGGTAGATGTATCTGTTGGGACTGGGCTCCACCACTCTGCATTTTAGTTGATTGTAGTTTTCTGTAGTGGTCTCTACCTGTTGCAAAGAGAAATTTCCTTGATGAGGGGTGAAGACTGTACTTAACTGTGGGTAAAAGGACAGATGTTCATGGAATGATGTTAGGGATTATGCTGGCCATATTTTAAACTTTAAATATTAGTTTTAGAAGTCAAAATACAAGGAGTAATCACAATATTCTTATAGCTCTAAAGCACAGCAGTAACTTCATTGTTTTTAGTCAGTCAATGTATGTAGCCATTATAGAAATATTCTTCAATGCTTAGAATTACTCAAGAATTAGGCATTTCCTTATGAGTCCTTCTAATCTGTTCATTTTGATATCACAAGTGGTAGAATATGTATGTATGTTAATATGTGTATGTATGTTTAAATGTGTGGTGTATTTATACTTATGTATATATAGCATAATATGTGTATATGTGTTTATGCATATGTGCATGTTTGTGAATGTGTGGCATATGTGCGTGTGTACATTTGTGTATTTTGTGTATGTATATGAAGTGTATGTATATAAGTGTATATGTATGTGTGTATATGTATCCATGTGTCTATGTATACATGTATTTATGCAGTTACATGGTCTATATTGTTATTTACATTATTCCTTTTTACTAAATATTGTGCTCTACAATTCTGCAACATTTCAACTTAAAATGTGTCTTGCAGATTTTTCTACTAGAGTGTATATAGATTTAGATTTTAAAAAAATAGTTTAAGGGAGAGTAATAGACTGTCTATGGCATGAAAACACAAAGTGGTTTTAGGTGGAAATGAAGAGCATAAGCAAAGGGAGGAGACAAGAAGTAGAGAGGGCCCCAAACAACCCTTGTTTAGAAATCTCCCTACAGTAGGCCATAATTTATGATGAAGAGTTGTCATTTCCAGAATTACACTACTTTTAACAATGTGACAGTTAATATCCTTGAACATTTATCTTTGTACAGTTTCTGTAAAATTGGTTCTTTGAACACACAAGTAATTCGTGCTAATTGTTTTCAAATATAAATTGTCATTATGTACAAAAAAACAAGTTTAATTATCTGAATCCTTAATAACCTTTCCAAAAGCTTAATATATGCTGCCAGCAGAAAACCTAAGTAGATGGAATAATTGTCCCCTGTCTAGACTGAAGCAACTATGGTGACATTTGTTCTCAATTATTAATTAAACATCCACGAAGCCATTCAGAGGAACAGGTGATATGGGTATTATTAGATGTGTTGCTTGTTTACAGTGAGAACACTTTTAGAGGCTGAGATCAAAGTTCTACAGCTGATGCAGAGCAGAAGCATGCACTGTGCTAAGTCCTGGAACTCCATGTATGCAGCTGGCAGAGGATGAAAGTGGCCCCAACTGCACCAGCCCTATCACTCCATTATTATTTTGAATTTATTACTTGAGCCATGCACTGGTACTGGCAGCAATGAAGAAAACAAAATCAGGTGCCAAAGCACACCCTATACCACTCTCACAAGGAATAGATGTGCTGTGTGCATGTAAAAGATCTACATCATTGTTCATCAACTAACTTTTACTTTACAGCCATTTCTTCTTTCCCTCTTCTATGCCATGTTCACTGCTACGCAGCACACATTTAGCGTGAGTGAAATAACCACTGCTCCTGATCTACCTGTGTGCTGTGGAATAATGCTTTTGTACACTGGTTTAATAAAATGCTGATTGGCCAGTAGCAGGAAGTAGAGGCAGGATAAGAAGGCAAGGAGAATTCTGGGAAGAGGAAGGCTGAGTCAGGAAATG